>NC_082718.1:25797036-26997036 GCF_030144855.1 Hypanus sabinus
TTGTATTATAAGCAGTGGTCGCTATCATTATTGTAAGTTATTATAACCTCAAAAGAGATGAAAGACCACTACATTTGTTTCTTAATCAAAAGGAATGGTGTCAGGGGAAGAGAGAAAATTTCCTCCTCCTCCTTTCTGGAATATCTTATATAATCTTTTGGGGTGAGTAGGATTTGGGATCTGCTGTTGTTTAGGCGTCCGTTAGTCTCGAGAGACCATGGATTTGTGCCTTGGAAAGTTTCCAGGTTATGCCTGTGGTAATGGGAATAATTCTAGATACTCTCATCATTCAAATCTCTGTCAATCTCAGGCTTGAAGTGGGAGGATCAGCCTCCCAACAGTGTTCTCATGTAGAGAATAATTAGGGTCAGTCTGCATGAATTTAAAGGGAGGTCACATCTGACTAATTTGATTGCACTATGCTGCTTCCACAAAACAACAAATCTGATAACATATGTCAGTGATAATCAACCTGACCCTGAGAATCTGAGGAAGAGGGACTGCATGGATTTAAACTCTAGCAGTGGCGTATTGCCAGCAGATAAATGAAAGCTAGTGGGAGGAGTGCAATGCTCCTTACACATATCAATCCCTGCAACCTTCGGGGAGTCACTTTCAATGTTAAGGCACTTACTGCAAGAGTAGGGCACCAAGAACCTGTTCCACCCAACTGGCAGGAGTGTTTAAGAACACCTTCAATCTCTCACTGCTGCGCTCGAAGTTGGCCACCCGATTCAAAAGGGTGACAATCATACCAGTGCCCATGGACAGCAAAGTAAACTGCCTCAATGTCTATCACTCAGTTGCACTTACATCTACTGTGATGAAGTGCTTTGAGAGGTTGGCAATGACCAGAATCAACTCTGTGTAAGCAAGAACTGCGACCCACTGCAATTTACTTATCACCACAATAGATCTACAGCGGATGCAATCTCCTACCAGCCTTGGATCATCTGGACAATTGCAATACCTTCACCAGGCTAATGTTTATTAATTACAGGTCAGTGTAAAACACAATCATGTCCTCAGTTCTAATCACAAGCTCCAAAACCTGGGCCTCTGAATCTCCTTCTGCAACTGGATCCTTGACTTTCTCATAGGGAGACCACAGTTAGTATGGATTGGGGGAAACATCTCCTTCTCACTGACAATCAACACTGGCACAACTCAAGGATACCTGCTTAGCCTACTTTCTCTGCACCCATGATTGTATGGCTAGGTGCAGCTCAAACACCATCTATAAATTTGCCAATAATACAACTTCTGTTGGCAGAATGTCAGTTGGTGATGAGGGGGCGTACAGGAGTGAGATAGATCAGCTGGCTGAGTGATGTCACATCGACGACCTTGCACTCAACATCAGTAAGGCCAAGGAATTGACTGTGGACTTCAGGAAGCAGAAATCGAGGGAACACACACCAGTCCTCATCGAAGGTTCAGCTGTGGGAAGGGTGAGCAGTTTCAAGTTCCTGGGTGTCAACGTCTCTGAAGATCTATCCTGGGGTCCAAATTATTGATGCAATTACAAAGAAAGCATGACAATGGCAATATTTCATTAGGAGTTTGAGGAAACTTTGCATGTCACCAAAGACAATAGATATACCAGAGAGAGCACTCTAACTGATTGCATCACCATCTCGTATGGAAGGTCTACTGAACAGGATCAGAAAAAGCTGCAGAAAGTTGTAAACTCTGCCAGCTCCATCATGGCTACTATCACCCCAGCATCGAGGACACCTTCAAAAGACGATGCCCCAAAGAGGCAGCACCCATCATCCCATCAGCCAGGATATACCTTTTCTCATTGCCACCATCAAGTAGGAGGTACAGGAACCTGAAGACAGATGCTCAATGTTTCAGGAACAGCTTCTTCCCCTCCACCATCAGATTTCTGAATAGGCAATGAATATATGAACATTACCTCACTTCTTTTCTCTCTTTTTTGCAATGCATATTTAATTTATTTTTATATATAAACTTCAATGTATTTTTTTTGTTTTTATTATCATCGGTGATGCGCAGGTGGAACAGGTCAAGAGCTTTAAGTTCCTCGGGGTGAATATCACAAATGACCTGACTTGGTCTAACCAAGCAGAGTCCACTGCCAAGAAGGCCCACCAGCGCCTTTACTTCCTGAGAAAGCTGAAGAAATTTGGCCTGTCCCCTAAAACCCTCACTAATTTTTATAGATGCACTGAGAAAGCATTCTTCTAGGGTGCATCACAACCTGGAATGGAAGTTGTCCTGTCCAAGACCGGAAGAAGCTGCAGAAGATCTGGAACATAGCCCAGCACATCACACAAACCAATCTTCCATCCTTGGACTCACTTTACACTGCACGCTGTCGGAGCAGTGCTGCCAGGATAATCAAGGACAAGACCCACCCAGCCAACACACTTATTGTCCCTCTTCCCTCCAGGAGAAGGTTCAGGAGATTGAAGACTCGTACGGCCAGTGATGCACCATCAATAACTCTCGGAGACGTGAAACGAGATATAGGCTTTTATTGGCTGGAAGAAAGAACAAGCAGCAATTGACCACCACACTGCATCCTGGAGACTGAGGCCGGGGCTCAGGCTCCAATCACCTTTATACTGGAGTCCGTGGGAGGAGCCACAGGAGCAGTCGGCAGGGTATATGTGTCCAGACAGGTATATTCACCACAGCCAGATTTGGGAACAGCTTCTTTCTAACTGTGATAAGACAGCTGAACGGATCCTGACCCGGATCTGGGCCGTACCTTCCAAATATCTGGACCTGTCTCTCGTTTTTTTTTTGCACTACCTTACTTTCCCTTTTCTATTTTCTATTTATGATTTATAACTTAAATTTTAAAATTTTTATTATATTTACTATCGATTTGTACTCCAGGGAGCACAAAGTGCAGAATCAAATATCGCTGTGATCATTGTAGGCTCTAGTATCAATTGTTTGGTGATAATAAAGTAAAATAAAAAAGAAGTATGTATTATAATGTACTGCTGCTGCAAAACCACAGATTTCACAACATATGCCAATGATATTAAACCTGATTCTGATCCCTGTCCAGTGCCCTTTAAATGTACTTGTCTCAACTACTTCTTCTGGCAACTCACTCCATATTTAAGACTATAAGACCAGAAGACCATAAGGTACAGGAGCAGAATTAGGCTATTTGGCCTATCGACTCTGCCCCATCATTTCATCATGACTGATTCAATTTTCCCTCTCAACTCCAATCTTCTGCCTTCTCTCCATATCCCTTCATGTTTTGACCAATCAAGAATCTATCAACTTCTGGCTTAAATATACATAAAGACATGGGCTCCACAGCTGCCTGTGGCAAAGAATTCCACAGATTCACCATTCTCTAGCTAAAGAAATTCCTCTTCATTCTACAAAGACACCCCTCTATTCTAAGGCTGTGTCCTCAGGTCTTAGACTCTTCCACCATAGGAAGCATCCTCACCATGTCTACTCTATCAAGTTCTTTCACCATTCGATAGATTTCAATGGAGTCACCCTTCATTCTGATGCAAAACACTTATTCAGTTTGTCCGCTATTTCATTGTCCCCCATTTCTACCTCTCCAACATTTGTTTTCCAGCGGTCTGATATCTACTCTCACCTCTCTTTTACGTTTTATGTAGCTGAAGAAACTTTTGGTATCCTCCTTAATATTATTGACTAGCTTGCTTTCGTATTCCATCTTTACCTTCCTAATGAGTTTTTTAGTTGCCTTTTGTTGGTTTTGAAAAGCTTCTCAATCCCCTAACTTCCCCCTTATTCTTGCTCTATTATATGCCCTCTCTTTAGCTTTTATGTTGGCTTTGACTTCTTTTGTTAGCCACGGTTGTGTCATTTTTCCTTTAGAATAATTTTTCCTCTTTGGGAAGTATATATCCTGTGCCTTCTGAAATGCTTCTAGAAATTCCAGCCATTGCTGCTCTGCCATCAACCCAGCCAGTGTTCTTTTCCAATCAATTCTGGTCAACTCCTCTCACAAGTCTTTGCAATTCCCTTTACTCCTCTGTAATACTAGTACATCTGACTTCAGTTTAGAACAGTGGAGGAATTCAAATACCTTGGAAGTGTTATTTCTAGTGATGGCTTCATAGACAAAGAAATCAGTGCTAGGATTTGCAAGGCCAGTCAAGCCTTCACACACTTGCATTCACATGTACTGAAGTAGCATAACATCCAAAAAGCTATGCAATTTGAAGTTTACAAAGCGGTCATCCATAATACTCCATTATATGGCTGTGAAACCTGGACTGTGTACAAAAGGCACCTTAAAATGCTGGACCCTTTTCATACACATAGCCTGAGATCAATCCTGAGCATTCTTTGGCAGGACCACTTCACTAACCTGGAAGTCCTCGAGAGAGCAGAGAGCACGAGACTAGAAGCAACGATCCTGCAAGCCCAGCTTCACTGGACAGGGCATGTTAGGTGCAAGGAGGATTCTGGAATATCCAAACAGTTGCTACAGGGAGAGCTGTTGCAAGGAAGAAGGGATGCGAGGCGACCTCGTAAGAGGTTCAAGGACTATGTGTGCGCCGACATTGCTCCTAAGCAGCTTGGGCGGAGTGCACAGGACTGGACTGGATGGCAGGCCCTGGTAAGGCGAGCCTCCAGCAACTTTGAGAATAGACTCCATTCAGATCTGGTCACTGCTTGAGAGAGGAGCAAAATGGCCAGAGCCAGACGGTTTACCCACCTTCGGTCATGAATCGGACCACGAGACCACTCAGAATGCACCATCGATGAGCTGCACAGACAAACATCATAGTCAGAAACGATGCACACCCACACGCAATACTGATGTATCTGACTTCAGCATCTCCTTCTCAAATTTCAGGGTGAATTCGATCATATTATGATCACTTCTTCCTAAGGGTTGTTTGACCTTAAGCTCTCTAATCAATTCTGTTTCAGTACTCAAGACTCAGTCCTGAATAGCTGATCCACTAGAAGAATCAACCATAGGCTGCTCTAAAAAGCCATCTCATAGGCACTCTGGAAACTCTCCCTCCTGGAATGCAGCACCGACCTGATTTTCCATACCTAGCTGCACATTGAAATCCCCCCATGATTATTGTAGTATTGCCCTCTTGTCATGCATTTTCTATCTCCCATTCTATTTTGAACACCACATCCTTACTACTGTTTGGGGGTCTGTATGCATCATCTCATCAAGGTCTTTTTATCCTTGCAGTTCCTTAGCTCTATCCAATATCTTCTGATCCTATGTCACCTATTTCTAATGATATGGTTTCATTTTTTACCAACAGAGCAATGCTGCCACTGTTGCCTTCCTGCCTATCCTTTCAATACAATCCATATCCCTGGGCATTAAGCTCCTAGCTATAGTTTTCTTTCAGCCATGATTCAGTGATGCCCACATCAGACCCGGCAAACTGCATTGTGCTACAAACCCATCCACCTTATTCCATATGCTACGTGCTACATATACATATATGCTACATATACAAACACCTTCAGTCCTGTATTCACCCTTTTTGATTTTGTCCACCTTTTACATTGCAACTCCTCTTGTTGACTGCAACTTTGCCCCATCAACAGCTTCTCCTCACCACAATTTTAATTAAATCCTTCCCCTCTCACTTTACACTATCAGTCCCCTAGTCTTTAAATCTCCAACTTGGGAAAACAACAGTGTGCAATTACCCTACCAATGTCCCATGATTCATAGCAAGGATCTATTAACCTTAGTAGAGGGGATAATAAGGAGAAGAGCGCAGACTTACAGTAATTGGTGGAGAGAATAGAGGGAAGATGAGGAAAATCTTCCACTCAGTTCCACCCATAATGCTTTGAGCAGCTGATTTTGGATTACATTATATTCCTTCTTTCTGTTACATTGGACCTTTTCCAGTTCACTTATCGCTCATATCAGTCCACCAAAGATATCATTGCCTCACTCCATCTCACCTGGAAAATGATGCCTCAAGTGCCAGGATGCTGTTTATCGACTTCAGCTTGGCATTTTATATGATCGTCCCTCAGAAGCTGGTGGGTAAAATATCTTTATTGGGTCTCAACACCTCTCTGTAACCGAATCTTAGACTTCCTGACAGAAAGACCACAGTCTGTCCCTGTTGTCAGCAACATCCCTAGCTCCAGCACACCGAGCACTGGCACCTCCCAGGGATGCGTGCTCAGCCTGCTGCTGTTCACACCGCTGGATTGAGTTCAAAAGAATCATTGAGCTTGCTGTTGGCACAACAGTGGTTGGCCTCATCAACAAAAATGACAAGATGCTGTTGTTACGTACCCCGTAACTGGGTCACTTACCAGCAAAGATAGAGAGGTCCGTTGAAGTCTGATGGTACTATTTTTAACAGTATTTATTGATAAAAATACACAAAAATAATATCATTGCAAACATACAGATAATATATGTCGTCAATACTAAATCTAAAAGCGCGGGTATAATAATACTCAATAAGAAATAGCTCTATCGTTGTCTAGGGGATAATGTATTGTCCGATGGAAATATAAAAGTCACTTTAGTTCATTCAAGCTGTAGGCTGCAGCCTTCTTTGGTTAGAGAGAAAGACGGAGGTTTAACTTGCCCATTCCTTTTATGATGTCAATCCTTCGAGAGTCGTTGGGAGACTGGTTTCCCCTTTGTGGTTAGCTAAAGCCGTGCTTCCGTGGCAAGACCCACCAATTCTGAGGCAAATGGAAAGGGACACATGTGGGCTGTTTCCACCAACTTTCGCTATTATGCTGTTACAGGAGTTCTAGCGTTTCTTCTGGTGCGTCTGAGGGGCTGTTCCTACAGACCCTCTTTTATTCTGACTCACAGGGTTTCAGATGTCAATCAGCTTGGGATGATGCAATCCCTCCAGCAAACCCCCCCCCCTCGGTTCATGGCCTGGGGGCTTCGATGCATCGTACAGGATTCAATACACAATTCCGTCTCCAAGAGACAATAGCCGGTATCAATGGTTCCGCCTTTCAGAGGCCAGGACACATTCCAAACTCTTTGTGGATTCTGCATGTCTCTCTCTCATTTCCTGGGTCTCCTGAACTGACTCAATAGTGATCTTGCGATTCTCAAAAAGGAGGGGGCTACCCCGCACCCTTTGGCCCCTCAGAGCTGTGGCACATTCGTAACACTGTATAGAGTTGAGGTTGAGCAGCTGATGGAATGATGCAAGCACAACACCTTGAGTTTCAAGGTGGACTTTAGGAAGGTACAGGCTGATTACTCCCCTTATACATACACAACTCCTCTGCAAAGAGAGTTAGGAGTAAAAGTTTAAAGTAAATTTTATTATCGAAGTACATATATACCAACATATACAACTCTGAGATCCTTTTTCTAAGAGCGTACTCAGCAAATCAATAGATACACAACAGGATCAATGAAAGATCAAGTAGAGTGCAGAAAGCAACAAATTGAGCAAATACAAATATAAATAAATAGTAATAATTAACAAGAACATGAAATAACAAGATAAACAGTCCTTCAATTGAGATCACTGATTGTGGGAACATCTCAATGATGGGCCATGTGAGTGTAGTTATCCCCTTTGTTTGAGAGCCTGATGATTGAGGGGTAGTAACTGTTTTTGAACCTAGTGGTGCAAGTCCTGAGGCACCTGTACCATCTACCTGATGGCAGCAGCGAGAGAAGAACACGGCCTGGTTAGTGATGATCTCTGATGATGGATTCTGCATTCCTACGATAGCACTTCATGTGGATGTGCTCAGTGGTAGGAAGGGCTTTATCCATGATGAACTGGACAGAATCCATTACCTCTTGTTAGATTTTCCATTCCGATGCATTGGTGCTCCCATATCGGGCCATGATGTAGCCACTACACATCTATGGAAGTTTGTCAAACTTTTTGATGTCATGCTGAATCTCTGTAGATTTCTAAGGAAGTAGAGACACTGTAATGCTTTCTTTGCAATTACATTTACATGTTGGGTCCAGGGCAAGCCCTCTGAAATTGAAACAGCTGGGAATTTAAAGTTGCTAACCCTCTCCACCTCTGATCCTCTGATGAGAACTGGCTAGTTGTCCTCCGGTTTCCCTCTAACGAAGCCTACAATCAGTTTCTTAGTCTTGCTGACATTGAGTGAAAGGTTGTTGTTATGACACCGCACAGCCAAATTTTCAGACTCCCTCCTGCATGCTGATTCATCACCACCTTTGATATGACCCTCAACAGTGGTGACATCAGCAAACTTGAATGTTGTGTTGGAGCTGTGCTTAGCCACACAATCATAGGTGTAAAGTGAGTAGAGCTGGGAGCTAAGCACACAGCCCTGTGGTGCACCTGATGGAGATTGTGAAGGATATGTTTTTACCAATCTGAACTGACTGTGGTCTACATGTGAGGAACTTTAGAATCCAATTGCACAAGGAGGTATTGAAGCCCAGGTCTTGGTGCTTATTGACTAGTTTTGTGGGGATGAAGGTATTAAATGCTGAGCTGTAATCAATAAAGATCATCCTGAGGTATGCATTTTAGCTATTCAGATGTTCCAGGGTTGTGTGAAAAGCTGCTGAGAATCTGCTGAGCCAGTAGACAAACTGGAGTGGATCCAAGTCACCCCTCAAGCAGGAGCTGATAATTTTCATCACCAGCCTCTCAAAACACTTCCTCACTGTGGATGTAAGTGCATCTAGGTAATAGTCACTGAGGCAGGTCACCATGCTCTTCCTGAGCACCAGTGTAATTGAGCCTGCTTGAGGCAGGTGGGTACCTCACTCTACCAAGGCAAGATGTTAAAGATCTCAGTGAAAGAAGTTCTAGGAGTGCATATACCAAGTTCTGGGAGTACACATAACCAAACATCTCACATGGTCCCTCAATGCTACAACTTTAGCCAAGAAAGCACAGCAGCATCTCCATTTCCTGAGGAGACTGAGGCAAATGAGAATTCCACTCCCCCTCACCATCCCAACCATCTTTTACAGAAACACTGTTGAGAGCGCCCTGACCAGCTGCATCATCATCTGCTATGAGAATTGCAAGACTGCTGACCACAAGACGCTACAACAAATTGTGAGGTCTGCTGAGAGGATTATCGAGGTTTCTTTTATGCCCATCAGCAATATTTATCAGGAGTGTTGTGTATGTAGGTCCCTTAGCATTGTTATGATCTCTCCCTTCAGTCCAACAATCTCTTTGACACCTTATCATTAGGCAGGCAGTAACGTAACATTAGGACAAGGATTGTTAGGATGGGAGACAGAGTCTCCCCCAGAGCATGAGTCTACTGAACTCCCTGCCACTACCCAGGTCTCACAAATGTACAAAGCACCAATAGTATATACTGTTCACTTTTTGACTTGTGTTGTAAATGCATGTTATTATTTGCTAATTTATTTATGGTATTATTTTCACCTTTGTGTTATGTGCGATATGTTACATGTATTATGTTGTGCTATGGATAAATAGCCCCACTGCCTTGTGGGCAGCTTCAAGAGAGACAAAGGCTACGGGAGTAAACCCAGACAGCAAATCCAGAATGAAGCCCTTAAGGTGGCTGGACATCATTGAACATCCTTCCAGCAGGTCCAGCAGCCCAGCTGGTGTCAAACATATTGCATCATAAGCTTCCCTTTGGACGACTCTGGTGAGGCTGAGAGGGGGATCTTGATGACTGGACATCTCAGGATCTCCATATATTCTGCCCAGGCTTGCCATGATCATGATCATCACCAATTGTAGTTTGAGACAGAAGGATGCCAATCAACCAACCAGCTGTGTTGTGCAGCTTGGTATGGAGGAATGTTATTGTGTGTGTGTGTGTGCGTGCGCACACGCGCGCATACATACACACACACATATACAGCTAAATGAAAATAAACTTGATATCTGTGGCTTGGAATAAGTTGTTTGAAAAGGTGATAGGAATAGAAACCTTTCAAGGTTAAACAGCAATTGGATGTGCACTTGAAGAACTGTGAACTCCAGTGCTTGAGAGTGGGATTAGCTTGGATAAATCTCTTACAACAATCTGTACAGACATCATGGGACAAGTGGTGTTGAATTGGGCTGTAAAATTGTTATTTTTCATTCAGTTTAGCATTCTTATGCCTGTTTGTATTTTATATAATCACCAATATACATGTAATTGTACAATGAGTTTTCTAGTGGTTACAATTGCTTCTTTATTTTTCTGGAAGCTCCTTGGTTTCAGTGATGGGTGTCACATTACTTGAATCTGCCTATATAATTGGCTAACTGTTATCTGTTAGAATTTCAATGGAATCAGTGGTCTGGCATAAGAAGACCAAACCACCTTTTTTCATTCTCTTATTCTTAGGCTCTTGCCCAGCCTGCTCTTTTACCCACTCACCTTTTGCCTGTCTCTCACCCTGCTTCTCCCTTCATTTTATTTGTTCTCATAGCACTCAGAAACAATCAGAAATAACAAGCTTTCTGCCTCATTCGGAAGAACCTTTGGATTGCAAAAGCATCAAGATCTACCACTGTAAATTGTAGTTCTCATTTTCTTTTGGTGGACCATGAACAATGCTGTAGAAAGGACTGTAAGAGAAAGAAAATGTCGCACTCACTCCCCCCCCCCACTTTGCTCCATCAGTCTTTCATCTTTCTTCTCTCTCTCTCTTTGTCTGCCTCTGTTGATCACTCTGAACCACAAACCTGCTCTCTTCTCCTACAGTATACAGCATCATTTCAGAGTCAAAGTCAAAGTAAATTTGTTATCAAAGCACACATATGTCATCATATTCTGCTTTGAGATTTACTTTCTTGCAGGTACTTACCAGAAAATAAAAAAAAATGCAATAGAATTTACGAAAACTATATGTAAAGACTGACAAAGATCAAAAGTGCAAAAAAAGGCATATTCTGCAAATAAGTAAATTAATACTGAGAACACGAGTTGTAGAGTTCATAAAAGTGAGTCCATAGGTTGTGGAATCAGTTCAGAGTTGAGGTGAGTGAAGTTATCCACGTCAGTTTAAAATCCTGCTGGATAATAGATAATTGTTCCCGAACCTGGTAGTGTGGGACATAAAGCTTCTGTACCTCCTGCCCGATGTACATTTCCATGGATTCTGCCTGACCGGCTGAGTTTCTCCAGCATTTTATGTGTGTTTGCTTTGCATTTCCAGCAGCTGCAGAAGTTCTTGTATTTAAAAAGAGTGCATGGCCTCGATGATAGCAGTCTTTGATGACGGATTTTGTTTTTCTTGTGGCAGCACTACATATAATTGTGCTCGATGGCGAAGATAGCTTTTCCTATGATGAACTGGGCTATATCCAACATTTTTTGTAGGCTTTTCCATTCTAGGGCATTGGTGTTTCCATTCTAGACAGTGATGCTTCCAGAACAGAGAACTCTTTTACAATTTGTACAGACACCCATCGCCAAGTAACGTCCCACTGTAAATTTTCAATGACTATCGATGCAACCATCCTCCACATTAAAATCAGGAATCTTTATCTCCAGGAGCAGAACAAAGAAGTGGTCATCTAATTATCCAGACCTTAATCCCAGTCATGTTCCAGGGCAGGTTTTGTTTCATCATATTCTTTTTATCTCTAATGGAAAAATTTACCAGCTGAATGGCTTTAACAACTTCAAGATATCAAAAAGAAATAGAAAGGCAGCACCATATGTGTAATTAGGTCTGTGCCTGAGGCACTTATCAGCAGACTGCCATCTTGATAACATTACCCTGACAGCTGTGTGCAGTACAAGTGAATATGTGGAGACTGCTGTCAGGCACATATGTGTATCTCCTAATGAAACCTCTTGTATAGCAACTGACCAAAAGACTCTTCACTCACATACAGTTCTGTAATAATCACACACTTTCAATTTTCACTGCCTGGGGGAATGATTCATTTACAAAACAGACTATTGCAAATAATAACTGTTTTTTTTGTATAATCTCTGTAAATTCCTCAACTGTGTTGGTTTTACAGAAACCTTTTTGCCATTTCCCAGTCAGGCGATAGCTCTTCTTTCTTGATTTGCAAACGTTTTCATGTTTTTTAAGAAGCAGAGAGTTCCTCCAGTTGCACAGTATTCTGACTGCCACAATATTCCACGGCACCGCCTCAGGGCTTGCTGAGGCCTGCTACCAGTGCCAAACTCAGTCACCATCTGAAAATACGCCAGATGCTCAGTAGTTCATCTGCATTGTAAAAATGAATTGTGAAAGTCCTGCTGAGGAGTTTCGGCCCAACCGTCGGATGTTTACTCCTCTCCATAGATGCTGTCCTGACCTGCTGTGTTCTATCAGCATCTTGTGTGTGTTGCTTTGGATTTCCAGCATCTGCAGAATTTCTTGTGTTTATGAACTTGGCCTTCTCTTAACTGTTTGAGCCCAGCATCGCATACCACACAAGCAACGCCATAGTGCGTACGTACAAGTGAAAGACGGGAAAAGCTTTTTTATTGAAATGGAATTTAAACATAACAAACCTAGTTTCAGGTGTATCTCATGGAATCATAGAGAGGGACAGAATGGAAAGAGGCCTTTCACCCCAACAAGTGCATGCTAACCCATTTACACTAATCCTACACTAATCCCATTTTTTTAATTCTTCCCTCATTCCCATCAACTCTCTCCAGATTCTGCCATTCACCTACACACTCCAGGCCATGCTCTCTTCCTGCTGTGACCATCTGGATGAAGGGTACAAGAATCTCAAGATCCACATCAGCAGGTTCAGGAACTGTTATTATCCCTCAGCCATTAGGCTCTTGAGCCAGAGGGCATATCTTCACTCAACTTCACTCTCTCCTTCACTGAACTGTTTCCACAATCTATCAACTCACTTTCAAGGACTCTTCATCTCATGTTCTTGATACATATTGATTATTTATTTATTATTATTTTTATTACTATTATCTCTTTTTTTAATATTTGCACAGTTTGTTGTCTTTTGCACGTTGTTTTTTTCTGTCCATCCTGTTGGGTGCAGTCTTTAGTTCATTCTTTTGCATTTCTTGTACTTACTATGAATGCCTGCAGGACAGTAACTCTCAGAGTTATATATGCTGACACAAACGTACTTTAATGACATATTTACTTTAAGCTTTGAACTTTGAACTCAGGGCTATTAACAATGGCAAATTGACTTACCAACCCACCATTGAGCTGTGAGTAGAAACTGGAGAATCCAAAGGAAACTCTGTGGTCACAGAGAGAAAACGCAGACAGATGGAACCCAGGGGTAGGACTGAGCCCAGATCCCTAGTATTGTAAGGCAGCATGTCATCTAACGCTTTGACAAACTTCTGTATGTGCACAGTGGAGAGTATCATGGACTGGTATGGGAACACCAATGCCCAGGAATGAAAAAGTCTACAAATAGTATTTACAGGGTTTGTCTTCTCTTGCACATTGGTTGTTCGTCAGTCTTTGTTGTGTGTAGTTTTTACTGATTCTATTATAATTTCCTTTTTCTGTTATAAAAGCCTCCAAGAAAATGAATCTCAGGGTAGTATATGGTGACTAATAAGTCCTTTGATAATAAATTTACTTTGAACAAGCTGTGCCACTCAGTCAGTCTGATTCAGTGTATTTTCACTCAATAGTTGATATTGGTCCAGAAGCATGTCCCAACACTTGGCATTTTGCTACGTCCAAAATCCTTTTGAGATTTTTTTTTGCTCAAAGTTGAAAGTAAATTTATTATCAAAGTACATGTATGTCACCATATACAACCCTGAGATTATTGATTTATGAACAAAAAGCATATCAAAACACGTGATCCATTCATCCCAGCAGCCTGCATGCTGATCACCAGGTCAATCTCCTTATGCTAGGTGAACGATCTAATATTAACCTTTAATTTATCCTTCTGAAGCCTCCCACACATGCTTTAGAAGCTGGATTGTCATGAACTTTGAAGTTCATGTGAATGAAGTTTATTTTAACTGAAATAACAATGTATCCATTCAGCCAAAGAAATCCTTAGCCAGACAGATGTGTTTTCTTCCACTAGTATAGAATTTCCTTCAATAACTTCAACTAATTATAAAATATTGTGTAGAATATTACCCAAGTAAGGGCAAAATAATCTCTGAGATAAGTTTCCTTTCCACTTTTCTTTCCGGTTTGTGTGGTTAGAACCTAAATTATATTTCCTGACATATAGCTACAAATGCAATGAATTGGTACATTCATCCTCACCACACAAAACCAATCTTTATCTGCTAATCTGTTAATTTACTGTTTGATGGAAAAATATTTGGCTTGTTCCAATTCTTCAGATAGGGTGATGGAATCTTTTACATCCAATTGGCCAGTTAATTGCACCAGGTGTGATACATCTAATATCAGAGAAACGTACACAACATACATTCTGAAAGTCTTTTCCTTCATAGACATCCACGAAAACAGGGGAGTGCACCAAACAATGAACAACAGTTAAAACGTTAGAACCCCAAAGCCCCTCCCCACCCCACCCCCACTCCCACCAGCACCCTCCACCGAGCACTCAAGCATGCAGCAAAACATCAATAGAGACAGATTTGCAGTACCCCAAAAATTTATTCACCCAATAATTCAACATACCAAAGGCGCTCTCTCTCTCTCTCTCTCTCTCTCTCTCTCTCTCTCTCTCTCTCTCTCTCTCTCTCTCTCTCTCTCTCTCTCTCTCTCTCTCTCTCTCCCTCCCCCCCCCCAATAAGGAAGAAAGGAGTGTCCCCATTTCACAGCAAGAGGGGAGACATAACGAGCAACTCTCTGCTGGCATCAAACCTAAAGGAAGTCACCTCCTACAATATATCAACACTACAGTGTTGTGCTGACAAAAAAAAATAATGAGTAACATTATTGATGACACAAAGTGCCAGGATAGGGAGAAAATGCAAGGAATATTGAAGGAAATAGCTTTATTTGTCACATGTGCCTTGAAATATTGAGGCATACACATACAAAATGGTGGAGGAACTCAGCAGGTCAGGCAGCATTGATGGAAAAGGGTGAACAGTCAACGTTTCAGGCCGAGACCCTTCTTCAGGACTGAGAGGGGAGGGGGAGGTGGGAGGAGAGAAAGAGGCAGGCGGAAGGTGATAGCTGAAGCCAGATGGGTGGGAAAGGTCAAGGACTGGAGAAGAAAGAAAGCTGGAGAAGAGGGTAGACAATAGGGGAAAGAGAAGGAGGAGGGGACCCAGGAAAAGTAATACGCAGGGGGGAACAAGAAAAAGGTCATAGTAGGGAATAGAGGTAAGGCGGGGAGAATTTCGTACACAAGAAGGAGAAATTGATAATCATACCATCAGGTTGGAGGGTACCCTGCAAACATACAGTGAAATGCATCAATTCAAACCTGTGAGGAAATGCATCAAATCACATCTGTGGGGAAAGCCTGCAAGTCCCATCGCACTTTCTGGCTCCAAGATAGCATGCCTACAACTTACTAACTCTAACCATCTTTGGAATGTGAGAGGAAACCAGAGCACCCGGAACAAACTCACACAGTCATAGGGAGAATGTACCAACTCCCTACCGATGGTGGAGGGAATCGAACCTCCATCAGTGATAGGTGGTAGTGTGAAACATTGTACTCACTGCTGCATTACTGTGCCATATTGCTTTGTGATTTTGTGCATGCAGTCCTGGAGGAGAACTTAAAGAGAAAATATTACAAACCTAATGTCAAAAATGGAAATAAATATGAATGACGGACATTGAAGTTAATCTGTATTGTGAGAGATACTTGCAGTGACAATGCCACTGGAGGACTCAGATCAGTGCATTCCAGCACTAGGTCATGACTATAACACTAGAGTCTGGACAAACAGCTGGGTCCAGCAATATGTTGGAACAGTATTGCCTGCAACAGTACCAGTTCCCTGCTGTTCCTCATCTTGCTTAACACAAACATTAAAATCACCTAGGAAATGATCTTTGTCATTCTCTCTTCCTGTACTTGATGACAGCTTTCTAAAACCTGAGTGTCAGAGTTTTACATTTGTTTTCATTCATTTATTTTTCTTGCTACGAGAGAGAGAGAGAGAGAGAGAGGGAATGAGAGAGTAAGAAAAAAGAGGGAGTGAAAAAGAGAGTGAGAGTATAAGAAACTTAGAGAGGAAGAGAGCTGTATCTTCTGAACCTCTAGTTTTCCTGCAGTATGTGTCACCCCACTTGAATTGGGTTATTTTATAGGTTAATTGTTATAACTGGAATGCTGTTTTCTCTAGTCTGATATGAGATGACCATGACTTATTTTCCTTTATCTTTTCTTTGTTCATTCGTCACTCACATAGCACTAAATGAACGCTGTAACCACCAAGTTCTACGCTTCGTCTTGACTTCTGAATAGCCCCATATCTGTATCACCAGGTAAAACAAGCCTTTAAGGCGATTATGTCATTTGAGAAGGGTTGGGGTGTTCATGTCAAGATCATGGTGGGATTTATAGAGGACAAGGAGAAGTTTAGAACAGAGGCATTGCTTACCAGGGAGCCAATCAAGATCAGTAAATACATTGGAGATGGGCGAAAGGAACAAATTAGGACACAGACAGAAGGCTGGTCAAATGTGAAAGATGATAGTAAATGATTACAAGAGGAAGAAAAGAATAGTAAATTTAAGTATTAGATGGATGTGAGGGAAAGCTTGAGTAAAACATGTAAATGGAGTGCACAGCTGTTTATTTGTGTTAGTGGTGTCATTGTGATTTTATGTAAAAGATCCTATATAGATGGAAAGTTGTTGCTGTAGCCAAAGTTGAGTTTATTGTCAGAGGCACAAGCGCATGCATGCACAGGAACAGTGAAAAACTTGCAGCAGCTTCACCGGCACATGGCATCGTACAAGCAGCATTCACAAGAAAAACTAAATCAAACATGTTACTTTTGTTTTACAATAAAACAGAACAAAATAAAAGCAAAATGTATTTCAGTGCAACGTGATCCAAGTGTTGCTATACTGTAGTGGTTAGGATCATGCTGGTTGGTTCAAGAAGCAAAAGATAGAAGGCAAATAGCTATTCTTGATCCTGGTGGTGTGGGATTTCAGATTTCTGTACCTTCTGCCTGGATGTGGCATTCCTGAGGGGCAGCGCCTGCGGTAGATATTATCTGGGCATGGCCCAATGGTGGGGACTTAATGGCAGTTGTTACCTTCTTGAGGCAGCACCTCCGATAGATATTTCTGATGGTAGAGAGGGATGTACCCATGACGGATTGGGCAGAGCCCATTACTCTCTGCTTCCAGACTAAATCCACCCACGTCCAAACTATCCTCTGCAGCTAGAGTAAAACGCTTTATGTAAAAATCAAGATTTTAAAAGAAAATAGTGGATATGGTCAAGAGGTTAGGCCACATTTTTAGAGAGAGGAACAAAGCAGGCATTCTGGTCAGTGTCAGACATGACAAAGTATTGTGGGCAGGTGAGTAAACTGAATGCATAAGACGTGCATTTATCATAATAATTGTCAGAATCTGATGATGAAAGTGTTGATCTCAAGAGTGTTTCATTTGTCTTTACATCCTATTCTGATGTGGAAATATACCATGGTAACTTCATAGTCAGATGTTGAAATTCAAGAACCGAATAAGAATCCCCAGAGGGAATTTCTTCATAGGAAGGACTGCTGCAGTTCAAGAAGATAACTCACCACAACCTTCTCAAGGTTGGAGA
This sequence comes from Hypanus sabinus, assembly GCF_030144855.1. Taxonomy (NCBI): domain Eukaryota; kingdom Metazoa; phylum Chordata; class Chondrichthyes; order Myliobatiformes; family Dasyatidae; genus Hypanus; species Hypanus sabinus. Next base: position 25,814,643 of record NC_082718.1, read on the forward strand.
TGGCAACTGGGGATGGACAATAAATTGCTGCTGATTATATCCTAAGAACGGTGTCCAGCATGTGCGTTGTGTGCCTTTGGTGTGTACTCTGTGTGGGTGAGCTGAAAGGGAGGCCCCAAGTTAACTAAACAACAGTTAGTTAGTGGACAGATGTTGGGGAACTGTGGATTCACTTTTAGTAGAACAATTACATCAAGTTATGACACAAAGGAGAACTGCTGAAATTTGTTTAAGAAAATTATGCACTTCAGAGCCAAGAACTAATCCCCTAAAGCTCGATTATTGTTGAAGATTATCAAATATCTACAAGTTGCAGATCTCAGAGAGATTGGCGGTGAATGGACTGCCTGTGTTTGAACAGGGCAAACACTGCAGGCGTCTTGAATTAGTGCAGTGTTTACCTAACTCAATTACTCTTCTAAGTAATGTAATTACATCTGGAAGGTTTGAATACTGTTGGATTACATCCTTTATTAGTGCAGCATTGTTCTGTGGGACTTTCAAATTTGCTTGCAATGAAAGTATTCTTTTCTGCTTCCATCACTTAAATCCTGCTCCTCCTCATGCATTTTAATTAAGATCCTTTATTAGATTTCTGGCTTCATTGTTGCATTGTTCCACACTTGCTGCATAATAATTTTGTTCTATATAGCAAGAGACTGAGATTGCTCATCTGATTAAATTATTTATTTGATGAATATATATACACACAATGACCATTTTATTAGGTACACATGTGGCTGGGCTATGGTGGCAGAAGGTCACGGGTATACATACACTCATTGATCACTTTAACAGATGCAGGAGGTACCTAATAAAGTGGCCACTCTGTTTATATCCAGGACAGACACTCCCGTGTACTGGAGGAGGCTAATATGAATGGCTTCGCCACAATGATAAAGCAACCCCATCTCTAATGGATAGGTCATATCATCCAGATATCCAACTGACATCTCTCCAAACTCACATCTCTCCACATTCACATCTCTCCATACTCACAACTCTTCAAACTCGCATCTCTCCAAACTCGCATCTCTCCAAACTCACATCTCTCCATACTCACATCTCTCCAAACTCACATCTCTCCATACTCACATCTCTCCAAACTCACATCTTTCCAAACTCGCATCTCTCCAAACTAGCATCTCTCCAAATTCACATCTCTCCAAACTCGCATCTCTCCAAACTCACATCTCTCCAAACTCACAACTCTCCAAACTCACATCTCTCCACATTCACATCTCTCCAAACTCACATCTCTCCAAACTCGCATCTCTCCAAACTCGCATCTCTCCAAACTCACATCTCTCCAAACTCACATCTCTCCAAACTCGCATCTCTCCAAACTCTCATCTCTCCAAACTCGCATCTCTCCAAACTCTCATCTCTCCAAACTCGCATCTCTCCAAACTCACATCTCTCCAAACTCGCATCTCTCCAAACTCGCATCTCTCCAAACTCGCATCTCTCCAAACTCACATCTCTCCAAACTCACATCTCTCCAAACTCGTATCTCCCCAAACTCACATCTCTCCAAACTCACATCTCTCCAAACTCACATCTCTCCAAACTCACATCTCTCCAAACTCGCATCTCTCCAAACTCACATCTCTCCAAACTCACATCTCTCCAAACTCACATCTCCCCAAACTCGCATCTCTCCAAACTCACATCTCTCCAAACTCACATCTCCCCAAACTCGCATCTCTCCAAACTCACATCTCTCCAAACTCACATCTCTCCAAACTCACATCTCTCCAAACTCACATCTCTCCAAACTCACATCTCTCCAAACTCGCATCTCTCCAAACTCGCATCTCTCCAAACTCGCATCTCTCCAAACTCTCATCTCTCCAAACTCACATCTCTCCAAACTCCCAGTTGAAGGAAGGTCGGCAAACCCTAGGTGGGAAAAGGAGCGCTTGGAGATAAGCCTGGAAAGAATTCAACATTACATCTAAAAACTGGGAAGACCTTGTACTCAGTAGATACTCCTTGAGGAAATCTGATCAAGAGGGAACCGCACTACATGAGAACGACCTCTGCTGTGCCACAGAGAACAAGTGGCAGCTGCAAAAGGAGGGTCCGGACAATCAATAGTCCCAACCACCAACCACAACCATCGCTTCCACTGCCCATACTGCACCAGAATACGTGCATCCCAAATTGGCAACTGGCAACTCTTAGGACTGCATCACACCCGACTTGAGGTATATAGACATTACTTTATATATCTAGGGTGTAAACCAGGTTTGTCAGTTGCAGAATTCTGTGTTACGCTGAGTTTAATGAAGGGACAGTCGTCAACAATACAACCATTGAAAATTTCTACAGATCTATGGTGGAGAACATTCTGACAGATGGCACTGATGAAATATGATGGCATTTTGTGGGCAGCTCACAAAACTACCAGAAATACATCTGTTGTACGTGGCGTATCAGTGGCATCAAGAGAGCTTTACCAAGAGGGATTTCTCATAGGTTGGCAGCAGTTATTTAAAAAGGGAGCTTTGAGAGCGTTTGTCCATTGTATGTGGCTTATTAGTGGTTATAAATGGAGCACCAGTCGTGAGTTAAATAGCAGGGAAGGTTCAAGCATAAAAAGGAGGCACTGCCTAGTGAAGCGGTCAGCGACATAGTGATCTGAGGCAGAGTGGTAAGGCTTTGGCGATAACAGGCCGAGGCAAGGTAAGTTACCTGTGAGGAACAGAAACAGGAAGTATGTCTGTGAGGCCGGAGTTTTATACTGGGTGCCAGATAAAGGATGTCCAGGAGACTCCCAGCCTCCCGGCCGGCCACGTCTGCACCAGGTGCATCGAGCTGCAGCTCCTTAGGACCGGGTTAGGGAACTGGAGATGCAGCTTGATGACCTTTGTCTGGTCAGGGTGAGTGAGAAGGTGATAGAGCTGAGCTATAGGCAAGTAGCCACACAAGGGCCTCAGGAGACAGATAAGTGGGTAAGAGTCAGGAGAGGTAAGGGCAAGAGTCAGATACTAGAGAATACCCTTGTGGCTGTACCTCTTGACAGTAAGTACTCCTGTTTGAGTACTGTTGGGGGGACAGCCTACCTGATGGAAGTGGCCGTGCTTCTGGCACAGAGTCTGGCCCTGTGGCTCAGAAGGGTAGGGAAAGGAAGAAGGCAGTAGTGATATGGGACTCTATAGTTAGGGGTTCAGACCAGCGATTCTGTGGATGCAGGAAAGAAACGTTGATGGTAGTTTGCCTCCCAGCTGCCAGGGTCAGGGGTGTTTCTAATCATGCCCACAATATCCTGAAGTGGGAAGGTAATCAGCCAGTGGTCGTGGTACACATTTGTACCAACAACATAGGTAGGAAAATGGAGGAGGTGCTAAAAACAGACTACAGGGAGTTAGGAAAGAAGTTGAGAAGCAGAACCTCAAAGGTAGTAATCTCAGGATTATTGCCTGTGCCACATAACAGTGAGTATAGGAATAGAGTGAGGTGGAGGATAAATGCGTGGCTGAAGGATAGGAGCAGGGGGCAGAGATTCCGATTTCTGGATCATTGGGACCTCTTTTAGGGCACGCATGACCTGTACAAAAATGATGAGTTGCACTTGAATCCAAGGGGGACCAATATCCTGGCGGGGAGGTTTGCGAAAGCTATTGGGGAGAGTTTAAACTAGAATAGCTGGGAGGTAGGAACCAAACTGAAGAGACAGAGGAAGGGGCGGTCAGTTCACATATAGGGAAAGCTTGGAGACGGTGCGAGAGGGAGGATAGGCAGGTGATAGAGAAGGAATACACTCAGACCGATGGTTTGAGATGTGTCTACTTAAATGCAAGAAGCATCATGAACAAAGCAAGGTACTGAATGAAAACTTTGCTTCAGTATTCACTACGGAAAAGGATCTTGGCGATCATAGAGATGACTTACAGCAGATTGAAAAGCTTGAGCATATAGACTTTAAGAAAGAGGATGTGCTGACATATTTGGAAAGCATCAAGTTGGATAAGTCTCCAGGACTGGACGAGATGTACCCCAGGCTACTGTGGGAGGTGAGCGAGGAGATTGCTGAGCCTCTGACAATGATCTTTGCATCATGAATGGGGAGAGGGGAGGTTCCAGAGGATTGGAGGGTTGAAAATATTGCTCCCTTATTCAGGAAAGGGAGTAGAGATAGCCCAGGAAATTATAGACCAGTGAGTCTTATTTCAGTGGTTGGTAAATTGATAGAAAAGATCCTGAGAAGCAGGATTTATGAACATTTGGAGAGACATAATATGATTAGGAATTGTCAGCAAGGCTCTGTCAAAGGTAGGTTGAGCCTTACGAGCCTGGCTGAATTTTTTGAGGATGTGACTAAACACCTTGATGAAGGCAGTAGATGTAGTGTATCTGGATTTCAGCAAGGCATTTGATAAGGTACCCCATGCAAGGCTTATTGAGAAAGTAAGGAGACATGGGATTCAAGGGAACCTTGCTTTTTGGATCCAGAATTGGCTTGCTCACAGAAGGCAAAGAGTGGTTGTAGGCGGGTCATATTCTGCATGGAGGTCAGTAACCAGTGGAGTGCCTCAGGGATCTGTTCTGGGATCCCTTCTCTTCGTGATTTTCATAAATGGCCTGGATGAAGAAGTGGAGGGATGGATTAGTAATTTGCTGATGACACAAAGGTCGGGGCAGTTGTGGACAGCGTAGAGGGCTGTCAGAGATTACAGTGGGACATCGATAGGATGCAAAACTGGGCTAAGAAGTGGCAGATGGAGTTCAACCCAGATAAGTGTGAAGTGGATTATTTTGGTAGGTCAAATATGATGGCAGAATATAGCATTAATGGTAAGACTCTTGGCTGTGGGGAGAATCAGAGGGATCTTGGGGTTAGATCCACAGGACACTCAAAACAGCTGCACAGGTTGACTACAGGCACAGACATATGGTGCATTGCCCTTCATCAACCTTGGGATTGAGTTTAAGAGCTGAGAGGTAATGTTACAGCTATATAAAACCCTGGTCAGATCCCACTTGGAGTACTGTGCTCAGTTCTGGTCCCCTCATGACAGGAAGGATGCAGAAGCCATAGAAAGGATGCAGAGGAGATTTACAAGGATGTTCCTTGGATTGGGGAGCATGCCTTATGAAAACAGGTTAAGTGAACTTGGCCTTTTATCCTTGGAGCGACAGAGGATGAAAGGTGACCTGATAGAGGTGTATAAGATGATGACAGGCATTGATCGTGTGGATAACCAGAGTTTTTTTTTTTCCCAGGGCTGAAATGGCTAACATGAGAGGGCACATTTTTAAGGTAGAGGAGATTTCAGGGGTAAGTTTATTACACAGAGAGTGGTGAAAGCGTGGAATGGGCTGCCAGCGACGGTGGTAGAGGCGGATACGATAGGGTCTTTTAAGAGTCTCCTGGATAGGTACGTGGAGCTTAGAAAAATAGAGGGCTATGGGTAAGTCTAGATAATTTCTAAAGTAAGTGCATGTTCTGCACAGCATTGTGGGCCAAAGGGACAGTATTGTGCTGTAGTTTTTCTGCATTTCTGTATTTCTATGAACTGTATCACTGCAATCTGTTGCCTGTAATTTCCCTTTAAGCTCTTGTATTTCTTCGGTTTTACTATCAATTGCCTGCAAGAAGACTAATCTCAGGTAGTATTTGGTGGCATATATGTGCTTTGATAATGAATTTACTTTGAACTTTGGTTGCATCACGTGGAGGCACCAATGATGGCCTCTAAGGCAATCCTTTGGCCATTACAAATGTGATGTTCTGCTACATCTGGTAACCCAAGCAGATATACCTACTGTGCTCATTGATGCGGGCTTCCACCGTGTGTACTGTCAGGTGAATATACGCTGCTCTGCATTCACAGGGAATCCTGTAAACGCTAGCTGTCCTGAGACCCAGGTCGCCTTTTACCTGCATACGGTGTGATTTGAGCTTCCTTACAGGTTTGTGGATGGTATTAATCAGGTTGACCGATAGTAATAGAACTTTGCATTCGCCATTACCGTAGGATTGATTTCAATAGCACAAACCTACTGTGCCGTGCCAAAAGCTTTTGCCACACCAGTGAAGGAAGTCATTGAAATAAAACTAGAGGGAAAAAAATTAACAAAGGTGAAGGTCTAGCTCTAAGTGAGAACTGGAATTTGATTGTAAACAAGGTGGGACTGCATAAACCTGTTGGATGAGGACTGACCAATCAGGATGGACAGATGCTGGAGGTATAAATTCCACCAGATTAGAAATGCTAAGACATCATCCCTGATGATGATGGCAGAGCTTGCAATCAAAATGTCAGTTAAAATTGATATCTGTATCCTGCTGGAAGCCCAAGAAAAGTTTATTCATCATATACATTGGGAAAGAATTAGATACATTTCTTTAATATATAGTATGTGCTGTGTGACTATATGATTCAGTGGTCAATGGGTCTACTTAATATCAGAGAAGGTATACAATATACAACCTGAAATTCTTACTCTTTGTAGACATCCATGACATAAAATGTTAGAACCCCAGAGCAGACATCCTCCCACACACATTCAGCAGCATATTCTCCCTCCTCTCACTTCCTCACATGCCTCAGCAAAAACCACCAGTGCTCCCACCAACAGCACAGCAAAGCCAGCATAGCTCCCAAAGAGACTACAATCTAGAATCATAAAAAAACACTCTTCAGCCCAACAGTTAAACCTCTCACAAGCTCACTCTCTTACTAATGAAGGAGACAGTGGTATCACGCCTGCCACTGTTGATGCTGAATTTGGTGGAAAAGCAAATTGTACAGAAGATACAGAAAGTCTGCAGAGAGATAGAGATGGTTAAGCAAGTGGGCAAGGGTTTGGCAGGTGAAGTACAATGTTGGTAAATGCAAGGTCATCCACCTTGGAAGGAAAAATGAAAGAGCAGATTTATTACTTAAATGGTAAAAAAAATTGCAGCATGCTGCTGTGCAGAGGGACTTGGGAGTGCTTGTGCATGAATCGCAAAAGGTTGGTTTGCATGTGCGGCAGGCAATTAAAAAGGCAAATGGAAAGTTGGCCGTCATTTCTAGAGGGATTGAATTTAAGAGCAGGAAGGTTTTGCTGCAACCATACAGGGTACTGGTGTGGCTGCATCTGGAGTACTGCGTGCAGTTATGGTCTCTTTACTTGAAGAAGGATATACTGACTTTCACCAGGTTCACCAGGTTGATTCAGAGATGAGGGGCTTAGACTATGAGGAGAGATTGAGTTGCCTGGGACTGTACTCGCAGGAATTCAGAAGAATGAGAGGAGATCTTGTAGAAACATATAAAATTATAAAAGGGATAGATAAGAGAGAGGCAGGAAAGTTGTTTCCACTGGTAGGTGAGACTAGAACTAGGGGACAAAGCCGCAAGATTCGGGGGAGTAGATTTAGGATGGTGATGAGGAGGAACTTCTTCCCAGAGAATGGTGTACCTGTGGAATTCACTACCCAATTAAGCAGTGGAGGCTACCTCAGTAAATATATTTAAGACAAGGCTGATAGGATTTTTCATAGTAGGCTAATTAAAGGTTATGGGGATAAGGCAGGTAGGCAGAGATGATTCCATGGTTAGATCAGCCATGATCTTAATGAATGATGGAGCAGGCTCGATGGGCAAGATGGCCTACACCTGCTCCTATTTCTTATGTTCTTATATTCACAGTGAAAGGAGTGGTCAACAGTTCACTGTTTCAATGTTACAGTCTGCAGTGTCACTTATACGCTGCTGTCTCGATGTTCCGATCTGCTGTGATGCTTCAGTCAGTAACATAGGCGAGGAATCGAGTTGTCCACAGAGCCACAGGGCTGCACCGTGAAGGCACTTATCTTCCAGGCTGCGTCTGGAGATATCAAAAATTCTAGACTGGGAACCCACCAACACAAAGAACTGTAGTTTGAGTGCAACCACAGACTACAGACCCCGACAGGGCCCCAGCCACCTTGGCAAAGGAAAGAAGAGACATTAATGGGAAGAATTTAAATTGTTTTGCTGATGAACTGGAAGAAGTTGCCTTCTGGTGCCATCATTAGCTCCTCCCTCACAGTATTATATGTTTTTTCACCTTGGCCCCAGAGGAACGGTATTTAATTTAGTTGTATACATACACATGTTTGGTTGAATGACAATGAACTTGAACTACCTCTAGATTCTACCTCTCACCTGCGTGCGGAAGGCAATTTACAGAAGCCAATTAGCTTACCAACCTGTAGGTCTTTGGGATGCAGTGGGTAACTGGAGCATCTGAAGGAAACCCTCTCAGTCGGAGGGAGAATATGCCATATCCGTAAGCCAGCATCAGAGGCGAGGATTGAACCTGCAACACTGCAATTGTGAGACAGCAGTTCTGCCAACTCTACCACTGTGACACTCCTTGTAATGACACTTCAAAATTATGTAAAGCATTTTAGAATCTCCTACAGTGGTGAGAGCCTCAAGGAATTCAATCAGCTCTTTTCTTTTAAAAGCATCTCCTTCTCTCATGAATCTTCTCTACTGCTTACCAGCAGAAGAATCGCTTTTATATTAAACTTCATTACCTCTATAAAACCTCCATTGCTTCACACACTCTGTGGAGACACAATGACTGCTAATTTGCAGACGATTTGCCTGACACAGGAGAATTGCCAAGGCAATTTTTCCTTAAGATTGCACCCTCAATATATATGACATATTTTTAAAAAATGGAAAATGATTACATATTTGCTTTAAGAGATGTTAACATTTAGCAGATGCACAACTACCCACCAGACAGACAGCAATAATGATTTCCACAGTTCAGCTGATGGTAAATGTTGCAAATGAGAATCAAAATCAGAATATGTTTTGAAATTTGTTGATTTACAGCAGCAGTACAGTGCATAATGTAAAATATACTCTAAATCACAGTAAGAAGTGTGAAAAGAGAGCAAAAATAATGAGGTGGTGTTCATGGGTTCATTGTCCATTCAGAAATCTGATGGCCTCTATCATCAAATCCTGATGGACTAACTAAGATAGCACATGTGTAATAACACATACAAAATACTGGACAGACTTAGCAGGTCAGGTAGCATCTATGGAGAAGAATAAAGAGTAAACATTTCGGACCAAGACCCTTCATTGGGACTGGAAAGGAAGGGAGAAGAAACCAAAATAAGAAAGTAAGAGGAGTGGGGAAGTGTACAAACTGGCAGTTGATAGGTGAAGCCAAGTGAGGAGAAGGTGGAGGGAAGATGAAGTGAGATGTTGGGAGATTTTAGGTGGAAAAGGTGAAGGGCTGACAAGAAGGAATCTGATAGGGTAGGGCAATGGAGCATGGGAGAAAGGGAAGGAGGAGGGACACCAAAAGAAGGTGGTTGACAGGTGAAGAAAAAAGAAAGGGCAAGAGGGGAGCGGGGAACTGAAAAGGAGAGGGAGGGGGAAGAAATCTCCATAGTATTGAGAAATCTATGTCCATGTCATCAGGTTGGAGGTTGCCCAAATGAAATATGAGACGTTGCTGCTCCACAATCTCCATCGGAACAGTTGTACAATGGAGTTGTGTACTTAGCAGCCTTCTCTACTCATTTTACACCAATGACTATGTGGCTAAGTAAAGCTCCAGCACTTCTCACTGCAATGGGCAGAAGTTCCCACTTGCTTCAAAAAGTTAACAATTATACCAGTGCCTAAGAAGAATAATGTGGGTTGCCTTAATAACTATCGCCTGGTATCCCTCACATCAACAGTGATGAAATGCTTTGAGAGGCTGGTCATGACTGGACTGAACTCCTGCTTCAGCAAGGACCTGGACCCATTTCAATTTGCCTATCACCACAATAGGTCAAAGGCAGACGCAATCTCAATGGCTCTCCACACGGCTTTAGACAACACAAACACCTATGTCAGGATGCTGTTCTTCGACTATAGCTCAGCACTTAATATCAGCATTAATACGATCCTGATTGCGAAGTTGCAGAATCTGGGCCTCTGTATCTCTTTCTGCAATTGGATCCTTGACTTCCTAACTGGAAGACCACAATCTATGTGGATTGGTGAAACAGCTCCTCTTCGCTGACGATCAACACTGGCATATCTCAGGGGTGTGTGCTTAGCCCACTGCTCTACTCTCTATATACACATGACTGTGTGGCCAGGCATTGCTCAAATACCATCTATAAATTTGCTGACGATACAACCATTGTTGGTAGAATCTCAGGTGGTGACGAGAGGGCGTACAGGAGTGAGATATGCCAACTAGTGGAGTGGTACTGCAGCAACAACCTGGCATCAACCGAAAGAGCTGATTATGGACCTCAGGAGGGGTAAGACAAAAGAACATGTACCAATCCTCATAGAGGGGTTAGAAGTGGAGAGAGTGAGCAGCTTCAAGTTCCTGGGTGTCAAGATCTCTAAGGGTCTAACCTGGTCCCAACATATCGATGTGGTTATAAAGAAGGCAAGCCAATGGCTATACTTTATTAGGAGTTTGAGGAGATTGACATGTCAACAAATACTCTCAAAAACTTCTACAGTTGTACTGTGAAGAGCATTCTGACAGGCTACATCACTGTCTGGTATGGAGGGGCTACTGCACAAGACCAAAAGAAGCTGCAGAAGGCAGTAAATCTAGTCAGCTCATTCTTGGGTACTAGCCTACAAAGTACCCAAGACATCTTTAGGGAGTGCTATCTCAGAAAGGCAGCATCCATTATTAAGGACCTCCAGCACCCAGGGCATGCCCTTTCTCACTGTTACCATCAGGAAGGAGGTACAGAAGCCTGAAGGCACACACTCAGCGATTCAGGAACAACTTCTTCCCTTCTGCCATCCAATTCCTAAATGGACATTGAATCTTACCTCACTTTTTTTTAATATACAGTATTTCTGTTTTTACATTTTTTAATCTGACAGACTTGCAGGAGATGCATTGCCTCACCTGAAAGAACTGTTTGGGGCCCTGTAGGGTAGTGAGGGAGGAGATTAATCGGCAGGTATAGCACTTGTTTTGAATGCCAGGAGGAAGATCAGTGGGGGGGGGGGGAGGGGGGAGACAAATGGATAAGGGAATCACAGAGAGCACATCTGAATGGTTATGTAGCCATGTAACTCAGTCTATTATCCTAATGATTCAGGTGGAGAAACTAAGCTTGTCACTTTACTAACAGATACCAACATAGAAATTGGGAGGTCACAGCACAGTTGTACAAGATGCTGGAGTGGCTGCACTTGTAGTATAATGTTCAGTTTGGTTGTCTTGCTATCGGAAATATATTATTGAATGTGAAACCCCTGTTTACTGGGCGTTTCTGCAAATGCAGCTCAGTAGCTCCTTGCTAACAGCCATTGGACTCCACGGCGAGAAACCCACCTTTCTCAGACTTGGTACGTCAAGGGTGTTTACGACTTTTATCCCACCAAATTCATGAGGTTGGGATGTCTCGTCCACCCAAACTCTAGTTTGTGCGAATGCTGTGTGAAATACTGCCCCCGGCAATCATCCGTCAGCAAGAAATATCAGATCATACACTGCATACAATTATGAAGTATATGAATGTTAACTTAAGCAAACAGCTATTAAAAGAACTAAAGAAAAAACTAAAAGGGCCCATTATACTTAAGCAGTCACATGTGCACAGTGGAGCTCAAATCTTCTGGAAGCGGTTGTTTACAATGTACACTCTGCACCAACTCCTACCCATCGCTTCCTGGTGGAAGTTCCCCTCTTGGGTTCCATTGGATTGCAAGCTCACGATGGATCAAATTCTACAGCCGGTTCTCTCAAGCTCCTTCTCTCTCCATCTCCCGCCAAAAAAGGTCTCAACCCATTTCAGTGTTCATCATAAAAGCTGCTCCCCCAGTATTCTCTCGAAACTTCTGCCAGTTCCACTTTCCTGATTGGATGACGTACATTCCTAAGCATTAATGGTAACCCAAACACTGTCAGCAGAACACGCAGCTTCTATAGAAAGACCCTTACATGAAATACCCTACAACATTAACAGTAAAACCTTTACGAGGGCATTACAAATGTAAGAGAGTGCAGAAAAGATTTGGAAGGATGTTGCCAGGAATCAAGAGATGATATTACAATAGACAATAGACAATAGGTGCAGGAGTAGGCCATTCGGCCCTTTGTGACAGCACTGCCATTCACTGTGATCATGGCTGATCATCCACAATCAGTACCCCGTTCCTGCCTTCTCCCCATATCCCTTGATTCCGCTATCTTTAAGAGCTCTAGCTACTCTCTCTTGAATGCATCCAGAGACTTGGCCTCCACTGCCTTCTGAGGCAAAGCATTCCACAGATCCACAACTCTCTGGGTGAAAAAGTTTTTCCTCAACTCCATTCTGAATGGCCTACCCCTTATTCTTAAACTGGGGCCTCTGCTTCTGGACTCCCCCAACATTGGGAACACGTTTCCTGCCTCTAGCGTGCCCAATCCCTTAATAATCTTATATGTTTCAATCAGATCCCCTCTCATCCTTCTAAATTTCAGTAAAAACAAGCCCAGTCACTCCAATCTTTCAACATTTGACGGTCCTGCCATCCCGGGAATTGACTTCGTGAACCTATGCTGCACTCCCTCAAGAGCAAGAATGTCCTTCCTCAAATTTTTAAGACCAAAACTGCACACAATACACCAGGTGTGGTCTCACCAGGGCCCTGTACATTTGCAGAAGGACCTCTGCTCTTGCACTCAACTCCCCTTGTAATGAAGCCCAACATGCCATTAGCTTTCTTTACTGCCTGTTGTACCTGCATGCTTAATTTCAGTGACTGATGAACAAAGACACCTAGATCTCACTTTACTTCCCCTTTTCCTAACTTGACACCATTCAGATAGTAATCTGCCTTCCTGTTCTTGCCACCAAAGTGGATAACCTCACATTTATCCACATTAAAGTGCATCTGTCATGCATCTGCCCACTCACCCACCCTGTCCAAGTCACTCTGCATTCTCATAACGTCCTCCTCACATCTCACACTACCACCCTGCTTTGTGTCTTCTGCAAATTTGCTAATGTTACTTTTAATCCCTTCATTTAAATCATTAATGTATATTGTAAATAGCTGTGGTCCCAGCACCAAGCCTTGCAGTACCCCACTAGTCACTGCCTGCCATTCTGAAAGGGACCCATTAATCCCTACTCTTTGTTTCCTGTCTGCCAACCAATTTTCTATCCATATCAGTACCCTACCCCCAATACTATGTTCTCTAATTTTGCCCACTAATCTCCTATGTGGGACCTTATCAATGCTTTCTGTAAGTCCAGGTACACTACATCCACTGGCTCTCCCTTGTCTATTTTCATAGTTACATCCTCAAAAAATTCCAGAAGATTAGTCAAGCATGATTTCCCTGTCGTAAATGCATGCTGACTCGGACTGATCCTGTTAATGCTATCCAAATGTGCCACTATTTCATCTTCTATAATTGACTCTAGCATCTTCCCTATCACTGATGTCAGGCTAACTGGTCTATAATTCCCTGTTTTCTCTCTCCCTCCTTTCTTAAAAAGTGGGATAACATTAGCTACCCTTCAATCCTCAGGAAGTGATCCTGAATCTATAGAACATTGGAAAATGATTACCAATGCATCCACGATTTCTAGAGCCACCTCCTTAAGTACTCTGGGATGCAGGACATCAGGCCCTGGGGATTTATCAGTCTTCAGTCCCTTCAGTCTACCCAACACCATTTTCTGCCTAATGTGAATTTCCTTCAGTTCCTCCATTACCCTAGGTCCTCTGACCACTATTATATCTTGGAGATTGTTTGTGCCCCTAGTGAAGACAGATCCAAAGTACCTGTTCAACTCATCTGCCATTTCCTCCTTCCCCATAATAAATTCACCCATTTCTGTCTTCAAGGGCCCAACTTTGGTCTTAACTAATTTTTTCCTCTTCACATACCTAAAGAAGCTTTTATTATCCTCCTTTATATTCTTGGCTAGTTTACCTTCATACCTCATCTTTTCTCCCCGTATTGTCTTTTTAGTTATCTTCTGTTGCTCTTTAAAAGTTTCCCAATCCTCTGGCTTCCCACTCATCTTTGCCATGTTATACTTCTCTTTTATTTTTATACTGTCCTTGACTTCCTTTGTCAGCCACGGTCGCTCCCTACTCCCCTTAGAATCTTTCTTCCTCTTTGGAATGAACTGATCCTGCACCTTCTGTATTATTCCCAGAAATACCTCTCATTGTTGTTCCACTGTCATCCCTGCTAGGGTATCCTTCCAGTCAACATTGGCCAGCTCCTCCCTCATGGCTCCATAGTGCCCTTTGTTCAACTGTAATACTAACACTTCTGATTTTCCCTCCTCCCTCTCAAATTGTAGATTAAATCTTATCATATTATGGTCACTACCTCCTAACGGCTCCTTTACCTCGAGTTCCCTTATCAAATCCAGTTCATTACACAACACTAAATCCAGAATTGCCTTGTCCCTGGTAGGTTCCAGTACAAGCAGCTCTAAGAATCCATCTCGGAGGCACTCCACAAACTCCCTTTCTTGAGGTCGAGTACCAACCTGATTTTCCCAGTCTACCTGCATGTTGAAATCCCCAATAACAACTGTAGCACAGAGTTTGGGAATCACAAACGAAGGGGCAAAAATTTAAGGTGAGAGGGAAATTATATAGTAAGAATTTGAGGGTTGAATTTTTTAGACAAATATGTGTGTAGAACAAGATGCTAGATGAAGTGGTCGAGTCACATTTAAAGTGCAGCTGGACAAAATGCATGGATAGGAAATTCTTAGAAGGTTTGAATGCTATCAAATGAGGTTAGCTTGGATGGGGCATTTTGAGGTTGGCATGGAACAGATGGACCAAAAGACCTGTTTCTTTGCAGTATAACCTGATGACTCTAGATACAATTCAAAAAGAGGAATCTGATTAAGGAATAGATCTGGCCCAACATAGCTCATCTATTAAATTGTTTCCTAAATGAACTTTAACCAACCACAAGACAATTTCTCGAACAAGTTCCAAACTTCAATATTAAATCGATCTTTCAGTATTTTGTACTTAGTGTACGTTGAGTGTTGGTTCAAAGTATTGAAAGACAAAATGGATTTGGATTTTCTATAGCACTCCTCAAAGCCTCAGGTTATATCAAAGCTCTTCTACAGCCAATAAAATACTTTTGAAGAGTGCTACAACATTACACTGAACTAAGTCTATGACTTACAGACTCACTTTCAAGGATTTGTTACAACTCATGTTCTCAGTATTATTTTTACACCCACAGTCTGTCTTCTTTTGCACATTGGTTGTTTGTCAGTTTATGTTTTTTCTTGTAAAATTCTATTTTATTTATGTTTTCCTGTGAAATATATTCTACAAGACATAGAATCTCAAGGTAGTATATGGTACCATACACATTTTGATAATAAATTTACTTTGATCTTTGAACTTCGAAGCTTGTTGTGAAGTAGGACACAAAAAGGTGAGAAGCTAACCTGATTTAAGAATTATCACTTTCAAGGACTCTTTACAATTCATGTATTACTTTTGATTTGCACAATTAGTCTTCTTTTGCACATTGGTTCTTTGTCAGTCTTTATCCGTTGATATATAATTTGTTTGTAAAATTTTATTGTATTTAGTTTTCTCCTATAAATGCCTGCAAGAAAATGAATCTCAATGTAGTATATGGGACCAGATATATACTTTGATAATAAATTATTCCTTTTCATAGATATTGTCTGACTTGCTGAATTCAGCATTTTGTATGTATTAGTCTAGATCTCTAGCATATGTAAAATGTCCTGTGTTGATAATAAATTCACTTTGAACTTTGTTGTCATGTAGAAAACAAATAGGTGAGAAACTGACCTGTCTAGTAACTAGAGGAGCTCCAAAGTAACAGGATAAAGAGACTGAAGTGAAAGTAGAACAGAGGGAGTTTGTCTACTTCGGAAGAACAGCAGAAACAGATTTAATAGTAATCATTAAATGGGATAAAACGAGCATTTTTTTTTTCAAAGAGCAAGAACAGGCACAAAGTTTTAAACAGCTTTCTCTCAGCTGTCAGATATTTTGATCAGGTGAGCATGACCCACTGTGAAGTACCTGTGACCTCTTTTGTGCCTACAATGTTGAGGCATTTCTACTCTTCCTGCCAATTACTGTTTTCTCTATCATCTCCAGACTGTGAGTAGTCTTTACAAAAAGCAATGTTGTTGCATGGAGACAACAACAGAGTCTGCAGATGTT
The DNA here is from genome assembly GCF_030144855.1 of Hypanus sabinus. Lineage (NCBI taxonomy): Eukaryota > Metazoa > Chordata > Chondrichthyes > Myliobatiformes > Dasyatidae > Hypanus > Hypanus sabinus. The sequence continues at coordinate 25,830,812 of NC_082718.1, forward strand.
GGAGATCAGGAGAAAAGCACACAAAAAGCTGGAGGAACTCTGCAGGCCAGGCAGCATATGTGGAAAGAAATGAAATCTCGGCCTAACATGTGAACTGTGTATTTCCCTCCCTAGATGCTACCTAACCAACTGATTTCCTCCAGAATTTTGTGCATGTTGTAAACAATGTTATTAGTTCTTTAGAGTTTTTTGACTAAAAGTCAATAGTTTCAATCATTCTACAACTCATGTTCTCAATATTATTAATTTACTTACCCATTTATTTTATTTATTTACAGTTTGTCTTCTTTTGCTCACTGGCCGTTTGTCTGTTTTTGGGTGTAGTTTTCGTTCACTCTGTTGCATTTCTTTGTTTTACTGCGGCTGCCTGCAAGAAATGAGTTTCAAGGTAGTATGTGGTGAACAGAGAGAATTAGCCTCTTTTGTAAGAATAGTGACATAAGCATACTTTGATAATAAATTTACTTTGAACTTTGAACTTTGATTAACTCTGCACCATCTTAGCGGTTCAAAGAAATGTAAGCTCCTTCATGCTCATCTTTACAATTAAATGCCTCTGATTAACAAGCATACAAATTACAATTCCTAAACTCAATGTTTCTCTGACATGTACATAATTTTGTGCCAGCCACAATTTTTAATTACCATGTTAACTGTGGTTGGTGGTTAACATGGTTTGTTCAGGAAACACATGGATGATTGTCTCGTGTTCTGAAGATCTATGATGTTACAGGCTGGCCTAATAAAATTTTTCTTGCTCACTGTATGTTGGTTTAATTTTATCTTGTCAGCTTTTCTCATTAGCTTTTAAGGAACTCCTCTCCTTTCTTGGCAGTTTGCCTGCAAGTTTATAGTTATTCCTTGAAGCTTTTTAACTTCAGAATTTAAGTACAGCCAGTGCAGGAAGCAGGTTACTTATTTTTATTTTGAGATACAGCACAGAACAGGTCTTTCACCCTGCTCAGCAACCCACTGTTTTAAACCCTGCCTAATTACTGGACAATTAGATATTAGATATTAGACTCTGCTCTAAATACAAGAGATGCTGTAGGTGCTGGAAATCCAGATGAACACACGTAAAATGCTGGAGAACTCAAAAGGTTTTGCAGCATTTATGGCAAGGAATAAACATCCAACGTTTCAGGCAGAGACCCTTCCTCAGGACTCAGTAGAGGATCTCAGCCCAAAAAGACGTTCATTTATTCTTCTCCATAAGATACTTCCTGGGGAAGTCTCTAAGCTCTATCTCAGTGATAATTCTCAATAAAATCATCCGTCAAAATTTGTGAATGAGTCAATGAGGAACACACAGCCCAGTGATTTCATGATTGTTTTCCAGTTAGTCTCTTTCAACTAGTAGAATTGTCCTGTTATTATTAATAACAATAATTATGTTATTATTAAGAATTTTAATTGTTATTAATATCAATATCAATCCTGCTTGCTTGTCCAGGATTTTTTTCCAGTCTAATTGATTCCTCAACAGAGATCCCAGGTGAGCAAAGCATGTTAAGTCATTTGAGGTTGTCACATAAGGTAGATGTGATGTGTCATGTAATTCTGCACAGCCTGCATTTCTAACTTACTGTGAAAGTGGAATTTAGGGTCATTTTCCCAGCAATAATAATCCAGTGCTTTAGAATGCCTTCCACCTTCAGAAACAGGGCAGAGGGATTTTGAAAATCTGTGAAATATTTACAAAAATTATATTAGTTAGAAATCAAAGTTGAAGCTCACAACGGAAAGAGAACGAGAAATGGAAATGGAAGAAAGCTCCATGGAAAGACGAGTAGAATTAAGATGTTTAATTTTCTCGGTCCAGGAGTAGAGCATTGTTCCTTGTACCTGTCCAGACAATCAATTACACATAAGTTGTACCGCATTTAAACTCCACTAACATTATTGAAAAGAATGGAGGGCTTAATGTTGGTTCAGAATCAGAATTAAATACATTATCACTAACTTACACAATATGAAATTTATTGTTTTGCAGGACTGTACTGTATAATAAATAATGCAAAAAAAGTTATTCTGAAGTTTGAGTTCTATAAGGTAAATTTCAGAAGCAAATCAGAAAGAACTTTCTATCATAAACATGAGAGATTCTGAAGATGCTGGAAATCCAAAGCAACACAAACAAAATGCTGGAGGAACTCTGCAGGTCAAATCAAGACACCGCTTAAGTGTATTCATGAAGGGTCTTGGTCCAAAACATCACCGGTTTATTCATTTCCATAGATGCTGCCTGACCTGCTGAGTTCGTCCAGAATTTTGTGTTGTTGCTGTGGATTTTATCATTTCTTGAATGTTGTTGGAATGTTAATGTTTATTTCAGCATCAAAGCAAGGATAGGGCAGACCAACTGGGGCGGCATGGTCGCATACTGGTTAGCACAATGCTTTACAGTACTGGCGACCTGGGCTCAAAACCCACCACTGCCTGTAAGAAGCTTATGCATTCTCTCCATAACCGTGTGGATTTTCTCCAGGTGTTCCAGTTTCCTCCCAGAGTCCAAAGATGTACCGGTTGGTAGTTCAATTGGTCATTGTAAATTGTCCCATTATTAGGCTAGAATTAAATTGGGGGATTACTGGGTGGCATACCTTGAAGTGCTGGAAGGGCCTATTCTGTGCTGTACTCCAATAAATAACCCCAGAACCCCATATGGATTTACAATTCATCATAATGAAACTCTAAAGAAGTTGCAGCTAACTTCTGTGGGACGTAACTCCAAGCTTTGGTCACCTCTAATACAAAGAAAAACACACCAACATCATCCATATTACCGTATGACAGAAGGACATTGCTTAGCCCATTTAGTCTCTGATGATCACATTGTAATCCTACTTCACCACTAATCTTCCCTTTCACTTACTGGCTCTATAATTCCCCTCAAAGTCTACCAATCTAGGACTAAATTATAATGACTTATTCATCTACTGACATCTTTGGAATGTGGGAAGAACCAAAGCACTCAAAGGAAACCCATCTGGTTATATGGAGAACATGCAAATCCCGCACAAACAGTGCTATCTGGCGCAGATAGATAGTCCCATTTTCCCATTAGTCCCATAATTAAAGTTAGTCCCATTTTCCTTTATTTGGCCTATTTCCTTCCAAACATTCCCTATTTATGCACCAATTAAAGTGTCTTTCAAATTTTGTTGTGGAATTATTTCAATCTTACTCCTCTTAACTTAAACCTATGCTCTCTCGATTTTGATTCATGTCCTATCAGGAAAAGTCTATGTTTATTCACCCTATCTATGCCCATCATAATTACATACGCTTCTATAAGATCATTGGAAAATAAATGAATAAATAAACAATCAAACAAAATCCCGAAGATAGGGCACATGGAAACATAGAAATTTACAGCTCAGTGGGAGGCAATTTGGGCCATCATGCCAAAGCTAGCAAAAATGAATTTTAAGATGATGCCACTTTCACCTCCCCAATAATAATCAAGGGTTGCAACGTCATGACTGATTCAGAGCTGTTAAATAAAGAGAGGCTGTTTCCACTTACAGAGAGTTCAAGGACCAGTGGATATATGTTTAAAGATTCTAGCCACTGACTTAAAAGGAAAAGATTTACTTTACTGAAAGTAGATATGATGTAGAACCCATTGCCTATGGGTATGATATAAACAAAATTAATATAATTATAAATTATAATTATAAACAATTCCAATGGAATTGGATACAGGCTTGAGGGAGACACAGAACACAAGACAGCACAGCAGAGGAATAGACTTTTGGCCCACGCTCTTGTGCTGAACTAATGGAGCTAGTGACACTATGGACAATATCGTTCCATTCTCTGCATATTCATAAGACTATCTAGGTGTGTCTTATACACCTCTGAAATAGCTGTCTCCATCAACACTGACACAACATTCCAGACATCCTTTGTGTAACAAACCTGCACTATACATTTCCTTTCAACTTCTCCCCTCTCATCTCTAGTATTAGATGCTTCCACCCTGAAAAAGCTTACTCTGTCTATGCCTCTCATAATTATGTACATTTCTATCAGGTCTCCTCTGAGCCAATGAAACTCCAGACAAAACATCCTAAGTTTGAATAACCTATTTGAAAAGCATATTCCCTCTAATCTAGGCTGCATCCTGGTGAACCTCTTCTGTATCCTCTACCATAGCCTTCACATCTTTCCTATGACGGGGCAACTAGAACTGAGTGTAACAGTCCAGATACAGCTGAAACTGTGGAAGATTTAAGCTCAACAGGCTTCAGCAAGAACAGGCAGAGGTTTCAAGTTTCTATTGGATTTTTTTTCTCTTTTTTTTCTTTCACTACATAGCAAGTGCATTGAGAATTGATCCAGGGTTACTGGGTCAATTTCTCCTTTGGCTCCTCCTACTTTCTCCAAACTCAGGGTTTACCCGTGGGCACCTGCATGGGCCTCAGCTGTGTTAGAACAGTCCATGTTCCAAGCCTTCCCTGGTAATGCTCCCCAACTCCTCTTGCCCTATGTTGACGACTGCATTGGTGCTGCCTCATGCACCCTTGATGATATCAACAATTTCATCAACTTTACCCCCAACATCCACCATGCCCTGAAATTCATTTGATCCATTTCCAACACCTCTCTCCCCTTTCTCAATTGAGCTCACTCCATCTCTGGAGACAAACTGCCTTTCAACATCTTTTATAAATCAACTAGTTCCCAAGACTTCCTTGACTACTTCTCACCCTATCTCCTGTAAAAATGCTATTCCCTTTTCTCACTTCCTTTGTCTTTGCCACATCTGTTCCCAGCTTGAGGCTTTCCTTTCCAGGACATCAGAGATGTCCTCCTTCTTCAATATATGGGGTTTCCCTTCCTCCACCATTGATGCTACCTTCACCCACTTCTCCTCCATTTCTGAGGCATATATGCTCACACCATCTTCCTGACCGGTTAACAAGGATAGAGTTCCTCTGATCCTCAGCCACCACCCTATGAGCCTCTGCATTCCACATAACATTCTCTGCAACTCCTCCCATCTTCAATGGGATCCTACCCACGAAACACACCCTTACCTCACTCCACTCTACTTTCCGCAGGAATTGATCCCTTTGTGATTCCCTCGTCCTTTTCACCCTTACACCTGGCACGTAACTTGGCAAGTGAAAGAAATGCTATACCTACCCATTCACTTCCTCCCTTACCTCCGTTCAGGGCCCCAAACAGTTCTTCCAAGTGAGGCAGCACTTGGCCTGCAAACCTTTTGGGGTTTTCTGTTGAATGCAATGCACCTGATGTGACCTTCTGTATATTGATAACACCCAACGTAAATTGAGGTTCCGTTTTGTCAAGCTCCTCAGCTTCAATGGATTTCCCTGTGTCCAATCATTTTAATTCCTCTCCCTAGTCACATTCGGACATGAAGGCCCATGGCCACTCTCAGGTTGGAGGAGCAACACCTCATACTCTGTTTAGGTAGTCTACGACCTGATGACACGAACACCAATTTCTCTTACTGCTAATTTTATTTTCCCTCCTCTTCCTCTCTTCTTCTATTCCTCACTCTAGCCTCTTACCTCTTATCCTCACCTGCCTATCACCTCCTCCTGATGCCCATACTTCTACCCTTTCTCCCATAGTCCTCCCTCCACTCCTTTCAGTTTCCTTCTTCTCTAGCCATTAACCTTTCCACACCCTAACAACCCTGTGAGTGATGTTGTCCCTTAAACTTGTCAGTTTTCACCCTTAACCCATGACCTCTTGTTGTTATCCCACCCAACTTCAGAGGAGAAAGCCAGCTTACATTTATTCTGTCTGTACCCCTCATAATTTTATATACCTCTACCAAATCTCCTCTCAATCCTCTATGTTCCGAAGAGTACAGTGCTAACCTATTCAATCTTTCCTTATAACTCAGGTCCTCCAGATCTGACAACATCCTTGTTAATCCTCTCTGTACTCTTTCAACCTTGTTTACATCCCTTCTGTAGGTAGGTGACCAAAACTGCACACAATGCTCCAAATCAGGCCTCACCAAAGTTTTATACAACATCAACACAGCATTCCATCTCCTGTACTCAGTATATTGATTTATGAAAGGCAATGTGCCAAAAGCTTTCTTTATGATTCTATATACCTGTGAGCCCACTTTCAATGAGTTACGGACCTGTATTCTCAGACCCCTCTGTTCTACCACACTCCTTAGTGCCCTACCATTCCTGGTTGATCCTACTGGAAGAGGAACTTGTCTGCGTTAAATTCCATCTACCATTTTTCAGACCATTTTTCCATTTAATGCAGATCCCTTTGCAAGCCATAATAGACTTCCTCATAGTCCACTACATCCCCAATCGTGATGTCATCCACAAATTTGCTGATCCAATTAACAACATTATCATCAAGATCATTGATATAATTGTCAAGCAACAAAGGACCCAGCACTGATCCCTCCAGCACACAACTAGTCACAGGTCTCCAGCCAGAGAGGCAACCATATACCATCACTCTCTGGCTTCTCCCACAAAGCCAATGTCTAATCTAATTTACTACCTCATCCTAAGTGCTGAGCAACTGAATCTTCTTGACCAGCCTTTCATGTGGGACCTTGGGTTAGACATGGACTGATTAAGGTTAGTCAGCATGGCTTCGTGCATGGTAGGTCATGTCTAATCAATCTTATAGAGTTTTTTCAAGAAGTTACCAGGAAATTGGATGAAGACAAGGCAGTGGATGTTGTCTACCTGGTCTTCATCCAAATTCCTGGTAACTTCTTGAAAAAGCTCTATAAGATTGATTAGACATGACCTACCATGCACGAAGCCATGCTGACTAACCTTAATCAGTCCATGTCTAAACAAATACCTATAAATCTGGTCTCTTCGAACACCCTTCCAATAACTTCCCCACAATTGATGTCAGATTCAGCGGACTATAACTTCCTCATTTCTGTTTAGAGCCATTTTTAAACAGCAGAACAACACTGGCTATCTTCCATTCCTCTGGTACCTCCCCTGTCACTAAGGATGATTTAAATGTCTCTGCTAGAGCCCCAGCAATTTCTGTACTTGCCTCCTGTAGCATCCGAGGAAACACCTTGTCAGGCCCTGGGGATTTATCTACCCTGATTTCCCTCAGGGTAGCATCAACTCCTCCTCTGTAATCTAAACAAGGTCCATGAAGTTAATGCCTCTTTGCCTTATTTCTATTGACTCTGTGTCCATCTCCTGAGTACATAGAGATGCAAAGAATTCATTTAAGATTTCCTCCATCCGTTTTAGCTCCACCCATGGATTACCACTGTGGTCTTCCAGAGGACCAATTTTAACCCTTGCAATCCTTTCATTCTTAACATTTCTGTAGAAACCCTTAGGATTATCCTTCACTTGTCTGCTAGAGCAACTTCATGCATCCTTTTAGACTTTCTGATTTCTTTCTTAAGTGGTCTCTTGTACAGCTTATATTCTATGAACACTTTATTTGTTCCTGCTTGCCTAAACCTGCTATGCACCTCCTTTCTTCTTATATCCAGAGCCTCAATATCTCATGAAAGCCAAGGTTCCCTATACTTGTTATCTTTACCTTTTATTCTGACAGGCACATACAAGCTTTGTCCTCTCGAAATTTCATGTTTGAAGGCCTCCCACTTACCAAGCACATGTTTGCCAGAAAACAGCCCATCCCAATCATTTCTGATACCACCAAAATTGCTTTTTCTCCAATTTAAGATCTCAACCCACGGACCAGACATATTTTTGCATATGTACTTTGAAATTAATTGCTTTATGGTCATGGGTTGCAAAGTGTTCCCCTACACAAACTTCTGTCACCTGCCCTGACTCATTCCCTAATAGCAGATCCAGAATCATTTGCTCTCTCATTGGGACTTCTGCGTATTGATGAAGGAAGCTTTCCTGAACACATTTGACAAACGACTATAATATAATCCTTTACAGTATGGGATTCCAAGTCAATATGTGGAAAGTTAAAATCACCTAAAATAACAACCTTATGTCTCTTACAACAGGCTGCAATCTCTTAACAAATTTGTTCCTCTAAATCCCCAGGATGGTTGGGTGGTCTGTAATATAGGCACATTAATGTGGTCATACCTTTCTTATTTCTCACTTCCATCCATAATGAAACTAAATGAGTTCTCCAATCTGGCCTAACTGAGCACTGCCATGACATTTTCCCTGACTAGTAACACCAACCTTCCTCCTTCAATCCCTCCCACTTTGTCACATCTAAAACTACAGAACCCCAGAATACTGAGCTGCTGGTCCTGCCCCTCCTGCAATCAAGGCTCACTAATGGCTACAACATCATAATTCCAGGTGTTGATCCATGCCTTGAGCTCATCCGCCTTTCCTACGATACTTCTTGCATTGAAATATATGCAGCTCAAGACACCAGTCACACCATGCTCAACCTTTTGATTCCTGACTTTGTCTGCAGTATCACCAACATCTGTCTCCACAACCTCTCCACTAACTGTTCTGGAACTCTGGTTCCCATCTCCCCTATTCTGTTTGGGTAGCCTCAAACCTGATGGTATGAACATCGATTTCTTGAACTTACGGAAATTGCACCACCCCCTCTCCTCCACCATTTCCCAACCATTTTTCCCTCAATCACCTTATCTCTTTGTCTACCCACTTCCTCCCTCTGGTGCTCCTTCCCCTTTTCTTTCTTCAATGGCCTTCTGTCCTTTCCTACGAGACTTCCCCCTCTTCAGCCCTGCATCTATTAACTTCCCAGCACTTTTCTTCATCCCTCCCCCTCCTGGTTTCACCTACCACCTCATGTTTGTCTTTCCCCTCCCCCACATTTCAAATCTACTCATCTTTTATTTCTGCAGTCCTGCTGAAGGGTCTCAGCCTGAAAGTTCAACTGTACTTTTTTCCATAGATGCTGCCTGGCTCCAGCATTTTGTGTGTGTTGCTTGGATTTCCAGCATTTGCAGATTTTCTCTTATTCATACATTTATTGTTAATTTCTTTAAACTCCATAAAACACTAAAAGGAAGTTGACTTAAGTGGAGTTGGTCACCAGTATCAGAGCATGGCCTCAATTCATGAAGTCATATGTCAGCACTCAAACCCTCAAGCTATTGTCATAAGTTTGTTAGAACAAGAGGAGTGGCTGCTCAAAAGAAATCTCCAGTGCTAATTCCTGGGATAGTAGGGTAGTCCTATCAGAAAAATATATTTAGGTTCCTTGGATTTATTGTTTGTCACTATCCTCAACAATAATGATTGTTCAGGCACAAAGACAATGAAAATTGCCTGACAAATACCTTTATTGATTCAGTTAATCACAAGCATGCAAGTCACACAAAAGTAAAGATCAGTGTGCACACCCACCAGGTTTCTCTGAACCTCCCTGAACAATCAAGGAATGGAAAAGGCAATAGAGGGGAATGGGCACCTACGCTGGGCAGGCATTTCTCTTGACCTTGATGCAATCTCTACATTTCTGAGGTGGGGTCATCCACTTCTATGATGGTTAGTCTCCAGAGGTTTTTTTTGTTTTTACTCCCGAAATCCTATACACTTGTCCTCTTCCTTATCAGAACAAACTGTTTTGTTCAATTTTGTTGGTTCAGCTCATTTGACTAGCCTGTGTCAGCTTCTTATTAAATCACGCCCAAGGTTACAAGGCTAATCGCGAGAATAGGAAGATGTATCTGTCTATTTCCAGTCTTAGGTTCAATTTTCCAAAATGTGTCACCCCACACTTCTCTGAGTTGAATTTGTAAATTCACATTAAAAACAAGTACTTCATTCTTGAGTTTAGGGCAAGGTTGATTACTTCTGTTCTATGTTCTTGGAAGATTTGCTGCACAATGATGCTGACCAGCCTCAAGAACATCCTAATACATTTCCTTTTCCTTGATTATCATGTTCTTCTTGCAAAGACTTTAGCATCTTTCTATTCTCTCTACTTATACCTCTGGGCTGATATTCTGGTGATTGGTGCCGAGATGGCTTCAGTATTTTCTGTGGCTCATTAATATTTCAATAGCAGCAGCAGCAGCGGATGAGAATCTTTCCAAGTCATAGAGTCATACAACACAGAAATGGACCTTTCAGCACACCATATTCATTCTGACAACTCAACTACCCAACTATACTAAGCCTAGATGCCAGCCCATGATCCAAAGTTTTGTAAGACTTGGTGACTCATGTACTCATTCAGAACCCCCACCCCAGTCATTGTCTATTCTGCTCTATTCCATTGGACAGAAGATATAACAGGTTGAAAACATGCATCATCAGGCTCAAGTGCAGCTTTTGTTATAAGACTCTTGAATGGACCTCTTGTAAGATAAAGATGAACTCTTGACATCACGCTTTGTCTTATCATGGTCCTTGTACATTATTGGCTACCTGCACAGCTCTGTACCACTATATTCTATATTCTATTGGTTGTGTTTGCCTCTGTACTACTTCAATGTACTTAGAGTTTGAAATTACCTGTATGAATGGCAGGCAAAACAAAGTATGTGCAACAATAAGAAACCAGCTACCAATGCCATATGCAATAGGCAACAGTTTGATGGACATGCACTTGATTCTTCACACACTTTGCATTCATTGTCTGCTCTAAACTATACCTGTAATGTGCTCACATATCTCCTGAGGTCCTACCAACATCCCCACCTTGGTTCTTCTGTAGGGTGGAGATGCGCATGAATGGCTATTATGTCAATTTCAACTGGAGATAAGGCCCTGCCCAGGGAGAGGTTGAAAGAATCGTCATAGTTTCCAAATGTCATTAATGATCAGAAACACTCAGAAGGCAGTGAAAATTATATAAATCATTTAAAAAATAATATATTTGTAAAATAACATAACTTCAAGACCTTACATTAAAATAAAATGTTTAAACCAATCACTTACTTTTTAAATGAAGGGCAGCAGATCCAATCAAATTAATGTGCCTCATGAGGTGACCAGTGCAAAGCTGGGGATCCATGTACACTGTGTTGTGGAATTCATTTGTACACTACAGTTAGCTGGAGATTCACTATTGGAAACACACTTCAATAGCTGAGCCCACCTCAACTGATTTAGACTGACAAACATCTCTTTAAAAGACATTTGGATAAGTAGATGGATAGGAAAAGTGTGGGGGGTTATGGCCCATATGCAGGCAAATGGGGCTGGTTTGACGGGCACCATGTTTGGTATGGATGAGTTGGGCAGAAGGATCTGTTTCCATTCTATACTGCTCTATGGCACTACATACAATGAGCTAAAAGCAAACGAACAAAATTACCACGGGTCTGACAATCACAGGTTCATAAAACACCACAGCACTGAAACAGGACCTTCAGTCCATGCCAAAATATTATTCTGCCTGGTCCCATTGATCTACACCCAGATCGAAGTCCCCCGTACCCCTCCTAGCTATATTCCTATCCAAATTTCTTTTATATGTTAAAATCGAACCTGCATCTATTACTTCAAATGGCAGCTCACTCCACACTCTCATTATCCTTTTAATGAAGAAGTTATTTATTTATCCAGCTGATGCGCAGAGTAGGTAGGTCGTTCCAGCCCTTTGAGCCTCTCTGCTCGGCAATCCCCCAATTTAATCCGAGCCTAATCGGGGAGCAATTTACAATGGCCAATTAACCTACCAATTGGTATGCCATTGGACAGTAGGAGGAAACCGGAGAACCCAGGCACCACCCTCACAGTCACAGGGAGAACATACAAACTCCTTAGTGGCGGAAAGTGAACCCAGGTCACTGACATGGGAAAGCGTTGTGCTAACCACAATGCAACTACGCTGCCCTGAAGTTCTCCCTCATGTTCCCCTCAATCATTTCACCTTTCACCCTTAACCCATGACCTCTCATTCTGGCTTCACCCAACCTCAGTGAAAAGAGCCTGCTTGTATATGCCCCTCATGATTTTGTATACCTCTATCAAATCTCCACTCATTCTCCTGTGCTCCAGGGAAAAATGTCCTAACCTATTCTGCATTTCTCTATTTGTCATCTTCAAGTTGTCTCTCTGGGCATCAGAATGAGAAACCTGCCCTTAGAGGAACCTACTCAATACCCATTCCATTGATGAAAACAGCATAGCCAAAACAATGTTCAGGTACTTAAGTTTTCCAGGCAAAATATTCCACATATTAAAATAAAACTGAATCAAAGATGTAAAACTTTACTGCTCAATAGTTAGGGCTTCCAAGAAGAGAGAAATACAAGTTAATGCTTTCATTCTTCATCTGGGAAAAGGTAGTTAAACTCATTGTTGGTAGGAGGAAGAGATGGGAGGGTTGGAAAGAGCAGAAAGGCAGTTTGTGACAAGAAAGAGATGTTTAGTGACAAAAGCAGTATTGGAGCTGGATGAAAGAGAGTGCCACATGGATTAGAGAATCATGAAAAGTGGATTTGAAGAGGTGTCGTCGCAGTAATGCAATCAATCATGTTGAATATGATGCTCTCTAAAGGGCTGTCTGTTGGTGGCTCATCAGGCGGCTACAGGGACTGATCTGGGATCCACATATTCTGGTGCAGTTGTGGTAGCTGTGGTTAGTGGTTGGGTCTCTAGGTTGTTCAGTCTCTTCTTTTGGAGAGTTTAGCCTCTGCTCTTGGCTGATGTATGCCATCCAAGCCTCGCTGGTGTAGAGGAGTGTGCTGAGCACACGCACTTGGTCTTCTTTGTCAGCTACCTGTTGTTGCAAGCTGTTTTGTTCAGTCTGGCCATGACAGCTGCAGACTTTGGCAATCCTGCTGTTCACAGTGGAGGTCGTTCTCATGTAGCACAGCTCCCACTTGAACAGATTTCCTCCAGGTGCATCTATTATGTGCAATGTCTTCTCAGTCTTTAGATGAAATGTTGAATTCCTTCTCGCTGATTTTAATGTTATCTTCAAACTGTTTATTTCGCCCACCAGGGCAGTTTGGAGATACATGAGTCATGCATCCAGGTGACATGACCTGTCCATCGAGGTTGGTATTGCTTTATCACAGTGGTGGTGCTGTAGGTGTTGGCCTCCTCCAGTACTCTGGTTTTAGTAGGTTTGTCCTTCCAGCTGACCCTGAAAATCTTCCTTAAGGATCTTTGCTGGTACTGTTCCAGAGATTTCAGGTGGACTTTGATGAAGCTCCATACAGTCATGTAGGAAGGACAGCTGCTCTGTAGACCAAATGAGTTTTATGGACCTGCCAGTTGCAATATTCAAAGACTTTTTCCTTAATCATGACTGAGTTTCACAAGACAAGAGGAATAACTACCTGAAGGAATAGTAGGAAGTAAGCTAGTAAAAGGCTTTGCCCAGATAATACCCGTAAAATAACCTCATTGATACTGACATTAAAATAACCTCAAATAATCTTAATATCTTGGAAGTGTAGGAGAATGGAGGGGCCTTTGAGAACAAGTACATGGTTATCTGAACGTGGAGTCACAAGTGGACAGTGTGGTGAAGAAGGCTTTTCAGCATACTAGCTTTCATCAGTCGGAGCCAAAGTTTGGGAGACTAAAAGTTGGGAGGCCATAGTGAGGTTGTGTAGTATGCTGATGAGGCTGCACTGGTGTTCAGTTTTGGTTTCCCTGCTCTAGAAAGGACGTTATAAAGCCAGAAAAAAAAAATCTAGAAAATATTTACAAGAATATTGCCACACTGTAAGATACCAAGCTACAGGAAGAATTTGAACAGACTTGGACTTTGCAACACACACAAAATGCTGGAGCAACTCAGCAGGCCAGGCAGCATCTATGGAAAAGAGTAAACAGTCAATGCTTTAGGCTGAGACGTTCATCAGGACTGGAACAAACTGGGACTTCATTCCTTGGCGAAACAGAGACTAAGTGGTGATCTTATGTAGGTGCATAAAATTATGAGGGACAACGATATGGTGAATGCACTCAGTCTTTTCACCTGAAATGGAGAATCAAGAGCTAGAGTTCATTAGTTTAAGGCCATAAGACCATAAGGTAAAGGAGCAGAAGGAAACTACAGAAGGCTGTAAAATTAGTCGGCTCCATCTTGGGTACTAGCCACTATAGTATCCAAGACATCTTCAAGGAGCAGTGCCTCAGAAAGGCGACATCCATTATTAAGGACCCCCATCACCCAGGGCATCTCTTCTCATTGTTATCATCAGGAAGGAGGTACAGAAGCATGAAGGCACACACTCAGCAATTCAGGAACAGCTTCTTCCCTCTGCCATCCGATTTCTAAATGGACATGGAACCTGTGAACACTACCTCACTTTTTAAAACATATATTTTTTCTGTTTTGCACTATTTTTTAATATATAGTGCCTATTAGAAGTATTCACACCCCTTGAAAGTTTTCATGTTTTATTGTTTTACAAAATTTAATCGCAATGGATGTAATTTGGCTTTTTTGACACTGATCAACAGAAACAGATTCTTTTGTGTCAAAGTGAAAACAGATCACTACAAAGTGATCTAAACTAATTACAAACATAAAACACGAAATAATTGATTGCAGAAGTATTCACCCCCCACCAAACATGAAGCACCAAATCATTGCTGGTGCATCCAGAAGTCACATAATTAGTTAAATTGAGAACACCGTGAGCAGTCAATATGTTTCAATTGATTGTAGTAAAAATGCACCTGTATCTGAAAGGTCCAGCTGCTGGTGAGTCAGTATCCTGGCAAAAACTACACCAGGAATTCAAAATGACACTCCAAGCAACTCTGCTAAAAGGTTATGCAAATCACAAGTCAGAAGATGGATATTAGTACATTTCCAAGTCACTGAATATACCTTGGAGTACAGTTAAGTCAAACATCAAGAAATGGAAAGAATATGGCACAGCGGTAAATCTGCCTAGAGCATACCGCCCTCATGAACTGAGTGACCGTGCAAGAAGGCAACTCATGAGACAGGCCATCAAGAGACCTATGACAATTCTGGAGGAGTTACATGCTTCAGTCGCTGAGATGGGAGAGACTGCACATACAACAACTGTTGCCTGGGTGCTTCACCAGTCATTGCTTAATGGAAAAGTGGCATAGAGAAGGCCACCACTGTAAAAAACTCACATGAAATCTAAGCTAAAGTTTGCCAGAAGGCATGTAGGAGACTATGAGGTCAGCTGGAAGAAAGTTCTAAGGTCTGATGAAACTAAAATTGAGGTTTCTGGCCGTTAGACTAAATATTATGTTTGTGTAAGTCAAACACGGCACATCATCAAAAACACACCATCCCTACCATAAAACATGGTGGTGACTGTGTCATGATACGGGGATGCTTCACTGTAGCAGATCCTGGAAGGCTTGCGAAGATAGAGGATAAAATGAATGTTGCAAAGTACAGGGAAATCCTAGAGGAAAACCTGATGCACTCTGCAGGAGAATTGTGACTTGGTAGAAGACTTGTTTTCCAGCAAGACGATGACCCCAAGCATAAAGCCAAACCTACACAGGAATGGCTTAAAAACAACCAAGTTAATGTCTTGCACTGGCCAAGTCAGAGTCCAACCTCAATCCAATTGAGAATTTGTGGCTGGACTTGAAAAGGGCTGTTCACTCACGATCCTCATGCAATCTGACAGAGTTTGAGCAGTTTTGTAAAGAAGAGTAGGGTAAAATTGCAGTGCCCAGATATGCAAAGCTGATAGATACATATCTGCACAGACTCGAGGCTGTAATTGCAACCAAAGATGCATCTACTAAATATTGATTTGAAGCAGGTGAATATTTAAGTACTCAATTTTTGGGGGGACTTTATATTTGTAATTAATTTTCTTTTTATGTTATTACATATTGCATTGTACTGCTGCTGTTCAGCTCATAAATTTCACACACATACTGGTGATAATGAACCTGTTACTGATTCTGAGAATTAGGCCAATTGGCCCATCAGGTTTGCTCCACCATCTCATCATGACTAATCTGTATTTCCTCTCAGCTCTAATCTCCTGTGTTCCTCCTGTATCCCTTCATGCCCTGACCAATCAAGAATCTACAACCTCTGCCTTAAAGTCTTGGCCTCCACCGCTGCCCATGGCAACAAATTCCACAGATTCATGACTCTACAGCTAAAGAAATTCCACCTCATCTCTAAAAATTCACCCCTTTATTCTGAGCTGTGCCCTCTGGTCTTGGACCCCCACCATAGGAAACAACCTCTCCATATCCTCTCTATCAATGTCTTTCACCATCCGATAGGTTTCAATTAGGTAACCCTCATTCTTCTGAATTGCAGTGAATACAGGCACAAACCCATCAAACGCTGTTCGTATGACAAGCTGTTCAATACAGAAATCATTTTCGTAAACCTCCTTTGATCCCTCTCCAGTTTCAGTACATCCTTTCTAAGATAAGGGGTCCAAAACTACTCACGGTTCTCTGAGTGAGGCCTCACAATTGCTTTATAAGGACTCAACATTGTATCTTTGCTTTTATATTCTAGTCCTCATGAAGTGAATGCTAACATTGCATTTGCCTTCCTCACCACAGACTCAACCTGCAAATTAACCTTTTTGGAATTTTGCACTAGGACTCCCAAGTCCCTTTGCATCTCAGTTTTTTTGTATTTTCTCTCCATTTAGAAAATAGTATTTTCATTTCATCTAAGAAAGTACATGACCATACACTTCCCAACTGTATTCCAACTGCCACTTCTTTGCCCATTCTCGCAATCTGACTTTTGTAACTTCTCTACTTTCGCAAAACTACCTGCCCCTCCACCTATCTTCACATTGTCTGCAAACTTTGCTACAAAGCCATCAATTTCATCATCCAAATCATTGACATATAACGTAAAAAGAGCTGGTCCCAACACAGACTCCTGTAGAACACCACTTGTCACCGGCAGCCAACTAGAAAAGGCACCTTTTATTCCTACTGATTGCCTCCTGCAAAACAGCAACAGTTTTATCCATGCTAGAATCTTTCCTGTAATAGCATCAGCAGCCTCATGTGGCACTTAGGCAAAGGCCTTATAAAAATCAAGGTACAAAACATCAAATAATTCTCCTTTGTCTGCTTGTTATTTCTTCAAAAAAAATCCAAAAGATTTGTCAGGCAGGACTTTTCCTTGAGGAAACCTTGCTGACTACAGATTATTTTATCCTGTGCCTCCAAGTACCCCAAAGCCACATCATTAAAAATTAACTCCAACATCTTCCCAACCACTACTATCAGACTAACTAGCCTATAATTTATTTTCTTCTGCCTCTCTCTTCTTGAAGAGTGGAGTGACATTTGCAATTTTTCAGTTCTCTGGAATCATTCCAGAATCTAGTGATTCTTGAAAGATTATTACTATTGCCTGCACAATCTCTTTAGCCACATCCTTCAGAATCCTGGGCTGTGCACCATTTGGTCCAGGGACTTACCTACCTTCAGACCTTTCAGTTTCCCAACAATCTTTTCTTTAGTCATGGTAACTTCACTCACATCATGTTCCCTGACACCTGAAACTTCCACCATACTGCTAGTGTCTGCCACAGTAAAGACTGATGCAAAATACTTATTCAATTTGTCCACCATTTCCTTTTCCCCTTTACTACCTGTCCAGTATAATTTTCCTGTGGTCTGATATTCTTTCTTGCCTCTCTCTTACACTTTATGTTTCTGAAGAAATTTTTGGTATCTTCTTTAATATTATTGGTTAGCTTTCTTTCATTTTCCTTCTTTACCTTGTTAATGATTTTATTAGTTGCCTTCAGTTGGTACTTAAAAGCTTCCCACTCCACTAACTTCCCACTGATTTATGCTCTATGTTTATGCCCTGTCTTTGGCTTTTACGTTGGCTTTGACTTCTCTTGTTAAGCACAGTTGTGTCATCTTGCCTCCAGAATCCTTAAGGTAAGAGAAGGAATTAATAGATAATAGACAAAGCAATGAGTTGTCAGAAGAAGTAGTTAAGGCAGGTGTAACAACAACTGTTAAAAGACTATTGAACAGGTACATGGATAGGAAAGGTTTAGAAGGTTATAGGCCTGATGTTGGCAAATGGGCTCGCTCGGATGGGGTATCTTGTTCGCCATTGAGATGAAGGGCCTGTTTACATGATGTATAACTCTTTGACTCCATGGCTCATTATCTTACAAATTCCCTTGTGGATTCAGAATCTGCCTTCCTTCTCTTCTTTCATTTATTTAATAACATAGAACCTTTAACATTGGCCACCGTCATACTCGGGAGCAACGGTGAATTTATTTATGCATGGCTTAGCCCCCGAGCACTCATTATCTTTTTTTATCCTTCCTTCACTCTCTCAGCTTGATAAGCAGCAATCGGCCACCTACTCTAATTAATGCGAGTACTGGGTATCAATTAAAGATATGGAGGGACAGAAGAGGCGGGAATTTCACTGGTGTCTTGTAATAGGAGCTCAAAAAATAAAATTGCAGGCAGGACAAAGTTCACCAACACATGCGCTCAATCTATAGTGCACGAGGGTTAATTAGTACTGTATTCTGTACTTCCGCCAAGCTGTTAGCTTCTGGGTATTACTGCAGAGCTGATTCTGTGTTCATTGTGGACTTGAAATGGCAACTAAATTACAGTTATTTTTATTCCCCCCTTCACAAAATTGCTAATAATTATAACCTGAAGAATAAAAACTTCACAAAAGATTTTCAGAGTTAGGATTCAAAATAGGATTTCTGCAAGTAAATTTAACATTACAGATATACACTAAGGACATAATGAAGTAGATCACTTTTTCTAATATTTTCGCTAAAAAGATAGTGAGTTCAATATAATTTGCAGAATATGCAATTTTATTTCAAACTAATCAATGTCTTTAAAATTACAAAGGGACTTGACTGGGTAAACTTGGAGAAGGTCATTCCACTTTTAGCTACAATAGTGTAGCAGTGAGCATGATGCTATTACAGCTTGGGGTGTTCCGGAGCTCAGAGTTCAATTCTGGGGCTGTTCAATAAGGAGTTTCTGTGCATCCTCCCTGTGGAATGCAGGGATTTTCTCCAGGTGCTCCACTTTCCTCACACGGTCCTTAGCCAAACCTGGTAGATGAATTGCTCTTTGTAAATTGTCCCTTGTTTAGGTTAGGGTTGGTTAGCATTGAGGGGTTGCTGGAGCAGTATGGTTCAAAGAGCTGGAGGGGCTCACTCTGCGTTGTATCGCTAAAATAAAAAAAGTAAAATCACGCTGAGTCCAGAACTCGCAGCCTTAAGTATAAGTTCTGTCAAGTATTTCAGAAACTTGTGAGAATCAAAGTTCATGGTCAAAGTAGATTTATTATCGAAGTATGAATGTGTCACTGTATACTACCTTGAGATTCATTTTCTTGCAGACATTCACAGTGACACCAAGAAATAAAAATTGAATCAATGAAAAACTACACACAAAAATATGCAAAAGTAGACAAACTGTGCACATACAAAAATAAACCAATAAATACTGAAAGCATGAGTTGCAGAGTTCATGAAAATCAGTCCACAGGTTGCAGAATTAGTTCAGTGTTGAAGTGAGTGAAGTTGTCCACGCTGGTTCAGGAGCCAGATGTTTGAAGGGTAATAACTGTTCCTGAACCTGCTGATATGGGACCTAGAGCTCCTGTCCCTCCTTACTGATGGACAGTAAGGATCCATTCTAGCTGATGGTAGCAGCTAGAAGAGCACATGTCCTGGACGGTGGAGGTCCTTGATGATGGATGCTGCTTTCTTGCGAACAGAGCCGCTCACAGAGAATGTGAAGCATCTTGTTATAATGAGACAACTTACTGAACCTCGCAGTCCTGCACAAGAATGACATGTGATTGAGACACCATTTCCTCCAGCTCATTCAATCTCTAACTGGTGGGAAGCATGGTAGCGAAGTGGTTTGAGAAAGGCTTTACAATACTGGTGATCCGGATTCAATTCCCACTACTGTCTATAAGGAATTTGTACATCCTCCCAGTAACTGTGTGGGTTTCTTAGGGTACTCCAATTTCCTACTACATTCCAAAGAAGTATGGGTTAGGAATAGTAAGTTGTGGGCATGCTATGTTTCTGCCAAAAGCATGACAACACTTGTAGCTGCCCCAGCACACCTTTGAACTGTGTTGGTCATTGATGTAAATGATGCATTTCACTGTATGTTTCAATGTTTCCATGTACACGTGACAAATAAAACAAATCTATAGAAATTTGCAAGACTCTTTGGTGACAAATCTCTTCAAAATCCTCATTAAGTATATCTGCTGGTGCACCTTCTTAGTGATTGCATCAATAATCTTCATTTTAAATGACCATTTGGCAGCTATGTCACTTGAGAACAAGAGAGAAAAGAAAGAAAAAAATATATAATCATAAGATTAGATGAAGCTAGTGGGAGGGAGATCATGTGGAGGATAAGGGCTAGATCTGTTGAGCTAAGAGGCCAGTTTCTGAAGTAATTCTATAGAGAGCCATTTGCGTCCAATGCCTTAACTGAACTCTCAAACAGTGAGAAATTAGTAATATGAGTTCCACCTCATTGATGTGTAGTCTCCACCACTGCTGTTACTACAGTATACCCACCCATACACTGAAATCCATGCTACATATGTTTGGACGAGAGTGCCTTTCAGTTGAAATGTAGAACAGGGCCAATAGCAGTGGAATTTGATGCTTGACCTGAGGATAAGTGTGCACACAACAATGCCAGATGACGGTGCAAGGAAAATATTCTTCCAACTGAGAAAGGGTCCGCTATTTCAGCAAATCTAATACATAATACCAAAGTAAGCAAAGAAAAGGTTTGTTCAGTAAATTAGTACAAAATTTAAAACATAATTTCAATCCTAAATTGTTAGAAACATACTGATCACCAAGGGATATCAGGCAAGACTACTGCCTCACAAAAGCACTTGCTTGTGCAATACAATTTGGTGCCTTCATAAACCACTGATAGTGTTTTGCAACCAGTCAAAGAATAAAGTAATTGTGTTGGCAAGAAAACTTGAAAAAATTGCAGAACTGAAGTAACTTTTAAGTATGCTCAATTTTTGCCAGATCTTGCAACAGTCCCCGCTGTGTCACATTGGTTTCTGGAGACAGACACAAGATGGAAGCGAGCCAAAGAACAGCAAACGAAGTATGATTTATGTAAGAAGAATTGAAAGCACAGTGTGTTGGAGACTACAGGGAATATTGCATTCACTTCATTATAGGAAAGATTGTGGAAGATGTAGAAAGGATGAAGAGGAAGTTTACCAGGATGCTGCCTGGACTAGAGGGCATGTCTCATGAGGAAAGGCTGAACAGGCTAGGGTTTTTCTATTTGGAACAAAGGAGGATGAGAAATGTCTTGACAGAGGCACTGTATACATAGAAGAGTACAACACAGGAACTTTGGCCCATACTGTTGTGCCTAAGTAGTTAAAAAGTAATTCAAAAACCCCCAAAAACTAATCCCTCCTACCTACACAATGTCCATATCCCTCCTCTTCCTCACATTCATGTGCATAACTAAACATCTCTTAAACACCTCAAATGCATTTGTCTCTACCACCATACCAGGCAGTACATTCCAGGCATCCATTACTCTCTAGGTAAAAAATTTACCCTTCACATCTTCCTTGAACCTACCTCCTCTCATCTCCAATGCATGCCCTCTGGTATTAGACATTTCTACCCTATGAAAAAGATACTCCCTTTTATTCACTCTATCTATGCCTCTCATAATCTTGTAAACCTCTATCAGATCTCCCCTCAGCCTCTGCCACTCCAAAGAAAACAATCCAAGTTTTTCCAGCCTCTCATGATAGCACAGGCCTTCTAAACCAGGCAGCATCCTGGTAAACCTTTTCTGCACCGTCTGTAATGCCTCAACATCCTTCCTATAGCGAGGTGACCAAAACTGTACATAATACTCCAGATGTGGCCCATCCAGAGTTTTATAAATTTGCAACATAATCTCCTGAATTTTGAACTCAATTCCTAGGCAAGCATTCCGTAAGCCTTTTTAACCACCCTGTGAACCTGTGTGGCCACTTCCATGGAGTGATGAACTTGGACCCCAAGATCTCTCTGCTCAGCAATACTGTTAAGGGTCCTGTCCTTAACAGGATACTGTCTCCTTGCATTTGTCCTACCAAGGCACAACACCTCACACTTACCTGGGTTAAACTACATCTGCCATTTCTCTGCCCATCTCTGCAACTGATCTATATCATATTGTATTCTTTGCCAGTCTTTTACACTATCCACATCTCCACCAATCTCCACCAGCATCCAACAAAATCAATCTTGGAAGAGACCCCACAATGAAACCTCGGTTTCCTTGGGCTGCGTAAGTCTAGGGAATACACACTCCAGTCCTGCCGAATACGTGAGATTGGAACAGTTTTCCCACCCAAACCCCAGTTTGTGTGAATGCTGTGTAATTTGCTACCCCATTACAACTCAGTGCCAAGAAGTAACAGACAGCATACTGTATACGATTAAAAGAATTATATTTATGAAGGTTAACTTGACTAAAGGGTTAGTAAAAAAAAA
This sequence comes from Hypanus sabinus, assembly GCF_030144855.1. Taxonomy (NCBI): domain Eukaryota; kingdom Metazoa; phylum Chordata; class Chondrichthyes; order Myliobatiformes; family Dasyatidae; genus Hypanus; species Hypanus sabinus. The sequence goes on from NC_082718.1 coordinate 25,853,220, forward strand.
ACAAAAAGGGCCTATTATAATTAGTCAATGTGCACAGGTTGGAGCTCAACTCTTCCAAAGGTCATATTGACCAATCCTCAGTAGGACCCCCACCTTGCTCCATCAAATCACAGTCCCTTGCTGGATTGAATCCTACGACCGGTTCTCTCCAGCATCTTCTCTCTTCATCTCCTGCCTTATGAAGACCCCAACTCACACCAGTGGCAGGCCCACGAGGAAAAGCCATCCCCTGATTGGATGTCTCTCGTTATCTCTAAGCATAACTCAAACACTGCTTCTACAGAAAGACCATTCTGTTAGCAGTGAAACCTTTACCAGGGCATTACGGTATCATCTAAAATTTTACTAACGCAACCATCTACACTTCCATCCAGGTCATTTATATATATCACAAAACAGCAGAGGTCTGCAGAATGCCACTAATTACACACCTCCAGCTTGAATAAGTCCTTCCGGACACTACCCTCTGTCCTCTTTGTGCATCCTGTTCTGAACCCAAACAGCCAATTTGGTGTGGTCCCCATGCATCCTAATCTTTTGGAATAACCTCCCACAAGGGACATTGTTCATCACCTCACTAAAATCAAAGTAGATAACATCCACTACTCTACCTTCCTCAATCTCTTTCATCACTTTGTCAAAAACAATCCATCAAGTTGGTAAGACATAACTTGCCCTGCACAATCCCATGCTGGCTCTCCATAATTAGGTCATGGGTATCCAAATGCTCATATATCCTCCAGTCACTTCCCTACAATTGATTAGGAACACCTTTTTCTGGCAAGTCCACATCAGACATGTGGAGGGTGTTTGAAGGTCAATTGCAGAGTAGAGGAAAGGTAGAGTAAAGGAAACAGCCTACAGTTTCCAGGATTTTCCCTTGTTCCTTTCTTAAATAGCAGTACAATGTTAGTCACTTATCAGTTCTCTGAGACCTGGGGGCTTGTGCCTAAAGCAGACACAAAGATACTGGTCAAGCCCCCAGCAATCTCGCTCCTTGCCTCCCTCAATAACCTGTGGACTTATCCACCTTTATACCCATTACAAGACCCAACATTTCCTCCTTCTTGACCTTTAAATACCCTAATATACTTATGCACTCAGCACTGATCTTCTGATCCTTCATGTCCTTTTCCTTGGTAAATACTGAAGCAAAGTACTTATTAACCACCTCACTCACATTTCCATATCCAAGCAAAGGTTCTCTCCTTTATGCTTCATCGACCCCACCCTCTCCCGAGTTATTCTCTTGCTCTTGATGTATGTATGGAATGCCTTGAGATTCACCTTAATCCTACTTGCCAATGAATTTCATGGCCCCTCCTGGCTTTAATACTTGACTTCTTTTGTTCTTTTCTAGCTTCTTTATACTCCTCATGTGCTTCATTTCATCTGAACTTCCAGAGCTTTACGTATTCTCCCTTCTTTTTCTTGACTCAAAACATCACCTCTTTGGACATCCAAGGTTCTCAATCATTGTCCTTCCTTCAGGCAGGAACATACCTTTCCTCTACTCTGCAATTGACCTTCAAACACCCTCCACGTGTCTGATGTGGACTTGCCAGAAAAAGGTGTTCCTAATTAATTCTTCTTAGTTCCAGCCTAATGCCCTCATAATCTGCCCTCCTCCAACTTATGATTCTCCTGCAAGGACCATACCTACCCTTATCTATAGCTATCCTGCACTGTTCCCTAACTGTTTACCCACTGAAAGGTCAGTCACCTTTCCAGGCTCATTACCCAACACCAGGTCTAGTACAACCCCTCCTCTCATTGTACCACTGTTACTTACCCTGTGGCTATGTTGTGACTGTCTTATGACCATGATGTAATTGAGTATCTGGTGAGCATGATGTAATGGTCTTGTGATGGTGGGGTGATGTAATTTCCCGCCAGTGTGAGTTCACGTGATGATGTGTTCCAACTGGTATAAAATGGGAAAGCCTGTTGTGATGCAGGAATTTTTTGTTGAGTCATTGTTTAATTTGTCAATTACTCCACTATGCTGCATATTTGGTCTCATGACACAGTTTCGTTTAAAGTGGGGTTTTACTTTCTACTGTAAGGCACAGAATTGTTGTGCCAACAGTTTTGGCCCATCACTGCCAGTTTGATGTACCTTTGATTTAATTTTAAAGTCTAAGTATTGAAGAGTGAAGACCTTACTGAAGTACGGGAACCCGAAGGATTGAGTGAAGTTGGTGTCATTTAGTGATTTAATACAGGATTGACCTTACTGGATTTTCGTTCAAGAAATAGGGACCTGCATCTGAGATAATCCCTACCTGTAAGAGTAGGAAGGGTTGTGCAGTGTTCATTTGCCAAGAAAAAGTTCAGTTCCTTTAAGCCATTTTTATTTCCTACGTCAGGAATCCTTTGGATAAGGCATATTTTGGCTGGGATCAGCAGTAACATCATGTCATCAAAGAATTTGTTACTTCAGGAAAGTCTCTCCAAATTGACTGTATAAATCACTTGGACTTTTGTATTTACCACTTTAAGACTGTGTTCACATTTACCACTTTAAAACTGTGTTCCAGAGTTGCCGTATAGCAGTTAACTTCCGGTTAAGTTAGTCATTTGTTTACTTTTCATTTGTTTGTGCAGAGTTTAATAAATATTAATTTGTTTATAAAAGACCTGACTCAATTCTATATTCATTGTTGCCAAAGATGTATCGTAACACCACCTACATATTGGTCTAAGAAACCCTCCTGAACACAATTAACTCATTCTGCCTCATCTAGACCCCTTGCACTAAGAAGGTTCCAGTTTATATTAGTGAAGTTGAAATTCCTCATGACAACAACCGTATTATTTTTACATATTTCCTTAATGTGTTTACGTATCTATTCCTCAATGTCCTGGTGGCTATTGGAGGATCTATAGTACCATCTCATCAGTGTGATTGCACCTTTCCTACTCTTGAGTTCTACCCAAATGGACTCCGTGTCTGAACCCTCCATTATGTCTCCTCTGAGAGCAACTGTGATATTGTCCCTGATTAGTAGTGCAACTCCCTCCCGCACCCCCTTTTAACTCCTTTTCTACAACTTTAAAACCCTGGTATATTAATCACTCATTCCTGCTCCTCTCTCAACCAAGTTTCAGTAATGGCCACAACATCGTGGTTCCATGCTCTAAGTTCATCACCTGTCCCCATAATACTCTGAAGATTAAACTACACACACCTGAAACTATCCAACCCATCATACCTCTTATTTCAATTTTGCCCTTCAACACTTTCCTTGACATCTTCCTTCCTGTCCAATCCTTCACTTAGCAACCTGGTGCTCCAGTTCCCAAACCCCCTCCAAAACTAGTTTAAACCCTCCTAAATAGCATTAGCAAACCTCCCAGCCAAGGTATTAGTTCCCCTCCAGTTCAGGTGCTACCTGTCCCCCTTGTACAGGTCACCTCTTCCCCAGAAAAGGTTCCATAGATCCAAGAACTTGAAAACTTGCCCCATGCACCATCTTCTCAACTACTCATTCATCTGTGCTATCATTCCATTCCTACCTGCACTAGTCCATGGCACTGGGAGTGATTTGGAGATTACTACTTTAGAAGTCCTTCTCTTCAGTCTCTTCATGCTAGGGTTTTTCTTTTTGGAAGAAAGGAGGATGAGAAGTAACTTGATTGAGATTTTGTGTATAAGATGATAAGAGGCATAGGTTGAGTGGATAGGCAGGGATATTTTCCCAGGGCAGAAATAGCTAACATACGGAGTATGATTTTAAAGCGACTGGAGGAACTTATAGGGGAACGTCAGAGGTAAGTTCTTCACACAGAAAGGGGTGGGTACATGGAACGCCATGCAAGGTATGACGGTAGTGGCAAATATATTAGGTGCATTTGAGAAACTCCAACACAGGCACATTGATGCTAGAAAAATGGGGGGGGGGGCTACAGAATGTGAGAGGGAAGGCTTAGATTAATATTAGAATTGGTTAAAAGGGTGGTGTAGCATTCTGAACTGAAGGTCCTAAGTTGTGCTACAATGTTCTATTTTCTATCTTCTAAATGACAAATCAGAGTATCTATGTAAAAAGGATTTCAAAAAATCTTCTTCATGTCTTGATGAAGAAATTCAGCCCATTGATTTATGCCAGCGCTCAGTCCCAACAATCCACTTTCCCTGCAACCTGTTAGCTCTTCCATGCACGTTAACATGCCGCTCATTCTACAACCTATCTACAGTAGGGGTCATTTACAGTTGCTAATTAACCTAACAATTAGCCTGTCATTGGGATGTGTGAGAAGCCAGAACAGCCAGGAAAAATGTGGTCAATTACAGAGAGAGCATGCAGCTTCATGTAGACAAAACCAGCACTCAGCAAGACTACCTGCTGTTCTGACTGTGAATTCAGACATATGCTGTCTGACCTATTCGGTGTTTCAGGGGTACTTTCTACTTCTACTTCCCGATTCCTGGCACTTGCAAGCTTTCGTTTTACAAAAGAACTTTACTGAGTTCCCTCTCACTAAAACTCTCAATCAGGACCTGAAACATTTCGTCCCACAAATGCTACTTGATACACAGTACTTCTCGAGCAATTATTTGTTGATGCAGATTCCAACATCTGCAGTCACTTGTATCTCTATTGGTAAATTTGTAAATTGGTTTGTTATTGTCACATATATGGAAGTACTGTAAAAACTGGCTTGCATACCTTTCATACAGATCAATTCATTACCCTGAGGTAGTACATGGTATATTAGCATAGTGCAGAATAAAATGTAACAGTTACAGAGAAAGTGCAGTGCAGGTAGACAATATGGTACAAGCTGTACAAGATTGATTGTGAGGTCAAGAATACATCTTATCATACTAGGGGACAGTTGAATAGTCTTATAACAGCGAGATAGAAATTGTCCCTGAACCTGGTGGTATGTACTTTCAGACATTTCTATTTTCTTCCCGATGGGAGAGAGGAGAAAAGAGAAAGTCTGATGTGGATGCCATCTTTGATTATGTTGGCTGCTTTATTGAACTAGCAAGAAGAAATAAGATTTTTTTTCATTAATGGCTTGCAGAAAAATCCAATTATTTGCTTGTGATTCAATTATTATTAGCTTTTTCTGTATTTGCACTATTTGTATTCTTTTTCGCATTGTTTGTCAGTCTGTGCAGTTTTCATTGATTCTATTGTATTTCTTTGCTCTATTGTGAATGCCTGCAAGAAAATGAAACTCAGAGTAGTATGGGTGATATATACATACTTTAATAATAAATATACTTCAAGCTTTTAACCTTGAAGGCTGTATGAAAGAGAGTGTTATCAAAATATATCAATAAATGGAAAAGCAATGAAATCTATGAAAATACAACAATTAGAAGAAAGCATAAATACAACAATGAAATATGAATTTGCAACCATTTTGCTAAACTAAAAAACAGTGCCACATTTTGCAACAGGTTATTCTCCTGAGTTACAAACATGGGGAAGATTCAAGGCATTACTGAGATTAATTCAACCAAATCTCAGTGAGAGGTGGGTTGACGGGTGGTGATAGAGGTCGGTGTAGAATTGAAGTGGTTGAGATAGAAATGAAAGTGTGGCTCACGTCATGAAAAAGAAACAACTGAAGCAGTAATGATTAAGTTCATGAGTTAACACATCCTAATAAAGCTGGCACCTGGAACTGAATGTTGGAAAGGTAATTGAGGTATGAACACAAGAGTTTATCCAGATGCTGGAAGTCCACAGTAAAACATGCAAGATGTTGGAGGAACTCAGCTGGTCAGGCAGCATCTGTGTAGAGGAATAGAGAGTCAAAGTTTCGGACCTGATGAAGGGTCTTGGTCTGAAATATTGATGGTTTATTCCTCTCCATTGATGCTGTCTGACTTGCTGAGCTCATCCAGCATTTTGTATGTAGATGAAGAATGTGATACAAGGTGATATCTTACAGAAATAGATTTAAAGGTCAATTCACAAGCTATTTAATTCCAGCAATAGTTATATAGGAAGATATCAAAGAAAAATATGTGTGTGCTTCAGAAGGTGTTTCAATGGTGGCTGTGAAATAAACAGTTGAATACCATGGTATAGCAAAACTATGACCACTTAGCACCATGATGGTCATTTTGTTTTGTTCTAGTCATGTTCTTTCTTGCATAATTAATGTTATGTTAATTAAGTTATGATTTTCTTGTGAATGTTGTGTCTCTAATATCTCTGTGTTCTGTGATGCTGCTGAAAGTAAGTTTTCAATGTATCCATACATATGACAAAGAAACTGACTTTGACGTTGATATGTGGCATCTGTAATATCAGTTGGTACCACTTTAAGAGATGTCATGATCTGCTTTCTTTGTTGTTGCAACATGCTTACAGTTGGAATGGCAATGTCTTCAGAAAGTGGTAGATTCCATAAGACCATACAACCATAAGGTATAGGAGCAGAAATGAGCCATTTGGCCCATTGAGTCTGCTCCGCCATTCAGTCACGGGCTGATCCAACTCTTCCAGTCATCCCCACTCCCTTGCCTTCTCCCCATACCCTTGATGCCATGGCTAATCAAGAACCTATCTATCTCTGCTTTAAATACCCCCAATGACTTGACCTCCACAGTCTCTCGTGTCAACAAATTCCACAGATTTACCATCCCTGATTAAAGTCATTTCTCCGCATCTCTGTTCTAAATGGAAGTCCTTCAATCCTGAAGTCATGTCCTAGACTCCGCTACCATGAGAAATAACTTTGCCATATCTAGTCTGTTCAGGCCTTTTAACATTCAGAATGTTTCTATGAGATCCCCCCCTCATTCTCCTGAACTCCAGGGAATACAGTCCAAGAGCTGCCAGACATTCCTCATATGGTAACCCTTTCCTTCCTGGAATCATTTTTGTGAATCTTTTCTGAACCCTCTCCAATGTTAGTAAATCCTTTCTAAAATAAAGAGCCTAAAACTGCACACAATACCCCAAGTGTGGTTTCTACATCACATCCTCCTCTTACATTCTATACCTCCAGAAATGAATGCCAACATTGCATTTGCCTTCTTCACCACCGACTCAATCTGGAGGTCAACCTTTAGGGTATCCTGTACAAGGACTCCCAAGTCCCTTTCCATCTCTGCATTTTGAATTCTCTCCCCATCTAAATAATAATCTTCCAGTTTATTTCTTCCACCCAAGTGCATGGCCATACACTTTCCAACATTGTATTTCATTTGTCAATTCTTTGCCCATTCCCTAAACTATCTAAGTCTCTCTGCAGGCTCTCTGTTTCCTCAACACTACCCACTCCTCCACCTATCTTTGTATAATCAGCAAACTTATGCACAAATCCATTAATCCCATAGTCCAAATCATCGACATGCATCGTAAAAAGCAGCGGTCTCAACACTGACTCCTGTGGAACTCCACTGGTAACCAGCAGCCAACCAGATAGGATTTGTTTATTCCCACTCTCTATTTTCTGCCAATCAGCCAATGCTCCACACATGCTAGTAACTTCCCTGTAATTCCATGGCTTCTTATCTTGTTAAGTAGTCTCGTGTGCAGCACCTTGTCAAAGGCCTTCTGAAAATCCAAGTACACCGTATCTACTACATCTCCTTTGTCTACCCTGCTCGTAATTTCCTCAAAAAATTGCAGTAGGTTTGCCAGGCAGGATTTTCCTTTCAGGAAACCATGCTGCCTTTGGCCTACCTTGTCATGTGCCTCCAGGTACTCCGTAATCTCATCCCTAACAATCGATTCCAACAACTTCCCAACCAGTGATGTCATGCTAACAGCTCTATAGTTCCCTTTCTGCTGCCTCCCACACTTCTTAAATAGCGGAGTAAAATTTCCAATTTTCCAGACATCTGGTACAATGCCAGAATCTATCAATTCTTTGAAGATCATTGTTAATGTCTCCACAGTTTCTCCAACTGCTTCCTTCAGAACTAAAGGGTGCGTTGCAACAGGTCCAGGAGATTTATCTGCCCTCAGACCATTAAGCTTCCTGAGCATCTTCTCAGTCATAATTTTCACTGCACATACTTCACTTCCCTGACACTCTTGAATGTCCGGTATACTGCAGATGTCTTCCACTGTGAAGACTGGTGCAAAATACTCATTCATTTCCTCTGCCATCTCTGTGTCTCTCATTACAATATCTCCAGCATCATTTTCTATTGGTCCTATATCTACACTCGACTCTCTTTTATCCTTCATGTACTTAAAAAAGCTTTTAGTATCTTCTTTGATATTAGTCACCAGCATCTTTTCATAATTTCATAATTCATCTTTTCCTTCCTAATGACCTTCTTAGTTTCCTTCTGCATGTTTTTAAAAGCTTCCCAAACCTCTGTCTTCCCAATAGCTTTGGCTTCCTTGTATGCCCTCTCTTTTACTTTTACTTTCACTCTGACTTCACTTGTCAGCCATGGTGGTGTTCTTCCATTTGAAAATTTCTTCTTATTTGGAAAATATCTGTCTTGCATTTTCCTCATTTTGTGAAGAAGCTCCAGCCATTGCTGCTCTTCTGGCCTTCCTGCTAGTGTCCCTTTCCAGTCAACTTTGGCAAGTTCTCCTCTCATGCTATTATGATTTCCTTTATTCTACTGAAATACCAACAGATTGGATTTTAGTTTCTCCTTCTCAAGTTTCAAAGTGAACTCATAGAAACATAGATAACCTACAGCATGATACTGTACGTCTTCATCCCACAATGCTGTGCTGAATATGTACTTACTTTAGAAATTACCTAGGATTATCCATAACCCTCTATTTTCCTAAGATCCATGTACCTCTCCAGGAGTCTCTTAAAAGACCCTATCGTATCCACTTCCACCACCATCACTGACAGCCCATTCCATGCACTCGCTACTCTCTGCATAAAAAACTTACCCCATGACATCTCCTCTGTACCTACTTCCAGTCACTTTAAAACTGTGCCCTCTCGTGCTAGCCGTTTCAACCCTGGGGAAAAACCTCTGACTATCCACATGATCAATGCCTCTCGTCTTCTTATACACCTCTATCAGGTCATCTCCCATCCTCCATTGCTCCAAGGAGAAAAGATCAAGTTCACTTAACCTATTCTCATAAGGCATGCTCACCAATCCAGGCAACATCCTTGTAAATCTCCCCTGCACCCTTTCTATAGTTTCCACATCCTTCCTGTAGTGAGGTGAACACAGTACTCCAAGTGGGATATGACCAGGGTCCTATATAGCTACAACATTATCTCTCAGCTCTTAAACTCAATCCCATGGTTGATGAATCCCTCTCCAATTCTATTGTAAAGGAAATAGAATTGTGATCACTATCTCCAAAATGCTCTCCCACTGAAAGACCTGGTGCCTGACCAGGTTCATTTCCCAATACCAGATCAAGTTCAACCTCTCCTCTTGGGGGCTTATCTACATATTGTGTCAGGAAACCGTCCTGAACACACCTTACAAGCTCCACCCCATCTAAACCCCTTGCTCTAGGGAGATGCCAATCAATATTCATGAAATGAAAATCTCCCACCACGATAATCGTATTATTATTACACCTTTCCAGAATCTGTCTCCCTATCTGCTCTTCGATGTCCCTGTTACTCTTGGGTGGTCTATAAAAAAACACCTAGTAGAGTTATTGACCCCTTCCTGTTCCTAACTTCCACCCACAGAGACTCAGTAGACAATACCTCCATGACTTCCTCCTTTTCTGCAACTGTGACACAATCTCTGATCAGCAGTGCCACGTCCCCACCTCTTTTGCCTCCCTCCCTCCCTGTACTTTCTGAAACATCTAAAGCCTGGCACTCTAAGTAATCATTCCTGAGCCATCCAAGTCTCTGTAATGGCCACAACATCATAGCTCCAAGTGCTGAACCACGCTCTATGCTCATCCACTTTGTTCATGATGCTTCTTACATTAAATTAAGCACATCTCAAACAGTCAGTCTGTGGGTATCCCTTCTCTATCACCTGCCTATTCTCCTTCTTACACTGTCTCCAAGCTTTCTATTGTGCTGCATCGGATCTGGAGTAACAATTTGATAGCCTTTACACTTGTATACTGGAAATAAAACTAAACAATCTTGAATCTTGAATCTCTCTCTGACACCATCTTAAAGGTAATGACAGTTTGTGTGTCACTAACTACTCTAACTTCTGCAGATGTATTGTTGAATGTATTCTGACTGAGGCTACGTCCACACTAACCTGGATAAATCTGTAACCGAAGCTTTTACTCTTCGTTTTTACCCTCCGTCCACACTAAAATGGCATTTTCATCCCCTAAAACCACAGCTTTTCAGATGCGCTTTCCAGGGTGGGTATTTTTGAAAACGCTGATCGGGCAGATCAGTGTGGACGGAGCAACCGGAGACTTCTGAAAACTCTGTCAGACGGTAGTGCACCATTTCATTGTTTTCTTGAATGCAACCTAACAATTTCAGAACAGACGGTAACGACACTGAAGCCAGAAAAGTTAGAAATGTTCTCACCAAATACTTTGGCCATAACTTACTGAATAAATAAGTATACTCACTTTGCCCTGTTTTCTGTCCTTGCTTGTATGAAGGTGGTTTACCTATTTATGCAAGTACTTCTCTGACAATAGATGTGTAACAGCCTAATGTAACATTGTATGGAAGTACAAGATAATACTGATGCAGACACATTTTACAGGGTGCTTTATTAATGCAACAGAGTTAATCAGTTTTTCAATGTTCATCGTCAGCCAGGTCAATCTGTCCGTGAACTCCCTATCAGTTGCCTCCATATGCTTCAATATTTGTTTTTTTAATTTTAAATCTTCCTGAGTGAGAGCCAACAGCTGCCCGTCGTTTAAGTTTTTCTAGTCTGTAACTGAACAAACACGCACCATCTTTCACAGAGAGATTCAACACCAAACATGTCACTTGTTTTCGGTAGATGCATCCTGCGCATGCGCAGGAGGAGGAGATTCAACGAAATCTCGGTTTCAATGTGGATAGAGATATTTTTAAAAACGCATAGTGTAGACGCCTATCGTTTTTACGCAAAACCGGCGTTTTCAAAATTATCCGGTCTAGTGTGGATGTAGCCTGAAATTCCAATCCACAGGAATGTGAAAGAATGCGGAGAGGGGTGGATGCAGCTCATAAGGCTTCTTTATTTCTACTCTTCCTGCCAATCACTCAATGCTCTCTCTATCCATGCTAGAATTTTTCCTGTAATACTACAGGCAGCCTTATGTATGACACCTTGTCAAAGGCCTTCTGAAAACTCAAGAATATAACATCTATTTGTTCCTTCCGTAAAGTTTCCTAATTTGGTACCAGGTACATTTGAGGACTTTGATTAATTACATACTTTGTTAATAAATTTACTTAGAACGTTGAACTTTGACTGAGATTAACACATTGTAGCAAGTTGGGTGTTTCAACTGAGATGGCACTTGCTAAAATACACCAGTTTCCGAATGTTGAACTTCCTGGCAAATGATTTATCTGAAGAACAGCACGTTTAGGTGGAAAGATGTTTTAACTGTATATTGAGCTGACCATAACAGATAAACCAGATCAAACTAAAGTGAAAATGCTGAAGATTAACAACTTATTGCTGTGTGCATGGTATGAAAGGGTTAACTGTTACTGATTCTTTGCAGTCCCCAGGAACCAGGAGAATCCTGCAATAGAATGTCAACAGATATTTGCAGTTCGGAAAATATGAAGGAGTTGCTCAAATGAGATCAGAATATTTGTGGAACCTAGGGGCTTCAGCCTGAGGAAAAGAACTGATATGTGAAACAAAATTAACACTAAAAAATTCTGAACAATCATGAAAGGCCCACAGAACCCTCCAAAGGCAGGCGAGAAATGTTGGATTTCCACGGCAGGAAGTACATGTGGTGAAGTGCAAGACAGAAAAATTAAATAACAATATCTCAGTCAAGGTAACTCAGTACAACAGATACTGTGGTGGCTGAAATAAAGAAATGCCAAGCAAATGATAAAGAGTACAAGTGATATGTATTAGAAAAAAACATTATTTACAAAACAGTGCGAATTATGATGCAGAGAGGATTAAACAGTCAACGTTTCAGGCCAAGACCCTTCATTGGGACTGGAAAAGAAGGGGGAAGAAGCCAGAATAATAAGGTGTGTGTGTGTTGGGGGGTGGGGGTTGTAGGTACAGGAAAGAGTACAAGTTGGCAGGTGATTAGTGAAATAAAGTGAGGGGGAAGTGCCCTACTGTACCTGCCAGATTTTACTCCTTCCCCCGCCCCCACCTTTTTATTCTGGCTTGCTCCCCCTTTCTTTTCGAACCTGATGGAAGGTCTCGGCCCAAATGTTCAAATGCTTATGCCTCTTCATAGACGATGCCTGACCTGCTGAGCTCTTCCAACATTTTGTGTGTGTTGCTCTGGATTTCCAACATCTGCAGAAACCCTTGTGGTTAAGATTTGAATGAGATGACATATGGAGGAATAGAGATTTGTTGAAAATGTACCTGGTACCAAATTAGGTTAATTTAGCAACCCTTCACCTACATCTAAAATAAAGTGTGGCTGCAAGAGCAGCTAGTGGCATTTCAAACTGACTTCAAAGCAGCACGTGTTTTCTATCAAACTCAAACCATCCAGCTTAAGGTTTTGCAACAGGTCATATGCTATTGATATACAAGGTACACTGGAGTTATTGGAGATATGATAGAGGTCACCACACCAGCACTATTGAGCTTCTCCTCTGATGCTGATGTTCCACTGACCCTACATCATTCTAAGTTGAAAGGTGAAGGCATTTTGTATCCCATCTCTTGGTAATTGCCGACACACAAAATGACCTTCATTAAAAATGCAATATATGCAATTTTGATTCATTATTTAATCACATTTTTAACTATTTCTTCTTCTTCTTAGGGTCATTGCTCCTCCTGAGGCATAGACCATTGGCAGCAGCTCACAAAAGCCCTCTGTCCAGGGCTAGTCCTTCAAGATCTCTCCAGGTATAGCCCATTATACGTCCTCTAGGTGAAGGTCCTTCCTCTCCCAGAATGAAGCCTTTGGAGCTTCTGTTGAGGTATTCTGTAGTTCTGGGTTTCTATGGGATGAGTTTGCTAGCACCGTGCTCGAATTCCCTCCTTTCATAGCCAGGCTTGGCAGAATTTTTAACATTTTAGCTATTTCTAAATTATTTAAATCGATTCCGACTTTGAAAAGAACATACAACAGTACAGCACAGGACCAGTCCCTTCAGCCCACCAAGTCTGCGATCTAACAAATTCCATCAATCTTCCCATGACTTCCTTGTATTCTATCCTTGTCCATGTTTCCATCTAATGTCTTCTAATGTGCCTGTTTCTATCGTCTGTGCTAGCTGTAAAGCGGTTACCCTACCCAGCAATCCTCAATATTTTGGAGTCTTGTGTATTTATGGAGAACAGTGTCAAAAACTGATAAAGAGCATCAGGAAAATGCAACTAACTTAAACAAAGCATCCTGATCTGAATAAGGTACTAAGAAAAACTGTAACACAACATTATTTTTTAACCAGCATATATTGTACATCCAACCTGACGCCAAGCCCTAGACTCACAGAGAGAAGCCACGTGTTTGGGCTGCTCAGCCAAGTACTAATAGTGATGACCATACTATGCGGCTGGGGTCATTCTGGTGTTATGGATTTATAGAGAGCATAATAATAGATGAACTAAAATGGAACCAGTCTTCAGGAAATAAAACCTGTACAAAAATTTAACTTCCAACTGATAGTGCACTTTGTGGCTTGTGAAACCAACCATTGCACATGGGACATTTTGATTCAATATGGAGTAGTCAGTATGATATGGAGAGCAAGCTGTTGCCCGTGCAGCAGGCTCCCCTCCTCCACGCAGCTGATCAATCCAACAGAATGGCAGCAACCGATACAGTTTGGCTCCAGCAGCATCGCAGGAGTTGCCAGTCAGTGTTGAACTCAACATAGACTCCAGCTCTGGATTTTTCCTTGGGGTTTACTCCTGAAGCCTCGCCTATGAGTGGGTATAGCCACAAGACCACGGAGGTTTGAGGTCAGAGTCTTCCTTCTCCTAAAAGAGCTGCCAACCACGGCTAATGAGCCCCATCTGCCTGAATCAATTGGTTTTAAGGTGCCAGTAACCCACCTTTGCCCCTTCTCCTGTCAGTCGGTTCCGCCAGGCTTAGTAGCTAAATCACACGTGAAGGCCAGGAACTGGACTGAGTCGTCAGAGTCTCTGCCGTTCAATTGGATTTATCAGCTGCGTGGAGGAGGGGAGCTATTTCGGACGTATGCCATTAATAGGTTGCATGCCCCCTCCCATTAACCTCCCTCACCATACTATGGCAACCTTAAGGAACCATATAATAAAAAAACACAATTAATAACAATACATAAGATAGCTTATGTACTGTACATAGATTGATTGTATGTACATAAAGTGATAGGTGATTCTGACAGGAAATAATGAAGTAGAGATGGTGGGTGTTGTGGAGTGGGGGGTTAGTGGGTGGAGATGTTCATCAGCCTCACTGCTTTCCCAGCTAACCCTTCGGTTTACCTCAGTTTTAGTCAGTCACATCAGTGCTACCTGCCAACCTGATCTGTGATCCAGGCCGGCATTCACTGACAAATGCTTGTTCTGACAAAATGTTGCATCCTGATCAAATTTTATAATGCACAGCACTAACTGTTGACACCAGTAGCAGTTTAATGTTAATCAAACTTTAATTGATGCTGCACGAACTCTTGAGTGTTATATTTACAAGTGTCTAATCAAATTAATCATGAAATGCATTAGTGAATCGGAATATTTTCCAAACAGAGATCTGTTGTGCATTATTCTGAATTGCACAAGTATTAACAGAATTTAAATAACCATTCAATTAAAATTTAGATGATTGGTTGTGTTACGCACACAAGACGTTTGCAATTTTTGCAATCGTCATACACTCAGTAGGCACTTTATTAGGTACCTCCCATACCTAATAAAGTGGCCACAGTGTGTATGCTCTGGTCTGCTGCTGTAGCCCATCCATTTCAAGCTTCAATGTATTGTGTGTTCGGAGATGCTCTTCTGTACACCACTCTTGTAAGACATGATTATTTCAGTTACTGTCGCAGTATTAGTAGACAGGACCAAGAAGGAATGGACAAGGGAGGCAGGGGAGTGTTTACAGGGCTGCTTTGAGTTGGTGGGAAGGACAGTATTCAGAGATTCACATTCGAGTCTGAATGCATATGGCACAGTTATCACTGGCTTCATTAGAACTTGTGTAGATGAGAGTGGCCTATGAGAACGTACGAGTAGGTACGCAAATCAAAAGCCATGGATAAGCCAGGAGATTCATAGTCTGCTGACAGCCAGATCTGTGGCATTCAAGTCTGGTGATCCAAACTATACAAGAAGGCCAGCTGTGACTTACAGAGATTTATCTCAAGAGCAAAAGAACAATTCCAATTGAGATACAAACACGAGGAAATCTGCAGATGCTGGAAATTCAAACAACAATACATACAAAATGCTGGTGGAGCACAGCAGGCCAGGCGGCATCTATAGGGAGAAGCACTGTCGACGTTTTGGGCCAAGACCCTTCATCAGGACTAACCGAACGGAAAGATATCTTTACCCCCTTCCGATGTACGGGTCATGCCATAATTACACACGTGAATCCCGTAGCAATCGATCCAAAGTTCCCCCAGTTCCCCCATAACATAAAAAAGTATATATAAGAGAAGAAAAAATAATATCACTACTCTCAATTAATATTTCTCAAATTTTTACCTTTCTCCCTCTGTATCATATAATTAAGAATATATTTAAATATTCTTCTGTCCTTAAACATCCATCAACATTCACTGTCCCTTTCTTCATCTTTAATCCGTTTCACTTTTAAATCTTTGGCTGTGGTTAGCAAATATTTGGGTGATCTCATGCAAATTCTTCCACATCCCGATAATCAGTAAAAAATCTTCTTTTTCCGTCATCCAAAAAAATTATCAGCATTGCCGGGTGGAGCAATATAAATTTATAACCCTTTTCCTATAAAACCTTTTTCGTTGCGTTAAATTCCTTCTTTCTCTTCAAAAGGTCGTAATTTATATCAGGATAGAAAAGAACTGTTTTCCCTTCTATCATCAATGGCCCGTTTCTCTTTCTGGCACGTTAGGCAGCCGCCTTCAGGATCTTTTAATTATCTTGATATCTTAAGCATTTTATCAAGATTGATCGTGGGTTTTGATCAACTTGAGGTCTTGATCTTAAGGCTCAGTGAGCCCTTAAAATTTCAATTAACTGGGTTCCTTCTTCCATTTCCAAAATGTCCAGAATCTATTTTTGAAAAAAAATTATTGGATCCTCTCCCTCTATACCTTCTTTAAGTCCAACAATCTTAATATTATTTCATCTGCTAAAATTTTCAAGTACATCCACTTTTTCCAACAACCGTTTTCTTTCTAATGTCCAGGCAGAAATATTATCTTCCATTTTATTCACTCTATCAATGGTGTCTCCCATTGTTTCTTCCAAGTTTTTAATTTTCTTGTCCATTTTGTCCTGTCTTTTCATAATTTTATCAAACATAATCTTCATATTTTAATATCTTTTTAATCACTTTTAATGCTTTTAATTCATACGTTATTTGCACCAAAGATTTTTTTATGTCTCCAATATCACCTCCAACCTCTTCCTGTTGCTCTTCTTTGTCTCTTCATCTTCGTCTGATTTATCCAGAGAATCTGATTCCACCTCATATGCACTTTCACTTTCAGTTCCGATCGGAGGGGGGTAATGTTGTGTTTTTTTTAATTCACAACATTAGTAGGGGTGTATTTTGTTATTTTTTTCTTCATAATCTATTTTTCTTTAATCTTTCTTTCTTTGCCTGGACAATCGGGGGGGGGGGGGGGGAGAGACACATAGCAACACGAAGAATTTTTAAAAGATTCCCCAAGGTACTACGAAAGTTGAAAAGTTAGGTATTACTATAGACTGGAGTAACCGTGTTAAAAATAATGACTAATTTACTGAATTTTTAAAGTTTTAATGTTAATGGGCTTAATGGACCGGTGAAAAGAAAAAGAATTTTAACATACATTAAGGAAATGAAAATAGATGTAGCTTTTTTACAAGAAACGAACTTAACAGAGATAGAACATCAGAAATTAAAGAGAGATTGGGTCGGAAATGTTTTTACAGCTTCATTTAATTCAAAGGCGAGGGGAGTTGTAATTTTGGTTAATAAAACTTTACCAATTAAAATACAAAATGTATTAATTGATTCTGTGGGGAGATATGTAATTATACATTGTCAAATTTTTTCAGAACTATGGATTCTTATGAATATTTATGCACCAAATGAAAATGATGTAAAATTTATACAAGGCCTTTTTGAATTTGGCTGACACACATGACAAAATATTAATAGGTGGAGATTTTAATTTTTGTCTAGACCCAGTTTTAGATAGATCAACAAAGGTTATCACAAAATCAAAAGTAGCAAAATTAACTTTATCATTAATGAAAGATTTAAATTTGATTGATATATGAAGAAGAATTAATCCAAAAGAAAGAGATTACTCATTTTATTCAAAAAGACATTAAACTTACTCAAGGATAGATTTTTTTCCTATTATCAATGAATATTCAAGACAGAGTGAAAAATATGGAATATAAAGCAAGAATATTGTCAGATCATTCGCCCTTGACAATGATAATGATAATAGTGGATAAAGAGGAATCAATTTACAGATGGAGATTTAATTCAATATTATTAAAACATCAAGATTTTTGTGATTTCATGAAAAAGCAGATTCAGTTTTTTTAAATACAAATTTACATTCAGTTGAATATAAATTTATAGTATGGGAAGCAATGAAGGCATATTTGAGAGGCCAGATATTATGTTATACTTCTAAAATTAAGAAGGAATATATGGTAGAAATAGATCAATTGGAAAAAGAGATTTCAAAATTAGTAAAAGAATCTCAAAGATATATGACAGAAGAAAAACGAAGACAACTTGTTAACAAGAAGTTACAATACAATACACTTCAGACATACTGAACAGAAAAAGCAATTATGAGAACTAAACAGAGATATGATGAACTAGGTGAAAGATCACACAAGATTCTTGCTTGGCAGTTAAAAGCAGACCAGATTTCCAAAATGATAAATACAATTAGAACAAGTGTAAATAAAATTACTTATAAGCCTTTAGAAATTAATGAAACTTTTAAGACTTTTTATTCTGAACTGTATCAATCAGAATCACAAAATGATAATGTTGAGATAGAAAGGTTTTTAATCACAAATAACTCTTCCAAAATTGAATTTGGAAGAACAGAAGGGATTAGATATGCCTTTTACATTAAAAGGGGTCGAAGAAGCTTTGGGATCACTTCAGAGTAATAAATCCCCAGGAGAAGATGGTTTTCCACCCGAATTTTATAAAAAGTTTAAAGATTTACTAATTCCTCTTTTTATGGAGTTAATATACCAAGCGGAAAGAACGCATAAACTTCCAGAATCTTTTTTGACAGCTATTTTAATAGTATTGCCAAAAAAAAGATAGAGATCTTTTAAAGCCAACATCATATAGACCTATATCTTTGTTGAATACCGACTATAAAATAATAGCAAAATTTTATCTAATAGATTATCTAAATACTTACCAAAATTAATACATATGGATCAAACAGGATTTATCAAAAATAGACAATTGGCAGATAATGTAACTCGGTTACTTAGCATAATTTATTTGGCACATAAGAGGGAGGAAATGAGTGTGGCAGTTGCCTTAGATGCAGAAAAAGCATTTGATAGATTGGAATAGGATTTTTTATTTAAGGTATTGGAAAAATATGGATTAGGTGTATCTCTTATAAAATGGATTAAAACCTTAAATACTAATCCCAAAGCTAAAGTAGTGACAAATGGTCAAATTTCAACATCATTTCAGTTAACAAGGTCAACTAGACAAGGTTGTCCATTATCACCTGCTTTATTTGTGTTGGCGATAGAACCATTAGCTGAATTAATTAGAACGGACCCAGATATTATGGGTTTCAGAGTTAAACAGGAGGAATATAAGATTAATTTATTTGCTGATGATGGTTTGCTTTATTTAACAAACCCATTGTATTTGCTGCGTAAATTATCTTCAAGATTGGCAGAATATGGAAAAATATCAAGCTACAAAATAAATTGGGATAAAAGTGAAATTCTACCCTTTACTAAAGGAGATTATAGTCAATGTCGACTAATAACTCAATTTAGATGGCCGATAAATGGTATAAAATATTTAGGTATAAGAATTGATAATGATATAAAGAATTTATATAAATTAAATTATTTACCATTATTGAAAAAAATTCAAGAAGATCTTGATAAATGGATGATGTTACCAATAACATTAGTAGGCAGAGTAAATGCTGTAAAAATAAATATATATTCCCTAGATTACAATATTTATTCCAAACACTACCAATACAACTACCCCAGAAGTTTTTTCAAGAGTTAAATGTGTGAGGAAGTTCCTTTGGAAAGGCAAGATGTCAAGAATATCTTTGGAAAAATTGACTTGTAAAATTGACCTAGGAGGGTTACAATTTCCAGACTTTAAGAATTATTATAAAGCAAATCAACTTAAAATTATTGCATTTTTTTTAATGAAGATAGACCGGCATGGATTAGAACAGAATTAGATAAAATAGGAGAAAATATACCAGAAGATTTTATATATAAGTGGGAATCTAAATGGATACGGGAAAAGAAAGAATCTCCTATATTAAAACATTTGATTGATTTATGGGATAAGATAAATGTTGATGAAGAGATAAAGAAATCTTAATTAGCAAAGAGACCTTTAATTCAAAATAAACTTATTCCTTTTACAATGGATAACCAACTTTTATACAATTGGTTTCAAAGAGAGATTAGATATATAGGAGATTGTTTTGAAGGAGGTATATTAATGTCATTTGATCAATTAAAGAATAAATACAAAATATCAAACAACACTCTTTTTTGTTATTTCCAATTAAAGGCTTATTTAAGAGATAAATTGAGTCAAACAATGTCATTGCCGAAATCTAATGAAATAGAAACTTTAATTCAAAAAGGAAAAATCAAAAAATTTATTTCTTGTATGTATAGTTTGATTCAAAAACAGGCAATTAAACAAGGAATTCATAATTCAAGACAAAAATGGGAAACTGATTTGAATATTAAAATTGTAGAAACAAGTTGGTCAAGACTATGTCTTGACAGTATGACAAATACAACAAATGTCCGGTTAAGATTAGTGCAATATAATTTTTTACATCAATTATGTATTACACAAGAAAAAAATAAATAAATTAAACCCAAATTTATCTGATCAATGTTTCCGATGTAATCAATAAATTGATACATTTTTACACTCTACTTAGTCTTGTTTTAAAATTCAACCTTTTTGGACAAATTTAAGAGTTTTATTGGAACAAATTATTGGAACACAACTTCCACATAATCCAACATTATTTTTACTGGGCAATATTGAAGGGATAAAACCAAAATCCAAACCAAGTAAATATCAGAAAGAATTCATAAAAATTGCATTGGCAGTAGCCAAAAAGGCTATTGCAGTTACTTGGAAATCGGATTCATACTTAAGTATAGATCGTTGGAAGAATGAAATTTTCAGCTGCATTCCACTTGAAAAAACTACTTATAATTTAAGAGATAAATATGAAATATTTCTGAAAATTTGGCGGCCTTATTTACAAAAGATAGGATTAAATATATAGGTGCTCCAAAGATAAAACTATTGGTTATTTGGGGAAAGAAATAAATATATATACTAAAGCTATTATGAACTCCATGGAGCATGTGGGAATCTTCTGATATAACCATATAACAATCACAGCACGGAAACAGGCCATCTCGGCCCTCCTAGTCTATGCCAAACTCTTAATCTCACCTGGTCCCACCTACCCGCACTCAGCCCATAACCCTCCACTCCTTTCCTGTCCATATACCTATCCAATTTTACCTTAAATGACACAACTGAACTGGCCTCTACTATATCCCGGCATTCTTCCTTTCTTTCTTTTTTCTTCTCTCTTTTTCTTTCTCTTTCTACAGGGACATGTTAGGGGGGAGGGGTTAAGGGGAGGGGGCGAAGGGTTGATAATTTTTTTTCCTTCTGTAACCATTCGAAAATTCAATTAAAGAAAAAGAGGGTGAACCCTCACAAGGCCACAGGCCCTGACGGTGTACCTGGTAGACCTCTGGAAACCTGTGCCAACCAGCCAGCAGGTGTGTTCAAAGAATTGTTCAGTTTCTCATTGTTACATTTGGAAGTTCCCACCTGTTTCAAAAGGGCAACAATCACACCAGTGCCCAAGAAAGGCAGGGTGAGCTGCCTTAATGACTATCATCCAGCAGCACTCACATTTACAGTGATCAACTCCTGCCTAAGCAATGACCTGGACCCACAGCAATTTGGCTATTGCCAGAAAAGGTCTACAATACATCTCACTGGCTCTTCACACGGCCTTGGATCACCTGGACGATGCTAATACTTACGTCAGGCTGCTGTTTATTAACCGCAGCTCAGTGCTTAACACAATCATTCCTACAGTTCTGATCAAAAAACTCCAAACCCTGCACCTCTCTACTTCCCTCTGCAAATGGATACTCGACTTCCTCACTGGAAGACCACAGTCTGTATGGAACGGAAATAACATCTCCACCTTGCTGATAATCAACACCGGTGCACCTCAAGAATACGTGCTTAGCCCACTGCTCTACTTTCTCTACACTCATGACTGTGTGGCAAGGCACAGCTCAAATGCCATCTATAAATTTGCTGATGACAAAATTATTGTTTGACTGGATCTCAGATGGTGACGAGAAGGCATACAGGAGCGAAATAGATCAGCTAGTTGAGCTGAGCAACAGCATTGCACTTAACACCAGTAAGACCAAAGAATTGATTATGAACTTCCGAAAGGGTAAGATGAGACACACCAGTCCGCATAAAGGGATCAGAAGTGAAAAGAGTGAGCAATTCAGTTTCCTGGGTGTCAACATCTCTGAGGATTGATTCTGGGCCTAACATACCAATGCAATCACAAAGAAAGCATGACAGTTGCTATATTTCAATATAAGTTTGAGGAGAACTGATATGTCACCAAAGACACTTGCAAATTTCTACAGATGTACCGTGGAGAGCATTCTAGCAGGCTGCATCACCATCTGGCATGGGGGGTGATGACAACTGCACAGGATCAAAATAACTTGCTGAAAGTTGTGAACGCAGTCTGCTTGACCATTGGCACTAGCTTCCACAGCATCCAGGACATCTTCAAGGAGCGATGCGTCAAAAAAGTGGCATTCATTATTGATGGACCAAATTGCCTGCTTCTATATCTTATGGACATGCTCTCTTCTCATTACTACCATCAGGGTGGAGGTACAGGAGCCTGAAGGAATACACTCAATGATTCAGGAACAGCTTCTTCCTCTCTGCCATCAGATTTATGAATGGACATTGAACCCTTACTCCTTTTTTTCTCTTTTGGCACTACTTAATTAATTTGACATTTTAAATGTATACTTCTTACTGTAATTTACAGTTGTTTATTATTATGTATTGCTGTGTACAGCTGCCACATAACAACAAATTTCACGGCATATGCCAGTGGTATTAAGCCTGATTCCGATTCTGATTCCTGTCAGTTTGAACCAGTCTGGCCATTCTCTTCTGACCTCTCTTATTAATAAGGCATTTTCATCTATGAGACAACAGCTCACTGGATTTTTTTTTTGCTTTTTAAACCATTCACAGTAAACTCCAGAGACTGTTGTGCACGAAAATCCCAGGAGATCAACAATTCCTGAGACACACAAACCACCCTGTCTGGCACCAATAATCATTCCACAGTCAAATTCACTTAGATCATATTTTACCTCATTCAGATGTCTGGTCTGAACAACGCCTGAGCCCATTGACCATGGCTGCAGGCTTGAGTGCATTGAGTTGCATAGAAAGCATTCTTCTAGGGTGCATCACAACCTGGTATGGAAGTTGCCCTGTCCAAGACCAGAAGAAGCTGCAGAAGATCGTGAACACAGCCCGGCACATCACACAAACCAATCTTCCGTCCTTGGACTCATTTTACACTGCACGCTGTCAGAGCAGTGCTGCCAGGATAACCAAGGACACGACCCACCCAGCCAACACACTTTTTGTCCCTCTTCCCTCCAGGGGAAGGTTCAGGAGCTTGAAGACTCATACAGCCAGATTTGGGAACAGCTTCTTTCCAACCATAATAAGACTACTGAATGGATCCCGACCCAGATCTAGACCATACCTTCCAAATATCTGGACCCGTTTCTCGGTTTTATTTATAATTTATATGTTTATTATATTTACTATTGATTTGTACTCCAGGGAGTGCAAAGCGCAGAATTAAATATTGTTGTGATAATTGTACACTCTAGTATCAATTGTTTGGTGACAATAAAATAATAATAATAATAATAATGAATGAGTTTCTGCCACATGATTGGCTGATTAGATATTTGCATTAACGAGAGGTGTACGGGTATAATTATGTGGCCACTGAGTGTAAATCATTGGAGAATTTTTGGTTGTGGAGACTCAGTATTAGCTTTAGTCATTCCAAGTTGGAAATCCTGTCAGAGTCACCTTATGTACATCTGTACTTAGCGTCAGTTTATGTACATGACATCAGTACAGGTATATCAGCTAATCTTATGTATGTATATTTATTACACTTATTATTGCGTTCTTCACGATTATGTTTTTTATTGGATCCAGAGTAACAGTCATTTCTTTCTCCTTTACACTTCTGTATACTGACAAATGACAACAAACAATCTCAAATTGAGTAATTAAACAGAAATACTGTCTTACCATATCTTCAGAAACACCTCACAAGCACTTCATATACTGTGAAATACTTCGGTGTGTAGTGGCTGTAGTAATGTCAGGGGTTCCGTTCTACAGTTGCATACTGAATAATTCTCTCCTTGCTCTGCCCCAAGCCTTATGCCTTAACCTTTGCTTCTGAAGAATATTCCCATCAAGCCAGTGATCCCGTGGTTACTTGGTGTGAGCTTGCCAATTATTGAAGGTCTGTGCTGTGGGGCCAGCTTCATTAGGAGTTAGGCTGGACTTGCCTCATTTCACATAGATCCTTACACCAGTTCATCAAAGCAGATTGGTACTATTAGCTTAAATATGAGACCATCTTGAAAAGGCTCCATTTGTCCTCTGTACTGCATCCTCCATTTAACAGGTTTAGAAAGAAAATCAACAGTCAGCCAGAAATGCTTTGATTTCTGCTGGTGTCACAAGCCATGGTTAAAGAAGAGTTGATAAAAACACCGCTGCAATAAGCACTGAAGCAGAAACTCAGACAGCAGAACTCAGTAAGTCAGACAGCATCTGTGGAACAAGTAACATCTGATGTTTCAGGTCTGGGACCCTTTGTCAGAACTAGAGAGGTGAGATAATGAATTGGCATGCCGTAACAGTGAAGGCGTGGAAGGAATGGGATGAATGAGGATAATACCTCTGATGGAGTGATTCCAAGTTGGTTCATGTAGCAATTAGAAATAGCAGTTAGGAGCACAAGTATCCCGCCCCCACCTTTTCAGCTCAGCTTGTTTTCTCGCACTCTCTCACCAAAAAGGATGTTGCATATTAATAGTTCAATAGTTCCACTTAATATCAGAGAAATGTATACAATATACATCCTGAAATTCTTGTTCTTGATTTATTGGTATATATATCTGAGCCTGAAGAATCTATTCCTGCTTTGCTAAAATTTTTGGCAAACTTGGAGATTTTTCAGGATATAAAATAAATTTTAGTAAAAGTGAATTACTTCCTTTAAATGAATTTGTCTCTATATATGATAATATTCCTTTCAAAGTTACGGATTCTTTTGGATATTTAGGTGTCAGAATTACAAAAATATATAAGGATCTTTATAAAGCTAATTTTCCTCCTTTAGTGGACTCTATGAAGTACTCATTTAGTAGCTGGAGCCCACTTACATTTTCACTTGTTGGTCATATTCATATAGTTAAAGTGATGATTTTACTGAAATTCTTGTTCTTCACAGACATCCATGAAAGAAGAAGAGTGCACCAAAGAATGAATGACAGTAAAGCCCCCTACTCCCTGCTCCCACACAAAAGCAATGACCCTCTCCTCCTCCACTTACTTCAGCAAAAGCATAATACCCTCACCCTCCAAGCAAAGTCCCAAGAAAGACCATGATCTGCAGTATAACATAAACTGAGTGTTCACCCACCAATTTGACACAGGCTCTCTCTTTCCCCAATAAAGGAAAAGAGAGATGTTACCCTTTCACAGTGAGAGTGGAGACATAACAAAACAACTCACTGATTTGTGATGATAAAGTCTGGTATGTCACTTTTTTCTGAGTTCTCCAACTCGAGAATTGGCAGCAAATTCTACCCCACCAACAAGAGAGAGAGAGAACAATTCACTGAGTGCGGAGCCCCCGACAGCTCATCTACTGTTCCCAGTGTTCCGTTTTCTCCCGCGACGATTCAGTCAGCTGCATCGGCTTAGAGTCAGTTCACCATAGAACCGCGAAGCCTTGGAATCCAAAAGGCAGGCTGGTAATCTCAGCCGCGTCCTTGGGATTTCAAAAAGCGACCCGTGATGAGCCCGTGGGAGCAGGTCCCACCGCAGCAAAGAACCATAGTCTGGGTGTAACTCCAGGTCTGTGTCTCCAACAGAACCCCATCCACTCTGGAAAGGAAAAAAGTTGAACTGCTGGAAATAGTGGCTGAAGCGGGTGCATTAGCAACGTTTAAAAGCCATCTAGATAAGTATAGTGGACTCCGGTTAATTGGGACTCATTGGGACTAGTACATTTTGGCCTAATTAAATGGCTAAGACTAATTAGCTGAAGTTTCATGGAAATTGTTAAAAAGGTATGTAAAAGGCAAACTAAGCAATAAATTATGTAATTAAATGAAATTCAGAATATATCAGAGCACTACCAAAACTACTACAGTATTATAAAACTGTGTATTAGTTTCCAATAGTTATCAATGGAGAACTCATCCAGTGTATACAATGAACAAAGTCAGCTCAGACTCCGAGTACAGATAATGGACTGCCATCATACAAGGCTATCGATGATTGCATCCTCCAAGTCTTCATTTTCGTTTCAACATTAAAGATGATTGTTGATAACTTTAAATTCTTCATAGTTCCTAACTTGTCGAAGTAGTGAAATTGTTTCATTTTCACTCCTGGCTGTTTCAGGCATCACGAAGGCTGAATGTTTGAAACTGCGGTGAGCAAGACAGTTCTGAATTATGTTATTGCTAATTTCTCACCAGCCATCAGTGATTTTAAAAAATCACTGCCTTTTGAACACAAACACACGCAACTAATGCTATTTAAAAACTGTTAACTCTAAGCACTATGTAGCATTTGACAGCAACAAGAGTGCATAAGACTGACTCTAGTTCAGCAAATGTCATAATGAAGCAGTGGAGTGACCCAAATAAACCAAGGAAATCATGGCGATTTTCTCAATAAGTTCTCTGTAGTTCACGTTGTGATGTTTCTGGTTTCTAGTTACTCCTCTTCTTGTTGCTGTTTTGGGCGATTTTGAATCTGGGCGGCCTGCAGATAAAGCTGTACCAAATATGCCTGGATTGTGTTTTATATTCTGTGCTTTTTCACTTGTATTTTTGGTTGCCATTTCCATGAATTGGATTGTTTTCACACATGGGAGAAGGAGAGTGCCATAGTTTTCATTGTTTCATGACTGTTATTGGTAAAGAAGAATCTCAGGGTTGCTAACATACTTTGAATCTTTGTTCTTTAAGAGTTGTCCCAAATAACTGGCTGCCACAATTAAACAATGGCCCAATTAACCGGAATCCACTATACATGAATAGGAGAGATTTAGAGGCCCATTACCCAAATAAGCTGATGAAATTTCATCATTGAACACAATAATTGGCATGGATGAGTCATGCCACAGGGTCTGTTCCTATGTCTTGAAACTGTAACTTAGGGTAAATGCAAGCAGGCTTTTTCCACTGAGGTCGGGTGGGCCTACAACCAGAGGCCATGGGTTAAGAGTGAAAGGTGAAAAGTCCAGGAGAACATGAGGGGAAGCTTCTTCACTCAGAAGGTCATGAGAGTGTGGCACGAGCTGCCAGCTCAAGTGGTGCATGCAAGCTCGATTTCAATATTTAAGAGAAGTTTGGATAGGTAGTTGGATGGTAGGGATATGGAGGTCTATGGTCCCCATGCAGGTTGATGGAAGTAGGCAGTTTAAATGGTTTGACGTGGACTAGATGGGCTTGTTTCTGTGCTGTATTTTCCTATGATTCTATTAACTATTTTTCTTAGCACAGATACTGCCTAACTTGCTGAGTACATATTTTTAACATTTTCTGTATTTATTTCAGATTTCTAGCAGGTTTATTTTCTATTTTTAATTGCTGTAACATATGCAATTTTATGGAGTATTATTTTTGCCTCACATTCTCTCTCTCTATTAACACCGGAGGTGAACCAACCTAGATATAAGTATCAGAAAGTTTCCTCAACCTGTAATGAATGAATCATCAGAAAATACGCCACATATTATTTCATCCATCTCAGAATCTGAGCACAAAAGGTCGTGACACTCTAATGCACTGCTTAAGGAGTACTACATTGTCAGATAAGTTATCATGCTACTGGGAGAGAAAATAGATTGACCTGAGGATGGCTTGGAGATTCTTCTTTGCTTCTGGCAGGCAATTTGTTTGAAAAGAGTTGCCTCTTCGAACCAGCAGCATGAAATAGGATGATGTCCAAACTTGCCAACAAAATTTGCAGTTTAGGTTACATGCACAAATCAGTTGTACTTGGTTTTGTTTTGCCTCAAGGTAACATGAATCGCTACAATAACAACTTGCTTTCAAGCTACACCCAAGACACTTCCAGTCCAGAACCGCAAACACTCCTGCCTCAGGCTTCCATTTATAACATGCAAACAATGCTAGTCAAGATTAAGATTTGAAAGAGTAACTTTATTTGTCACATGTACATTCAAAACTTACAGTGAGATGCGCCATTTGCATCGATGACCAACACATTCTGGGGACGTGCTGGGGGCAGCCACAAGTGTAACCACACTACCAGCGCCAACAGTGCAAGCCCATAATTTACCAATCTTCATCTTCGGAATGTGAGACCCTGAGAAAACCCACACCATCTTCTTGAGAGAAGTGGATTTGCATAAAAGACCTGGAAGAACAAAATCCTCCACCATCTCTCCTTGTTGCACCACACTGCCCTCAAACTACTGAAATGCATTAACAATGGCCTGGATAATGGTATTTTATCTAGCTTATCTCCCATCTCTCAAAAGGCAACATTGCAAAATCCTTATCAAGCCGTAATAAATGAAGGCGACAGGACTTGCTGTGCTGTCTAGGTATTTTGCCGCTCATCCAAGAGGTTTCTTCAGTTCTGATCGATGGTGCGTAGTTTTCAGTCTTATAAACTCTGTGAGTTGTTTAAAGGTTCAGCAATCACATGAGGGTAGTTAAGGACCCTCCCTGAACAGAGGGGGTGGGGTATGACCCCACCTATTGGCTATTTACAATGCAGTCCAAGCATTTCTACCCCGGCACGAGGAAATCTGCAGATGCTGGAAATTCGAGCAACACACACAAAATGCTGGTGGAATGCAGCAGGCCAGGCAGCATCTATAGGGAGAAGCACTGTCGACGTTTCAGGCCAAGATCGCTGCTTGACCTGCTGCGTTCCACCAGCATTTTGTGTGTGTTGCTTGAACTTCCAGCATCTGCAGATTTCCTCTGGTTTGCGTTTTTAAGTTCACTACTGCGAAGCCTCTGCCAGTGGAGTCCTGACGAAGGGTCTCGGCCCGAAACGCCGACAGTGCTTCATCCTATAGATGCTGCCTGGCCTGCAGCGTTCCACCAGCATTTCTACCCCGGCATGTCCACAACAGTTCGCACCTCCATTCATACAAAAATAAAACAAATAACCCTCTCAGTACCTCTATGACTGTTAACCCTCATGTGATTGTCCTGCTTTCCAGTGCTCGATGGTGAGAAGAACTTACCCCGTGAAGGGCTAGGCTGTATCTGACTTGTCCATTCAAGGGCACTGTTGTTTCCACAGGAGGGTGTGATGCAACCAGTCAGAATACCCTCCACCAGAGATCTTTGTCAAAGTGTTCAATGACATGCCGTATCTGCACAAAACTCTAAGAAAATAAATGCGCAGCCATGCCTTTTTTGTTATGACACATACATGCTGATCCCAGGACAGATCCTGAAATGATGATGCCAAATAATTTAAAATTACTGACCCTCACCCCCTCTGATCCCCTAATGAGGACAGGGTCATGTACTCCTGTTTCTTCTTCCTGTAGTCGACAATCAGTTTTGAAGACACTGAGTGGTTGTTGTGGTGCCATGTATCCAGATTTTCAATCTCCCTCCAATATGCTGATTCATCACCCCCTTTGTTTTGGCCTAAAACAGTGGTCTCATCAATAAACTTCAAAAGGTGTTAAGGAATGTCTCAGAGGAAGGAAGAAAAGTAGGGATAGAAAGACAGGAGACATGAGTGTTTAGGGACTTAACAGAAGCAAACTGATCGACTGTGAGGTGATCAAATTGAAGAAAATTGTTCAATTTTGACAGTAAATTCTCCTCCATATTTCTAAAGAAAAATATATCTGAATACTGAAACTGATACTGCCATGAAATCTGCTGTTGAAAAGAATGTCTGATACATTTGAAGCCAGTTGAAAATCAATTGGTTTCCATAATATCACAGAATGAGAACATGTGTTGATGTGTGAATAGATTATTTTACCTGTCCAGAATTTCTGCCAAGCAATGCGGGATCAACAGGTCCTGCAGGATTTCAGCCACTTCCTCTTTTCAACTCTGTGTACTTGACCAAAAAATTATTCCTTGTTTGAAGTGCGTAATTAAGGAAGCATGATCATTTATTTTATAATTCACAATAAATTTAGCTGCTATTTTAGCTAAATTTAGCTGTATTTTTAACGAACTTGCTCCCTGAAGATTCATTGCCCTTGAAAGGTAAATCGATTTCTTATTGTCACATGCACAGAGGTACAGTGAGATACTTTGCCTTCCATACAGATCATTTCATTACATTTGTACGTTGAGGTAGTACAAGAAAAAATCATACAGAATGCAGAACAAAGCGTTACAGTTATAGAGAAAGTGCAGTGCAGGTAGACAATAAGGAGAAAGGCCTTAACGAGGATGATTGTGATGCCAAGAATTCATCTTCTCCTATTTGGGGAGCATTCAGTAGGACAGAAGCTGTCCTTGAGCCGGGTACTGTGTGCATTCAGGCACTCGTAGCTTCCTCTCATTGGAGGGACGGGGGTGCGGAAAAGAGTGCCTGCACACTATACTGTGTATCATCTTGCTTCTGGAAGATGACTCCAAATAGACCTGGAGTACAATGTAATCGCACCACTGTAGTGCATGTCCAGCACCACAGATCAAGAATGAATTTAGGTTTATGTTTAGAGACTTACAGTTAGGCTGGAAGTTACAGGATATATACATCTAAAAGAGGAAGAAGTATTCTAAAGGCAAGATGGTTTAGAGAGTGTGCATTATGATCAGAGATTAAGGGAGCTAGGGCTTTACTCTCTGGAGAGAAGGAGGATGAGAGGAGGCATGATAAAATATTAAGAGGAATAGATAGAGTGGACAGCCAGCACCTCTTCCCCAGGGCACCACTGCTGAATACAAGAGGACATGGCTTTAAGGTAAGGGGTGGGAAGTTCAAGAGGGATATTAGGGGAAGGCTTTTTACACAGAGAGAGGTTGGTGCATGGAATGCACTACCTGAGTCAGTGGTAAAGGCAGATACACTAGTGAAATTTAAGAGACAATTAGACAGGTATATGGAGGAATTTAAGGTGGGGGGTTATATGGGAGGCAGAGTTTAAGGGTCAGCACAACATTGTGGGCTGAAGGGCCTGTACTGTGCTCTATTGTTCTATGTAAGATGACACCATTGTGGCTAACAAGTGAAGACAAAGCCAATGTAAAAGCTTTTTAATAGAGCAATAATTAGCGGGAAATTAGAGGACTGGGAAGCTTTTAAAAACCAATAGAAGGCCTCTAGAAAGTCATTAAGGAGGTAAGGATGAAATATGATAATAAGTTAGCCAAGAGTATCAAAGAGGATACCAAAAGGTTCTTCAGATACATAAAATATAAAAGAGAGGCGAGCATGGATATCAGACTGCTGGAGAGGCAGTAATGGAGGACAAGGAAATGGCAGGTGAAATTAATAAATATTTTGCATCAGGATTCACTGTGGAAGACACTAGCAGTATGGTAGAAGTTCCAGGCATCAGTGGTCATGTAGTGTATGAAGTTCCCATAACTAGAGTGAAGGTTCTTGGGAAACTGAAAGGTCTGAGGGTAGATAGGTCACCTGGACCAGATGATGTACACTCCAGGATTCTGAAAGAGGTGGCTGAAAAGATTGTGGAGACATTAGCAATGATCTTTCAAGAATCACTAGATCCTGGAATGGTTCCAGAAGACTGGAAAATTGCAAATGTTACTCCATTCTTCAAGAAGGGAAGAAGGCAGAAGAAGGGAAATTATAGGCTAAATAGTCCGACCTCAGTAATTGAGAAGATGTTGGAGTCAATTGCTAATTATGCGGTTTGGGTACTTGGAGGCACATTATATAATAGGCTGTAGTCAGCAATGAAAAATCTGTTGGAATTCCTTGGAGGAGGATAGATAAAGGAGAGTTGGTTGATGTTGTGTACTTGGATGTTCAGAAGGCCTTTGACTAGGTGCCACAAATGAGGCTGCTTAACAAGCTACTAGCATATGGTATTACAGGTAAGATTCTATTGTGAATAAGGCAATGGTTGATTGGCAGGAGGCAAAGAGTGAGAATGAAGGAAGCTTTTCCTGGTTGTCTGCCAGTTACTAGTGGTGTTCCACAGGGTTCTGTGTTGGGACTGATTTTTTTTTTTTGCTGTATGTCAATGATTTCGATGATGAGATTGATAGCTTTGTTACAAAGTTTGCTGATGATAGGAAGATATATGGAGGGGAAAGTAGTTTTGAGGAAGTAGAGAGGCTACAAAAGATCTTAGACTAGAAGAATGAGCAAAGAAGTGACAAATGGAATACAGCGTCGGGAAGTGTATGGTCATGCACTTTGGTAGAAGAAATGAAAGGGTTGACTATTTTTTTAAATGGACAGAAAATAGAAAGATCTGAGGTGCAAAGGGACTTGAAAGTCCTTGTGCAGGATTCCCGAAAGGTTTATTAGCAGGTTGAGTCTGTGATAGGGAAGGCAAATGCGATGTTAGCATTCATTTCAAGAGGACTAGAATGTAAAAGCAAGGATGTAACGCTGAGGGTTTATAAAGCACTGGTGAGGCCTCACTTGGAGTATTACAAGCAGTTTAGGGCCCCTTATCTTTGAAAGGATATGTTGAAATATGA
Source organism: Hypanus sabinus (assembly GCF_030144855.1). Lineage (NCBI taxonomy): Eukaryota > Metazoa > Chordata > Chondrichthyes > Myliobatiformes > Dasyatidae > Hypanus > Hypanus sabinus. The sequence goes on from NC_082718.1 coordinate 25,885,720, forward strand.
GAGGGTTCAGGGGATGTTAATGAAAATGATTCCGGGATTAAACAGCTTGTCATAAGAAGAGCATTTGATAGCTCTGGGCCTGTATTCACTAAAATTCAGGAAAATGAAGGTTGGCCTCATTAAAACCTATTAAATGGTGAAAGGCCTAGATAGAGTGGATGTAGAGTGAATGTTTCCTAACATGCGAGAGCCCAATATTCGAGGACACGATCTCAGAATTGAGGAGTGCCCTTTTGGAACAGAGATGAGGAGGAATTTCTTTAGCCAGAAAGAAGTGAATCTGCAGAATCCATTACCACATGCAGATGTGGAGGCCAAGTCTTTATGAGTATTAAAGGCAGAGGTTGATAGATTCTTGATTTGTCGGGGCATTGAAGGGATACGGAGGAAAGCAGGAAGTTGGGGCTGAGAGGGAAAATTGAGTCAGCCATGATGAGATGGCAGAGCTGACTTGATAGGAAAATGATCTAATTCTGCTTCTATATCTTATGCTCCTATGGTCTTATGGAAGTCATTCTGACTCATTAGGCTGGAATGGTAACAGGCCCTACTAACCTACTGAATCTCTGTTGCCCAATTACATCTATGTGTCCAATTAACTAACAAACCTGTACGTCTTTGGAATATGGGAGGAAATCAGGGCACATGGAAAACAATCCACACAGCCACTGGGAAAATAGACAAGCACCTTAGGCATCAGCTGGAATTGAACCCAAGTCACCGGTGCTGTAATAGTGACACACTAACCACTACGTTACAGTGCTGCCAGGCTTTCTAGCATATGGTTCTTAATACTAAAACCAAAAAGATTTATTTTTAACTGTAGAATTTTCTTTTGTGTACTTGAGTACCTTATTCCTATTTATATTTAAATGTCCCATTTTCCCTCAAAATGTTGACTGGATATCATTGCTCAGAAAATGACTTTTTTTGTTGAAAGCATCTTTTACAGTCTGAGCTGGTGTACAATTTAACAGTGTGTATTCGTAACTTTGGCAGCTCAGCTGGAAGAGTATTTTCTTTTCTGCTTTTATATTTGGACTCTGTCTAACACCAAGGTCGAACTGGAAAAGCTCTATTGAGACAAAGTTTATATAGTGCATTTCTTCTCCATGGAAAGCTTGTGGCATCCGCCTTGAATCTTCCTCTTGATTTGAGAATGCATTACTGCATAATTTTAGCTTGGTTGTGTCTGAATGTATCAAATCTAGCAATGCAACACCATTTCAGCACCGTATCCAAAGAATCACCTTCAAGTCCAGGTTCAAAACATTGACCTTGAACCCAGACTTCTGAATTTTGGAAGCTCTCCACTCAGTGACTGCTTTATTATGTCCCCTGGTACGCCTGCTCATAATGTAAACATATCTATTCAGCTGGCTCCTTAAGGCTATTATAGCCGGGGATGGCAATGGGGACAAGCTCCCACTACCTATTAAATGCTCCCAACGGCATTCATCTCAAATCGCCTCTGACAACTGTCCGGCTCCCGGCCTTCACATGTGGCTTAGCTACTAAGCCTGGCGGAATCATTTCTACTGACAGGAAAAGGGGCAAAGGCAGGTTACTGGTGTCTTAAGACCAGACGTTTTGGGCAGATGGGTCTCATCAGCCATGGTTGGCAGCTCATCAAGGAGAAGGAAAACTCTGATCTCAAACGTCTACTGCCTTGCGGCTATACCTACTCATTTGGAAGGTTTTGGGAGCGTAGCCCGAGGAGCTGGAATCCCTAAAGCAGTCCTACGTTGAATTCAATGTTGACTGGCAATGCCTGTGATGCTACTGGCACAAAACTGTATCGGTCTATACTGTTTGTTTGGGTTCATCAGACGCATGGAGAGAGGGTCCTTGCTACATGGGCAACAGATTGTTCTCCATATTGTACTGCCCAGGCTTGCTTATCCACGGTCAATTCTGACTGATGGAGCCTCAGACAACTAAACAGTCAATCATGTGGCAGCAGCTCAATACATAAAAGCATGCAGACATGGTAAAGAGTTTCAATCATTGTTCAGACCAAACATCAGAACGGGGAACAAATGTGATCTGCGTGACTGATTGTAGAATGATTGCTGGTACCGGATTTGGTGTTTTGAGTATCTCACAAACTGTTGATCTCCCTTGATTTTCACACAAAACAGTTTCTTCAGTTTACAAAGAATGGAGCGAATGATGAAAAACAACCAGTGAACGGCAGTTCTGTGGGCAGACACCTTGTTAATGGGAAAGGCAGAGGAGAATGGCCAGACCGATTCAAGCTGACAGTCAGGCAACAGTAACTCAAAAAACTATGCATTACAGCAATGGTATGTAGAACAGCACTTCTGAACACACAACATATCAAACCTTGAACTGGATACAGCAGCACTAGACCATGAACAGGAGGTACCTACTAAAGTGGCCACTGAGTGTAAATTAAATTAAGCTCTTATTCAGTCAACAATGACTATCTTGTTGACTGAGATACACTCTTCAACCTTTTTAAGACTTTATGTTCTTCTCTGGAACATTTTGTGCAATTAATCTTTTCTGCATAAGTAGTAAGTTCATGGTCTCTCATTGGGAGTATTCTAGTCGGTTTTTGACTTCTGAATTGCCTCATCAATTCTAATTTTTTGTTTACTTTTACTTTGAGTCAATTAACAAAATGCACCAAAGTTATAATGTGGAGCGGAAGTGCTCAGTACACACTAACAAGATAAAATATTCAGAAACAATTGAATTTGCTATGCTGATCATGAACAAGAGAATAAAAAAGCCACTTTAAAGATTGCCCTGAGCAAAATTACTTTGTGAAAGTCTTTACATTGATGTGTGTTTAAAATTTCCCTTACTTTCACAACATAACATATTTTTATGTTATCAGGTCTATGACTATGATGCACTGTGTGGGCAGATATGGTAATGTAATCGCAGACATTTTGAGAGAATTAGGAGCATAAACGTAATCATGCCTTCAGGTTAAGGTAAAATGTAAATATAGTTGATCTCCTTAACTCTTCGATAACTTTGGCAATTATTGTAAAGAGCCCTTCTAAATGGAATCACAGTTTATTCTGGACAGCGCAGATAGAAGAACCTTTCCCACACAGTTTCAGTGAACCAGGTTTGATTCTGACATCTGGCATTGTCTGTGTGCAGTTAAGATACCCTTGGGTTTTCTCTAGGTGATCCAGTTTCATCCCATATTCCAAGATCATGCAGGTTAATAGGTTAATTGGCCTTTCTAGATTTCCCCTTGTTGACAGGAATGTGGAGAGAATAAAATGTGATTAATGTAGAATAAGTGTAAACAGGAGACTTAAAAATTAGCTTTATTAGTCATATGTATATTGAAACATCAAAACATACAATGAAATGTGTCATTTGCATCAATGAGCAACACAGTCCAAAGATGTGCTGGGGCAACTAACAAGTGTTACCATGTCTCTGGTGCCAAGATGGTATAAACACAACTTGCTAAACCTAACCTATACATCTCTGAAATGCTGTAGAAAACATGCACCTGGAGAAGACACACTTGTTCATAGGGAGAATGGCCTAACTCCCAGCAGACAGCAGTAGGAAATGAACCCCAATCACTGGTTTGTGGCATTGTAACGCACTGTAACCATTACGCTACCTAGCCACCCATTTAGATAAGTATAGATTTAATAGGTTGAAGTACTTATCTATATTTCTCACTAGCTAAGTAAAAGAACCAGCATAATCAAAGACCCCACCCTGAACATTTTCTCTTCTCCCGTCATCCATTGGCAGATACAGTTCTGAAAGTATGTACCACCAATCTCAGGACAGCTTCTATCCCACTGCTATCAGGCTATTGAATGGACCATGTGTATGATAAAATGGACTCGACCTCATTATGATTTTGCACCTTATGGTCTATCTGCTCTGCATTTTCTCTGCAGCTGTTAAAATTTACTAGAGGTTGTAATTCCAACTGCGTGCTTTGTGACTCAATGACATTAAGTTCTAGTTAAAGTCTAATTATTTCTGATCTCTTAATAAATGGCAGAATAGGCTTGTGAGGCAATGTCCTGCTCCGAATTTATAGGTCTCAGAACCTGGTTAAATATCACTGGCATTGATCATGTGGCTAGCCAGGGGCTTTTTCCCAGGGCTGAAATGGCCTACAGAATGGGGCATAGTTTTAAGGTGCTTTGAGGTTGGTACAGAGAGGATGTCAGGGATGCTTGTCAAACAGAGAGTATTGGGTGCATAGAATGCAAGGTCAGTGACGGTGGTGGAGGCGGATACAATAGGGTCTTTTAAGAGACTGTTAGATAGGCACATAGAGTAAAGAAAAATAGAGGTTGATGCGGCAGGGTAATTCTAGGCAGTTTCTAGAGTAGGTTACATGGTCAGCACAACATTATGGGCCAAAGGGCTGTAGATTTCTATGTTCTATGTTCTATATGTTGTGAAATTTGTTCTTTTGTGGCAGCAGTACATTGCAATACCTAATAATACAAAGTTTGAATTACAATAAGAAGTGTATATAGAAAGAGAAGATTAAATTAAATAAGCAGTACAAAACGAGAGGAAAATACTGAGGTACTGTTCATAGTTCATTGTCCATCAAAAATCTGATGATGGATGGGAAGAAACATAGAAACATAGTAAAACTACAGCACAATTCAGGCCCTTCAGCCTACAAAGCTGTGCTGAACATGTCCCTACCTTAGAACTACCTTGGCTTACCCATAGCCCTCTATTTTTCAAAGCTCCATGTAGGCATCCTGGAGTCTCTTAAAAGACCCTATTGTTTCTGCCTCCACCGCCGACAGCCCATTCCACTCACTCACCACTCTCTGCGTAAAAAACTTACCTCTGTACCTACTTCCAAGCACCTTAAGACTGTGCCCTCTTGTGCTAGCCATTTCAGCACTGGGAAAAAGCCTCTGACTATCCACACGATCAATGCCTCTCATCATCTTATACACCTCTATCAGGTCACCTCTCATCCTCCGTGGCTCCAACGAAAAAAGGCCAAGTTCACCCAAACCTTTCTCATAAGGCATGCTCCCCCATCCAGGCAACATGCTTGTAAATCTTCTCTGCACCCTTTCGAAAGTTTGTGTATGAGTGTACAAGAAGCTGTGTATACCTATTTTTATCAGCTTTCAGATTTTGTGCCTTAATAGCTTAACCTTGGACTTGTAAATCTTACATTCCACATTTGTTTTTCATATCCATCATGAAAAAAAATTGAACTGCTGAGTCTTGGCTTCAATAACACAAAAAAAACCCAGAAAAAATCCTCTACTAAATTTCCTGTGATGGGAAGATGACCCAAAGTTGCTTTAATGATTGAGAAGGGAAAATTACACTAATTCTACAAATGCATGCAGGCAGAGTTAAGAATGGAATACTTGTCATGTTACCAATGTGCCATAAAATAATTCATATGTGGTAGCATCTATCATCAAAGGCACCCGCCATGCAGGCCATGTCATCATCTTACAGCTACCGTCGAGCAGGAGGTGCAGAAGCCTGAAGTCCCACAAAACCAGCTACTTCCCTGCAACCATTCGGACCCTGAACCAACCTGTACACCCCTAATCATTACATTAATAGAGCAACACTATAGCACTTTTAACTACCTTGCACTTCAATGGGCTTTGCTTTTTTTTCAAATTGTGTTCTTGCTTATATAATTGTGTTTCATTTATATTTTTATGAATGTTGTGTACCTGATGCTACGTGCCTGTGATGTTGCTTCTAGTATTTTCCATCATTGCACCTGCACATATATCTATTTGTGCGTATGACAATAAACTTGACTTATGACTGAAATACAATATTATGTAGGGAATATAGCTGTCAATGATATTCTGATAACTTCTGGTGTAAATCAGTACAAATATACACTGTTTGTTTCCTTTAGATTTGTTATTGATGAAGACATTGGAGGCCTGGGGCTGTATGGAGACATTGAAATACCTAGTAGTTTTCATTTCAATCTAATTAGAAAGCTCTGATCTGATAGAACATGTATCTTATGACAATTTTCTTTTCAGGCTGCAGAACAACTTAGTGCTCCAATCCCTGAATGGACTTCCACACTCAGCAGGTCACAAAACTTTAAAAATTAACATTAGGCAGGTTGAGAAAGGATGAAAAGAGAGAAGAAATAAATGAATAACATTAATATGCTTTGGTCGACCTTGGGCTGAATGGCCATGACTAAAAAAAAAATCTCATTGTCAAAATATTAGAAAACATTTTGAACTTGGGAAGTTTCAGATACAGAAAATAACTCTAGTATACATTTTACATTGTATATTAATTTTCTTTCTTTCATTCATCCTTTTTCCTGTCTTGTCATCTAATCAAACTCAGATTTAATTGAAGCCTTCTCTTCTTCTAACAATCAAACATATTATATTTGTAAAGTCTTCTTTCCCCCACTTCCTGTGTGACCTCAGCCCAAAATGGAACATAATTCAGCATTAAGGTGATGACGGAATCAGTAGAATGCGTGGATGAGTGGTGGTGAGAAAATGGAATACGTGGAACGGTAGCATAATATAACACTTTTTTTAAGGTTAAGCTTAAATTGTATTGTTGGTGGAGCTTAAAGAAGCCTTGTCATGAATCCAGCCATACCTATTCTAACAATGCCATCATTGGCATGGAGCCCAAACAGCACATGGAGCCCAAAATGCACTCATTCTTTCCTGAAGGAAATATTTTCTTCCTAATAGTGTGATGAATAACAACATGTTGTACTTAAAAGACTAGTTTCTTGGCAAAGTCTTTGCACTCTCCTACATGACGCCTTATATTTTCTCCAAGGCACATATAATCATATAAACTATGTCAAGAGCTTCAATTCAGTTTTGCCATTTCAGATCACTTTTTCCAACCCAAACATTGGCTTCGCACTGAAGAAACTGCACAGCATCTGTGGTCATTTTCACTGCCAGCTGTGTCCAACATCTGTAACTCCTGGCAGGGTAAACCAGAAAGGTTTCTCTCCTCATTTTCATCAACGATTAGATTGAAAAGAAAGAAATTAGAATCAAGTTTTATATCACTGGCATATGTTGTGAAATTTGTTGTAATGCAGTAATAGTACACAGTGCAATATATAATTTTAAAAAACTATAAATTACAAAAAAGAAAAATACATAAAATTTAGTAAAATAAGTGGTGCAAAAAAGAGCATTGAAAAACAGTGAGATAGTGTACATGGATTCATTGTCTGTCTATAAATCTGATGACGGATGGGAAGAAATTCTTCCACTTAATGTTGAGTGTGAGTCTTCAGGCTCCTGTCCCACCTCGCTGATGGTAGGAATGAGAAGAGGGCATGTCCTGGGTGATGGCGTCCTCAATGATGGATGCCACCTCTTTAAGGCTTCACCATTTGAAGGTGTCTACATAGTGAATGTAGCAAAACCGATTGTGAATGAATTTTGCGAATAATGTAATTGCAAACAAAGCCAAAGATGCATATTTTATAGAAACATATTAGAACTCTTTGCAGTGCGAGTGTGACAAACGATTTAAACATGTTCAAGTCTGAATTATCAAGTTATTTCTTAAAGAGTAATGTCTGGAGCCAGTCACAAATGCAAAATAAATGTTTTAAAAGGAAAAAAATTACTTTAATTTCCATTGAGTTTTTCATAGTTTAGCAAGTCCAAAGCAATTTACCACCAATGATTAATTTAAGCAGGTGATCATTGTTACAATATAGGAAAAGACAACAGTCAATTTGTACACAGCAAGCTACCAGACTGAGAGTAAAGATACTGACCAGAGAATCAGGTTTATTTTTAATCTGATTGGGATCACAGGTAGTTAAGGTCACAAAGAGGGTTTTTGGCACAGTAGCCTTCATATATCAGGATATTGAGTACAGGAGTTGGGACGATATGTTGAATTTGCTTAAGATGTTACTGAGACAGAATTTGCAGTATTGTGTGCATTTCTGGTCACCTACCTACAGGAAAGATATCAATAAGTTCAGGAGTACGGAGAAAATTTACAAGGATGTTGCTGGGACTTGAGGATCTAAGTTATAGGGAAAGGTTGAATAGTTTAGGACTTTATTCCATAGAGCACAGGTGAGTAAGGGAGATCTTATAAAAGCATACAAGATTACAAGGGCATTAGATAGGGTGAAGGCAAGAACTGAAGGTCACAGTCTAAGGGTGAATGGTGAAATACTTAAGTAAAATCTGTGGAACTGCTTCACTCCGAGATTAGTACATGTGTGGAACAAGCTGCCAGAGGAAGTGCAGATGCAAGTTCAATTGTAAAACTTCAGAGAGATTTGGATAGGTACGTAGATGAAAGAGGCAAGGAAGGCTATGGTCCAGGTACAGGTAGATGGTACTGGGACTAGATGGGCCAAAGGATCTGTTTCTGAACTGTAGTGAGTAATTTTCCGGAGCTATGTAGAACTGCTGACATTCCTCATAATGCTTGGCCCAATTACACCCATTCTTTACACAACATATGCAGGATATTGGCTTGGCATGGTTGAGGAACTGAAAGTGAATCACGTGGGTCACATACACAAGTTTAAAACCTGCAGATTAGATTGCCTGAAAGTACAAAGTACAAATGTACAGAGTAAATTTATTATCAAAGTACATATATGTCACCATATACAACCATGAGATTCAGTTTCTTGTTGGCATACAAATTAAATCCAAGAAACACAATAGATTCAATGAAAGACCACCAACATGGACATAAATTAATGTCAAAGGACAACAAACTATGGGAATACAAAAGAAAAATCAATAATAATAATAACAGTAATAATAAATAAGCAGTAAATATTGAGAACATGAGATGAAGAGTCTTTGAAAGTGAGTCCATAAGTTATGGGAATAGTTTAGTGATGGGGTGAGTGAAGTTAGCCCCTCTGGTTCAAGAGCCTGATGGTTGAGGAATAATAACTGTTTCTGAAACCCTTCTAAAAAGAACAGAGTCACCATATATTCTTGAAAGTAGTCAAACGAAGTCACATTTACTGTCATATGTGGAAGTATGATGAGGTACAAATATAGAGGAAAACTCGCCTACAGCAGCATCATAGGCAAGTAGGTACAGAACATAATTTATATGATAAAGTGAAAAGAAAACGAAACATTAGTGCAAAACAATAAAGACTCTATCAAAGATAAGTCCATGGTTGTGCAAGAGGTGGTCCGTAATGTTTCATTGCAGGGCAGCATGTAGGATTAGCGTTGTACACCTCAGTTCAAGTATTGGTGGTCGTAGGAAAGTAGCTGTTCCTGAACCTGGCAGGAAGAGAGCAGGATGATGGGGATCCTGGAGACCGGGCCTCCTTTGGAAGTTATGAGTGGTGAGGAGGGCTGTGCTAGTGACGGAATGGGCTGCATCCACTCCTCTCTGTATTCTTTTACACTCTTGTGCATTGGAATTTCAGTCAAGATACTTTCAATAATACATCTGCAGAAGTTAGAGTAGTTAGTGACACACAAACTGTCATTACCTTTAAGATGGTGTTAGAGAGAGATTCAAGATCCAAGATTGTTTAATTTTATCTCCAGTAAAGAATATCAAATTGTTACTCCAGATCCGATGCAGCACAAAAAACACAATAAGATAAAGAACACAATAATAATGACACAATAAATCGAAGTCCAAAGTACACTTATTTTCAAAGTATGTATATATAAGATAGCTTATATACATAGATTGATTCAATGTCCATAAAGTGACGGTAGGCACAGGAGTGGCTGTATATAAGGTTACTGACAGGAAATGATAAAGTAGTGGTGATTCGGGGGGGGGGGGGCGGTTAGCGGATGGAAGTATTGATCAGCCTCACAGGAAGGTCATTGTTTTTGAGTCTGATTGTGCTACCGTGGATGCTATCTAGCCTCCTCCCTGATGGGAATGGAACAAACAGTCCATGAGCAAACAGTCCAAGGCTGGAACCCTTCAGAATCAGAATCAGGTTTATTATCACTGGCATGTGTCGTGAAATTTGTTAACTTAGCAGCAGCAGTTCAATGCAATATATAATATAGAAGGAGAAAAAAAAAGTAATAATAATAAATAAATAAATATATAAACAATTACAGTATACACATAATGAATAGATTAAAAATCATGCAAAAAAACAGAAATTATATATATCAAAAAGTGAGGTCGTATTCAAGGGTTCAATGTCCATTTAGGAATCAGATGGCAGAGGGGAAGAAGCTGTTCCTGAATCGCTGAGTATGTGCCTTCAGACTTCTGTACCTCCTACCTGATGGTAACAATGAGAAAAGTGCATGCCCTGGGTGCTGAAGGTCCTTTATAATGGACCCTGCCTTTCTCAGACACCAATCCCTAAAGATATCCTGGGTATTATGTAGGTTAGTACATCACGTACTTCATGATGTCATTGGCATTTTCCAGCTCCTTTCTTTATACATGTCATTGATGGCAGGTAGGCTGGTGCCGGTGATGTGTTAGGCTGCCACATTGAAGTTACCATGTCAAGCAGTGATGCAGATTGTCAGGATGCTCTCTATTGCGCATCTGCAGAATGACATGAGCACAGAAAGTATAGGTGTTGCTGAGCATTTCTGATTGTGTAGCATGTGTTCTGGGACCATAAGAGGTTGTGTGAGAAGTGCACTTCTAGGAGTTCGAAACTGCGCACAGTTTCCACTGCTCTGCTGCCAGTGTAAAGAGGGCGTGAATATTACGAGTTCTCCTGAAATCGATGAACATCTCCTCCATCTTGTTGACATTGAGGAAGAGGTTATTTGCCTGGCACCAAGCCTCGAGCTTTTCCACCTTCTCCCTGCAGACTGCCTCATCGTTGTTGATGATGAGTCCCACCCCTGTCATGTCATCAGTGGATTTAAGAACATGATTACTCAGGGGTTTGACTGAAGTCACATTATCCAGGGCAGCAAGTAGACAAACAGCCCTATTAATATTTTATTTTCTATAAACAAATCTTTGCTGGTAAAATAGATTTTGAAAACATTTGCCCAGGGGACAGGACTGAAAATTATGGACCAGTCGACCCCTGGAAGTCCAAGCTGTTGGTCAAGCATCTCCACAGAAAGTGATCTTAAGAATCTATTGTTTTATTGCTTTATCTGATGCTTGCAAGAAAGTTGAAGGTGTCACAATTTTTTCTTAGAGCAAACTTCTTTTCAAATAAATCATGTGAAATTTTCTCAAGAATAGTTCATTCAGCTTGAGAAATTACATTAGGTGTGTGTCTTTCATTATATTTCCTCATGTTCATGTTAAGATTTTTCTAGAGAAAAAAAGACATTTGAGCTTTGGATCAACCCAAACACTGACAATCATCTCAATAAAGGTGAGGCAATTGTCACCAGGAGCAAGTGTAGTATTGTTAGAGGCTCATGTTTACACTTTGTGCTAGACTGAATGGGATTGGTAGTGTCCTTGGTATCTATGGAGACACTTGTAGTAGTGAACACGTCTTTTCATCTTCTAGCCAAGAGGCAGCAAGAATGCGATTGAATAATCAAGACTATTATTCCCATAGGAATATAAATAAATTCAAAGTTTTGCCTCAACCTTTTTCTCAATAATATCAGTTTAATGAGACTGGAATTTCAGGAGACACTTTATATTTGCTAAAAAAAAAATCAATTGATTATAATAAGTAACCTAATAGAGGTCTGCAGAGTTATGAAGGGGTTTGTGAGGCAGCCAAGAAGATGTTTTTAAATGGCCGTCATAGCAACTTTAATTAATTATGTTTTTTTTTAATTCAGAGATACAGCATGGAACAAGGCTTAACAACCCACCGAGCTGTTCTGCCCAGCAACCCATCAATTTAACTGATAGGGGTTAATCACAGGACAATTTTTAATGACCGAATAAACTACTGACAGGTATGTTTTTGGACTGTGAGAGGAAACTGGAATACCCAGAAGAAACCCACATGCACACAGGACGAACGTACAAACATTCTTATAGAAGACGCCAGAATGGAACTCCAAGCTTCAACACTCTGGGCTGTAATAGCTTCGCGCTAACCACTACACTACCGCAGCGGTAAGGATTAGGAAGTCACTGACAAACCCAGCATGAGAGAGACTGCAGATGACGGAAATCTGGAGCAACACACACAAAATGCTGGAGGAACTCAACAAGTCAGAACAGCAGCTATGGAGGGGAACGAACAGTCGATGCTTCGAGCTGAGACCCTTCATCAGGACAATAAAGGAGGACAGAAGGGTTGGGGGAATGGGAGGTGCAAGGGAGGGAGGTGATAGGTGAATCCAGGTGAGAGGGGGAAGGTGGGAATCTGGGAGAATGTGGTGAAGTGGAATGATGTGAGAGCTGGGAGGTGATAGTGAAAGAGGCAAAAATGGTTGAAGAACAATAAATCTGATAGGAGGAGACTGTAGACCACGGAACAAAAGATAGGAGGTGGGGATCCAAATGAGTGAAGATGAAGAGAGATGAGAGTGGAGAAAGAAAAGGGGAAAGGGGCCCTCAGGTTAAGGGAAAACAGGGGCTGGGGGTTCAAGAGTGAAGCAGTTACCAGAAGTTAGAGAAGTCAAGGTTGATGCTGGCAGGTTGGATACTCCAACGCAGAATATGAGATGTTCTTTCTCCTGTTCACATCTGGTTTTGATATGGGAGTAAAGGAGGACTTGCACAGATATGTCAGTGGCTATCAGAGCCCTACCAGGTACTCCATCAGGGTCTATCACCTTATGAGGGTTAACCCTCTTGAAAGACAGCCTGATGTCAGCATCCAAGACAGAGATGTGAGGGTCACTGTAGGAATCCTCATAGCTGTAGTCAGATCCTCCCTTTCAAAGCGAGCAAAAAAGACATTGAGCTTGTCTGGGAGTGAAGCATCACTGCAATTCATGATGTTGGATTTCATTTTGTAGGAACAAATGGCCTTCAAACCCTGCCAGTTTATGTGCATGCAATGCCGCCTCCAGCCTCACTCTGAATTGTTCCTTTCCTCTGCAAGTTGTACCTGGTTTTTTTGTACAGACCTGGGTCACCAGAATTTAATGCCACAGATCTAACCCTCAGCAGACTACGAACCTCCTGGTTCATCCATGGCTTTTGATTCGGGTATATACAGCAAGTTCTTGTAGGCACACAGTTGTCGATACAGGTTTTAGTAAATTTAGTGACGCTATGGCACACTCATCCAGTTTCAAGGATGAATCCCCTGAATACTGCCCAGTCCACCGATTCAAAGCAGTCCTGTAAGTGCTCTTGCAGGAGATTTTGGCTGTTACAGTGGATAGAGCAAATGTGCTTAACAAAGCAATTGCTTAACCTGTGTCAGGTGTCACTGAAGTAAAGGAGGTCACACCTGGAGCAGTTGATACAATGACTGACACCAATGGGTCTCACCTGGAAGGACTGTTTTGGGACCTGAATGGTGGTGAGGGAGGTGGCAGAGGGATAGGTTTAGCACTTATCCCACTTATCTCCAGAGGATGATCGTGGGAATGGATAAGCAAACAAGAGAATCAAGGAAAGAGTGATCAATGTGGAAAACAGAGGGGAGGGGAAGATGTGCCTGGCAGTGGGATCCTGTTGGAGATGGCTGAAGTTAGACCATAAGACATAGAAGCTGAATTTAGGCCAATCAGCCCATTGAGTCTGCTCCGCCATTCCATCATGGATGATCCCAGATCCCACTCAAACCCGTACATCTGCCTTTGATGCCCTGACCAACCATGAAATGATCAACTTCCACCTTAAACGTATCCACAGACTTAGCCTCCACCACAGACCATGGCAGAGCAAAAAAAAATTGCTCCTAACCTCTGTTCAAAAAGATCGCCCCTCAATTTTGAGGCTGTGCCCTCTAGTTCTGGATAAACCACCATTGGAAACATCCTCCCCACATCCACCCTATCTATCCTTTCAACATTCAATGAGATCCCCTCTGCATTCTTCTAAATTCCCATTGGTGCGGACCCAAAGCTGCCCAACGCTCCTCATATGTTAACTACTTCATTCCCAGAATTATTCGTGTGAACCTCCTCTGGACTCTCTCTAATGACAACACATCCTTTCTGAGATATGGGACCAAAAACTGTTGACAATACTCCAAGTGCAGTCTGATAGTGTCATGTAAAGCTTCAGAATTATTTCCTTGCTTTTATATTCTTTTCCCCTTGAAATAAATACCAATATTCAATTTGCTTTCTTTACCACAGACTCAACCTGTAAATTAACCTTCAGGGAGTCTTGCACGAGTCCCTCTGCACCTTTGATTTTTGAACTTTCTCCCATTTTATCTTATTAATCCACCCTATTATTCCTATTACCAAAAAGCATTATTGTACCTTTCCCAATGCTAGATTTCATCTGCCACTTTTTTGCTCATTCTTCTAATTTGTCCAAGTCCTGCTGCAATCACATTGCTTCCTCTGCACCACCTACCCCTCCATCTATCTTCACATTACCCACAAACTTTGCCACAAAACCACTGATTCCATTACCCAAGTTGTTGACAGATAATATCAAAAGTAGCAGTCTCAACACTGACCCCTGAAGAACAGCACCAGTCACCGGCAGCTGACCAGAAAAGACCTCCTTTATTCCCACTGTCTGCCTCCTGCCTGTCAGCCATGATCCATGCCAGTATCTTTCTTGTAACTTTCCTGTATCTTTCCTGTAACGCCATACAGGAAAGATACTGGCATACTTATCTGCTTAACCAGATACTTATCTGGTTAAGCAGCCTCATGTGTGGCACATTATTAAAAGCCTTCTGAAAAATCCAACTTAATGACACCCACTGCCTCTCCTTTGTCCACCTGCTTGTCACTTCCTCAAAGGAAGTGATTTATCAGGCAAGATTTCCCTTTACAGAAACCATGCTGACTTTGACTTATTTTATCATTAGTCTCCAAATACTCCGAAACCTCATCCTTAATAAGACTCCAACACTTCCCCAGCAACTGAAATTAGGCTAACTGGCTTATAATTTCCTTTCTTTTGCCCTCTTCCCTTCTTAAAGAGTGCAGTGACATCTGCAATCTACCAGTTCTCAGGGTCATGCCAGTATCAAGTGGTTCTTGAAAGATCATGACCAATGCATCTGTTATCTCTTCAGCAACCTCTTGCAGGACTCTGGGATGTAGTCCATCTGATCCAGGTGACTTATCTACCTTGAAACCATGGTGTTTGCCTATCCTTTGTAATAGCAAAGGCACTCACTCCTGCACCCTGACACTCATGGACCTCTGGCACACCGCTAGTGTCTTCCACAGTACTTAATAAGTTCATCTGCCATTTCTTTCTCCCCACTACTACATCACCAGCATCATTTTCCAGTGGTCCAATATCAACTCTCACCTCCTCTTTACTCTTTATATAACTGAAAAAAAACACTTTTGATATCCTGCTTTATACTATTAGATAGTCTGCCCTCATATTACACCTTTTCCTTTCTCATAGCCTTTTGTTGGATTTTAAAAGCATCCAACTTTCCACTCACTTTTGCTACCTTATATGCCCTTTCCTTGGCTTGCTTGTGGAGAATGATGCATTGTATATGGAGGCTCTTGGATTGGTAGCTGAGGACAATAGGAACCATATACCTGTTGGGAGTGGGGGGAGGAGGATAGGGTGAGAGCCGACCACAGAAAATGGAATTGTCAGAGTGGGGTCAGCTGGAATGATCAAAACAGCTCTCACCCTCATTTCGCTCCTACCCCACACAACCTGCAGGTACTGTTCATCTACAGTCACAAGTGATTCTGCAGATGCTAGCGATCTTGAACAACGTGCACAAAACACTGGAGGAATTCAGCAGGTCAGACAGCATCTATGGAGGGGAATGAACGCAGTCCTGATAAAGAGTCCTGGCACGAAATGTCTATTGGGGTCTTTTTATCTCCCTGACCTGCTGAGTTCGTCCAGCATTTTGTGCATTACCGTTAAATTGCTAACAGCTGCAGCATTTTTTTCGCCAGCCAAAAGCCAGCTGCCATGTTCTGTAGTGTCAAACTTTGCCTAGTCAACCTGATCTTCATGAGTTGCTGCATAGGGTTCACTTTGCTTTTAACTGCTGTATTACGGATCGACGGCCCTCAGTATTGTATAGTGCAGTGCTACTTATCTGTCTCTCTAACCGTCTTGACAAGTGACAACCCTCAATCGGCTCTGTAGGTAAATTAGAATGACCTGGCTGTCAAGACCATTTAGTGGCTGGAACAATTGGACCTGATCTTGTCCTGTTTAATATAATTCATACAAGAGATGTTGGAATTGCTGGCAAGGGCCCCATTTACTTCCCCATTCTGAATTACCCGACATTCAACTGCAGACTGATGGCGAGGGAATGTGCATTTTGTACCCATTACGTGCATAATATACATAATGTGTAAAATTAGACAGGGCTAATAGTAAGGGCATATTTCCCCCAGGGCTGAGAGGTCAATAATTAGAAGATGTAGATTTAAAATAATGACTCCACAATCAGAATGAAACTGAACATAAAATGCTTTCATTCAACATAAACACAATGGATTCTGCAGATGCCGGAAATCCAGAGCAATATATGCATAATGCTGGAGGAACTCAGCAGGTCAGGCAGTATCTATGGAAGGGAATAAACAGACAGCCTCCCAGGCCAAGATTCAAATATTTTGGGATATCCTGATGAAGGGTCTCAGTCCAAAACGGGTTTGTTCCTGTCCCTAGATGCTGCCTGACCTGCTGAGTTCCTCCAGAATTTTGTGCTTATTGCTCTATATTTCCAGCATCTGCAGAATTTTTTGTGTTCATAGAGTTTGGGCCTGAATCTTGCTGCTTGAAATGTCTGTGGAGGCAGAGAGCATACTGAGAGCATCGGTATGGGATGCTGCCTGAAGAAGGCAGCATCAGTCAAAGTCAAAGTTGAGCTTGTTGTCATATGCTCAAGTACACGTAGGCGTGGGAGCAAAGAAAAACATACGTCCAGCAACACCACAGGCCCATTGCATCATATAAACAGCATCCACAAGAAAGGCATAAATTAAACATCAATTGTATGCATTTTCTTACAGGAAAGCACACAATTGGAACAAAAAGGTTCCATTTTAGTACAAAATGATCAATGTGTGATAGTGCTGCTGAGCATTCATCAGGGATCCCCACTGACCGGGCCGTGCACTCTTCTCATACTACTGCCAGGCAGAAGGCCCGATGTCCCACACTACCACTTCAGCAAACAGCTATTTTCCAGTCCCTGCTAAAGTCAAAGATGGCAGCATTCAAATCAGGTTACTCTGGCATCTCCAAGATATTAATCTACAGCATCCATAAAGCTGACAGGGATGCTTGGAGACAATATAAGTCCAATATCGAGGCCCGCACCAGTCACCAGTTGTGGCAGGGTTTACGTGCCTTATTGGGCTACAAAACGAAGGCAGGCAGCATCGCCGACAACAGCGGATCCCTTCCATTTCAGCTTAATGTATTCCCTGCACGCTTTGAACAAAAGGGAGTTGGAAAGTCTCCACCTACAGCCTCCATGTACCTGTAATGGAGACATAAAGTCATAGAACTCTGCGGCACAGAAACAGGCTCTCTGGCACATCCAGTACATGTTGAGCCATTGATCTGCCTAATCCCATCGACCATACCCCTCCCATCCACGTACCTATCCAAATTTCTCTTAAATGTTGAAATCAAACCAGCATCCACCACTTCCACTGGAAGCTCTTTCCACACTCACCATCCTCTGAGTGAAGAAGTTGTCCCTCACGATCCTTTTAAATATTTCACCTTTAACCCTTAACCCATGACTTCTCATTC
This sequence comes from Hypanus sabinus, assembly GCF_030144855.1. Lineage (NCBI taxonomy): Eukaryota > Metazoa > Chordata > Chondrichthyes > Myliobatiformes > Dasyatidae > Hypanus > Hypanus sabinus. The sequence goes on from NC_082718.1 coordinate 25,903,483, forward strand.
TCATCTCACCCAACCCCAGTGAAAAAAAAGCCTGCTTGCATTTACCTGATCTACCCTCCTCATATCTTAAGTTGTAGATACAAGGTCAGTCTTTGGGAGAATTAACCCATAGAAAGCAGCTGACCCAGATGATGTTCCTGGCTGTGTCCTTATATCCTGCAGAGATCAGCAGACAGGGGTATTTGTAGACATATTTAACTTCTCTCTGCTAAAATCTGAGGTCATCACATGCTCTAAGAAGACCATTGTCATCCCATTACCTCAGAAAAATATGGCAAATGGCCTTAATAACTCTGGCATCCACTAACATGAAGTGCTTCGAGAGGTGCCGCAATAACGTAGTGGTTAATGCGACACTGGTACAGCATGGGGCGTCAGAGTTCGGAGTTCATTGCCAACGTCATCTCTAAGGAGTCTGTGCGTCCTCCCTGTGGAATGCAGGAGTTTTCCCAGGATGTTCCAGTTTCCTCCCACATTCCAAAGACATACCAGTTAATAGGTTAATTGGTCATTGTAAATTGTCCCCAGGTTAGATTAGGGTTTAATAGGGGCTTTCTGGGACAACCTGAAGGGTCTACTCTGCACTGTATCACAATAAATAAATAACTAAGTGCCTTATTATTAGCTCCTGTGCCTAAAGAAGTGGCCACTGAGTATGTTTGTTGTCTTCCGCTGCCGTAGCCCATCCACTTTGAGGTTTGACGTGCTCTATGTTCAGAGATACTCTTCTGCACACCACTGTAGTAACACGTGGTGATTTGAGTTACTGTCAGCTCAAACCAGTCTGGCCATTCTTCTATTAGCAAGGCATTTTTGCCACAAAACTGCCATTTACTAGATGCTTTTCATTTCTCACACCATTCACAGTGAACTCTAGAGACTATTGTGTGTGAAAATCCCAGGAGATCAGCAGTTTCTGAGATACTCAAACCACCCAGTCTGGCACCAACAACTATTCCACGGTCAGAGTAGCTTAGATCACATTTCTTTCCCATTCTGATGTTTCGTCTGAACAACAGCTGAACCTCTTGTCCATGTCCGCATGCTTTTATGCATTGCGTAGCTGCCACAATTCCCTGATCAGATATTTGCCTTAACGAACAGGTGTAAAGGTGTATCTAATCAGCAGCCACTGAGTGTACAACTTACGTACAACATGTTCTGCATATTGTCTGAATCTACATCAAGGAATATGGATAAAGGATCAAGGACAACTTTATTCACTATTTACATTTACACATATTAAGGATGTGCTGTGATGTGTTGGCACCAAATGCAACAAAAATAACAACATTCAACAATTCTACAGAAAAAAAAACATAAAAGTAGAGGTAGAAGTACAGATCCAGAATAAAATGTGCATATATACATAAACACTAGCCTGTATTTACAATATAAACAGTATTATAAAAAAACGGCTTAAAGTGTTTACAGCATAATACAATGACAGGGGTACAGATAGAAGTAGGGGTGGGGAGCTACATGCATGTAATGCTCCTACAAGCAAGTTTCTCATTGTTACTGTACCTCACTATACTTCCACACAATACACTAAACTCAACTTGACTTCATTACATTTATATGCAGCCCGGGGCACTTGAACTATTGCCTGCAGGTCAAGATCTGAGAAGCCTGATTAACCTAAATAGCTTTTTTCTTAGCATGGAAATGATGGGCCAAATAGCATCCTTTCCCTGTTGTAAAATCCTACAACTGCTATGGATTGGAACTGAAGGGAAGGATAATCAATCTGCCTTGCTAAAAAGCAGGAGATCTCAACCTGGAGCCCATAGACCCCTTGCTTAACAGCATTGGTCCACGGCATATAAAAAAAAGGTTGGGGACCCCTGTAAGGTATGTGGATATGCACAATGGTGTGTTGACATGGTCACTACTAGAGGCTCCCAAATCATGACTGATTCAAAATTTCTCCAAACTTGTGGTGGGATTGGAACTTACATCTCTCAGCCTTTTGTTTGTTAACTGTCCGTCAGTGTGAACGTAGCAGTGCAAGGTCTGACTGCTAATATGACCAATGCTCAATGCTTATCTGTGGCGCTGTCTGTACAAAGTTTACGGAATCAGGATTAGGTTTATTATTGCTGACATATCTTGTGAAATTTGTTGCTTTGTGACAGCACAAGACATAAAAATGACTAAGTGCACAAGGAACGGCAAGGTAGTGTTCATAGGTTCATCGACTGTTTAGAAATCTAATGGAGGAGGGGAAAATGCTGTTCTTCTAAGCTTGAGTGTGAGTCTTCAGGCTCCAGTACCACCTCTCCAATAGCTGTAATGCTAAGGGGACAAGACCCGGATGGTAAGGGGCCTTAATGATGGTCTCTGCTTTGCGTGGGGGTGGAAGGGAGGAAAGGGGCTTGTTTTTTTTTAAACAGTTTTGTTTCATTTTGTTGTGTTCTGAGTTGTTCTGCTGAGCATTGTGGGTATGCTATGTTGGTGCTGGAATGTAGGGCGACCCTTGTGGGCTGCCCCCAGCAGGTGCTTAGCTGTGTTGGTTTTAAACACAAACGATGCATTTTACTGTACGTTTCAATGCAGATGTGTTAAATAAATCCTATCCTGGCCTTTGGAAGAGGGGCTTGAAGGTGGGGAGGACTATACAGTGCCTGTGTCTGTCTATAACACTCTGCAGCCTATTTCGATCCCTTCCACATTCTCCCACTGATTGCATTAGCTTCCAAGGTGCTTCTATCTTCCAAAGGTTTGCAAGCTTAATTGTGATGTAAATTATTGGTGAGTACTTAAATCTGAAGGAAGTTTAGGGGAATGTGGTGAGAATGAAATGGGATTAATAAACAGTGTTTGGCACAGACACAGTGAGTACTGTATGACTAAGTCCACTTACTTCTACAACCCTTTTGTTAGAAGCTTTCCCTCCACAAGGAACTTAATTCATTCAGCTTCATTTGTTTTCTTGCTGCAGTGTGACCCTGCAAACATCAGGATATTTTTGTTAAAAAGGGAGAAAACTGGGGTTTGCAATTTGTGTCAGGGAAAGACATCTGGAAAACAATCAATGCTGGGGTTTTTTGCAATATTGTCGATTTATACAAGGGAGCGGGGAACAAACACATATGATTAATTATTGCGTCCTGCAGGTTTAGAAATAACTGTGCCAATTTCATAATGTAGTCGAGATGGATTGTGATGTGCAAATGCACATCAGTTTCCGTTGTTATATTCACGATCAATTCACCCGTGTTACAAAGGAATCTTAAACTATTTCTTTCTGGTTGTTGCATAACACATGAGCACAACAATTAATAGCTTGTTAGTGGAGAATAATGTTCCTGCTGTAACTGAACTCAGTCTGCCTGACGGATGGATCACGTGACGCAGCGGCTATTAAGCCGCAATATCAAAAAGAGCCAGCAGAAGTTGTGTGGCTGGTCTCGTTGTCTTACTTGCTGCCGATTTCTGTTTTTTCCAATAGTGAAAACCCTGACTGCAGCTCACAGGGAACTCTAAAGATCAGCTCGCATTTTGTATCTGCGATACAACCTATGGTTTTCCATGAGTGCACTGTGTTGCAGAGCTTCTCGCATTAATCTGTCTGCTTCACCCAATTGAAGCAATTACATGCCACTCATTCCGTTATCTTCAGCTGTTCATTATAGTCGCTACGCTTGTTTTAAAGAAAATCCTCATGCAAATAGTTACACTACAAGTTATTAAGCAATTACTCTAATTCCTGAATATCCTGAAGAAAGGTCTCAGCTGAAATATCAACAGTTTATTCATTTCTATAGATGCTTCCGAAATGGACTACCCTCGATTCTGAAGCTGTGTCCTTTGGTTCCAGACCACCACCACCCCTCCAACTAGAGGAAATATTCTCTCCCTATCCACTCTATTTAGTCCTTTCAACATTCAATCGATTTCAAAGAGATCTCCTCTCATTCCTCTAAATTCCGGTGATGACCCGTTCATTCCCTGAATCATTCTTATAAGCCTTCTCTGAACTTGATCCAATGTCAGCATATCCTTTCTTAGATAAGGGGTATAAATCTGTTCACATTACTCCAAGGAAAGCCTCACCAGTGCCTTACTAAGCCTTATAATTAAATCCTTGCTTTTATATTCTAGTCCTCTCGAAATGAATGCTCACATTGCATTTGCCTTTCTCATCACTGACTCAGCTTGCAGGTTAACCTTTAGGGAATCCTGCACAAAGACTCCCAAATCCCTTTGCACCTCAGATTTTTGAATTTTCTCCCCATTCGACAAATAGTCTACGCTTTTATTCCTTCTATCAAAGTGCATGACCATACACTTCCAGACACTGCCATTTCTCTAGCTATTCTCCTAATCTGTCTAAATCCTTCGGCAGCCTCCCTGCTTCTTAAACACTACCTACCCCTCCAGCTATCTTTGTACCATCTACAAACTTGGGCACAAAGCCATCAATTCCATCATCCAAATCATTAATATAAAACGTAAAAAGAAACCATCCCAAAACTGACCCTGCATTACACCACTAGTCACCGGCAGCCAATCAGAAACAGCTTCTTTTATTCCCACTCCTTGCCTCCTGCCAATCAGCCAATGCTCTATCCATGCTCTAATACCATGGGCTCTTATCTTGCTCAACAGCCTCATGTGTGGCACCTTGTCAAAGGCCTTCTGAAAATCCAAGTTCACAACATACTCTGATTCTCTTTTGTCTGTCCTGCTTATTTCCTAAAAGAATTTCAACTGATTTATCAGACAAGATTTTCCCTTGAGAAAACCATGCAGAATTTGACCTTTTTTTAATCATGTACCTCGAAAGACCCTGAAACCTCATCCTTAGCAATTGACTCCAACATTTTCCTGATGGAGGTCAGGTTAACTGGCCTACAGTTTCCTTTCTTCTGCCTTCCTCCCTTCTTGAACAATAGAGTGACGTTTACAATTTTCCAGTCCTCTGGAACTAGGCTAGAATCTAGTGATTCTTGAAAGCTCATTACAAATGCTCTTTAGCTTCCTCTTTCCGAATCCTGGGTGTAGTCCATCTGGTCCAGTAGACTTACCCATCTACAGACCTTTCAGCTTCCCAGTGCATATTCTCCCTAGTAATAGCAACTGCACTCACTTCTGCCCCTGACCTTCTTGAACTGCCATTATACTCTAGTGTCTTTCACAGTGAAGACAGATGCAAAGTACTTACTGAGTTCATCCACCATTTCCTTGACCCCATTACTACCTCTGCAGTGTCTTTTCCAGTGGTTTTATATCCATACTTACCTCTCTTTTATTCTTTATATATCTGAAAAGACTTACGATATCCTCCTTGATATTATTGGCTAGCTTATCTTTATCTTTAATCTGTTCTGACTCTACTTGGTTTTTTTTAGTTGCCCTCTTTTGGTTTTTTAAATCTTCCTCTAATCTCACTCATTCTTGCTCTAGTTTACTACCTTTTACTTTTATTTAGGCTTCAACTTCTCTTAGCAGCCATAGTTGCGCCAGAGTACTTCTTCCTTGGGATGTATTTATCCTGTGCCTTCTGAATTGTTCCTAGAAACTCAAGCCATTGCTGCTCTGCCCTTGTCCCTGTTAATGTCCCTGGACCAGGTGCTTCAAGCAACACACACAAAATGCCGGTGGAACACAGCAGCATCTATAGGAAGAAGTGCAGTCAACGTTTTGGTCCGAGACCCTTCATCAGGACTAACTGAAAGAAGAGCTAGTAAGAGATTTGAAAGTGGGAGGGGGAGGGGAGATACGAAATGATAGGAGAAGACAGGAGGGGGGGGGATGAAGCGAAGAGCTGGAAAGTTGATCGGCAAAAGGGATACAGGCTGCTCAGACACTCAGTGATAATTGGATGATAATAATGTTACTGATAAGGATGATATGGAACATCTCCAAAATTGCAAGACAGGGTTAAAAAGATTAGAAGATTATGGGCTCAGAGCACAACTCAGTAAGTGTGAATTCTTTAACTTAAACATCACTTACCGTGGTCAAACCTTTGATGTACAAGTTGTATACAAGTATGCTAAGAAAATTCAAGCAGTGGTGAATGCCCCAAGGCTGTGTCACTGTTCACAAAATGCTGGTGGAATGCAGCAGGCCAGGCAGCATCTATAGGAAGAAGTACAGTCGACGTTTTGGGCCGAGACCCTTCGTCAGGACTAACTGAAAGAAAAGATAGTAAGAGATTTGAAAGTAGGAGAGGGAGGGGGAAATCCGAAATGATAGAAGACAGGAGGGGTTGGGGTGAAGCTAAGAGCTGGAGAGGTGATTGGCAAAAGGGATACAGAGCTGGAGAAGGGAGAGGATCATGGGACGGGAGGCCTAGGGAGAAAGAAAGGGGGAGGGGAGCACCAGAGGGAGATAGAGAACAGGCATAGAGTGATTATGAGAGAGGCAGAAAGAGGAAAAAAGGGGATGATAGATAGATAGATAGATAGATAGATAGATAGATAGATAGATAGATAGATAGATAGATAGATAGATAGATAGATAGATGACTACTGTCAAGATGAAGCCACACTCAGGTTTGAGGAGCAACACCTTATATTCCATTTGAGTAGCCTCCAACCTGATGGCGTGAACATTGATTTCTCTAACTTCCGTTAATGCCAGATGCTGCCTGACCTGCTGCGTAACACCAGCATTTTGTGCGTGTTGCTTGAATTTCCAGCATCTCCAGATTTCCTCGTGTTTGTGTCACTGTTGTAATCTTTTTAGGATTTGTCAATTACTATAACAGGTACCTGCCAAATTTGGCTACTGCGCTCTACCCCTTGAACTCATGACTACAGATGGCAACGGAGAAACCAGTGTGAGGTGGCTTTCAAACAGGTCAAGGGAATGGTGACATCAGACACTGTACTCACACATTATGATCCATATCATTCAGTGAAGCTTGTCTCTGACACCTTTCCTCCTTATGGTGTAGGTGCAGTCATTTCACAGGTTAAGAGTGATGGATGTGAACACCCCCATAGCCTTTGAATCATGTTGCCTTACTGCTGCAGAGAAAAACAGAGAGGCCTTGAGTCTTGTTTTGGGTGTAAAACATTTCAATCTGTCCTTGTATGGGAGAGAGTTTACCCTTGATTAAACATTAATCATTCGTGTCCATTTTCAGCCCACAGAAGGGTGCTCCATTAACAGTAAAAGCACAACTGCAGAGATGAACTGCTTCTTGGAGGACACGAATACAAGATCAAATTCAAGAGGATGACTAATCACGGAAATGCTAATGGATGTCCCATTTACCCTTGGAAAAGGTAATACCTGAAAAATTTACAAAGGAGGATTTTCCCTCAGGCAAATCAAATGTCTCTATATTACATGAGTGATGATCCAAAGGAAACCAGAAAAGACCTCACTCTGTCTCAGGTCCACATGGTCACCCAAAATAGCTGGAACGTGCAGCAGGAATTCCAGTTCCGGTTACCAGGGTCGGAATGGACCTTTCCTTGACAGAGGTTGCCTTCTGTGGGGACAGGGAAAATTGTACCATCCAAGCTGAGAGCTAGTGTGTTGGAGGAGCTACATGCTGGTCATCCAGGCATGGTCAAAATGAAAATGCTGGCTCAAAGCTTTGTCTAGTATCTGGGATGGATCAGTAGATTTACCAGCTTGCCATGCACTGTTCAGGATGCCAAGACATCCAGGAGATGCCAAGAGCAGCACCTCTCCATCCCTGGGAATGGCCTGCATTGCCAATGGCAGAGGATTCATGTGGATTTTGCCAGACCATTCATGGGTGCAAATTTCTTGGTAGTAGTGGATGCAGCTACAAAGTGTCCAGAATTGTTCCCGATATCCGCCACAATTCATTCATTCCTGGAAATGAATGGAATAAGAAATGCTATATCTGCACTATACCATCCAGCTACAATTGACTTGGCAGAAAGATTTGTCCAGAGTCTGAAGAATACACTGCAAGCAATGCCAGCAGAACAGATTACACAGATTACACACACAATCAGCTCACTAATGTTCTCCTTGAATATTGCAATGCAGCACACTCCATAATCAACAACTCACCAGCCAAGCTGACCCTGGGTTGTCTCCTGGCCTACGCTTGGATCTCCAAACCCAATCATAGAAGTAGTATGCAGGACAAACAGCTAACGAGGGACCACAGAGATGATCAAAAGTGGAAAGATTAAGAATAGAATTGGACCACTCTCCTACACAGTGGAGACTGCATCTGATGTCATTTGGAGATGACACATTGATCTGTTCGGGAGAGCAGAATCCATTTCTGGAGGAGAAAGGTGACCAGAGCTGTCAGAACCATGTCCTACTCTCCCAGAGTCAACTCGCATGATAATCATGGAGGAAGTTCCAGAACCTGAGAGTGTTTCACAGCCAGAAGTCTTACCTGCCAAGCAGGGTGATCCCCCTTGACAGGAAAAAGATTATCCTACGAGAGGAAGAAATTCTCCACAGCAATTAACTCTTTAGGCCTATATGAGACAATTTTTAATTTATTATGCTGTGGATGTCTCTATAGTAGCTGTATTATATAATATACTGTATATAGTTGAGGTACATTCTATATTGAGTTGGAGTTTATATCTAAGCAGGGATAGGTGTAGTGTATTTAATATTTCAGTTATATTTAAGTAATATTGTAAACTACATTGCTTGATTTAGCATTCTTTGTTACATAATTCATCATGATTATATGTAAAAGTAAGTGAATGCTGTACGTCATTATACCACCACGTCATATGTGAGCGCCTCACTAGAATTAAAACTAAGAGTACATACGTATCCCCAACTCCTATTTTTTTCTTTCAATTAGTTTCTGGTATTACAAAACAAAATAGTTTCCATCCCTGATCATCATGTTGTACTGACTCATTTCCCAGAATTATTGGGTCACATAAATAACAGAAATTGCCCTGAGCACTTTCTGAAATGAGCAGCCAGAAGTAGTATTTGAGGAAGGTACAATAACAAGAGATGTTTGGACAGGCGCATAGATAAGAATGGTTCAGAGGCCAAATGAAATTAACTTAGGAAGAACTTGAATTGGAATTATTATTATCACATGTACTGGGATATAGTGAAAAGCTTGTCTTGCATACTGATTATGCAGATAAGTGCATTGAGATAGAATAACACTTGACAGAATAAGACCAAAAGATATGGGAGCAGAATTAGGCCATTTGGCCCAATGAGTATGCTCCGCCATTTCATCATGATTTATCCAATTTACCTCTCAGCCCCAATCTCTTGTCTTCTCCCCATACCTCTTCATGCCCTGGCCAACCAGGAATCTATCAAACTCTGTCGCAAACATTTATAAAGACTTGGCCTCCACAGCAGCCTATGGCAAAGTCTGCCACAGATTCACCACTCGCTGGCTAAAGAAATTCCTCCTGATCTTCATTCTAAAAGGACACCTCTCCTACCATAGGAAACATCTTCTCCACATCCATTCTATCGAGACCTTTCACCTTTTGATATGTTTCAATGAGGTTACTCCTCATTCTTCTGAATTCTAGTGAATACTGGCCCAGAGCCCTTCATATGACAATCAAGGATAACAGCTGCAGAGAAAGTGCAGTGCACATAAACAATAAGCAGCGATCATAATGAAGAAAATCGTGAGGTCAGGAGTCCAGCTTATCATAAGACCATACGACATATGAGCCGAATTAGGCCATTCAACCCATCGAGTCTCTTCTGCATTAATTATCCCTGTCAATCTCATTCTGTCTTCTTCCTGCAACCTTTGAAGCCCTGTCAAAACAAGAACCAATCAACTCTGCTTTTAGTATCCTTAATGACTTGGCCTTCGGAGCTGTCTGTGACAATAAATTCCATAGATTTACTGCCTTCTGGCTGAATTCTTCTTCATATCCGTCCGAAATGGATGTCCCTCTATTTGAATGCAGAGCCCTCTGGCCCTAGACTCTCCCACTACAGGAAACATTTTCTCCACATTCACCATATCTCTTTTCATTATTTGACAGGTTTCATTGAGATCCCCTCTCAGTTTTCTAAACAACAGCGAGTACAGGCCCAGAATCATCAATCACTCCCGATACATTAACCATTTAATTCTTTTGAACCTCCTCTGGATTCTCTCCAATGCCAGCACATCTTTTTTTAGGTAAGGATCCCAAAACTGCTCACAATTCTCCAAGTGTTGTCTGACTAATGCCTTATATTAATTACCTTTGATGTTGCTTGTGTGAATTTATCATACTAAGGAACTATTTAATAGACAGCATAGAAGCTGTGCTTGAACCTTGAGAAAAAGGATTTGTTCTCATGCTCTTTGACACTGTAAGATTGTCCCCTCATTGCCCTTATCTTTATGAGACCACGGGAGCTTTCCATGGACCAAATCAACAATTATCTCTCAAACAATACCTCAGAAATAGATCTGTTAATCTAAGATGATTTGATTTACACTTCCTCTGGTTACATGTTTTCTTTCATTACTAAGACAAAGACACAGCTAGGGAGTCTTACTGCACAGAAACATGTTCTTTGACCCATTGTATCCATGCCAACCATGCAGCACCATTTTCATAAATTCCTACAGAAATCCAATGTTGTTATCCTCACATTTTCATCGACCATCATATCCTACTGATCACCTACATGCATTCTTTGGGAAATGAGAGGAAGCTAAATCACTCAGAGGAAGTCCATGCAGTTACAAGTACAATATACAACTTCCTCACTAGCTGCATCAGATGATAGGACTGAGCTGGGGTTTCATCATAGATGCTACCTTTTGAGGCACTGCCTCTTCAAGGTATATTGATGGAATGACTCCAGTGGCTCCATGTATTGATGGAATGGCTCTGGTGGCTCCATGTATTGATGGAATGGCTCTGGTGGCTCCATGTATTGATGGAATTGTTCCAGTGGCTCCACGTATTGATGGAACGGTTCCAGGAATGTGATAATGTGACTCCAGTAATAGCTCTATGATTCCAGGGCTCCATGACTCCAGTAGCTAAGCCTCTGGGCCCATTATCCCTTCTTCATATCCTGCACCATCAACTCACTTGTCTTTCCATCTCCCATATCATCCATTCCATAACAAGATGTGAACTATTCTTCCCCCTCCATTTCTTCCTCCTTCACCAGTTCCGTTGAAGTGTTTGCTCTGCTTTTGACATACTTTCTGACATACTGATCATTTTCTGTTATCATTTCATAAGATTTATTTACACATTGAGTAATACATTGATGGAACAGAACACAGCAAGTTACAGAGAGTTCAATAAAGACAGCATCTGCCCTTAAGAGAATTAAGTATTTTTCTAAGCATGTATCCCTCATGTAGCTTGATAAGCGACAATATCATTGGATGCAATGAGAGATTTTCATAATGTATTATGCGTGGGTGATTCAAATTCCTAGTCCACCCACAGAGATCAGATTTCCAGTCAGAACTAAGAACCTGAGCGAGCTCCGCAGTGATTGATATTTACAAGAATCCTTCAATGTTGCATCTGGCCCTTTGAAGTCAGCTGTCATACATTGTGAAGTGGATGTTAATATCTGAGAATTAGACATTCTACTCTATTTTCCTTTTTCATGGTTCAGCAATCAGTGAAATTAAATTCACCCTTTCTCCTGCTTGTCATGTGTGTTTTAGTTCCACTTCTCCAGTTCTCTTCTACGAAACTTCCCACCTTGCGATAAGCTCACAATTTGCACCAGCCTCACACTATTCCACAGTGCTTTCTATTCCATCTTACCTGAACCCATTCCATCAATACAGCTTCAAGAGGCTTTACCTCAAGAAGACAACATCCATCATGAAGGGTCCTCACCATCCAGGTTATGGCCTCTTCTCCTTACTATCAGAGAGGAGTTCCAGGGGCCTTCAGGCTCATACTCAAAGTTTCAGGAACAGTATCTTCCTCTCTGCCATCAGAATCTCGAATGGTCCATGAACCATAAATGCTACCTTGCTATTTCTTTTTTGCACTATGTATTCAGTGTGTAAATAAAACTGTAGAAATGATAATAGTAAATAATGAGAAAGCACCGAAGATCAGGGAGCACCCGGAGAAGTAACAAAGGTTAAGTGATAAATAAGCCTGGATTTGCAGTGTAATTGAAGGCATTCTCGGATTGTGAGGATGTTAGAAAAGATAGACAGACAGATTTTAACCCTTCCATACCGTTTGGGTCAAATTTGACCCATTTTGACATTTGACAGCAGTAAAAACAACCTAAGTGCCATTTTTTTAGCCAAAATTTGTTGACTTTTCCTAAAGTGACCCAAAATGCGCAAAAATGAAAATATTTTAAAATTTTATACTTTTGTACAGATGCTACAAATTTTTGTACATTGAGGCTTTTCCGGGTCAAATTTGACCCGTATCTATTAAAATGGATTTTAGATCTCTGAAACATTAATTGAGGATTAAGCACCCATTTATTAATGTCAGATAGGCTACTTACACATTCTAAATAGATCTGTGGTTCAAAATTTGGTATAGACACTTGTTATGAGGGGATTCTTGGGCCGGGTCAAAATTGACCTGGACCATACTGTGAGGGTATAAAATGTGAACAGGTTGCCTGGGTTAAATTTTCTTTCTCCTTAAACCTCTCCTCTGCCTTACTGTCATTAACTATGTAACCTTCACCAACTATAAAATCCTCTAAGAATGCCTCTTCCTCGAGCTCTGGACGTTTGTCTTTCTCTGGCTCTAGTAACCCATTTATGAACGCCATTTCCTCAACTGGTCCGAACCTCCCCACATGAGCCGATGTACAGGATTGGAAAAAGTCGCAGAGCATTTTAGACTCTGCCAGCTCATCATGGGCACTAGAATCCCCACCATCGAGGACATATTCAAGTGGCAGTGCTTCAAGGAGGCATGAAGAGCCCTCAGCATCTGCAACATGCCCTACCATCAGGGAGAAGGTAAAGTACAGGATCATCAAGACCTACACTCAATTTTTTTAGGAACAGTAACCTTCTCTCTAACATCAGATTCTTGAATGGTCCATGAATCCATGAATGCCTCCTGGCTATTTCTCTTTTGCACCTCTTAGTGTTTTTATTGTAGCACAGTAATTTGTTATGCCTGCACTGTACTGCTGCCACAAACAACAAACTTCATGACTTGCTACGGTGACAATAATCCCAATTCTGATTCAGACTCTACTTCTCTTTAAATATAGAGGTATTGCATGTTAACAGGCCCTTCTGGCCCAATGAGACCATGCTGCACAATTAGACCACTGTGACTAATTAACCTACTAATCCTTCGTTGAAATGAGTGACGAAACTGGAGCACTCACAAGAAACTCGCACAGTCACGTGGAGAACATGCAAACTCTTCACAAACAGCAACGGGATTGAACCTAGGTCACTGGCGGTATAATGGCATTACATTAGCCTCTGCACCACTGTGTCTCTCCCTGCCAGGTTCTGACTCTGGGCTTTCCCAAACTCCGGAATATCCTGCCTATAACTTTTCTCCTCTGCCGCTCGTCCTTAAAGAACCTGTTCTTTTCTATTTAAGCATTTCAAGATCTGTGCCAATACATCAAAAGGATGAGTGAAAACTCAATCCTAATGATGCTGGTGTGAAGGAGCAGTCTTGTAAATGATGACCGTTGTTGTGGATGTATTGGAGACAGACACTCTATCTAAATCTTTTAGTATTCAGTAGGTTTCAATTAGATCCCACTCCCCTCAGTCTTCTAAACTCCAGAGAATACAGGGCCAGAGCCATCAAACATTACTCGTATGTTAACACTTTCATTCCAGGAATCATTTTTGTGAACCTCCTCTGCACACTCTCCAACACAAGCAGATCTTTTCTGAGATAAGGGACCCAAAACAGATCACAATGCTCCAAGTGTGGTCTGACTAATGCCTCATAAAGTCTCAGCATCACATCCTTGCTTTTATATTCTCCTCCTCTCAAAACGAATGCTAACAGTGCATTTTCCTTTCCTTTCAGTGACTCAACCTGCAACTTAACCTTTAGGGAAGCCTGCACAAGCACTCCCAAGTCCCTTTCATTTCTGAATTTTCTCCCCATTTAGAAAATAGTCAATTCCTTTATTCCTTCTACCAAAGTGGATGACATACACATCCCCACACTATATTCCATGTGCCTCTCTTTTATCATTCTCCCAATCCGTCCCTCTGCAGACCCCCGCTTCCTCAATACTACCTGCCCCTCCATCTATCATTTTATAATCTAAAAACTCGCCCACAAAGTCATCAATTCCATCATCCAAATCATTGACATGTAACATGAAACCAAGCAGTCCCAACACCAACTCTTGCGGAACACCATTTGTCACTGGCAGCCAACCAGAAAAGGCCCCTTTATACCTAGTCCTTGCCACTTGCAAGTCAGCCAACCTTCTATTCAGGGTCCTATTTGTTAAACAGCCTCATGTGTGGCACCTTGTCAAAGGCCTTCTGAAAACCCACTTATAAAACATCCACTGATTCTCCTTTGTCTATCCTGCCTGTTATTTCCTCAAAGAATTCCAACAGGTTTGTCTGGCAATACAAATTAAGGAAACATTGCTGACTTTGGCCTACTTTATATATCATGTGCCACCAGGTACCCTGAAATCTTATTCTTACTAATGGATTCCAACACTCTCCTAGCCACTGAAGTTAGGCTAACTGGCCTTCTGCCTCACTCCCTTCACAGTGACATTTGCAATTTTCCACTCCTGGAACCATTCCATCATTTCGTGATTCTTGAAAGATTATCATTAATGCCTACACAATTTCTTCAGCCAACTCCTTCAGAAACCTTCATTCCAGTAGTTCATCATTCCATTATTTACCCTCAGAGCTTTCAGCTTCCCAAGCATCTTCTCCTTCGTAATACCAACTACACTCACTCCAGCCCCGACACTCTCGAATTTCTGAGGATAATAAAATTTACTTAGAGCAAAGTGCATGTATCTCACCATATACAACTCTGAGATCCATTTTCCCTGGGCACACTCAACAAATCTATAGAATAGTAACTATAATAGGATCAATGAAAGATATGCCAGAGTGCAGAAGACAACAAACTGTGCAAAGGCAAATATAAATAAATAGAAATAAATAACGAGAACGAGATAATGAGATAAAGAGTACTTAAAGTAAGATCATTGGTTGCGGGAACATCTCAATGATAGGGCAAGTGAGTGTAGTTATCCCCTTTTATTCAAAAGCCTGATGGCTGAGGGGTAGTAATTGTTGTCGAACCTGGTGGTGCAAGTCCTGAGGCTCTTGTACTTTTTACCTGTTGGCAGCAGTGAAAAGAGAGTATTGCTTGTCTGGTGGGGATCTCTGATGATGAATGTTGCTTTCCTATGACAGTACTTCATGTAGGTGTGCTCAGTGGTTGGGAGGGCTTTGCCTGTGATGTACCAGTCCAAA
Source organism: Hypanus sabinus (assembly GCF_030144855.1). Lineage (NCBI taxonomy): Eukaryota > Metazoa > Chordata > Chondrichthyes > Myliobatiformes > Dasyatidae > Hypanus > Hypanus sabinus. The sequence continues at coordinate 25,918,850 of NC_082718.1, forward strand.
TCCGCTATCTTTTGTAGGATTTTCCATTGAAAGGCATTGGTATTTCCATACCAGATCAGGGTGCAGTCAGTCAATACACTCTCCACTACAAATCTATAGAAGTTTTTCAAAGGTTTAGATGTCATGCCGAATCTCCACAAACTTTAGGAATTTAAAGTTGTTTAGCCTCTCCATCTCTGATCCTCTGATGAGGACTGGCTCATGGACCTCCGGTTTCCCTCTCCTGAAGTCTACGATCAGTTCCTTGGTCCTGCTGACATTGAGTGAGAGGTTGTTGTTATGACATTACTCCGCCATATTTTCAATCTCTGATTCATCACCATCTTTGATTTGGCCCACAGAGTGGTGTCATCAGCAAACTCGAATATGGAATTGGAGTTCTGCTTAGCTACACAGTCATTGGTATAAAGTGAGTAGAGCAGGGAGCTAAACACACAGCCCTGTACTGCACATGTGCTGATGGAGTTCGTGGAGGAGATGTTGTTGCCAATTCAAATTGACTAGAGATTACAAGCGAAGAACTCAAGGATCCAATTGCATAAGGAGATAGTGAGGCCAAGGTCTAGGATCTTATTGATTAGTTTTGAGGGCATTCATGTTGGTATTTAATGCTGAGCTGTGGTCAATAAAGATGTAGTCAATGCATCTTTGCTGTCCAGATGTTCCAGGGTTAAATTAAGAGCCAATGAGATGGCATCTGCTGTGGACCTATTTCTCCTGTAGACAAATTGGAGTAGATCCAAGTCGCCTCTCAGGCAGGAGCTGATATGTTTCATCACCAGTCTCTCCAAAAACTTCCTCACTGTGGATGTAAGTGCTACTGGGCAATATTCATTGAGGCAGGTCACCATGGTCTTCTTGGGCACCAATGTAATTGAAGCCTCCTTGAAGCAGGTGGGTATCACTCAATGCCGAAGTGAGAGATTAAAGGTCTCATTGAACACACTAGCCAGCTGGTCAACACAAGTTTGTAGTACATGGCCAGATACCCCATGCAGTCCAAATGGCTTCTGTGGATTCACCCTCCTGAAGGCAGCCCACAAGTCAGCTTCAGATACCGAAGCCAAGGGATCATCAGGAGATGCGGGGGGTTCGCGATTGTTCCTCCATGTTCTGATGGTCAAAGTGAGCACAGAAGGCATTGAGCTCATCTGAATGTGAAACTCTTCTGTCTCCCATGTCACTTGATTTTAATTTTTTTAGAGTTAATAGCATTCAAGCCCTGCCACAGCTGTCGAGCAACCCTCATTGATTCAAGTTTGGTCCAGATCTCCTCTTTGCCCATGAGATGGTTTTGCAGAGATCATAACCACAGCTCTTGTAGCTTCCTTGGTCTCCACACTTAAATGACTCTAATCTAGCCCTCAGCAAATTTCAGATCTCATGGTTCATCTAGGACTTCTGATACAACCATGTTGGATTCATACAGATCTCTAGATAAATGTTTGAACATGGCCCAGTCCACTGACAAAGCAATCCCATTATCACTCCTCTGCCTCCTGCGACCACCTCTTAGTTGTGCTCATCTCTAGAGCTTTGCATTTCAGGCTGTATCCGTATACAGGTAGGAGAAGGACAACCAAATGATCCAATTTACCAAAATGCAGTCTGGGCATGGAACGAAAGGCCTTCCTTATCTTAGTATAGCAGCGGTCTACTATGTTGGGACCTTTGTTGCTACAGGTTATATGCTGGTGATAATTGGGCAGGACTTTCTTCAAACAAGCCTGGTTGAAATAGCATACAAAAATAACAGTAAAAAACATTGCAGTATAGAAAAACATATTGCTAATATCTTTCACAGTGAGGACTGCTGCAGAAACTGTAACCTTCAATCTGGGGCTCATGTACAAACTTAGCTTGTTAGCTCACTCTGCTAACAGCCATGTGACTCAGTGGTGAGAAGCCTACCTTTCATAAACAATATACATCTAGGGTCAGTATGACTTGGGGTTCAACCGAACAAGAACATCATGATATTCCGATTAAAGGAACCTCAATTTGAGCAAATACTGTGTAAGTACTGCCCATGCACAATTATCGGTCAGCAAAAAGCAACAGAGCATACACTGCATAAAAGTATATTTTCCAATTTCAGTTTCATCAAACAGTTAATAGGAAAAAGAAAAGAAAAGATAAAAGGGACATTGGAGCTCATACTGGAGTCTTCGGGGGGGGGGGCGTATCTCTTACACATGCGCTGGACCCATGGTCTGTGTAAGTATCCACCACATTTCGAACAGCCAATGGAAAAGAGTGTCAGTGGAAAAAAGGTCATTCTAGCTACTCCTCCAGGATGGAGCATGACAGGTTTAGATGGGGGTATGATACAGTTCCTTGTTTATGCTCATCAACTTACACCTTCTCAAAAGGAGCTCTGAACACTGGGTGAATGGACAAAGTTTTCAAAAAAATTCTCTTCATTTTTCTTGCATGCTCCTACAAGCCTTCTCAGAATGGGAGTATTTGTTCCCACAGGAATGAAAGCTTCACCCTTTTTAACCAAATCCAGGCAGACCAACACTGGTATATCAATAGTGTCAGTTACTCCAACATCTGCTTCGGAGAACTCCATTTCAATGACAAATAACCACTGCTTGGGTACTCATCAGAACTAAGCCCCTGTATCTCAAGGGCACTGAGTGGCGTCAATGGTAAATGCATCAATTATCGGCTGTAAAAAGATCTATAAAGCAAAGTAACGTGAGAACCCGTATCAAGTTTGGCTCTAGCATAAAACTCCTTCAATCCATATGGACACATGAGAGCTTGGTCCGACTAAACCTTCAGGTATAACGTTCTGTACTTTAGTATTTCCCTTGATACTCTGATTGGGATGTATCCCCTCTGAGGTGTCAGCTCAATCCTTTACTGGTTTCCTCTTTTGTTTTGCCTCTACTCTGTTTCAAAGATGTGCCCCTCACAGTCCTGCTTGACATATTCATCTTCTCCACAGTTGTAACAGAAAATATCAGTTGCCCCTCTAGTCAAGAGAACCTTTTCAGCAGCATTACTCTGCATTGTGAGGCCTACAGGTAGGTCGAGTTTCCCAACGGATGTGTCACATTTAGTGGGCAACATTAGCATACATCCATTGAGCCAATTCAGCTCAAAGACATTTCACCTCATTCCTCGAAAGCTCTGTCTCTATGACATCAAGGGTCACTTTAGCAGCAGAGGTAATCACTGAGGACTCTACTTGGCTTTTGGAAATGTTCTGCTTCTCAAACGCGTTTTCCTCTTGTCTAACATTTCTGAGTAACTCAGTAAAAGATCGAGGAGGGTGCATCTTGTCGTTCATTCAAATGCGTAGAGCAACCACATCATGTAACAGCGCGCCTTTCACAACTTGCTCCATCCTCAAGCAACTTCTCTCAGACAGTTGAATGCCCTCTCTGTGGCACAAACAATGCAGCAGTTTCTACAACCTGAAAAAGTAGACAGTTAACTTCTCTCTTTGCTCCTGGAAAGTGTGCCCAAACTTCATCCTAGGATCGGTTGCCCTTTCAGCAGGGGCAAAAGCATCTTCCAGAGCTTGCAACTAATTAGCTGACATGGTGAATGGGATTTCTGCCTTTAGGATCCTCACTATGTCAGCCACTGGACCCTTTAAACTCTCTACCAGATTCTGTTTCTTCATATTATCTGGGCGCTGCCATTCATTGAGTAACTGAGATGTCTGCTCCGCCCAAGCCTCATATTCTTCTTTCCCATTGGGTATGGGCTTAAATCCAGAGAACATTCCCAACCTTCAATAACTTTGGCACTCTGCAAGTATACTTTGGCACTTATCAACCAGTCACTTAATAGCCAAAACCAGCTCAGAAATCAAATTAACCACTAAAGGACCCATTAGACCTTTCACACCAACAACTCCTTTCCCTCAGTTTGCAGAAACAAAAACAAAGTGTCTTCAAAGTCTTTGCACTCAGCTACCTTCCCCCTTCTAAATTATGGACAGCCTATTGCCCCACCTCTCCAGGGTCTCCTAATATATCAGGCAGTGCAACTTTAGTTATGTCACTACTAGTCTGGACTAACTCAACATCCTTGCCAGCTGATTGGTCAAAAAACTGTTCAATCAGCGTATCTTTCCCCAACACTTTTACAGAACTCAGCACTCTGAGTAACAGTTCATCGGGACTTCAAATATCGACCCTGCTCAGAACACAAGCATTATTTGTGGATAACTGCTTTGAATCACTCACATAACATTACTAAGTTTGAAAACATGTCTCCTTATCTTTAGCCAAAACCAAAACATTCTACCAGCAGGACCCATTGCTTTTGCAGAAAATTGCTAAAATGGAACATCAGCATGGCAGTAGAAATCTTAAGTAGGGCATTACACTACTTATTAACTTCATCCACCAATTCTTTGTCCACCATTACTACCTCTCCAGCTTCATTTTCCAGTGGTCCGAAATCCACACCTCCCTCTCTTTATTCCTTATATAGCTCAAGAAACTTTTGGTAACCTCTTTTATATTATTCACTAGCCTACCTTCATATTTTCTCTCCTGATTGCCTTTCGTTGTTTTTCAAAGGCTCAACAATCCTCTAACTTCCAACTGATTCTTATTATATTATATGCCCTCTCTTTCACTTTTATATTGTCTTTGATTTCCTTCATCAGCCATGGTTATATCATCCTCCTTTTAGATTACTTCTTCATCTTTGGGCTGTATCTTGAAACCTGCACCTTCTGAATTGCTCCCAGAAACTCTAGCCATTGCTGCTCAGCCATCATATATGTGAGAGTCCCTTTGAAATCAACTTTGGCCAGCTCCACTGTCATGCCTCTGTAATTCTCTTTACTCCACTGTAGAAACATAGAAAACCTACAGCACAATACAGGCCCTTTGGCCGACAAAGCTGTGGCAGACATGTCCCTACTTTAGGAATTACCTAGGGTTACCCATTGCCCTCTATTCTCCTGAGCTCCATGTACCTGTCCAGGAGTCTTTTAAAAGAACCTATCGTAACTGCCTCCACCACTGTCACCAGTAGCCCATTCCACACACTCACCATTTACCCCTGACATCTCCTCTGTATCTGTTGTGATATTGATACATCTGACTTTTGCTTCTCCATTTTTAACAGCTGGGTGAATTCTATCATGATCACTGGCTCCTATCCTAAGGGTCCCTTCACTTTAAGCTCCCTAATCAAATCTGGTTTATTACACAACATCCAATCCAAAATTCCCTTTCCCTGCTCAAAACTGCTCAAAAAAGCAATCTCATAGATATTCTACGAATTCCCTCTTTTGGGATCCAACACCAACTGGATTTTCCCAACCTATTGTAATGAGCTCTTCAGGCTTGTGTCATGATCCCTGTGGCTTGCCATAGAGCATTGAGCTTCTCAGGTTTTTGACTTTAACCAGAGTTGTTAAGCCCTTATGTTTTCCGCTTAATCTTGTCAAGTTAACTGTGACTGACACTTGTTTCCTGCAGTCTATGATTATTTAAAGAGGACTCTCAGTTGGTGCTATAGCAGGGTCATTGTTTCAGAGATGATTTCTCAGGGTGACGCTAGGTTGCTCCTCTGAGGCACTGATTCTGACATTTGGCCTCTTGTTTCTGTCTGTTCCTGGGATTCTGTTGTTGCTCTGCATCCAGGTCCAGTCCTTCGTGAACACACCATAGTAGAATGACAAAACTCCGCTATGGACCCAGTGGAGATTCTGAGCTTCTCCAGTCTGTGTTCAAGATTTATCCAAGGTTCTCTGAGTCAACAAGGTTCATAAGGTCTCCCAAGTTATGTTTTTTTCTGAGTTATATGCTATGTTTCTGAGTTAATTGCACTGTTTACAAGTTATGCGCTAAATTTCCAAGTTATATGCTTTGTTTCCAAGTTATATCTATGTTCCCAAGTTGTATGCTATGTCAAGAGCACCAAGATCTGTTCTGGATTTTCCAGCCTTGCCCCTAGAGATCTGCCTCATGTTTTTTTTTTTCTGATCTGTCTTGGGAGCATCAGAACAGTTCTTGATTTTTCCAGCACTGCCTCAAGCTCCAGATCTGTCTTGTGATTTTCAGACCTGTCTCAAGAGCTGCCTGGGCTGTCAGGTGTGGCCTTAGTGGGGGAGGTACTGTCATGATCCCTGTGACTTGCCATAGAGCATTGAGCTTCTCGGGTTTTTGAGCTCCTCTATTCACTAATTGTTATCTTATCTACCGTGTTTAAGCTCTTGCATTTTTGGTTTGAACCTGTCATGCTAATTGTGGCTGACGTGTGTTCCCCACAGTCTATTCCAATTTAAAGAGGACTCTCAGTCAGTGCCATTGTGTGGTCATTGTAAAGGAGAGGATGAATTCTCATGGTGTTGCTCAGTCACTCCTCAGAGGCCCTGATTCTGATGTTTAACCTTTTGTTTCCATCTCTTCCAGGGGATCCTGTCATTCCTCCACTCCTGGACCCAGTCCTTTGTGAATGCACCATGATAGTCTGCGTGGGGAGCCACAGAGTGTCGTGCTCAGAGATTTTTCTAGTGCACTTGGACTGGCTAATTGTTGTTTAATGAGGGTCTATTCTTGTAGATATCCTTGTTAAGTTCATTTTGATAAGCTCAGGTTTGTTCCATGTTACTTGTATTACATAAGTGTGTGTTCTAATAGTGCTATCACTAGGTCTTACTTTTGAGAATGCTGCATCTCCTGTTGTGCTTATTTAAGCCACCAATGTTCTGTTGGAATCCTAATGTATAAACTCTGGTCACTGTCTCCTCATGGGAGTCTGTCTTCCCTCCACACTTGGGTTTTGTCATTGCCAGCATCCTGCATATAATGGATTCAGCAGGGGTTGAACTTAAGGAGGCCATCTAGTCACAAGTCCACATTCTGAGTGTCTCTAGTCTACATTCTGAGTGTCTCTAGTCTACATTCACGTTTGAACTTTTCCTGTCTACGTTCCGAGTTTCACATCCATTTTCCAAGGCTTTTCCAAGGTCATCAAGGATCTCTAGGCCTCTAGTTATTCTCTGCTTCCGAGGCTCATTTCGGTGTTTCTGAGGCTTATTCAATGTTCCCAAGGCTTATTCAATATTCTCCCTGTCTCAAGTTCCTCAAACCTGTGTCAAGTTCCCCAGAGCTGTCACAGGTTATCTCTGGATCTCATGTTCCTCAGGTTTTCCTGGGCCATCAGGTGCTGGCCATAGGGAGATGAACACCATAATGAGCTCCTCGGTTCTGTCTGGGGAGCCAGAGAGTATTAGGCTCAGAGGATTTTTTAGAGCATGTGAATTGGTTAATTGTAATTTAACAAGAGTCTTTAATTGTAAAGTTTTCTTGTTCAGTTTATTTTGATACTTGTATTATTTAAGTGGACACTTGCTTAGCGCTATCGCAGTGTCCTAGTTTTGAGAATGTTGCATCACCTGGCCAAGCCGTCGGTGTTCTGTTGTAGTTCTTGTGTATAAGGTTGCTCCACGTGGGAGTCTGTCTTTCCACTGCACTTGAGTCTGTTATTGCCAGCATCCATCTTGACACTACCCCGTATCTATCGTAACATGGCCCTTTTTACATGACCTTTCTATCTCCAGTTGTTATTTCTATCCCATGGCTACTGTTCAGAGGGCTATTGGGGTCTTTTTAATCTTGCTGTATCCTAACTCTACCCACAAGGATCCTGCATCTTCTGATCCAATGTCACCGCTTTCTAAGGATTTGATTTAATTTTTTACCAGTTGAACCACCTCTCTGCCCTCCTGTCCGTCCTTTCAATACAATGTTTATCCTTGGATAAGCTCTCAACTATGATCTTCTTTCAGCCATGACTCAGTGATACCCACAAAATCATACCTGTCAATTTCTAGCTGCACTACAAAATCATCTACTTATTCCATATCCTGCATGCATTCAAATATAACACCTTCAGACCTGTATTCATCACCCTTTTTGATTTTTGCCCCCAGTTACACTTCAACTCATCTGATTGGCTGCAATTTCACCCTATCACCTGCCTGTCATTCCTCACAGTCTCATTAGACACTGCAGTCACAGCATCCTTAAACTTCAGCATCAAAATCTCTGTGGTCTGTCCTCCGACACACTGTGAACCTTGATTCTTTTCATTCAGAGCATGTTGAAGATCATTGAAAACATGGGGAGTGCACATCAATAAAGGTACAGCCTGTTAACCTGCTCCACTTATGGCAATGCCTGCCAATCAGTACTGGCCTCATCAGCAACCTCAGAACCACAACTTAAACTATAGGTGCACAGTGGAGTGTATCCTGACGGGTTGTATGATGGACTGGTATGGAAACACCAATGCCCCAGAATGGAAAGTTACTGGATACAGCCCAGTTCATCACAGGAAAAGCTCTCCCCACCGTTGAGCATTATCTACAAAAAGTGCTCCACAAGAAATCGACATTTATCGTCAAGGAGCCCCCAGGCCATGCTTACTTCTCACTGCTGCCAACAGGAAGGAGGCAAAGGAGCCTTAAGTCCCACAGCACCAGGTTCAGAAACAGTTATTACCTTTCAACCATCGAACTCCTGAGCCAGTGTCGACAACTTCACTTACATTAATTCTGAATTGATTCCACAACCTATGGACTCATGGACTTTACAACTCCCATTCACTGTATTATTTATTAATATTATTATTTTGTATTTTTATATTTGTACAATTTTGTCATCTTTTGCATATTTTTGTCAGTCTTCCTGTGACATTTTTCATTGATTCTATTGCATTGCTTTGTTCCTGAGAATGCCTGCAAGAAAATGAATCTCAGAGTAGTATGTGGTGACACCTGCATACTTTGATAACTTACTTTGAGCTTTGAGAACTGGAATCGGAGCAAGTCAGCCCATGAGTGGTTGTCTATGAGGAAGATTTCCAAAGAAACATGACAGCTGTTTAAACGCATTTCTGTTTTTTGAATGCTTGCTGTACAAAAATCATTTTTTTATGGGTGAATTTAGAATGGGGAACAAGGAAATGGCAGATGAGTTGAACAGGTACTTTGGATCTGTCTTCACTAGGGAAGACACAAACAATCTCCCAGATGTAATAGTGGCCAAAGGAACTAGGGTAAAGGATGAACTGAAGGAAATTTATATTAGGCAAGAAACGGTGTTGGATAGACTGTTAAGTCTGAAGGCTGATAAGTCCCCGGGACCTGATGGTCTGCATCCCAGGGTACTTAAAGAGGTGGCTCTAGAAATCGTGGACACTTTGGTAATCATTTTCCAATGTTCTACAGATTCAGGAACAGTTCCTGCTGATTGGAGGGTGGCTAATGTTGTCCCACTTTTCAAGAAAGGAGGGAGAGAGAAAACAGGGAATTATTGACCGATTAGCCTGACGTCAGTGGTGGGAAAGATGCTGGAGTCAATTATAAAAGAGGAAATTAAGACACATTTAGATAGCAGTAGAAGGATCAGTCCGAGTCAGCATGGATTTATGAAGGGAAAATCACGCTTGACTAATCTTCTGAAGTTTTTTGAGGATGTGACTATGAAAATGGACAAGGGAGAGCCAGTGGATGTAGTGTACCTGGACTTCCAGAAAGCTTTTGATAAAGTCCCACATAGGAGATTAGTGGGCAAAATTAAGGCACATGGTATTGGGGGCAGAGTACTGACATGGATTGAAAATTGGCTGGCTGACAGGAAACAAATAGTAGTGATTAACGGGTCCCTTTCGGAATGGCAGGCTGTGACCAGTGGGGTACCGCAAGGTTCTGTGCTGGGACCGCAGTTGTTTACAATATACATTAATGATTTAGATGAAGGGATTAAAAGTAACATTAGCAAATTTGCTGATGACACAAAGCTGGGTGGCAGTGTGAAATGTCAGGAGGATGTTATGAGAATCCTGGGTGACTTGGACAGGTTGGATGAGTGGGCAAATGTATGGCAGATGCAGTTTAATGTGGATAAATGTGAGGTTATCCACTTTGGTGGCAAGAACAGGAAGGCAGATTACTATCTAAATGGAGTCAAGTTAGGAAAAGGGGGAGTACAACGAGATCTAGGTGTTCTTGTACATCAGTCAATGAAAGCAAGCATGCAGGTACAGCAGGCAGTGAAGAAAGCTAATGGCATGCTGGCCTTTATAACAAGAGGAATTGAGTATAGGAGTAAAGAGGTCCTTTGGCAGCTGTACAGGGCCCTGGTGAGAACCCACCTGGAGTATTGTGTGCAGTTTTGGTCTCCAAAATTTGAGGAAGGACATTCTTGCTATTGATGGAGTGCAGCATAGGTTCACAAGGTTAATTCCTGGATTGGCGGGACTGTCATATGTTGAAAGATTGGAGCGACTGGGCTTGTATACACTGGAATTTAGAAGGATGAGAGGGGATCTGATTGAAACATATAAGATTATTAAGGAATTGGACACGGGAAGGAAGCATGTTCCTGCTGATGGGTGAGTCCAGAACTAGAGACCACAGTTTAAGAATAAGGGGTAGGCCATTTAGAACAGAGATGCGGAAAAACTTTTTCCACCCAGTGAGTGGTGGATATGTGGAATGCTCTGCCCCAGAAGGCAGTGGAGGCCAAGTCTCTGGATGCATTCAAGAGAGAGTTAGATAGAGCTCTTATAGATGGCGGGCTCAAGGGATATGGGGAGATGGCAGGAACGGGGTACTGATTGTGTATGATCAGCCATGATCACAGTGAATGGCGGTGCTGGCTAGAAGGACTGAATGGCCTACTCCTGCACCTACTGTCTATTGTCTATTGTGATTACCTGTAACATTGACCACATTTCAAGAGTATATCATTGACTTCAGTCCTCCCCTGCATTTGGCTTTATGCTGCTCCACCTTCCTGCGCATCTTTCTGGACCTGATATTCCCTGGAATGTTCTTGATAACTTAATGTGTAGATGAAGATCTCATTTGCCTTGTGTTTTTTTATTTGCAATTTGTCCTATTCTGATTAATTTTAATGTATTAACTGTCTTCTGCTTTATGACACCACTCATTATTTGAAGACAGAAGAATTAATTTCTTATATCTTCTCACTGTGATCATTTTAATTGAAGAGGAAAAGCTCATTACAGAATGTGTTAAGTCCTTGTCTTTCCCTCTGCATCTTTTCTGCACAACAGGAAGATTGTTAACAGCAAAATAGGTTAAAGCACTAGAGAATGCATGTTAAAAAACATTGAGAGATAGAAAAACCTGGTTGAAAACTCAGGCATTTACACAAGAAAGATGAATAAAGCATCTCCCAGTTTGAAAGATAACAGGTTTATATTTCTAAAGATAGAAAGAAGCAAGGAGCAAAAAGATTTCAATGCAAAACTAATCAGATGCTAGCAGCAGCCATGATACTTGGCTGAGATTAAAGCCCCTCAAAATAGTGATTTACACTCAGTGGGCACTTTTTTAGATATTTCCTATACCTAATAAAGTGCTGCATACCCATCCTCTTTAAGGTTCAACATACTGTGTGTTCAGAGATCTTCTGCACTCCATTGTTGTAATGCATGGTTATTTGAGTTAATGTCGCCCTCCTGTCAGTTTGAACTAGTCTGGCCGTTCTCCCCTGACTTCTCTCATTAACAAGGTCTTTTGTCCACTCACTGTATTTTTGTTTCACACCATTCTCTGTAAGCTCTAGAGTCTGTTCTGCATGAAAATCCTAGAATAGCAGCAGTTCCAAAATACTCAAACAACCCAGTTTGGCACCAACAATCATTCCACAGATAAAGTCAGACTTCATCCCCCATTCTAATGTTTCATATGAGCAACAACTAAACTTCTCAACCATGGTCTGCATGCTTTTATGCACTGAGTTTCTGCCACGTGATTGGCTGATTAGATATTTGCATTAACGGGTACCTAATAAAGTGGCCACTGACTGTGTATGAAAAGTTTTAAAGGGAGCTACTTGTACACCAGTACAACTTTTGTGTTGGTGTTTTTTTGACAAATATAATTTGACTCTGTATGGTGATTGGCTTCTTTAAATTACTCTTAAACGAAACAAACTAAATGCTAGAGGGCCTCAGTGGGTCAGACTGCAGGTTTCAGGCTAGCATTTCTTTGTTGCTCTAGATTCTGGCATCTATGTTCCCTATTGTTTTCATTAACCCTGAGGTAGCTGGGTGTAGGTAGAGTTCAGAAATGAAGGGAGGAATGGAGTTTGTAGAGTAATTCTATAACAATAACATTTTAATTAGAACTGACCCCTGTTGAGTTCATTTTGAAGAAGGAAAAACAGTATTCATACAACGGTTTTTACATTGTTTGCATGTGCGTGGATGGGAGTGGGTGAGAGGGCGTGAAAGGGGCTTGTTTTGCTGATGTTGTCTTGTTATTTTTCTGTTGCTGTCGTTGTTCCGCTGAACACGGTGGGCATGCTATGATGGCACCAGGATGTGCAGCAACACTTGCAAGCACATCCTCGGGTGTGTTGGTTATTATCACAAACAATACATTTCATTCTACATTTCCATGTATAGTTGATAAATCAATCTGAATCTTACTCATTTTGTTTAATTTATTTTACTATACTTGAAGCAAAAACATTATTTTTTTTACAAAGAACAACATTAATAGTAGAAATGTTTCAAAAATTGATTCTGTTTAGTATTGGCTGTTCTGAAGAATGTTCATCAATCTGAATCTTTAGCCCTTTCTCTTTCTGCAGATGCTATTTAACCTGTTGAGAATCTTCTGTTCCTACTTCAGAATTCTATTGTCTGCCATTTCTTTTTAACTTTCAACATGTTATTGCTTACTATCATTGATCCAAAGGTTAAAAGAAAAATTGGATGTGTATTTTAAACCTAAGGAAGGTATTTCCTAACGTTTAAGTTCTAAAATTGGGGAGTGAGTTGTACGTCAGAGGGATTCAGATTACAATATTTATGGTAAAGGTGCAGCATGAGAATAGACATAACTTGATAAGACGTGTCACTCTATGAAGGATGAGCAAGCCTTTGGAGTAAGTTAGCTCTTGTTCTGCTAACTGTGTGGCCTCCGTCAGTCGTGGTCGACCATGGGTACTGCACCTCTTGTAGTGACTGGGAGTGGCTTCTCCAGGGCGTAAGCCAGGGCAGAGTTGATATGGAGATCCATCTGTTGCCCATGCAGTGAGACCCCCTCTCCATGCTGATGACAGGTCCAAAGGAACGACGAGAGTTGATACGGTTTGGTGCCAGCAGCATCGCAGGAGTTGCCGTGCCGGCGCTGGGTACACCAGTCAGCCGCCTTCGGTACTCCGACTCCGGATTTTCCCTCGGGGTTTACTCCCAAAGCCTTTCCCGTGAGCGGGTATAGCCACAAGGCAGCCGAGGTTTGAAATCAGAGTTTTCCCCCTCCTAGATGAGCTACCATCCGTGGTTAACGAGTCCCATCTGCCCGGAGCAACTGGTTTTCAGGCATCTGTGGCTCACCTCTGCCCCTTCTCCTGTCAGTGAGAACAGCTCCGCCAGGCATAAGAACTATGCCACTCATGAAGGCCAGGAGTTAGACTTGGTTGTCAGAGGCTGTTTGAGATGCACGTCATTGAAGAGCATTTGTTTAGCAGTGGGAGCTCGTCCCCACTACCACCCTTCGGCTATGACTACCCTTGGAGCCTCTGCTAACTGAAAGTGATGAATTAAGGATTACCTCACTCAATCATATCAGCTCAGGTCAACATAGAGAGGGAAGTTCTTAAGTGAGAAGCAACTGCTGGATGAACTTAGCAGATCTGGGAGAACCTTTGGAGAGAAATGAACAGTAAAAATGGCACCCAGCTGTGGTCTCCGTCGATGTTGCAGCTCAGATGTAGTTGTTCTTTTAGTTGTCTTAAAAGTTCATAGGGATATTTTTTGGTGATCGAGAGAGATGTTAGGGGTCAAGTTAGGATTTAAGATCAGGGATGTGGAGGGAGGTAGATGTCAGGCTGGATTCTAAGCTTCCACGTCACACCTGAAGGCCAGCAATGTAGATGTAGGACCACCCATGGTTGGATGTCAGACCAGAAGACCAGAACAGACAAGGGCTGGTGTAGCCCCACTCCCCGGCCCCAGGTCACCGACTTGTCAATATGTTGTAGAGGCAGAGTTCTGTATGGGCAGTAGTATCAAAGTCCGATGACTCTCCTGGGTTCACGAATTGGTGAGACTGGAGTGTGAGACCAGAGTTCAAGGTCCCATCATCAGTGACGCCCAGTGTTTGAGGCCTAGCGTTCAATGATTTGGGGTATTGGGGTCGATGCTGAGGATTGAAGGCCGAGGGTTGAAATGGAAGTCCAGATGTTGAAGCCCATCGGCCAGTCTGTGAATCTGCTCTGAAAGGCAAAGGCCCAATGTCTGCGAGTCCACGTCAGAGTCTGCTGAGGCCAGAAGCTGAAGACATACAGACATACAGACAGACAGACATACTTTATTGATCCCGAGGGAAACTGGATAAATTTCCACCGAGGGAAGATGGTCTGTCCTGGGGTTGGAAGACTGCATGTGTGTGTGTATGTGTGGGAGGGAAGAACGGACCTTGTTTTGCTATTATTGTTTTGTTGTTGTTGTGTCCTGTTTCGATGTATTCTGTGTTGTTCTGCCGAGCATCATGAGCATGCTACGTTGGCGCCAGAACGTGTCGCAACAGCTGCAGCCTGCCCTCAGCACAGCCTTGGGTGTGTTGGCTGTTAATGCATCTGACAAATTTCACTGCATGTTTTGACGTACAGGTGATAAATGAATTTGAATCTTCTATCTGAAACCTAAATATTGCTGGTTAACAATTTTTACCTTGGCTGAAAGATTAGAGAAGAGGTGGAAAACAGTCAAAGTGAAGTGTGGAGCAAATGCGAGAAAGTGATAGGTGGTTCCAGATGTGGAGGACCATAGGTAATGGAGGACCGGAGTGTAGAAGTAGTGACAGAGGCTGAGAGGAGATAGGTGGAGGTGATAAAATCCTGCAGATGATGGAATCTGAAAAGGAAGGTCTTGCATGGCACCAAATAAGGGAAGCGGAGTGGACAGATGGAAACAGTGGGGAAGTGAGGAGGGCCAAGTGCTCCTCGTTGGGGGGTCAGCAGTGGAAAGGGTGAGCAGCTTCAAGTTCTTCACTGTCAATACCTCTGCAGATTGAATGTGTGTACTCAACAAAATGGACTCTCAGTCTATGTTTGGTTTCTCCAAATTTCAGCTCATCAGGAACACTGGAGTTAATAAAAGTGGATTAAAAGTCAGGAAAAATATCTTCAGCAAAGCATAAATTCATCAATGGGAAAATCAGCCAAGGTATTTGAATGTGAAACGCACACTAACTTGTGAAGTGAGAGCTTGAAGGCATATGTAGAAGGAAAATGGATTTTGGGACTAATGAACTAAGGTCAAAGATTCAATTTGCTGAATAACCTTCACTTAATTATCAGTACTTTTGCCCTGGACTCTAATATTTGATTCACCTAATAATGAAAATGGAGGATGCATCAAATAATTAGCATCAACTCTTTATGTTGTACATTTAACACAAAGAGATTTCAAATCACTAGAGACATTGCTTAAAATGCAGTTACATTTGTTACCAAGGTGAAGATCGTTCACAGACCGCCAGCCATCAGATTCAAATGTTGTTATTCACTTCAGTCAGAGTTTATGTAATTCATAAACTTTGTGGTATTATGTCAATCGTTTGATCAGCTACTAGGCCTCTTGAGATCCTGCTGAACAGCATGCATGTCCACTGAACCATTTGCTTTTCCACACACGTTGATCCCATTAGCAAATGTAGACATCATTTGAATCCCATCAACCAGCCAGCACAGGGACCCCTGTAGTCACCTCTTTCCAGCTCATAGAAGCCTTCAATAATAATCCTCTTACCCAACATCAAATCAGCTTTCAAATCACTTTTTGTGGTATCTCCCAGAGTAATCCTCGCCCTGTTAATGATTTTTGAAGATGTTCAATTCACCTTGGCTGTTACTTACTGAATATTATCATACAATGCTTTGAACTTAAGATGCAGTTTGAAATTCAGCTGCACATTTTGCTCATTCAAAAAAAAAGTCTTGGTCTTTTTAAAACTCATTTTTGGCAAATTGTCAGTCCATTATGAGCATAACTGAAACTGTCTCATCTAATAAATCCCTTCCACAATGGTTCATAGATTGATAATTTATGCTATACATGATTTCTGCCTTGTCCACTGATAGTAGCAATGGATTAAGTGAAAATAAGTAGCAACAAGTAAAATGAAGCCTGTAATACGCTTAGGTACCTCCTTTACCTAATAACCTGGCCACTGAGCGTATGTTCATGGTCTTCTGCTGCTGTAGCCCTTCCACATCAAGGTTCGGTGTGTTGTGTGTTGAGAGATACTTTTATGCACACTGCTGCTGTAACACATGGTTATTTGAGTTATTGTTACCTTCCTTTCAGTTTGAACAAGTCTGGCCTACACAGTCCCCTGTGGCATCCCAGTGAGGCTTACAGCCATGTCTGACACACAGCTATAAAGCCACACACACTGCGCCAATCTGCACTGAATGGAGCTTTTTCCCCAGAAGTAAGGGCTGTACGGTACTGAAGGCACTTGAGAAACCAAAAAACCTGATCGACACAGTGCTGCCCTGCTTATCCAAATGGGTGTAGGCTCTGTTTAGCAGGTAGATGACAGCATCGTTAACTCCAGTGTGTTCCTGGTAGACAAATTGCAGGGGATCAAGGGCTGATCTGATCAGAGGTCAGAGGTGAGTAAGGACCAGCATCTTTAGGGTCTTCCTGATGTGTAAGGTTAGGGATACTAAACAGGAGTCTTCAAGACTTTCAGTTGGCCTTTCTTGAGTACTGGGACAACACATGACATTTTCTACTGAATTGGGACCTTTACCAGCCTGTGACAGATTGAAAATTCACTGGAAAACTCAACAGAATTGCTCAACGCAGTCCTTCAGGACCATGGGTTTCTCACCATCCGGTCCTATTGTTTTTCTGTGGCTGTGTTTCCCCAGAGCCCTTCTTACCTGTTCAGTAGTGAAGGTGAGTCAATGCTGACGAGGGGGTTGATGGAAGGTGAGGGCTGGGGGAGGGATAATAAATCAGCCATGATAGAATGATGGAGCAGACCGGATAGGCCAAATGGCCACGTAATACTCCTATATCTTGTGGACTTGGGGCTGCCAGCTAATCAACCACTACTCATTTGCCAATCTTCTTCAAAGGAGCAATTCCCCAGTACTTACCTAGTCTGCCTGTTCTCTGCAAAGGTGCAGCACGCCATTTAATTGTATCAAAATTGCAACTACAATGTAATGAGAATAAGGTCAACTGACCAGCCACTATTGATCTATCAATCTGAGTAATGACAAAGTCATTCTCAGTCTAGTTGAAACTGAAGGATCTCCTTGTGAACAGTGACAGAGTCAGAATCAGTATCTGAATCAGGTATATTATGACATGAAATTTGTGGTTTAGCAGCAGCAGATTTGTGCAAAAGCATAAAACAACTATTAATTACAAATAACAACACATACAGAATGCTGGTGGAACACAGCAGGCCAGGCAGCATCTATAGGGAGAAGCGCTGTCGACGTTTCGGGCCGAGTGCAATAGAAGTAATAGTGAGGTAGTGTTCATGGATTCATGCACCAATCAGAAATCTGATAGAACCCCTTCTAAAACTTACGGGTTCAGGCTCCTTTACCTCCTCCATGACATAGTAATGAGAATAGAGCATGTCCCAGATGGTGAGGATCCTTAATAAGACCATAAGATATAGAAGCAGAATTAAGCCATTTAGCCCATCAAGTCTGCTCTGCTATTTACTCATGGCTGATCCAATTTTCCTTTCAGCCCCAATCTCCTGCCTTCTCATCATATCCCTTCATGCCTTGACCAAACAAGAATCTATCAACTTCTGCCTTAGATACACATAAAGATTTGGCCTCCACAGCTGCCTGTGGCAAAAAATTCCACAGATTTACTGGACTTTGGCCAAGGAAATTCCTCCTCATCTTTGTTCTAAAAGGATGCCCCTCTATTCTGAGGCTATGTCCTACGGTCCTGGACTTTCTCACCAAAGGAAACATCCTCTCCACATCCATTCTCTCATGGCCCTTCACCATTCTAAAGAATTCAATGAGGTAACCCTCATTATTCTGAATTCTAGTGAATACAGGCCCAGAGCCATCAAATGCTCTTCATGTGACAAGCCATTCAATCCTGCAATCATTTTCGCAAACCTCCTTTGAACCCTCTCCAACGTCAGCATGTCCTTTCGTAGATAAGGGGCCAGAAGCTGCTCACAATACTCCAAGTATGACCTCATCAGTGCTTTATTCTCAACATTACATCCTTCCTTTTATATTCTAGTCCTCCAGAACTGAATGCTAACATTGCATTTACCCTCCTGTCCTTAGACTCAACATGTAAATTAACCTTTAGATAACCCTGAAAAAGGACTCCCAAGTCACTTTCTGCCTGTTTTTTGTATTTTCTCTCCATTTAAAAAAGTCTACTCTTTCATTTCTTCTACCAAAGTGCATGACCATACACTTCCCAAAGCTATCTCCATCTGCCACTTCTTTGTGCATTGTTTTAATCTATTTAAGTCCTTCTGTAGCCTCTCTATTTCCATAAAACTATCTGCTCCTCCACCTATCTTCATATCGTCAGCAAAATTTGTAACAAAGCCATCAATTCCATCATCCAAATCATTGACATATAACATAAAAAGATTCAGTGCCAACACAGACCCCTGTGGAACACCACTAGTCACCAGCAAACAACCAGAAAAGATTCCCTTTGTTGACATTCTTTGCCTCCTGCCAATCAGCTACTGCTTTATCCATTCTAGAAACTTTCCTATAATACCACGGGCTCGTAGCTTGTAACGCAAGTTTGTGTGTGGCATCTCATCAAAGTCCTTCTGAATTTCAAGTACACAACACCAACCAATTCTCCTTGTCTATCCTGTTATTTCTTCAAAGAATTCCAATAGATTTGTCAGGTAAGATTTTCCTTCGAGGAAATCCTGCTGACTCAGGCCTATTTTATCATGTGCCTACAAGTACCCGGAGACCTCATCCTTAATAATTGACTCCAACATCTTCCCAAGCACTGAGGTCAGACTAACTGGCCTATAGATTCCTTTCTTCTGCCTCTCCCTTCTTGAAGAGTGGAGTGACATTGGCAGTTTTCCATCTTCTGGAACCATTCCAGTGTAATGCGCTGTAAGGTTTCACTGCTAACGTAATGGCCACTCTGTAATATTTCCCTGCTAATGTAGTGGTTTCTCTGTAGCAGCCATGTTTAGGTTATGACTGGAGATAACGGAGGCTTTGGAATGTATGCCATCCAATGAGAGGCATGTTGTTCTTTCTTGTGGGTCTCAGAGAAGGGATTTCGCGGTCTATTGCTGGCGAGAGATGAAGAGAGAAGATGCAAGTGGAGAGATTTGGTAGACTGCCGGATGGAGTGGACTTGGAGCGAGGGTCTGGGGTCAGCGACACTCAGAGGAGGTCAATGGGAATGAATGGATGGAAGCTTGAGCTCCAATGTGCACATTAGACTGTTTCATTAAAATGGGCCCCTTTTTTTATTTTCTTTACTAACCCTAGAGTCAGATTTAGATTTATAATATCATTTAATTGCATATGGTGTACTATCTTATATTTTGTGGTAAGCATTTGTAACCAGACAACACAGATGAGACTTCTCAGTTTGGCTGGGCCAGAGGCTGTTCTCCCCTAGACAAATGCATGCTGACCAAGCCTGAGGGTTACTCCAAAACCTAGTGATTCTTGAAAAAATCATTACTAACGCCTCCACCATCTTTTCAGCCACCTCCTTCTGGGGTGTACACCATCTGCCCCAGGTGACTTACCTACCTTTGGCAGGTAAGTTAATAATGGTTGCCACCTTCTTGAGGCCCCTCATTTTAAAAATGTCTTCAATGATGGGGAGAGTTGTACTTCCAATGGAGGTGGCTGAATCTACATCCCTCTGCAGCCACCTGTGATCCTGTGCACTAGAGTCTCCAGACCAGACTATAGGGCAACCAGGCAGAATGCTCTCCATCGTACATCTGTAGAAATCTGCATGAGTCTTTGGTAACATACCAAATCCCCTCAAGTCCTAACGATGTAGAACCACTGGCGTGCCTTCCTCATCATTGCATCAATCTGTTTGACCCTGGATAGATTCACTGAGATGTTGATGACTCAAACTTAGAGCTGCTTACCCTTTCCACTGCTGATGCTTCAATGTGGACTGCTGTGTGTTCTTTCAACATCCCCCTTCCTGAACTCCTCAATTGATTCCTTGGTCTTGCTGACATTGAGTTTGATGTTCTAATGGTGACACCACTCAACAAGAAGATTACCCTCACTCCTATGCCACACCCTCATCACTGTCTGAGTTTCTGCCAACAATAATACTGCTACTAGTAAATTTAAATCTTTTCTCATTTGCACATAGTCAATACAAAATAAATGAAATTCAGAGCTCAGCAATGGGGGCTTTGTTAAATTAGTAAAATTAGTAAATTTATAAATGCCATATGAGATGGGCCATCATGAATAGAGAGCAGATCAGTGAACTAACCACTTCTCCTTGAAGGTGAGCCTGTGTTAATTGTCAGTGAGGAGGAGATATTATCCAAACTGACTGTGGTCTCCCAATAAGGAAGTCAAGGATCTATTTATAGATTAGTGATAAGCACTGAGGAGATGATGGTGTTGAGTGTTAAGCTGTAATCAAAAAACAGAAGCCCGATGTGTATTTTTCTGCTGTTTGGTTTCTCCAAAGGAGAGTGGAGATCCAGTGAGATTACGTCTGGTATAGGCAGGTTGTGGCAATAGGCATATTACAGTGGATGCAGTTGTTTGCTCATGAGTTAATTCCAGCCATGATCAACCTCTCAAAGCACTTCATCATAGTAGATACAGTCACTGATACAGTTCACCCTGCTGTTCTTGGTTCCCAGTATGATTGCAGCCATTTTGAATCAGGTGGAAAACTCCGGTCACAGCAGTGAGAGGTTGAAAATATCCTTGGACACTCCAGCCAGTAGGCTGATGCAGGTTTTCAGTTCCCACACAAGTACACCATTAGACCTGATGTCTTTCAAGAGTCCACTCCCTTGAAAGAAGTTCTGATGACAGCCTCTGAAACAGAGATCGCGGGTTTGCCTACGGTGACTTGCACATGTGTAGTGTTATTCTCCCTTTCAAAGTGTGCCTGAAGGACATTGAGCTCATCAGGGAGTGAGGCTTTGCAGCCATTTATTCTGTAAGGTTTTGCCTTGTAGGAAGTAATGGCATGCAAACACTGCCACAGCTGTTGTGCATCCTGTAGTGTCTCTAATTCCATACAGTATTACCTTTTCACTTTCCTTATAGCCTTCTACATGTAATAACTGAACTTCTTTGTCGGATTCTGGATCTTCAGTCATGAATGCCAAGGAGCTAGACCTCAACAAACTGCGAATCTCCTGGTTCAAACATGGCCTTTGGTTAGGGAAGATTCGGTATGCTCTTGAGAGCACACACTCATCTATGAAGGTCTTGATAAAAAGGTCTTGCTCTTGAGGCATATTCATCCAGATTTGAGGATGAATCCCTGAATGTGGTCCAGTCAATGGATTCAAAGCAGTCCTGCAAATGCTTCTTCGGGTCCCTTGACTGAATGTCACCATCCTTGCCACTGGTGCTGTGGTACTTAGTCTCTGCCGACACACTGGGAGAAGAAGGACAGCCAGATGATCAGACTTGCTGAACTGCAAGCACGAGAAGGCATATTAAGCATCCTTGATGGTAGTGTTATAGTGATTGAGTGTGTTGATCCCTCTAGTTCTACAAGTGATATGTTGATGGCATTTTGTCATCAGCTAGCCTAGTTGAAGTCCCCTACGATGATCAGGAAGGCATTAGGGTGTGTTGCCTCATGACTATTGATCAGGGTGCTCAATTCCTCCAATGCCAGCAATATACACCACTGCCAGACTGACGGTGGAGAACTTCCTCAACTGAAGGGATGGACAAAACTTGACTGTTCTTGGGAAGGTGATGGTGAGCTGCCTTCTTGAACTGCTGGGGCACGTTTGGTAAAGGTATCTTCCTGGTGCCATTGCGTAGGGACTTCTAGGGCTAGACTCAATGACAATGAGGATCTGGTGATATACTAGTTTGGGACTTGGAAGGGGATCTAAATGTGATGGTCTTCCCATGCTGCTTATATGACTAATGTCCACCCCCACCCTCCCCAAATGGGCACAGTACACTTACAATATCCCAGTCATTAAATTCCAGCTGGCTGTGCAGCAAACCTGACTGGGAGTTTAGTAAATGAGGAAAAAAATAGAATTTCTTGTTCAGTGCTGAAATACCTTCACTTGCAGTTGAGAGATTACAGTAATCTTAAAGCAATAATGGGATAACTTCCTTTTCTCTCTGGCCTCCTGCTATGATCAGCCCTGCATGTACTCACCACCAGCCCAGTGATCAACCAACAAATTTCCAGATAAAGTACATCATCTTATGAATGTGCCATACATGCCTCCTCACTGTAATATTATGGAGCAGAGCACTTAGATATAGTGGACAGTCTGCACCTTTTTCCCAGGGCAGAAATGGCTGATATGAGAGGGCATAGTTTGAGGTGATTGGACGACAGTATAGGGGGAATATCAGAGGTAGGTTTGTTACACAGAGAGTGGTGGGTGCGTGGAACGCTCGATCAGGGGTGGTGACAGAGCAACATTTAGGAGATTCTTAAATGGGCACATGAATGATAGAGAAATGGAGAGCTATGAGGGAGAATGTGTTAGCTTGACCTTAGAGTAGGTTAAAAGATCAGCTCAATATCGTGTGCTGAAGAGCCTGCACTGTGCTAGACTGCTCTATGTTTTATGATGGGCCTTTTATAGGTGCAATGGCAGCAGAGGGAATGGATCCTTGAGGCCAAAGTAATTAGGTGGTTTAGAAGGTCCATGAGATAGTTTTCATCATTAGCTTGAGCAAGGAGGCAAACCTATCGCATATGTGCCCATCTGCTGGATTGCTTTATCCTGAGAGGTGTTGGGCTTTTGGTGCTGTGGTCATCAAATAAATAACTTGTTGGAATCACTCACTTTTTGGCACATACAGTATGTTACACCCCACTTCTCAGCCCCATACCTGAATGTCGCCTCTACCATGCAACATGCGGGAAGGCACTGCTTCATTTGCTATGAAATTTTGAATCGAATTGAAACCTGTGGAGATATCCTGGAGCTGGGATGATTGATAAACTATCTCCCTGTGTGCGAGGTATGGCTCTGACCACCAGAGTGCTTCCCCCTCATTAACTGTGGCTTCATTTTTACAGCAATCTGTGATGCCAAATCTGGGCAGACGCTTCCTTGATGCCCCTGGCTGTTACTCTCATCTCACAGCTAAAGTTCAGCCTTTTGGCTGTGATGAATCCTCGATTGAGTGAACTACATAAAGTTTTACAGCACAAACAATCATAATCAGAGTTCAATTCCCTCTGCTGGCTGTAAGGAACTTCTGCTCCCAGGACCATGTGGGCTTCCTCTGGGAACCCTGGCTTCCTCCCACATTCCAAAGACATACCGCTTAGGGATATTAAATATGGGCATACCTTGTAGGTGCAGGAAGCCTTGCCGGCTGTCCCCAGCACATCCTTGGACTGTGTTGGTCACTGACATAAAGGACGTATTTCACTGTATGTTTTGATGTACATGTGACAAGTAAAGGAAATTTTTATCTTAACCTTCAATGGTCCTGGCCAACTACAAGTAATTTTCTTCTACAACTGTAAGTGAGTAAAGGAATCCCAGGTTCCTATTTCCTCAGGAAGGCAAAAGAAACTTGGCATGATGCTGATTGAAACTCCCCAGTTTTTATCATGCACCATAGAAAGCATCCTGTCTGAATGAATCCTGGCTTGGTATGGCAGCTACTCTGCCCATAACTGAAAGAACCTGTAGAGGGCTGTGGACACAGCTCAGCACACCTGTACTTCTCACAGCCTCAGTAAAGCAGCCAGCATAATCAAAGACCCAACCCACCTTGGAAATTCTCTCTTCTCCCCTCTCCCATTGGGAACAAGATACAAAAGCACATACCACCAGGCTGAGGGACAGCTTCCACCCTACTGTTATCAGTAGTTCCCCTACATGGGCGCTTGACCTTACAGTCCACTTCGTAATGATCTTGCACTTTATCATTTACTTGTGCTGCACTTCCACTGTAGCTGTCACCTTTATTCTGCATTGTTATTGTTGTACCTTGTTCTACCTCAATGCACCGTGTAATGATTTGATCTGTATGAATAGTATGCAAGATGAGCTTATTGCTGTATTTTGGAAAATATGACAACAATAAAGCAACACCAATACCAGTTTAAGTTCCACTTGGGACTTAATCACAGAAATATATTCCAACTCTCCACTGACAGAGTGCCGCATTATAAATGGAACTAATTTTCAGATATGACTTCAAATACAATTTCCTCCTTCGAAGGATATAAAGGAATGTGAGGCATTATTGGGATTTAGGTGTGCCTATGGACATACTCAAACTACTGTCTGCAAAGTAATGTTGCAGCACTATAAAACTCTGAATAGACCATACTTGCAGTGTTGTGTCTACTTTTGACGGTCTCATTATGAAAAGGATGGCCAACTTCTCCAATCACACTTCTCAAAGTGGAGAGAAGTTTAAGAGATATATCTGAGGTAGGTTTCTTATACAGCTGAATAATTCTGTGCATATAGTAGAAAGTGGTAAGTGTCTGGGACACACTTCTGGGATGATGGAAGAGGCTGATGCATTTGGGGGACTTCAGAGACCCTTAGATAGGTACATGAATGAACAAAAAATGTATGGTTAAAGAGGTAAGAGAGATTACCTCTATTTGTCATGTACATAGGAGCACATAGTGAAATTCATCATTTGTCAAATGAGTGAGGATTGCCCCAGGGGTCATGCTTCCAGCACCAAAATAGCATAACCACAATTTACTAACCCTAACCTGTACATATTTGGACTGTCGGAGGAAACTGGCGCATCCGAAGGAAACCCACACATTCACAGGGAGCACAACAAACTCCTCACAGACAGCAGAACGAATCAAACTCTGATTAATGTCCATTTGTGCAGCAAAGCAATGATGCTAAATGGTACACCACTGTATCACCATATGATATATGCCACCGTAAGTGCTATAGTGGGCTGTGTAAGATGGGAGGGTTAGATAGCACAGGTCACATTGTGGGCTGAATGTCCTGGACTATTCTATGCTCTATGTTCTAAACATCACACCCCCTTCATGTTTGTTACAGACTTCTCTTCCATGCCCTCTTTCACATCAGGAAATACTGAGAGGGAAGTGGCAGTTAGTTTTGTAATTCACAGCTGTCATTTAATAGACCTGTGCTATTGAATTGGCTGGAGTGTTCACTGATATCTTTTATCTCACTTCGGCAGTCTGCTTCAAGCAGGCTTCCATTATATCGGTGCCCAAGAAGAACATGGTAACCTGCCTTAATGACTTTTCATCCTGTAGCACTTACATCCACTGATGAAGTGCTTTGAGAGGTTGATAATAAAGCATATCAGCTCGTGCCCGAGGAACAACTTGGATCCGCCCAACTTGCCAACCATTGTAGGGTAATGTATTTGGTTGAAATGTACAAAGTTCACAGGCACCGACATTGAGTTGGGGCTCACTTTAAGAGGCTGGTCTTACATGATGACATAATTACATAAAGTATTTTTACCGTGCTTTGTGTTCAGTGTTTGGAGCACAATAAATAAGTTGCTATGATTTTTCTGAGACATAAAGCACCCCCACCACTTTTATTTGCAAAAACCTACATTGTCACAACAGGTCAACAGCAGATGCCATTTCATTGGCTCTTTGCTCAAACCTGGAATATCTGGGCAGCAAGAATGCATAGATCAGGATGCTCATTATTGACTCATCTCTGCATTTAACACTATCATCTACTCAAAAATAATCAATTATTTCCTAGGCCTCAATGCCTCCTTCTGCAAATGGATCCTCAATTTCCTCACTTGCAGACATCAGTGTCGAGAAATATAGAGGAGGTGATGCACCATCAATAACTCACTGTGAGACGTAAGGCGAGATATCGGCTTTTTCCAGCAACCTCTGACGCATATACACTGACCTCAGTCCTGTAACGAAGGCGCCTCGTACTAGCAGCTCCGCATGCGGTTCCGCCGTGAGCGTTTTGCAGTCACAAGTTCGGACAAATGTCTGTAGTGCTCGGAGAAACTCGGCGCTCGACTCTCCAGGCCGCTGTTGTCGCGTAGCTAAACGATGTCTTGCATAGACGGTGTTCACCAGCCGCAGGTACTGTCTTTTGAGGGCGTCCAGTGCCCCTTCATAGGTCGGCAGGTCTCTGATAAATGAATAAACTTTTGGGGGGACTCTCGAGAGGAGAATTCTGTGCATAACGGCGGGTTCAGTTGCACGAACCTCCTCCAAGTATGATTGGAAGCATGCAAGCCAGAGTTCAAAAGCAAGAGCTGCATCAGGGTCTTGGGGGTCCAAATCCAATCTTTCCAGACGTAAAACAGTTTCTATGCTTTAAAACTTCCAGTCAATAAAATTGATGCACCATCAATAGCTCACTCTGAGACGTAAGGCACGATATCGGCTTTTATTGACTGGAAGAAGGAACAAACAGTGAGTGACCACCATACTACATCCTGGAGACTGAGAGGCCGGGCTCAGGCCTTGATTGCCTTTATACAGGGGACTGTGGGAGGAGCCACAGGAGCAGTCAGCAGGGGGCGTGTCCAGACAGGTATATGTAGTTCACCACAGGAGGCTTGACCCAAAAGCAGTGCAAGTGATGAATTGGAAATGAGTGATAGGTGACTCCTCTTAGATGTCTGGAGATTGGGAGGTGCTTGCCTGAGCAGGCCTGACCGGACATCCACCCCCCCCCCCCCCTCCCCCACAACCCCACTATGGCCAGCACACAATGTTCCAGAGCAATCTCGATGGTTCTGGAGGAATTTTTCAATGAACGATGGATACAGGATGAAACTGGATGTCTCCTCCAGCCAACACTCTTCCCACTCAACCAGGTTCTGCCGACCACAACCAGTGATCTTTGTTCACTGGACCACTTTAGACTATTCTTAGTTCCGGAAGTGCAGGCTCAAGTGGGTTGGACCACAGGCATGCAGAAGGTAGGTATGATCTTGAAGGATGGTAGCAGCTAAAGATGGTAGGTGATTGGGATGACGTGATGGGTAATCTTAAATGGACCAATGAACCAGGGCGAGATCTTGTGGGATATTGCAGACACTGCTTCCAATGTTGGGTCCTCCGCAGGGATCACTGGGGCTTAGTAGCAATAAAGCACTTCAAAAGATGACATACCTGTGGCACTGGTGGTGTGTAGATTGTGGGACACTTCTGAGGGGAGCAGATACTTCTTCCATATGGAAAGGTTCGAGGTGGCCTAGCATCGTAGGAACTTCTCCACTTCCTGATTGGCTCATTCTGATTGATCATTGATCTGCAGATGCTAGCCTAAGGGATACTCCCCGTGGTGCGGAGGAAGGAGCAGGAGCAGGAGAAGAATTGTGGGCCTCGGTGCAACGCAATGTCCTGATGGAAATTGCGGAGCTGAACTACGTGTTGGAGAACCAGGTCAGCCATCTCAGGGGCTGACGGAGGTTTGGAGAGAGTAATTAAGTGGGCTGCCCCAGAGAATCAGTCCACCACTGTCATTATCACCGTGGCCTCATCAGAAGGTATGAAACCCATGGCGAGGTGGGACCACAGATGTTGAGGGAATAATATGGGCCACAGGAGCCCAGAGGGCTGATGGCCCATCAATGACTGTGATGTGGAAGGGGTGAAAGATAGGGTTAGTAGGGAGTCCAGGCTGCATACATCTGGTCCATTGAGGGCAGGCAGCTGTGGAGGCCAGGCCATTGGGTGTAGTTAAGGCAGAGCTTGATAGGTTCTTGATTGGACATGACATCAAAGGTTACAGGGAGAAGGCGGGAGAGTGGAGCTGAAAAGGGAAAAAAAAGGATCAGCCATGATTGAGTACTGGAGCAGACTCAATGGGCTAAATGGCCTAATTCTGCTGCTATGTCTAATAGTCTTATGCAATTGAACTCTGAGCTCTGGAAAATCCTGAGCTGTAATAGTATCACACCATTCACTACAATACCATGACGATCGCAGATCACATCCATTATATCCCACCCTATTCAATTCATCCTCTTTTCACATCTTACCCATTACTCATTTTGACTGTGATGGGATACTGTCAATAATGCTCCTATGAAAATTGGTTAGAATATGGTTGAAAGTCCTTGTGAAGTTACCAGAATGGGGTTCAGAAAGTTCTGGGATCCCACATTTAAACAATATTTTGCTCTTCCCACTAAAACAAATGACTTCACAGATTCCCACAACATTGGGAACCTCCTGCATTCACTGAGCTGGTGCACTTCCTTCTTTGCCTCCCTCTCACAACTCACACTGTGGTACTCCCTGCCTGGAAGGATGGCGGAAACAGAGCCAAATTAATGCTTTAAAGATTAATTGGTCATTGTAAGTTGTCCTCTGATTAGGCTACTGTAAAGTAGGAGGTCTGGTGGATAGTTTGGCTCATTAGGGCAGAAGGGCCTGTTCAACGCTGTACCTCTAAATGAAATAAAATAAACAGAAGTTTGCAAAAAAAAAAATTTGCTGAGGGAAAAGGAAGATCCAGGGAATTAGACTGATTGAATGTTTTACTCAGAGCCTCAATTAATTGAAAGGCCTAATCTTGTGGCCTAAGAACTGTGATCTTACGGCAAATAATGCAGTCAGCTCCAGGAGTTTTTAGATCCCTGTGGGGTCACTACATGAGGGGGGGGATTAAAATCTGGTAATTACTATGAGCCTGCAACCTTAAAGAGGCGATTCATCCCATCGAATCCATGTGAACTCTTTTAAATGGCTTTCCAAAAAGCCCTATTCCCCTGCCATTCCCCTTAGCAAATGTTCCCCTTTTCAAACATAATTTCCAATTAACAAAATGACATCTATTATCTGTTACAGAGGTCTCAAAAGAAACTGCATCTGTATTGAACATTTCAACAAATTATTCTTTTTTTAAACCTACTTTAGTTTGCTGATTCCCAATGTGACCTGGTGTTTAACCCTGGTTAAATGACATCTGCTGATACTGTGACCTGGTAAGATCTAAGCCTCCCTGAAGCTAACTATATCACCTTTTATAATGTATCCTAAGTATCTGATTATTTTAATTAATATCTCTTGCTTTGTACTGATTACGAAGGTTCTCTTGTGCTCTGATAGCCAAATTAGTCTGCTTGTCCTGGTTTCACGAAGAAAGCCAGACATTTAATAACTTCCTCCCCCTTCTCAGAATATTTGTAGGTGTGTATTGATCGTGTTGTCAATGACTGAAAACAAGATTTAAAAGGACATAGAGCTGCATGCTCCCTTGTGCCTTCACTTCGCAGGCAAATTAAGCCTTGTCATGAATCAACAGTTCACAGGTCAGTGCAAGGATAGTTTCACAGCTAATTCTTAAACCTGAACAAATACTAATGCTGAAACATAGTTTGGTAGCAGATTACCTCCAGCAGGCCAGACTGACAGAACTGACCAATGGAAAACTGCAGATTTCTGTTCAATGCAGAGTGACCACACACAAAATGCTGGAGGAACTTAGCAGGTCAGTATCTGTGGAGAGGAATAAATAGTCAACATTCAGGCCAAGGCCCTTTTTCAGGACCGGAAAGGAAAAGGGATGAAGCCAGCTCGG
This sequence comes from Hypanus sabinus, assembly GCF_030144855.1. NCBI lineage: Eukaryota > Metazoa > Chordata > Chondrichthyes > Myliobatiformes > Dasyatidae > Hypanus > Hypanus sabinus. Next base: position 25,948,593 of record NC_082718.1, read on the forward strand.
TGGAAGAGTAGAAGGAATCTGATAGGAGAGGATGGGCACCAGAGGTGGGTGCTGGGCAAGTGAAGAGAAGGGAAGTGGCATGAGGGGAGCCAGAATGAGGAATGGAAAAAGACGGGGGGGGGGGGACTCCCAGAAGTTAAAGAAATAGATGCTATGATTTGAGAGTTTATTTTGCCGTGTAAAGAAAAACTTGCATTTTGAAGCAGCTCAATATGTCCCAAATCACTTTGCAGCCAATGAAGCACTTATGAAGCAAATTCCCCAGTCAGTCTGTTGCTGCAGCCAGCTTCCCTGCTGCCTGTATCCAAGGAGAAGGAGTCCTTTGAGGAGAGAAGCTCAAGGATTCAGTTGGCCCGTAGGTCCTGTGCAACTTAGGCAATATGGGCAACCTTATAGAAATATTTAAAATGTTTAAGGTGGACAGTAACAGACTTTTCTCCATGGTAGGGGAGTCCAAAACTAGGGGACATAGGTTTAGCGTGAGAGAGGAAGGATTGAAAAGGGGCTCGTCTGTAAGGAGCTTCCATAAGTCCTCCCCAGGGAATGTGAGGGTTTTCCCTGGGTGCTCCAGTTCCCTCGCACAAACTCTACCGGGTAAGTCAACTGGTCATTGTAAATTGTCCCATGATGAGCTTGGGCTCAAATTGGTGTTGTCAGGGGATGCTGGGATGGTGCAGCTCAGAAGGCCAGAAGGGCCTAGTCCACGCTGTATTGCTAAATAAATAAATACCTTTTCCATGCAGAGGCTGGTGAGTACATGGAATGAGCTGTCAGAAGAATTGGTCGAGGCAAGTACAATAGCAATATTTAAGAAGCACTTGGAGAGGTACGTAGAGAGGCAGGGCTGAGAGAAATATGAGCTGAACACTGAAAATTGTGACTGTCTGGGAGCACCATGGTCAGCATGAACTGGTTGAACCGAAGGGCCTATTTTTATACTGCATTGCTTTATGACCCTATAAACAAGCCCCTCTTTTAAACTGCACCAGTCCCTGTTGCTATGGGACCTCACGGTGGGGTGTCTATCATTGACAGGGAAACATTTTGTGATGACAGATAGACTCTGTAGGCTTTTCATTCCACCACCAGGTTCGTTCATCGACCTGCGCCATTCAGACTTTTGTCTGATCCCTTTTTGAGACTAATTAAGTTTTCCTCTCATCTTCAGATGATCTGCATCTGCTTTCGTTGCTGCATAATATTACAGTCAGGCCCTTCAGAGATTTTCCTTTAATCATCTTGCTGTGTTTTTAATATTGTTTTCAGCGTTTCTCGTGTGAGATTGGGATCCTTCTGGAACTCTTCCAAGAATCATTTACGTTACCAAGCCAGCACAGACACTGTCAGAGATCATCTCACAATCCAGAGCTCAGTACTTATAATACATTGCAAAATGTGATGGGACTTATGCAACAAACAGTCAGCAAATTAGCTCTCCTAATCCCATTGGTTGTATTTCAGCATTCCCCAAATTGCAGGGTATATCTTGCAAAGCCTCCACTGTTGTCTACGTGTGAGATTCATTGCAAAAATGAAAGATGTCAAATCATTTACATTTCTGCACAGCACTGTCTCAAATCTTTCCATAAATTTCTCTCTCGGGCCCCTCTGTCCGTCAGTTCAGATGGGTGGAGAGAATCATCGGCTTGCACCCCTGTCACATAGATCAGTGAGCAGATTTGAAGCTCTCTGTCCTGTTCACATGAACCAGACACTTATCTCCTTTCCTTGTGTTCAATAAATTAAGCCCTGCTTCAGTGTTTATGCAATTAATTTTCTCTGTGGGGATAAATAAAATGCTTTCTATCTTTATTTTACTGTCAGTTACTAGGCAGTGCTTCTGCTTTACATCCAAGGAGGCAATGTTTTCTCTTGGAGCTTCTTGCATGTATAGTCTAGACTTTATAGCAAGCAGATCTTGCTGGAATCAGTCTAAAGCCTGAATCTGCCTCAGACTGTGTCTGTCCATCCACCTGTATCAGGTGAGAGGCTCACACAGCATATAGACAGGACCTTTGACCCAAGTGATCCATGCCAATCTGAAGTGTGGAGGATTGGGCAAGCTGATCGATGACCTCCCCTTTTCTTTCCCTACTCTTTATTTGCTCCCTAGTGTCTCCTCCCAACAGCCGGAGGTCTCGGCTCTAAACATTGGCTCTTTGTTCTTCTCTGTAAATGCTACTTCACCTACCAATATCCTCCAGCATTTTGGGTGTTCCTCTGAGTTTCCAACATCTGCAGAATAGGTTTATGATTTGCCTCTCTTACCAAACCTTTTCCTCACTCCTTCCCTCTCCTTTTCTTTGCCTTAACCTCTCTTACCCTCCGCTCCTCCACTCTCTCTCCCTCATATTCCCACCAGTCCCTTTCCTCCACTCCCCTCCGCTCCCTTCCTTCATCCCCACACCAAGCAGGCAAAGCAGATATTGAGGACATCGTGGGAACACCAGAAAACCCTTCAGTAGCAGCCTGACCATCTAAGAGTTATAATCATTTTAAAATCTCTAAAATGTAGGCAGTTATACACCATTTAAATAGATTTAAATAATGAACATAGAAATATTTCAAAATGTTAAAAAATGTTTAAAAATGTTAAAATTAATAAAAACACTGAAATACAAAGTAATTATTTAAAAACATTAACAAAAGTATTGGAAATTTTGTTAATGCAGATGCTAAAAATCTGAACTAAAACAGAAAATACTGAGAAAACCTCTCAGATCAGGCAGCAGCTGTGGAAGAAGAGGCAGTCAATGTTTCAGGTCTGCAGTCCTTCTTCAGAACTGGAGAAAAGAGAGAAGCAAGTTAGTTTTTAGTAGGAGAAGGGGTAAGGGAGGGATGTGTTGAACAAAGGGTAATGACTGTGATAGAGTGAATCAAAATAGCTTTTTGGGGGGCAGTTGCCAGCACATTAAAGTTGTTAGGAAGCACAGAAGACTGAAGTCCATACTACCAGCTGCTTCCTTCAACCATCCAGTTCTTGAACCAACCTGCACAACCCTAATCACAACACTTTAGCAAAACTATGATCACTTTGATCACTTTGTCCTAATATAGAAATATAGATGGTTCTTATTTTGCTCTATCTGTGTTTTTTTTCTTCAAAAAGTTACGTTTAATTAATGTTTTTCAAGGAAAAGCTGTTTATATGATGCTACGTGCCTGTGATGCTGCTGTCACTATTTCATTGTGCATATGCAATTGTGCTCAAGATAATAAGCATGACTTTGACTTTGCTAAGGTGGTAGGACCAGTCTACAAGTCAGATTTATATGAGTAGGATAAGAAAAACTGAATCAACAGGATACAACAAAAGAAAATGGAAAGTTCTGAAAAAACTAAGCAGCTCAGGCAGCATTTCCGGAAAGCGAAACAGTTAATCAGGGAGGAGGTACAAGAGTCTGAAGATGCACATTCAACATTTTAGAAACAGCTTCTTCTCTACCACCATCAGATTTCTGAACAGCTTTGCTATTCTGCTCTCTTCATTCATAAGTTACTTATTTTTTATATAGTATTTTTATTGTAACCTGTAGTAATTGCTAAATTGCAGACCTAATGACTGGTCTTGGCCAGAAACATTGACTGGTTATTCTTCTCCATAGATGCTGCCTGACCTGCTGAGGTCCTCCAGCATTTTGAGTGTGTTACCCTGGATTTCCAGCATCTGCACCTCGTGTTTAATTTTTTTAATATATATTACACTGTACCGCTGCCACAAAAGAACAGTATTCACAACATGTGTCAATGATAATAAACCTGAATCAGATACCAATTCTAATGTTCCAAGCGAGGAACCTTTCATCAGTAAGTTAGTGTTAAATATTTAACAATGACAGATCCACTGACCCACCTTGCGTGTTTATGTGCTATGGAGAACATCAGTTGCCCAAACATTGTGGGCTGTTACTTCATTATTTTTATGTATAAAATTCCTTCAGAGTTAACCTGATACTACCTTAGCTAGGATAACTGGAGACCTAAGAGACTGCAGATGCTGGAATTCAGAGAGCAAGAAATAAATGGGTTGAGAAAGTCGATGGGTCAGGCATTATCTGAGGGAGTTGTTCATGCTAAGGGTCGAGACTGTGCATCAGGAATGAGAGACGAGAATATTGTTTTGCCACCAAATCTTAAAACTCTTTTTTAAAAAAATACAGCTTATTGGATTATATAATTTAATTTGAGGGACAATTAGCTGACAGGACAATGTGTACAAAATGCTGGAGGAACTCAGTAGATCAGGGAGGATCTCGAGAAAGGAATGAACAGTCGACACTTCAGGCTGAGATCCTTCATCAGGACTGGAAAGGAAGGGAGAAGGAGCCAGACTAAGAAAGTGGGGAGGGGGAGGGAAGGAATACAAGCTATTAGCTGATAGGTAAAGCTAGATGGGTGAGGAAGGGGGAATGAAGTCAGATGCTGAGAGGTGATAGGTGAAAAAGGTAAAGGGCTGAAGAATAAGGAATCGGATAGGACAGGAGAGTGGACCATGGGAGAAAGGGAAAGAGGAGGGGCAGTGGGTGATAGGCAGCTGAGAAGAGAAAAGGTAAGAGGGGAACCAGAGTGGGGAGGAGGGGAGTGGAAAAAGAGGGGTGGGGGAAGAGAAATTACCAGAAGTTGGAGAAATCAGTGTTTCCTGCTTGCTGTGGATGGAATGAGGGTGCTCAGCGAAGTAGTCCCATACATCAGGGTGCTCTTTATCGACTACAACTCAGCATTCAATGTCAACATCACCTTGAAACTAATCAATAAGCTCCAACACCTTGGCCTCAATACTTTCCTGGGCAATTGGATCCTTAATTTCATCACTTGTAAACCCCAGTCAGTTCAGATTGGCAATGATATCTCCACAATCTCCATCAGCACGGGTTCACTACAGGGCTGTGTGCTTGCCCCCTGCTCTACTTGCTTGAAACCTATGACTGTGTGGCTAAGTACAGCTCCAGCACCATATTCAACTTTGCTGATGACACCACTGTTGTCGGTGGTATCTAAGGTGATGATGAATCAGCATACAGGAGGGAGACAGGAAATTTTGCTGAGTGAGTGGTGGCATGACAACAACCTCTCACTCAATGTCAGCAAGAGCAAGGAACTGATTAAAGACTCCTGGAGAGGGTATTCAGAGATCCATGAGTCAGTCCACATCGGAGTATCAGAGGTGGAGAGAGTTAGCAACTTTAAATTCCTGGGTGTTGAGTACCCGTCCTGGACCCAGGGTGTAAATGCAACTGTGAAGAAAGCATGACAGTACTTCTACTTCCTTGGAGTCTGTGGAGACTTGGCATGACATCTAAATCTTCGATAAACATCTATAGGTGTACAGTGGAGATTGTATTGACTGGCTACATCACAGCCTGCAATGGGAACAACAATGCTTTTGAATGGAAAATCCTACAAAAAGCAGTGGATTCGGTCTAGGTAAAACTCTCCCAACCACTGAGCACATCTACATGAAACATTACCATAGAAAAGTAGCATCCAACATCAAAGATCCTCACCACCCAAGCCATGCTCCTTTCCCGCTCCTCCCATCCCATAGAAGGTACAAGAGCCTTAGGACCTGCACCATCAGGTTCAAGAACAGTTACTACCCCTCAACCATCAGGCTCTTGAATAAAAGGGGATAACTACACTCACTTGCCCATCCATTCAGATGTTGCCCACAATCAATGATCTCAATTTAAGGTCTCTTTATCTTTTTATCTAACGTTATCTTTATTTATTGCTATTTATTTATATTTGCACAGTTTGTTTTCTGAACTCTGGCTGATCTTTTGTTCATCCTGTTATAGTTACTATTCTATATTTGCTGAGTATGCCCACTGGAAACTGAATCTCAGGATTGAATGTGGTGATATATATGTACTTTGTTAATAAAATTTACTTTAAACTTTGATGGCATCATTCAAATGAGGAGTGGGGCCATTCCTATCGTAGTTGTCTCTGATGTAAAGCTGTGGAGCCAATATTACCCAATCTAAGCACTTCTCTTCGGTGCACTGATCTTTCATCATTCGGTGAGTCCAGAAATAGCACAGCAGTCAGAGGCATCAATTTTGTTAATTGATAAGTGATAAATGGTGCTTTACAGTATGACAAATAAAAAAAATTGGGAGGAATTTAGCAAGTCAGGCGCCATCTATGGAGGGGAATCAACTGTCGACGTTTCATTTTGAGAATTTTCATCTGGACTGGAAAGGAAGAGGGCAGTGGCCAGGACAATAAGTTGGAGGAAGAGGGTGGAGCATGATCTTGCAGGTGACAGCAGGTGAGGGGGCAAGTGGATGGGTTGCTGATGGGGAGGGGGGTATGAAATAAGATGTGGGAAGAGACAAAGGGCTGAAGAAAAGGAAATCTGATAGGAGAGGACAGTGGATAGTAGAGGAAAGGGAAGAAGGGGGAAGCAGAGATAGATGATGGGCAGGTCATGATGGAATATGTATCAAGATAGAGTGAAACTTTGATCAGTAATGATGATAACTACATTGAGGCAGTGCAAAGGTAAAAGCAATAATGATGCAGAATAGAGCGATGGAGCTCCATCGTGAGGACAACCCTTCCCACCGTTGAGGGCATCTTCAAGAGGTGGTGCCTCAAAATCCACCATTTAGGAATCTCACCATCTGAGATATACTGTCTTCTCATTACTACCATTCAGGGAGGATGTCCAGGAGCCTGAAGATCCACACTCAATAATGGAACAGCTTCTTCCCCTCTGCCATCAGATTTCGAAATGGTACACGAAACCATGACCACTACTTTGTACAACACACACAAAATGCTGGCGGAACACAGCAGGCCAGGTAGCATCCATAGGGAGAAGCGCTGTCGACGTTTCGGGCCGAGACCCTTCGTCAGGACTAACTGAAAGGAAAGATAGTAAGAGATTTGAAAGTAGTGGGGGGAGGGGGAAATGCAAAATAATAGGAGAAGACCGGAGGGGGTGGGATGAAGCTGAGAGCTGGGAAGGTGATTGGCAAAAGTGATACAGAGCTGGAGAAGGGAAAGGATCATGGGATGGGAGGCCTAGGGAGAAAGAAAGTGGGGGGCAGCACCAGAGGGAGATGGAGAACAGGCAAACAACTAAATATGTCAGGGATGGGGTAAGAAGGGGAGGAGGGGCATTAACAGAAGTTAGAGAAGTCAATGTTCATGCCATCAGGTTGGAGGCTACCCAGCCGGTATATAAAGTGTTGTTCCTCCAACCTGAGACCTGAGATTGGATTCACTTTGACAGTAGAGGAGGCCATGGATAGACATATCAGAATGGGAATGGGATGTGGAATTAAAATGTGTGGCCACTGGAAGATCCTGCTTTTTCTGGCGGACCGAGCGTAGGTGTTCAGCGAAACGGTCTCCCAGTCTGCGTCAGGTCTCACCAATATATAAAAGGCCACACCGGGAGCACCAGACGCAGTATACCACACCAGCCGACTCACAGGTGAAGTGTCGCCTCACCTGGAAGGACTGTCTGGGGCCCTGAATGGTGGTGAGGGAGAAAGTGTAAGGGCAGGTGTAGCACTTGTTCTGTTTACAAGGATAAGTGCCAGGAGGGAGATCGGTGGGAAGGGATGGGGGGGGGAGACGAGTGGACAAAGGAGTCGCGTAGGGAGCGATCCCTGCGAAAAGCAGAAAGGGGGGGAGGGAAAAATGTGCTTGGTAGTGGGATCCCGTTGGGGGTAGCGGAAGTTACGGAGAATTATACGTTGGACCTGGAGGCTGTTATGGTTACAGTTATGCTACAGTTATACTACAGTTATGGTTACAGGAAAAGTGCAGAGCAGATAGACAACAAGATGTAAGGGCCATGTGAAGTCAAAAGTTCACCTTTACCATACAAGAGGTCCATTCAATAGTTTTATGAGATCAGAATGGGAGCTGTCGTTGAGCCCACTGGTGCATATTTTTAAGCTTTTGCACCTGTGTCTGATAAGGAGGAGAATAATTGGAATTGGAATTGGTTTATTATTGTCATCTGAACTGAGATACAGTGTAAAAGTTAGCTTTATTTATTTTGGGATTCAACACGATAACAAGCCAACCCGTACCACAAAACCATGTCACCTAATTACACCCGCAACCAATTAACCTGCTAACCCGTATGTATTTGCAATGTGGGAGGAAACCGGAGCACCTGGAGGAAAACTGAGCGGTCATGGAGAGAATGTACAATCTCCTTATGGACAGCAACAGGAATTGAACCCAGGTCACTGGCATTGTAATAGCATTACACTAACTGATGTGCTACCTTGCCATCCCCACGCATCTGCGTGGGATAGATTGCAAACAATGCAGATGGACCACTTCCAAACAAAAGAACACCAAGGTAGTACAAGGAAAAACAGAATGCAGAATTTTATGCAACAGTTACAGTCCCAGGGAAATGCAGTTTGGGTAGACAATAAGGTGCAAGCCTACAATGAAGTAGATTGTGAGGTCATTAATTTACAAGAGCTCTGAATTCCAGCTTATCTTGGACTTGAAAATTTCACCATGCACACACGAGGACAGGCTGGTGCCCAAATGACCAATAGCCAGAGAGAATCTTTGGAACCTCTAGCCATCATTTCAATAATATTTTGACGCTGCTAACATAATCACGATTGAAGAGTAAAGAACAAGTGAGTTTCAATGATGGGGATATAAGAGATTTCAAATGTCAGAAACTGGAGCAAGGTATAAACTGCTAGAGCAACTCAGTAGATTGAACAGACTTTATAAGGGTGGAGAGGAATTGTCGATGTTTTGGGTTCAAACCTTCCATCAGATTTTGATCCGAAAAATCGGCAGTTCCTTTCCTTCCACGGAAGCTGTTTGACTCATTGAGTTCCTCTGGCAGATAATTTGAATTTTAATGGCGACAAATTGAGAGAAGCCCTCCCCTCGTATACAAGGAGCGCTGCTTCAGGAAAGCAGTGTCCGTCGAGGATCACCACCATTCAGGCCATGCTCTCCACTCACTGCTGCAATCAGGGAGGAGGTGCAGGAGTCTCAAGTCATCAGGATCATGAACCAGAAGGGACAACTACACTTCACCAACTGATTCCACAACCTGTGGACTCACACTCAAGGACTTTACAACTCATTCTCGATATCTATTGCTTGTTTGTTGTTGTTATTATTATTATTATTATTATTATTTGCTTGTCTATTATTATTGTTATTATTATTACATTTTTCTCTTTTATAAAATATTTGTAGTATACAGTCTTTTGCACATTAATTGCTTGTTTGTGTTCATATGGTGCATTTTCACTGGTTCTGTTGTGTTTTTTTGTATTGACTGTGAATGCTCACAAGTAAATGATTCTCAGGGTAGTATATGATGACATTTACAGAATGCATTTTGATAATAAATTTACTTCAAACTTTGAAATTTGTTCTACATGACAGAACATTTAATTCCTATTCCTTTTTTGTGGACTTCAACATCATTGTAATGCCTAGTAAGAACCATTGGCTAAAATCTTTTACTTGAACTCTGTTGTTTTTGTGTTTTTTTTCATCCAAATGCTTTCTTGACCCTTTGTACAGGAGAACTAATAGAGAGTTTGAGATAATGAGTTAACTTAGAAGTTATTTCCAGTCGACAAATCGGTATCTCCAGTTCCCTAACCCCTCTATATCTTGGTCTTGTATCCCAAAGATAAAGGTGCACACTGCCCTCAGTGGCCACTGGTATTAGGTATACTAGTACACCTGCATGTTAATGCAAATATCTAATCAACCAATCATGTGGCAGCAACTCAATACATAAAAGCATGCAGACATGGTCAAGAGGTTCAGTTGTTCAGACCAAGTACCAGAATGGGAAAGAAGTGTGATCTAAGTGACTTTAATTGTGGAATGATTATTGGTTCCAGATGGAGTGGTTTGAGTATCTCAGAAACTGCTGATCTCCTGGGGTTTTCATGCAACAACAGCCTCCAGAGTTTACAGAGAATGATGCGGGAAACAAAAACCATCCAGTGAACAGCAGCTCTATGGGTGAAAGCACCTTGTTAATGAGAGAGGTCACAGGAGAATGTCCAGACTGGTTCAAGCTGACAAGAAGGAGACAATAACTCAAGTAACCACACTTATAGCAGTAATGTGCAAGACAGCATCTCTGAATGCACAGTGCACAGATAATGATGAACATGCACTCAGTGACTGCTTTGTCTGGTAGAGGCCACTGAGTGTATATTCCATTCAGATCCAAGTGATAAAGCTGTGTGGTATATATCAGAGATTTTGGAGTATCACTAAATTTGAAAGATTAAAGTTTAGCTTTATTTGTCATATGTATATCAAAACACAAAAACATGCATTGAAATGCATTGTTTGTGTCACTAACCAACACAGTCCGAGGATGTGCTGGAGGAAGCACACGATTGTCGCCATGTTTCCAGTGCCAACATAGCATGTCCACAATTTACTAACATTAACCCATACATCTTTGGAATGTGGTCAGAACCTAGAGCAGAACGTGGTCATGGGAAAATATATAAATTACTTTATTGTGTACAGTTCTAGGCACTCCACTACAGGAAGGATATTGAAGCTTTGGAGAGGGTGCAGAGGAGGTTCACCAGGATGCTGCCTGGTTTAGAGGGCCTGTGCTATCATGAGAGGCTGGAAAAACTTGGGTTGTTTTCTCTGGAGCATCAGAGACTGAGGGGAGACCTGATAAGATTACGAGAGGCATAGATAGAGTGGACAGAAAGTTTTGGGTTCCCAGGGCTGAAATGCCTAATACCAGGGGCGTGCATTGAAGGAAGGAGGGTTTAGTTTCAAAGGGGATGTAAGGCGTGAGTTTTTTTTACTCAGAGAGTAGTGGATGCCTGGAACGTGCTGCCTGGTATGGCGGTAGAAGCAAATACATTAGAGGCTTTTTAGAGATGTTTGGATAGGCACAAGGATATAAGGAGATGGAGGTACAGTATACGGACATGGTGTAAATAGGGGGGATTAGCATTTGGGTGCTCTTGATTTGCTCTTTAGCTGGTTTGGCACAACATTGTGGGCCGGATGGCCTGTTCCTTTGCTGTACTCTTCTATGTTCTATGTGCTAAGCACTTACAGACAGTGGCAGGAATCGAACCCAGATTGCTGGTGCAAACTCCTTACGGATAGCAGCGGGAATTGAATCCTGATCACTGATCGACGGTATTCAAGAGCATTGAGCTAACTGCAACACTAGCATGTTAAATATTTGACGATGGCAGATCAACCCACCCATTTTAAGCCTTCCACTGCTGCAAAGGATGCACAGCCATTGTAAATTGTTAGTACAACATAGATATTTCTTATTATTTATATACCAAGTCCCTTCAGAGTTAACCCGATCCCATCTTAATTAGGATAAATTTTGTTTCATTACCAAATCTTTCATTTCCTTTTTTTTTAAAAATGCAGCCAATTTGCACAACATAATTTACTCTGAGGGACAATCAGGTGACGAGACATATTGTTTGGCAGAGATTTAAATGATTCCCAGCATGTGTTTCTTAACATTGATGGGCAGCGTATAATTTTGTTCTGAATTATATGCCTCCAAGAGTGTCAGTCAGTCAGAACAGATCGTACATTGTTGACAGGGCTAAATTATCTGTGTCTTGCAAGCCATTGAGTTTGAACAGAATGAATGAAACTTTCAAACTTCAAAACAGCATGATTCCGCTAGTCTCGGTTATGTTAGTGGCCTTTTCTATCTGGACAAGTGCGTGAACAGCCAAAGAACATACGCTTATGGTCCAGTTGCCAGTAAATGGGATTTCTCTTAGAGCAATTCTATCAACCGCACTTTGACCAGACCTTTAATTGAGGCCCAATGGCTGAGTCCTGGGACAGCAACTCTGCAAGTCTACTGCAGAAGCTGGAAGCCTGATGTCTGGGAGTCTGCAAGTTCACTGGAGGCTGAAGGCTTGAAGTGGCCTGTCCTTGGGATTCAGAACTATTTGTCTGTGTGATTGAGTGGGTGGGTGGGAGGAAGGAAAGGGACTTAATTTCCTGTTGTTATTTTGTTGCTCTTTTCTTTGGTATTGTTAGTCCGTAATAGTGCTCCTATCAAATTTGTTTTGTACGGTTATCATTTTGGCTGTTTGAGCGAAAGCCATTGAGATGGAGCTAATAATGGACTTACACATGAGCATAAGCAATTTCTGGATCCTTAAAGTCATTCCCAACTCAACGTTCCTGGTGTTGATAAATATCAAGTCAAGAATTTACAACATGGAGAAGTTCTATCTGCATCTGTAACAGATGCCTGTCAATCTGTCAGTACCCTTCTGACTCTTCAATTCTTACATAGTCTGAAGGCAATTTCCCCTTCCCTCCTCTCACTCAGGCTTTTCCCACAGCAGTGATTGGGACTAGATCTAGATGTTATAGGTTAAGGAGGAAAAGTGAAATATTTAGAAGAGAACTAGAGGGGGAGCTTTTTCACTCATATGCATGTGTAATAAGCAATATGTATGTGTAATGAGCTGCCATTGAAAATGGCGGATGCTGGTTTAATTGCAACCTTTAAGAGAAATTTGGACAAGTACATGGATGGGAGGTGTAAGGAGGGTTATGGTCCAGGTGTAGGTTGATGGGACTAGGCAGAGTAACAGTTTGGCCTGGAATAAATAGGACAACAGGACTGATTCTGAGCTGTAGTTCCTTATGGCTATGACTCCACAGCATTCCTTCCAGTCCTGCTATTTTTGTCCCCTTTCCTTAATCCTGCCATTATGTATCTAAGGTTCACTTGTAGTTCAAAGTCAAAGATCAAGTAAATAAAATACAGCATAATAACAAGCCCATTCAGCCCAACGAGTCCACGCCATCCAATTACACCTATTAATTACCACAATAAACCTACTAACCCGTGTGCTTTTGGAATGTGGGAGGTGACCCATATGAACACAGGGAGAATGTACAAACTCCTAACAGACAGTGGCAGAACTGGACCCAAGTTTCTGGTGTCATAGTAGGTTCACACTAACTACTCTGCTACCATGCCATCACTGACCTCAAAGGACATTGGTGTTACAATCCTGGATCTGAACTCGATATGAGTGCGGGGTTGAACCTTCCAATGATTGTGAATGACCCAAATTAAGTTCAGGGTCAAGTGTATTGTCATCTGACTGTGTGTGTGTATGTATATATATATAAAAACCAAGCAAAACAACATCCTCCGGACAAGGGTGCAAAAATATATAGAACATACAACACACAGAACAGAAGCTAAAATATTACAATAAATAAGGTAATAAAATGTAATTCAAAATGCATGCAAACAAGTAAACAGTAAACATTCAGTATAAAGTAAACAGCACACTGACCTAATGACAAGACCTCGCTGGTGGCAGGGTATTCATTAGTCCCACAGCCTGAGGGAAGAAGATGTTACCCAGTCTGGCAGTCCTAGTCCTGATGCTTCTGTACCTCCTTCCTGGCGATAGTGGGTCAAAGAGATTGTGTGATGGGTGGTGGGGACCCTCAACAATGCTTTGGGCCCTTCGTCTGCAACACAAATAGGCTGGGAGAGAGACCCCGATGACCTTCTCAATGGTTTTTACTGTACACTGTAGGGCCTTGTACCTTCTGTACCACTCAATGATGTAGACAGACAGGACACTCTCATTAGTGCTCCCATAGAAAATTGTAACAATGAGTCTGTGGAGCCTTGCATACCTCAATCCCCTCAGAATGTATAGATACTACTGTGCCTTCTTGACTAGTAAGGGAGTGCTGCGGGCCCAGGTTAGATTGTCAAACAATGAGCCAACTCATCAGATCCTGACTTCAAAGTAAATGTGATGTGGATATATTTCAAAGGTTCACTCTATTATCAAAGTATGCAGTGTACAACTCTGAAATTTGTCTTTTCCAGGTAGCCATAGGATACTGAAAACCATGTAAGCAGTTGAAAGGATGACAATAGTTGCCTCCACCCTGCACGAAAAGAAAAAGAAACAAAAACTCACTAACCACAAGCACCCCCAACACCTCCCTTGCTCAAGAACTAACAGATCACCCAAACCCCCAGCCCACCAATTTGCAACAAGAAAGAATGGGCGAGAACACGGAAAAAACATGGAACTGAAAGAGGCTGATATGGATCACAGTCAGTTTGAACTACAGTCCAACCTATAAATCTCAGAATTTTGATAACATCCCCAAGAGCATTGCTCCGAGAGCAGCAACTAAAACCAGCGGACTCTCCGAGGAATGCGGCATGAACCAGCGGCCTCTCCAAGAACCACTCCCTCTCCTCCGCATTTGTCCCAATGTTTCAATCTTCCTCGATACTTTAATCAACGAGAAATGTAGTCAATCATGGCCGCTCATCTCCTCTCTGAACTTCTCCTTGTGGTAGCTCATGCTTGCGTTTCTCCCCTGGATATTTTTTGGGGATAGAAGAGGGCTAGCTCACTCGATCGAACTATAGGCTGTAAGTCATAGGCTGCAACAGTTTCAAAAACAAACTGAAGAATAAAAGAATAAGTAGAAGATATAGAAAAGCTGAAATGATTGACTATCTGGAAGATGTTGCAGGAGGAATCGTTGTTCGTTGGCACCATCTTGACCAGAAGAACAGAATAAGAAGTTTATTTAAAATAAGCTCCTTCTTTAGAAAGGCCATTCCGTGGCTTATAAACAAATGTTGCTGTAATCACATGCCAGACACAGGTAAATTAAGCAGGCAGCAAGAATATTTTAATGCTGGTAGCGAAAGGAACTCCATACGAGGATTATGTCAACCCAACTGTGGGCACTGGGGGCAAGTTAAGATATTATTGATTCTCCCAAGCTTCAAGATTCAAGTTTATTTATAATGTGTACTTCAAAAAATACAGTGAAATGCATTGTTTGAGTTAATAAGCAGCTCAGCCGAGGGTGTGCCGGGAGAGCCTGCAAGTGTTGCCGCAAACTGCATAGCATCGCCACAAAGCGGAACCACACAGAACACAACAAGCAACAAAACTACAGCAAAACAGGTCCTGTTCACCCCTCTCACCCACACAGGCATACAGCCCTTTAATCCCAGAGCAGGCCTTCTGCCTCCAGTGTTCAAAATGACGCACAGATATCCAAACAAGAAACAGGAATTACCCTATGGGTCAGAAACAGAATGAATGTTTCAGGTTGATTCAACAATAAATATTCATTTCATTTCCCGCAGTTTTTGCCTCATCCTCTCAGTCTTGAAGCAGAAATGTGCTGCTTTTAATTCTTCAGCTCCTTATTCCTACTGTTTTAATTTTTTTTTTAATTTTTACTTAGCCACAAGCCTTTCAAGCCACTCCGTCCAGCCATCCCCAACAACCCCGATTTAACCCTAACCTAATCACAGGACAAGTTACAATGAACTTAGCCAGTATGTTTTTGGACTGTGGGAGAAAACCAAGCATTCCATGGGGAGGACGTACAGAGACTCCTGACAGAGGATGCTGGAACTCAACTCTGAACTCCCACACCCTAAATTGTAACAGCGTTGTGCTAACCGCCACACTACCATGGCACTCATCCCTGCTCCCAGGCAATCCTTTGGCATAACATCTTCTAATCAATCCCCTGTACATTTTAAGGTCAAGTTCAGCACAGGCACTGGAGTTGGCAGTTCAACCAAGTCTCCTAGAGGAGGCTGATAGGGACCTCATTCACTCCTGCAGAGGAAAACACCCTCCCATCCATTCAGGGGAGGCATCACCCAGTTGAAGAAAACGGCACCAGTGAATGGGAGACAAAATGGAGACAAGGGAGAGACTATAGATGCTAGAAATCTGGAGCAACACACACACACACACACAAAACTGGAGCAACTCAGCATGTCTGGCAGGATCTATGGAGGGGAATGAACAGTTGACATTTTGGACCGTGACCCTTCATCAGATCTGGAAAGAAAGAAGGCAGAAGTAAGAATAAAAGATGAGTGTGAGGGGGAAAGGGAAGAGCAAGAGTTTGCAGGTAATGGTGAATTCTGGTGGGGGGGCAGTGGGAAGAGGGAATGATGAGAGAAGGTGGAAGATGATAGGTAGATAAGGCAAAAGGATGAACAAGATAGAATCTGATTGGAGAGAACAGGGGACCAAATATTAAGAAAGACAAGAGCCAACACAAATCAGAATCAAGATCAGGTTTAACATTACTGACATGAAATGTTTTGTTTTGTGGCTGAATTACAGTACAATACATACATTACCACAAGAAATACACAGTATATCAAAACATAAATTAAATAAGTAGTGCAAAAGGGAAAACTAGTGAGGTGGGGTTTATGGGTTGGTTCATTGTCTCTTCAGAAATCTAACGGTAGAGGGGACGAAGCTGTTGAAAACATTGAGTGGGCTGTCCATGAGGATCAACTGGAGCAATCCAATCTGCTACAGTGAGAGACTAGACCCTCAAGGCACTTGCCTGAAAACATGATGTAGTAGTTCAAAAGCAAAATTTCAGCAAGTTATTTAAAAGTTAGTTGATAGCTCCACATTTGATGGAGGAGGCCATAACAATGCATCTGTGCAAACTGGCGAATTATCTAACCAGACCAACAAGGGGCATTGATATTCCAAGGCTTGAGTTTGAAAGGAGCTTAGGAAATTAGGTTCTTCAATAAAAAGATTGAAAAAGAAAGAAAGGAAATTAGGTTCCATGAAGTTTAATGAGAGATCAGGCTTGGTAAATTTAAAGTGAGCAGGAATACTTTCTGGTGTGCTCAGAAAGACTTGTGCCTATGTGTGGGGTGGGGTATTGACACATGCCTGTAAGTAGATAAGAAATAGAATCAAATCTGGTGTCAGGCAAGTCTTCCCACGGTCCTCTGCTTTGCTTGCATGTGCATCAAGCCTTTTTACAGATCTACTGAAGCCCTGTGTTGTAACCATCAACTAGATTTACATGCTAATACAAAATATTCCAGCAGGTAAAGTCCATTTTATAAAGCTGAGGCCTTATAAGGGATTGGTCAGACCGAATTTGGCATAACATGAGCAATCGTGGCCTATTTATCCAAGAAAGGATGTGCTGTCTTTGGAGGTCCACAAGAATGATCCCAGGATTTAAAGGGTTAATCTATGAGGTGTATTTGATAGCTTTGGAACTCTACTTGCTGGAGTTTGGAAGAATGAAGGGGGATCTCATTGAAACCTACTGAATTTTGTAAGGTCTGGATAGAGTGGATGTGGAGAGGATGTTTCCTCTAGTGGGGGAGTCTAGGATTGTACAGGCCAAGCCTTAGAGTAGAAGGATGTCAGTTTAGAGTTGGGGATGAATTTATTTACCCATAGGATGGTGAAACTGCAGAATTAATTGCCACAGACGGCTGTGGAGGCCAAAGCATTGGGTATATTTAAACTGAAGGTTGAGAGGCTCTTGATTGGTAGGGGCATCAATGGTTACTGGGCGAATGCAAGAGAATGGGATTGAGAGGGATAATAAATCAGCCATGATGGAACGGTGGAGCAGACTTAATACGTCAAATGGCCTGATTCTGCTCCTTTGTCTTATAGTTTTACGGTCTTGTGTATGGATTTTTCCCCAATAGCTTTGAAAGTGTTAAACGTCAGGATCATCACTATAATTAAATTCATTTTCCCAAACTTTCTGAATGCTGATAAATCAAGCGTTTCCCCATCAAAACATTTCTGCTCTGATAATGGTTGAACATCAGGCAGTATGACAACTTTTTGATGACATTCATCTAATTCATTAAATTGACCATGTACAATTCATGGGCGTTCATCAAACAGGAAAAAGAAGGCATGGATAATGTGTCCATAAAATTGTCACAAATTTTATTTTTATATTTTCAGAGAAGACGAGTGAAGGAATTTGCAGTGCAACTATGGATACGGCTGATTATTTGCATACGTGGGAACAGATCCTTCCAGATTTTCATGAACAGAGAGAAAGAGAAATGCCCATTTCAAGTTAAAGGGAATGGTGTGTTAAGAGGGTTTGTGTTCTGCTGTTAGTATCAGCAATCTACCAAATGAATATTGAGTCATACTGTTTCATTAGTCTTGGACTGTTTTACTTCACATAGATGAGCTTGGGATTCAGGAATAGCAGAGTGAGTAGACCTCCCTACATTTGCAGGATTATTATCTGGTTCTTCATTGTTTTCCAGTGATTGACATCCTGGAATCCCACTGCTCTCAGGGTTGCTTGTGTACCACCATGACTGGTCCAACACAACTGGTAAACCAGACCTCCACCATCCAGGCAATGCTCTTTTCTCGCTGCTACCTTGAGGCAGAAGTAACAAAAGCCTTCGGTCCCACACCACCAGGTTCAGAAGCAGTCATTACCCTTTAACCTCCAGGCTCCTGAATCAACATGGATAACATCAATCACCACCGTTCTGAACTGATTCTACAATCTACAGACTCACTTTCAAGGACTCTTTACAACTCATGTTCTCAGTATTTATTTTTGCACAATTTGTCTTCGTTGGCACATTGGCTGTTTGTCAGTCTTTGATTATGTATAATTTTGCATAAAATTCTATAGTGTATCTTTCTTACCAGTAAACGCCTACAAAAATGGATCTCAGGGTAGTATATGTGTACTTTGATAATAAATTTACTTTGAACTTTGAACATCACTGGCTTACCACTGGACTCTCGTAGATACCAAATTACAAACTGGAATTTGTGGGTCAGACAGCATCTGGTCATCCAGTGGTTATTCTTCTTCCTCTGGAGATGCTGCTCAACATGCTGAGTACCTCCAAAACCTTGCTTTTTGGTCCAGATCCAAGCATCTGCATCCTCTTGTGTCACTGCATACACAAAGTTCATGGGTCACTATTGCAATGGATCGGGACAACATGGCTGCCCTTATATGTGTGATAAATTTAGGAACTATTCATCTTATACACTTAGTGGCCACTTCAGTGGTTACCTCCTGCAGCTAACGAAGTGGCTACTGAATGTATATCTGTGTTCTCTAGCTGCTGTAGCCCATTTACTTCTAGGTTTGACGTGCTGAGCATTCAGAGGTGCTCTTCTGCACACCACTGTTGTAATGTGTGGTTCTTTGAGTTATGGTCGCCTTCCTGTCAGCTTGAACCAATCTAGTCATTTTCCTTTGACTTCTCTCATTAACAAGATATTTTTGCCCAAGCAACTGCTGCTCACTGGATTTTTTTCCCTCATTCTCTGTAAACTTAAGGGACTATTGGCCTGGAAATCAGCAGTTTCTGAAATACTCAAACCACTCCATCTGGCACCAACAATTATGTCACGGTCAAAGTCACTTAGATCACATTTCTTCCCCATTCTGATGTTTGCATGAAACAAAACACTGATCATCTTGACCGCGTATGCATGCTTTTGTACATTGAGTTGCTGCGACATGATCGATTGATTTGATATTTGAAATAACGCACAGTTGAGCAGGTGTATATAAATAAAGTGGCCACAGAGTGTAAATTGATCAAATGGATTTGTTCCTTCTATCACACAATATTGTGAAGTTGACGGACAAGGTGACAACATGATGTTAACGATATGTTGCATAAAGAGCAATATTCTTGACAGAGACTGAACCAGATGCTAATGGAACACTGACAAATATTTTCACACCATGGGTAAATAACTTCTTGCACAGAAGCTGGAAGAATATTTTAATCCAAAACTGTTAGAAATTGATGAAAGTTGTAGAACGTAGACCCCACAGTGCAAGAACAGGCCTTTCAGCTCACAATAATAATCCCATAACATGATCCCAAATTAAACCAAACCTCTTCTTCATGTACATGCTTCATAACTTCACACAACCTGCATATTCATGTGCCTGTCCATCAGCCTTTTAAACACCCACAACAATATCTGCTTCCACCCTGATCCCTGGCAATCCAGGCACCCGTCACTCTCCATGTAAAATAACTCACCCCACACATTTCCTTTAAACTTTTTTAAAAGTGACTTTAACAGAGCATCGCTGACTGGTCTCTCTGAAGTTTTGTCAACATAGCCAGGTGAGCACACAAGGAGATAGCATACTCAACCACCACTAATCTCCCTTCCGCAATGCTTACAAAGCGCTCCTTCACTGCCCCCTCCAGCCCCATTTGGAAAATCAGATCACTCCTCCATCTTGCTGCTGGAAAAGTGCAAGCAGGAGGTGAAACAAGAGGCGGCCATAGTTAAAACCGTCCACTGTTGGTCCGACCAGTCGGCCTCCATGCTGCAGGACTGCTTCGATGACGTCAACTGCAACGTCTTCCATGATGAGGATGTCTCCAAATTCATGGATGGATTCACAAGTTGCATCCAGAAGTGCATCGAGGATATTGTCCCCCAGAAATCAGTCAGGGTCTATCCAAACCAGAAGCCCTGGATCAACAGTTGCCTGTGAGCAGCACTTACCATGTGATATGGAGCTTACGTTTATCAGCACGAGGCTCAAGAAATGCAGCTACAATCTGCACAAAATCATCAAGGCAGCAAAACAACAATACAGGGACAAGATCCAGACGCAACTCTCCACCATCGAGGCATGTATCTTATGGCAAGGTCTGCAACACCATCGCAGACTTCAAAGCTAAACGCAGTGGAGTTTCCAACATTGCTGCCTCTCTCCTAGATGAGCTAAATCTTTTTTACGCTCAGTTTGATGTTGCCAACACTGAGTCCCTGAGGAGACCTTCAGCTGATGCGACCTGCACCTCGGTCATCTCTGAGGGCAGAGCCCGCAGGTGTTTCCAACGAGGGGACAGTCACAAGGCTGCGGGACCAGACGGCATCCTGGGGCGGGTACATCCCAGGATGTACACCGCACAACTGGCAGGTGTGTTTACAGACATTTTAATCTCCCTCTCTCCCTGTGTAGACTGCCCTCCTGCTTCAAAACATCCACCATTGTGCCTGTAACTAGAAAAAAACAAAGTAACATGTCTGAACGAGTGGCATCCTGTCGCACTCACCTCAATAATAAACAAGTGCTTTGAGAGGCTGGTCAAGGACTACATCTACAGCTTGCTACCACCCACACTAGGCCCCCTACAATTCACCTACTGACACAACCGATCAACAGATGATGCAATAGCCACAGCTCTACACACCAAACTTGCAGATCTGGAGAAGAGGGATGCTTATGTGAGAATGTTTTTCTTAGACTCCAGTTCAGCACTCAGCACCATAATTCCCTCCAGGCTCGACAAGAAGCTCAGAGACCTCGGCCTTCATCCTGCCTTGTGCAGTTGGATCCTGGACTTCCTGTTAGATCACCAGCAGGTGGTAAGAGTGGACTCCCTCACCTCTGCCCCTCTGACCCTCAACACAGGTGACCCTCAAGGCTGTGTCCTAAACCTCCTCCTTTACTGTCTGTACACACATGACTGTGTCACCACCCACAGCTCTAATCTGCTAATTAAATTGGCTGACGACACTACACTGACTGGCCTAATCTCAAATCATAACGAGGCAGCCTACAGAGAAGAAGTCATCACCCTGACACAGTGTCAAGAAAACAACCTCTCCCTCAATGTCACAAAATCAAAGGAGCTGGTTGCAGACTACAGGAGGAATGTAGACATGAATTGACATGAATGGATCTGGGGTTGAGAGGGTGAACAGCTTTAAGTTTCTTGGCATAAACATCACCGAGGATCTCACGTGGTCTGTACATACTGACTGTGTGGTGATAAAAGCACAGCAGTGCCTCTTTCACCTCAGACGGTTGAAGAAGTTTGGTGCAGACCCCCAAATCCAAAGAACTTTCTAGAGGGGCACACTTGAAAGCATTCTGACTTGCTGCATCACTGCCTGGTATGGGAGCTGTACTGCCCTCAATCGCAAGACTCTGCAGAGAGTGGTGCAGACAGCCCGGCACGTCTTTAGATGTGAACTTCCCATGATTCAGGATATTTACAAAGACAGGTGTGTAAAAAGGGCCCGAAGGATCATTGGGAACCCGAGTCACCCCAACCACAAACTGTTCCAGCTGCTACCATCCAGGAAATGGCACCTCAGCATTAAAGACAGAACCAACAGGCTCCGGGACAACAAGCTTCTTCCACCAGGCTATTAGACTGATTAATTCATGCTGATCCAATTGTATTTTTATGTCATATTGACTATCCTGTTGTACGTACTATTTATTATAAATTACTATAAATTACACATTGCACATTTAGATGGAGATGTTATTTTTACTCCTCATGTATATGAAGGATGGAAGTAATAAAATCAATTCAATTCAATTCAGTTTCCCCTCTGACATCTAATGCATGCCCTCTAGTACTTGACATTTCAGCCTTGATCATTTCTGGCCATCTGCTCCATCTACGCTTCTCATGATTTTATACACTTTGGAACTGTGGGATGAGAAACCAGAAGCTGAGTAAGATTTGTAAATGCATTGCTTCATTTTATTTGGAATATGCAATTGCACAAGATACTGCAGATGCTGGAATCTGAACCAAAACTCAGTCAAAGCTATTGAGCACCCAAAATCTTGTACCTACATGTCCTCAAGTCATGGAGGTGTACAGCATGGAATTGAACCTCTAAACCAGCTCAGTCCACACCAACGATGAAGCGACCATTTTTACACAAATCCTACCCAAACCCATTTTATTCTTCCCAAAGTCCCACCAATTCCCTACATATTCCACCACTCATCGAGAGAAATATGCTGTGAGGAACTAATCTACCAATCTTTGGGATTTGGGAAGAAACTGGACCAGCCAGGGAAAACACACACAGTCACCGGGAGAACATGCAAACTCCACACAGACAGTGGAAAACTATTACATTGATTGAAATGGGATACAAGAACACAAGAATTTCATCTACCTAAAGCAACAGGTAGGGCTGCAATTATTAGCACTCATTTAGAGAGACAAGAATATAAAAGCAATGATGTACTGCTTTTACACATCAGTCCTTTCTAAATGAGTACCAGTACAAGTTTGATAAAAATGCATTTGTTATATGGCGAACTTTTGGAGGCAAGAAGATAGGAAGAGGAATTACTTAGACTGTGGGCAGCATATCTGTGGCATTCACTGCCAAAAAGGGATGTGAAGACCAGCTCAGTGGGTATATTTAAAGCAGAAGTTGATAGGTTCTTATTTAGGAAGGCTGTCAAAGCTAACAGTGAGAAGATAGGAAAATGGGGTTGAGATGGAAAATAAATCATCCATCGTCAAATGGCGGTGCAGACTCGATGGACTGAGAGGCCTGATTCTGCTCCCTTGTCTTTTGGAGACATGTACTGATCCTGGAGAGGGGTCAAAAGAGGTTCACATGGATTGAGCATTGAGCTCTTGAAGGAACTGGGCCTGTATTCGATGGAGGTCAGTAGGATGAGCGGAGGATCTTATCAAAACCTATTGGATACCGGAAGGCCTAGATAGAGTAGATATGGGAGAGGATGGTTCCATCATTAGGAAAGTCTCAGATACAAGGCACAGACTCAGAATAAACGGATGCCCTATTAGGACTGAGGTGAGAATGAATCTCTACAGCCAGAGGACGGAGAGGGCTGTGGAGGCCAAGTCATTGGATGTATTTGAGCCAGAGGTTGATAGGTTCTTGGATGGTAAAGTGGTTAAGGATTATGAGGGCAAGGAAGGAGAATAGGTGTGGTGAACTACATCTGGACACGCCCCCTGCTAACTGCTCCTGTGGCTCCTCCCACAGACCCCTGTATAAAGGCAATCGAGGCCTGAGCCCGGCCTCTCTGTCTCCAGGATGTAGCTTGTTCCTTCTTCCAGTCAATAAAAGCCGATATCTCGCCTTTATG
Source organism: Hypanus sabinus (assembly GCF_030144855.1). Classification (NCBI taxonomy): domain Eukaryota; kingdom Metazoa; phylum Chordata; class Chondrichthyes; order Myliobatiformes; family Dasyatidae; genus Hypanus; species Hypanus sabinus. The sequence continues at coordinate 25,972,329 of NC_082718.1, forward strand.
TCTCAGAGAGAGTTATTGATGGTGCATCAATTTTATTGACTGGAAGTTTTAAAACATGGAAAGCGTTTTACGTCCAGAAAGATTGGATTTGGACCCCCAAGACCCTGAAGCAGCTCTTGCTTTTGAACTCTGGCTTGCATGCTTCCAAACAAACTTGGAGGAGGTTAGTGCAACTGACCCCGCTGTTATGCACTGAATGCTCCTCTTGAGGGTCACTCCGAAAGTTTACTCAATTATCAGGGGCCTGTCGACCTACAAAGGGGCAATGGATGCCCTCAAAAGACAGTACCTGTGGCCGGTGAACACCGTCTGCGCAAGACATCGTTTAGCTACGCAACGACAGCGGCCTGGAGAATCGAGCGCCGAGTTTCTCCGAGCCCTACTGACACTCGTCCGAACTTGTGACTGCAAAACTCTCACGGCGGAACAGCATACGGACCTCTTGGTACGAGACGCCTTTGTTATAGGAATCAGGTCAGTGTACATGCGTCAGCGGCTGCTGGAAAATGCCGATCTTACGTTATGCTCAGTGATCGAGACGGCCGACACACTGGCGGCTGCTTTGCACAATGCTGACGCTGTCCAGCCGCGTGATCCCCCACCGGTCCCGTGGACGCCTCAGACCCTGCCGCCACTGGTTCCCACAAGCGAATTCGCCAACGCCGCTGCCAGTCACGATTCCACAAACTCCCCGAACCCGACCACAGCTGCGGCCAGTCAAATGCCCGTGCAGTGTTACTTCTGCGGACTCGAAAAGCACCCCCGAAAATGCTGCCCGGCCTGAGAAGCTACCTGTTCCAGCTGCGGGAAGAAGGGCCTTTTCGCCAAGGTCTGTAAGTCTAAACCACAAGCGGGGTTGGGCAGCGCTGCATGTGAGGCATGGGGGTCGCCATCTTGCATGCCCGCATGTGGGAGGCCATCTTTGTCAACGTCAACATGCCCCGCCCCTTACCCACCAGTGCTTACCGGGCACCAAGATGGCAATTCAACTCTGGCCACCGTAACCCTCGACCAAAGTGCCCCACACCAGCTTGCAAGGTCAATGATGGACATCCTGGTGGAGGGGCACAGGACTAGCTGCCTGTTTGACACGGGCAGCACTGAGAGTTTTATTGACCCGGACACAGCGCAACGCTGCGGACTCGTGACATGGCCAGTAAGCCAGAGGGTCACCTTGGCTTCTGGGTCGCATTCCACAGACATCCGGGTGAGTTGTGTAGCAACATTGGTGGTGTAGGGCACAGAATATCGGAACTTTGCGCTACTGGTCATGCCTCAACTGTGCGCACCTGTGCTATTGGGGCTGGACTTCCAGAGCCACCTCGAAAGTGTGACTATGGCATATGACGGGCCCCTCCCACCACTCACTGTGAGGAATCCTCAGTTTGGTGGGACTTCGCCACATACCCCGCTACTGACCACACACACACACACACACCGAACCATACATCCCACCCAGCATCATGCCGGCAGCTGCGCTACTGACACCACTTGCAGTCTCTCCACCCTCACGATCCCTCCCCATCGCTGTTCGCCAACCTGACCCCCGACTGTAAACCTGTGGCAACTAAAAGCAGGAGGTACAGCGCGGGGGACAGGGCCTTCATTCAGTCAGAGGTGCAGCGGCTGCTCGGGGAGGGGATCATTGAGCCAAGCTCAAGCCCTTGGAGGGCCCAGGTGGTTGCTCGGACCGGGCAGAAAAATAGGATGGTGGTGGACTATAGTCAAACCATCAATAGGTTCAGGCTGCTTGACGCGTACCCCCTACACCGCATCGCAGATATGGTCAACCAGATAACTCAGTACAAGGAGTACTCGACAATAGATCTGAAATCCGCTTATCACCAGCTCCTCATCTGCCCAGAGGACCGCCCCTACACCGCCTTTGAGGCGGGCGGCAGGCTCTATCACTTCCTGCATGTCCCATTCAGTGTCACAAATGGTGTCTCGGTCTTCCAGTGGGAAATGGACTGGATGGTGGACCAGTGCCAACTGTAGGCCACATTTCCCTATCTAGATAACATCACCATCTGTGGTCACGACTGGCCGAATCACAACGCCAACCTCCAACAATTTTTCCAAGTGGCCGAAGCCCTGAACCTTACTTATAATAGGGACAAGTGTGTGTTCGGAACCACCCGACTCGCTATCCTTGGGTATGTCGTGAAAAACGGAGTCATTGGCCCGGATCCCGACCGTATGCGCCCCCTGTTAGAACTCCCTCTTCCCACCACCCTCAGAGCCCTCAGACGGTGCCTGGGCTTCTTTTCCTATTATTCCCAATGGGTCCCCCATTACTCAGACAAGGCCCGCCCCCTGGTCAAGTCTACCACTTTCCCCCTCTCTGCCGAGGCCTGCGCGGCCTTCAGCTGCATTAAAGGGGACATTGCCAAAGCAACGATGCATGCGGTGGATGAGACCGTTCCCTTCCAAGTAGAGAGTGACGCCTCCGATTTCGCGCTGGCTGCTACCCTCAATCAGGCAAGCAGGACAGTAGCATTCTTTTCTCATACCCTTCAAGGCTCTGAGATTCGGCACTTCGCAGTGGAGAAAGAAGCCCAGGCCATAGTGGAAGCTATTAGGCACTGGAGGCACTATCTCGCCGGCAAAAGGTTCACCTTGCTGACCGACCAGCGTTCGGTTGCATTCATGTTCAGCAACCAACAGCGGGGCAAAATCAAAAATGATAAAATTTTGTGGTGGAGAATAGAACTCTCCACTTACAACTATGATATCCTGTACTGGCCTGGAAGGCTCAATGAGCCCCCTGATGCCCTATCCCGGGGAGCGTGTGCTAGCGCACAGCTCGACCAGCTATACACCCTCCATTCACATCTTTGCCATCCGGGGGTCACCCGATTTTACCATTTCGTGAAAGCCCAGAACCTGCCGTACTCCCTGGAGGACATCAGGACGATGACCAGGGACTGCCAAGTTTGCGCTGAGTGCAAACCGCACTTCTACCATCCTGAAACGGCGCAACTTATCAAGGCCACCTGCCCCTTTGAGCGACGGGGTGTTGACTTTAAGGGCCCCCTTCCCTCCACCGACCGCAATGTCTACTTTCTCAATATTATTGACGAGTACTCGCGGTTCCCCTTTGCCATCCCCTGCCCCAACACCACTACCACGACCGTCATAAAAGCCCTGTGCCAGCTCTTCACTCTGTTCGGATATCCCTGCTATATCCACAGTGACAGAGGGTCCTCCTTTATGAGTGACGAGCTGCGCCAGTACCTGCTGGCTAGGGGCATTGCTACTAGTAGGACCACGAGCTATAATCCCCCGGGAAATGGACAGGTGGAGAGGGAGAATGCCACAGTGTGGAAGGCCACACTTTTAGCCCTTAAGTCAAAAGGGTTGCCGGTCTCTCGATGGCAGGAGGTCCTCCCCGAGGCACTCCACTCTATCCACTCCATGTTATGTACGTCCACCAATGCCACCCCTCATGAGCGTCTATTTTCTTTTCCCAGGAAGACTGCCACTGGGACCACCCTACCGGCTTGGCTGACATCCCCAGGGCCAGTGCTGCTCCGGAAACATGTGAGGAGCAATAAATACTCCCCGCTGGTCGAGAGGGTTCACCTTCTACTTGCGAACCCCCAGTATGCCTACATGGTCTTACCTGATGGGCGGGAGGACACGGTCTCCCTCCGCAACCTGGCGCCCGCAGGAGCAGCAGACCACTACCCCGAACACTCCATGGTAACTATGAACCCTGTACCCGAGGTGACACCGCGCACACCGAGCCCTACACAGACTCCTCACGACACTCCTATACTGGGCGCCTCGTACGCACACATACCAGGTGCCTCGCAAACACGTGAGGGATCACTGACGCCTAGTGGGCTGACACCTCCAGTTAGGCCGGAACCAGCACAATTACCATCTCCGGTGCAATCACAGCCGGAGCTACGTAGATCTCAGCGACAGATTCCACCACCTGATAGACTTAACCTGTAAATATACTTGTAAGAAACTTCGCCCCATGGGGACTCTCTTTTAAAACAAAGGGGGGGTGAATGTGGTGAACTACATCAGGACATGCCCCCTGCTGACTGCTCCTGTGGCTCCTCCCACAGACCCCGGTATAAAGGCGATTGAGGCCTGAGCCCGGCCTCTCAGTCTCCAGGATGTAGTATGGTGGCCAACCACTGCTTGTTCCTTCTTCCAGTCAATAAAAGCCGATATCTCGCCTTTACGTCTCAGAGTGAGTTATTGATGGCGCATCAGTAGGGTTGAGAAAAAAAAAGCCATCATTGAATGGCATAGCCAACTCAAAGGACTGAAAAGCCAAATTCTGTTCTTGTATCTTATGGTTTTTCATTTATCAGAGGAAGCAGACAAATCAATTTTTACAAACCTGACTCTGAAACATACAGGTTAGACCAGTTCAATTGCCCATCCATCACCACGGTGCCATTGTTACGGATACAGACTCACAACTCCAGCAACACAGGGTTCGATCCTGACCTAGGATATTTCATTTTTATTTTTATTTTTTACTTAGAGATACAGCACAGTAACAGGCCCTTCCATACCAATGATCCCATGCTGCCCAATTACACCTATGTGAATAATTAACTTATTAAATTGTATGCACTTGACATATGGGAGAAAACAGGGGCACCTGGAGGAAACCCACGCAGTCACAAGGAGAATGTACAAACTTCTTACAGACAGCAGCAGAATTGAACCAGGGTCACTGGCACTGTAATAACGTTAAGCTAACTGCTACAGGAGCAACTAGGTTTCCTTAAAGTGCTTCAATGTTCTCTACGTGCTAAAGACATATTGGTTGGGAGGTTAATTGACTACTGTCAATTAATTCAAATATTAGAGATGGCAGAAGACTGAGGGGCATTTGAGAGCCACAATCAGTTTCTATTTCATAAAGATCTGTGAAAAATATGAGAAACCACATTCTAATCTTTCATCCAAAAGCTTCAGTTGCCAAATGAAAGTTTGCATTTTGACAGCCTGCAAGTCCAAGCTAGAAAAAGACAGTAAAGCAGTTTTAGTGACAAGTTGAAATGATGGCATAATGGAGAGCTTTCTAGCTTGACAGTTCCTTCTGACAACAGGGAACTGGGATTGACTGTATCTGTGCTACCAACAGTAACAGAGACAAAGAGAATCTGAAGTAATGGAGTTAATTACCAACAAATTCATTGAGATAAGATTTGTTACTCATAGAAAATAGAGCACAGTGCATGGACCAGTAGAGCACAGTATGGGTCCTTTGGTCACTCTGTTTTACAGACCTTTTTGATTGATATAACTCTTCCCCCCTACATACACCATACCCCTCTATTTTTCTTTTGTCCATGTGCCCATCTACTTATTTCAGTCCATCACCCCTATTGAGGCATAGGCCACCAACAGCAGCTCACCAGAATCCTGTGTCCTGAGCCGGTCTTTCAAGTTGTTTTCAGGTGTAGCCTGTCTTTGAAGACCCTTTCTTTCCCAGGGACGAGGACTCTGGAATTTCTGTCGGTGTTTCTGTAGCTCTGGGTTTTTACTGGATGGGGTTGTTAGCCCCATGCCCAACCCTCCTCCTTTCACAGCCAGGCTTGGGACTGTCCATAGCGGAGTTATGTACCCATCTAAGAGTCTTTTAAATATCCAATATATCAGCTTTTACCACGACCACTACTCCCGGCAGTGCATTCCAGGTAGCTAGCTACCACTCTGCAAAAATACCGACCTCTGACACCTCTTTCCACTTGCCTCAAAAACTTGCCTTTGTATTAGCCATTGCCATTCTGAGAAAAACTCTCTAGCTGTTCACTGTATCAATGCCTCATAATCTTAAACAGCTCTATCCAGTCACTTCTCAATCTCCTTCACTCCAAAGAGAAAGAGGACAATTTGAAAATAGCTCAAGCAACTTCAGATGGGCTTTATTGATGGAAAACACTATTGGATAGAAGGCCAACTTAGACGATGTTTACAGACACCAAAGCAAAGCAATCACACAGTTCATACTGGAGCAAGTCACTAGTGTAGGAAACTATCCAAATAGGCCAACTTGGCCAACAAAATGTGATGGGTAATGACTGTTTATGTCAACCCAAGCTTAATTGTTCAGCAATGATTATTTGAAATCATATTGTTGGAAAACTGAGGTGTAATCATCTGTTTGAAAAGCACTTAATTATGAAATGTCTGAGTTATATGCAGCGCAAAGTACCAAATCCAAGGAATTCTGAAAAAAGGAAGAGAATGTTCTTCATGTTAAAATCCAGAAACAAAGCTGAAAAGAGATCAGGAAGATCCAGAAACATTTAAAAGATTAGTTTTATCTTCACCTGCATCCTCACTGTGTCCCCATCCAACCATGGGGTCGTTTTGTCCTGAAACAGATAAAATATGCAAAGCTTTTCCAACCACAGAGTAAAAGTCACTCAGTTCATCTTCAGAATGCTCCATTCAGATGCTTCTTTTTGGTGTGTATTTCCTATTACAGTGGTATTTAAGTAGCATTGTAAATATATTGTTCAATTAAGCATTCTTTGTTGTTTACATAATTCATTATAGGTTATATGTATAAATATGAGAATCGCATACATCATCATGTTACCACATGAGACATGCATGCTTTGCTTAAAGTAAATGTAACCCAGGTTAATTAAACCCAAAGATATATCCCACCTGTGGAGGGATGAAGACAAGGTTTACCGAATTTTTTGAAAAAACAGAACTTGGGGAAAATGTTATGCGAGATCAAGACATGGCTGATGCAGGCACAGACAAACGAGAGAAACACAGCAAACTATTAGAGTTAAAAATACAAACTGTTAAAACTTAAATAATTAGTGAATGTCTCTACCCTACTTACTTGAATACCTCAAGGTGAAACCCCTGGAGGAGAGACAATAGTGACAAACGATCTATTGAAGCTACAGCTATAACAAGCAGCAGCTGTAACGAGACAATTTCGGCAGAGACAAGTGTCCAAGATCTTTACTTTTAGGTCTGTTAAATCAAACCAAGGGATTTGGTCAGGATTTTTTGTTGTGCAAGTTTTGTGAATTGTCTTTTCATGGATGATCAACAATTTCATCCAACGAACCAAGAAACAAGATAGAGAGGGACCGAAGATCTAAGAACCAGCGCGGGAACGAAATGTTTAATGATGTAGAAGATTTTATACGGTTGGATGTATAAGTTTATTTTTATTCAAGAATGTGAATTTGACTTTCTGCAAGAACAGATTATTTTTGCAAAGACTTTGATAAGTTATTGAACAATATTTGTTTAAAAGTTGTAATGTTGGAAATTTGTCATGAAAGAAGTTAAGCTGTATACCTGAGTGTGTGTGTGTGTGTGTGTGTGTGTGTGTGTGTGTGTGTGTGTGTGTGTGTGTGTGTGTGTGTGTGTGTGTGTGTGTGTGTGTGTGTGTGTGTGTGTGTGTGTGTGTGTATTTATATATTTTAATTTGAATTTGTATTTGTAGACATACTGACTGGAATTGAAACTGAGGTTAACCATAATACTTAAGAATAGGAATTCAATTAGTTTTCTAACTAAGTAGAGGTAAATAAAAAGGCAGGTAACCTTTAAATAGGGAATGACACCAGATCTAATTAGTTTGAAAAATTGGAGTAATAAAGGTTATTCTAATGAGTATCACTGATTCTAACTAAACAGGAATGTGGTTTTTGCTTGACTTCTGAAATTTAGAATCTAAACAGTATGTTGGAATTTTGAATTGTATATATTCCTTTTTATTTATAGACAAAACTTACCTCCAGAAGTGTGTGTTTTCTATTCACTGCTTCTGATACCTAGAGCGTCTGATGGCCTACTAACACCTAGTACAGTACTATGTACATTGTAATTTGATTTTCTCAATGAGTGCAGTGACCAATCACTTGGGATAAGACAAGCGCTACACAGGTGTTACAGAAAAAACAAACTTAAGACTCAATCATTTCAGAATCCCATGTCTTCCTTTAAATTAGTTTAATGTTTAGAAATTACAAACATTAGAAATGAACCCAAAACAGCTAAAAATTAAGCAACACACAAAATGTTGGAGGAACTCAGCAGGCCAGACAGCATCTATGGAAAAGAGTACAGTTGGCGTTTCGGGCTGAAACCCTTCAGCAGGACTCAAAACAGCCCGAAACATCGACCGTACTTTTTTCCATAGATGCTGCCTGGCCAGCTGAGTTCTTCCAGCATTTTGTGTGTGTTGCTTGGATTTCCAGCAACTGCAGATCTTCTCTTGTTTGTGATTGAAGTAAAAAAAACAACTCAGAACACGCAGAAATGATAGAGTAAAAAAACTCAGAAAATGGAAGAATTCATAGGTACATAAATAGTGAGTACAGGCTGATAATAATCAGAAGTAAAATGCAGAAATAGTTGGCTACATCAGAAAGATTCACACATGTGATTTCTCAACAGACAACTGGTTCACATGCTTTGAGCTAATTGAATAATACAGCATCTATGGCAATCAAGTCAAGTCAAGTCAAGTCAACTTTTATTGTCATTTCAACCATAACTGCTGGTACAGTGCATAGTAAAAATGAGACAACATTTTTCAGGACCATGGTGTTACATGACACAGTACAGAAAACTAGACGGAACTACGTAATAAAAAAACACAACACAGAGAAAGCTACACTAGACTGCAGACCTTCACTGGACGCATAAAGTGCACAAAATATTGCAGGAATTACAATAAATAATAAACAGGACAGTAGGGCAAGATGTCAGTCCAGGCTTCGGGTATTGAGGAGTCTGATAGCTTGGGGGAAGAAACTGTTACATAGTCTGGTCGTGAGAGCCTGAATGCTTCGGAGCCTTTTTCCAGATGGCAGGAGGGAGAAAAGATTTTATGAAATCATCAGGAAGTTGACGTTTCAATGGTCTCAACCAGAAACGTTGACTATCCATTCAACATTTTAACTTTCCACTTATTGACTGATACTCCCATACTGTAAAAGGACCAGATGGGATAGAGTTTGTCAAATGATTTCAGGAAAGTTCCTTTAATCAGCAAGTAGCAGTCCCAATGACAGAGCGTATGACACTTGAGACAGGACAGGTAACAGAAGTTTGTGTAGGGGAGTACTTTGCGTCCAGTGACCACAATGCCATTAGCTTTAAAGTAAATATGCAAAAGGATAGGTCTGGCCCATGGACTGAGATTCTAAATTGGAAAAAAGCCAATTGTGATGGTATCAGAAAGGATCTGGCTAGTGTGATTTGGGCCAGGCTGTTTTCTGGCAAAGGTATTGTGGTGAACTACATATACCTGTCTGGACACGCCCCCTGCTGACTGCTCCTGTGGCTCCTCCCACAGACCCCTGTATAAAGGCGATTGAGGCCTGAGCCCGGCCTCTCAGTCTCCAGGATGTAGTGTGGTGGTCAACCACTGCTTGTTCCTTCTTCCAGTCAATAAAAGCCGATATCTCGCCTTTACGTCTCAGAGTGAGTTATTGATGGTGCATCAGGTATATTTGGTAAGTATGAGGTCTTCAAAAGTAAAATTTTGACAGAACAAAACTTGTATATGCCAGTTGGAATAAAAGAAAATAATAACACGTGTAGGGAACCTCGGTTTTCAAGAGATATTGAGGCCCTGGTTAAGAAAACAAGGAGGAGCATAGGAAGATAGTAAAAATGGGGTACTAATGGAGTATAGGAAATGCAAGAGAACATTGAAGAAAGAAGTCAGAAAGGCTGAAATAAAGCATGAGCTTGCCCTAGCAGACAAAATGAACAAGAATCTTAAAGGATTCTACAGATTTGTTCAGAGCAAAAGGATTGCAAGGAATAAAATTGGTCCTCTGGAAGATCAGAATGGTAATCCATGTGTGGAGCCAAAAGAGATGGGGGAGATCTTAAATAATTTTTTTGTATGTACATTTACTCAAGAGGCAGACAAGGAGTCTATAGAAGTGAGGCAAAGCAGCATCAACTTCATGAACCCAGTACAGATTACTGAGGAGAAGATGTTTGCTGTCCTGAGGTAAATTAGGCTGGATAAATGCCTATGGGCCTGACAAGGTGTCCCCTTGGACCCTGCGGGAGGCAAGAGAGCAATTGCCGGGGCTCTAGTCGAGAGAGTTAAACCATCCTGAGCAATAGGTGAGGTGCCAAAAGACTGGAGGAAAGACAATGTTGTTCCCCTCTTCAAGAAAGGCACTAAAAATAAACAGGATATTGTAGGCCAGTGAGCCTGATATTTGCAGTGGGAAAGTTATCGGAAGGATTGGGGGATTGATTATATAAGTATTCGAATAGGCATGGACTGATTAAGGATAGTTAGCATGGCTTCATGTGTGGTAGGTCATATCTAATCAAACTTATAGAGTTTTTGAGGAAATTACCAAGAAATTGGATGAAGGCAAGGCAGTGGATGGAGTAGCCTCCATGGGAGGTTAGTCAAGTAGGTTCAGTTGCTCAGCATTCAACATGAGGTAGTAGATTAGATTAGATATTGGCTTTGAGGGAGAAGCCAGGGAATGGTAGTAGATGGTTGCCTCTCTGACTGGTGGCCTAGGACTAGTGGAATGTCACCGTGATCAGTGCCGGGTCCATTGTTGTTTGTCATCTATATCAATCAATGATTGGGATGATAATGTGGTTCACTGGATCAGCAAGTTTGCAAACATCACCAAATTTTGGGGTGTAGTGGACAGTGAGGAAGGCTATCACAGCTCACAGCAGGATCGGGACCAGCTGGAAGAATGGACTGAAAAATAGCGGATGGAATTTAACACAGACAATTGCGAGGTGTTGCACTTCAGTCGGACCAACCAGGATAGGCCTTACACGATGAACGGTAGGGCGATAAAGAGTGTGGTAGAACAAAGGGACCTGAGAATACAGGTCCGTAATTCATTGAAAGTGTTGTCACAGGTAGAGAGGGTCCAAAGAAAGCTTCTGTCATTTTGGCTTTCATAAATCAAAGTATTCAGTGCAGATGGGATATTATATTGAAATTGTATAAGACATTGATGAAGCCTAATTTGGAGTATTGTGTGCTGTTTTAGTCACTTATTTGCAGGAAAGATGTAATTAGGGTAGAAAAAGTACAGAGAAAATATACAAGGACATTGCTGGGTCTGGAAGATCTGAGTTATAAGCAAAGATTGAATAGGTTGGGACTTTATTCCTTGGAATGTAGAAAATTGAGAGGAGATTTGATAGAGGTATACAAAATTTTGAGGGGTATAGATAGGGTAAAATTAAGCAGGCTTTTTTCCATTGAGATTGGGTGGGACTACAACTAGAGGTCATGGGTTAAGTGTGACAGGTGAAAAGTTTAAGGGGAACAAGAGGGTAAACTTCTTCACTCAGAGGGTCTTAAGAATGTGGAATGAGTTGCCAGCACAGGTGATACATACAAACTTGATTTTAATGCTTAAGAGAAGTTTGGATAGATGCATGGGTGGTAGGGGTATGGAGGCTTTTAGCCCAGTTTAGGATGATGGGAGTAGACAGATTAAATGGCTCAGCACTAGCTAGGTGGGCCGAAAGGCCTGTTATTGTGCTGTACATTTCTATTATTCTATGACTATGAGTAGGTCAGGCAGACTAAACTAAATGGACTGCACAGAGAAGAAAAAGGTAAAAAATCAAGTTGCAGATTCAAAAAGAGCTCTTAGTTGCTCACTGTTGATGAAAACTCTGACAATGATGAGAGTGTCACAGGACTGGGTAGCCTTGAGATTTAGAATGTGAGAATTAACAATAGACAAGCAATATGGCTTACACCAGAATGACAAATTAATTAAAATGGAGGCAACACACACAAAATTCTGGAGGAACTCAGCAGGCCAAGCAGCATCTATGGAAAAGAGTACAGTCAACATTTCGGGCTGAGACCCTTCATCAGGACTGGAATAAAGATGAGGAGTCAGAGTAACAAAGTAGGGGTAGGGGAAGAAGAACCACAAGGTGATAGGTGAAACTGGGAGTGGGGGAGTGGTGAAGTAAAGTGCTGGGAAGTTAATTGGTGAAAGAGGTACAGGGTGCAGAAGGAAGAACCTGATAGGAGATGGCAGAAGGCCATGGAAAAAAGAAATGGAGGAGGAGCACCAGGGGAGATGATAGGCAGATGAGGAGATGAGGTGAGAGAGGGAAAGGGGAATGGGGAACGATGAAGGTGAGGCATTGCCGCAGGTTCGAGAAATCAATGTTCATGCCATCAGGTTAGAGGTTACCTAGTTGGAATATAAGATGCTGCTTCCCCCAACCTGAGTGTAGCCTCATTGTGACAGTAGAGGAGGCCCATGGACTGACATGTTGGAATGGGATGTGGAATTAAATTGGTTGGCCACTGGGAGATCCCACTTTTTCTGGCGGATGGTGTGAAGGTGCTCAGTGAAATGGTCTCCCAATCTGCGCCGGGTCTCATTGATATACAAGAGGCCACACTGGGAGCACCGGACACAGTAAATGACCCCAATAGACACACAGGTGAAGTGTTACCTCACCTGGAAGGACTGTTTAGGATCTTGAATGGTAGTGAGGGAGGAGGTGTAGGGGCAGGTATGGCACATAATCCACTTGCATGGATAAGTGTTAGGAAGGAGATCGGGGGAGGTGCGAATGGACAAGGGAGTTGCATAGGGAGTGATCCCTGTGGAAAGCAGAAAGTAGGGGGAGACAAAGATGTGCTTCGTGGTGGGATCCCGCTAGAGATGGCAGAAGTTACGGAGAACTACGTGCTGCACAAGGAGGCTGGTGGGGTGGTAGGTGAGGAAAAGTGGAACTCTGCATCTGGTGGGGTGGCGGAAGGATGGGGTGAGGGTAGACATCCACGAAATGGAAGAGATGGGGTTGAGGGCAGTGTTGATGGTGGAGAAAGGAAAGCACTTTCTTTGAAGAAGGAGGACATCCCCTTAGTTCTGGAATAAGACTCTGACTCAGCTGTTTCAGTCATTCCACAAAATGAGTCTGAACAGCAATTCAAAGATAACAAAACTGAAGCCTGCAGATATCTAGCTAAGAACTTACATCAGAAAGAAAGATGTTTCCTGTGGGAATAACATTCGTAACAGTGAATTACAACAACCAACAAGCCAGATTGGGCTTGTATGTGGTCAAAAACAGGAGTGCCATTGTTAAGACTTTAACAATGTCCTCATAAGGCTTTTCGCCAGGCTTAACAGGTTGCACTAGACTTCATAATAAATCAAACATATTTGCACCCATCACAGTTAGAAAAACTGGAAAATGAATATCATCTGAAATTTGATTTGCCAGTGTAAAATTTTCAAATCTTTCAGTAAATGAACTACATTGCTCTGTCATTTCATCATATGGCCCCTTACTTCCAAACATTGTCACCATTTTCAAACACAATTATGCTCCAGAAAAGTTAACTAACCTTCTCACCCTCTTGAATGCTTTATTTAACTGTCATGTTCTCCTTCTGTCCCCTCGGATTCTTCACTCACCAGGTTTCCCTTGGCAGTTTTCTTGTGCTGTACAGTGTCTTCCTTCAACATAATCACATTACACAGTGGTATACCACCAGCACTGCACGTGGACTTTACTTGCCAAAGGGAACAAAACAATAAATATCACGTGAGGACTTGTCACCTCATCTGCAGTTATTATGTTTGTGGTACTGGTGGCTGTGAGTAACACACACGAGAGACAAGAGAGGTGAAGAACAAACGTGCAACTATTTACTTTGCTTGAAAGTCATCCACACAGAATGCCCTCTCACATTACATTCAGTAAATAACACACAGGGACGCTTGACGGCAACCTGCAAGGTTCAAAATGTACAAAAATATGTAACAAATGTACTTTATTCATAGGCATTGGTGCGCTGTGAAGCTGATTGATGGAAGATTCATGTGGTGTGCCTGCTTTGAAATCATGTGATTGGAGCAAAAAGCTGCAGATGCTGGAAGTCCGAGATAAACTCTTTGAAAGCTGGAAGTAATCAGCAGGTCAGGAAACATCAGTGGGAAGAGAAGCGGAGATTATCTTTCTGATACAGTGCTTTGCAGAGTGGGGAAGATGAAGAAAACAGAAGCAAATTGAAACAATAACAATGTACCACTGAATAGACTATTCTGTCTTTAGCAAGAGCTTAAAAAATTAATATACAGAAGAATACTACATGGTAACTGAAGCACCACCTTATTTAGAGTATATATAGTCTATCTTAATAAGTGCTGTATATGAAGATAAAACAGCAGAAGATTGTTGAGCAAGTGTAAGCCTTCAAGAGACACTGTAACAACTTTTACTTACGTAGAACCTTCAGCTGGCTAAAGTCAAATTTAGCAGTTGCTGGCTACAGTGTTGTTTGTGGGTATTCTCCTACAGCTGTGGGATAGTTCTGATTGGTTGCTGAAGTCATCTCCTAAATGATAGACAATGTCTTCTTGAGGCATCAACTTTCGAAAATGTCCTTGAGTGTGGGGAGGCTAATACCTATGATAGAGCTGGTTCAGCTTGTAACGCTCGACAGTGGCTCCCCCATGCTACAGCGATGCAGCCAGTTAGAACGCTCTCCATGGTACACCCTTAGAAATTTGCCAGACTCTTTCAAGACATACTTGGGTCAAACAGGCAGAGTTAAATTATGCATCACTGTCCCAGCATATGTTTTGTAGCTTTGTTCATTTTGGCCATCAGGAGTCTTGTTTCTTATTTGTTCAATCAAGATGGGCTCCAAATGGCCTGTGTTTATTCCCCAAGCTTCTGCCTTTCTCATGTTTCAGGTATAAGGATGCAAACCACTGAGAGGATTGTCAAGGTTCAGGATTATTATGGCTTCTTTTTAGAATGTTTTGACTTATCTGTCTCTGGTTTGACTCTGAAATTTACATTCTTTTTAATTTGCCAATCTAAATGTCATGTACTCAGGGTTCACGTCAGATTTGCCAAGGATGAGGTGGACTGGTAGATTTATAATTTATTTTTTAAAAAGAAAGTTCATGATACTACTTTACCGCAAAGGCAACTATCAGAATTTATTAACGCAAAAGATTGTGCAGATGCTGGAAATCCAGAATGGCACACAAAATCAGTAGTGTAGTGGTTAATGCAATGATATTACAGCTCACAGAGCTCTTGCAGATGGAGCTTGGGGTTCAGTTCTGACACTGTTTGTATGGTTTGTCCATGATGTGTGGGTTTCCTCCATGTGCTCTAGTTTCCTCCCAGAGTCCAATGACATACCGGTCAGTAGGTTAATCGATCATTGTAAATTGGCCTGTGTCAGCTTATTGGGCGGCAGAGGGCTGTCCCATAATGGATCTCCAACTAAAAATTAAAAAAAAACAAATAGAAACTCTAAAAACTCAGCTGATCAGGCAGCATCTGTGGAAAGGAGTAAATGGTCAATGATCAGCCCGAAATGTCAACCATATATTCTCCTCCATAGATGCTGCCTGGCCTACTGAGTTTCTCCAGCATTCAGGTGTGCATTATAATTTAGCAGTCTCTGCCTGTGGACTAAATGTAGTACAATCCAACCTATAAATATCTGTTTATACACATACACACACACTTTGCAGCACTTTCTGGTTTCGAGGGTCACTCGTTTGGAATTTGTAGGCTGCATTTTTACATATTCCACAGATGTTTACCTCCAATTTGATCGTAATATAGTTTACAATGGAAACCTGTTCATTGAAAGGACAAGGGATCAAATGTTGAAGAGGTCTTACATACCATGGTTAAATTTGTGTTTAATGGCAACAATCAGACTAGTCAAATAATCATTACCTTGGGCTGTTTACAAAGTAGCCACTGCTGAAGCAATTAATTAGGTGACATGTCTCCTAGAGTTAAAAGATGATAGGCAGGCATTGCAAAGACTGGGAACACTGCTGACTAAATTAACAGATTAGATCTTTTGGTTCTGACTCTATATCCCAACTGAAAACTTACCGCTTTCTTTCAATTTAATAAATTTTAACCCAGTTTCCTAAGGCAATGTTAAAAGGCCCTTTAGGTCTGGGAGTACCTTTTAGGTATAGGGATGTAATTGAAGTGTAGGAGCGTAATTATTGTTACATGTGATCCAGACTGGTTGACAGAAGGGATGGAGACATGAATTCATACACCATCATTAACATCTGAGGAATGTAACATACTGAACTTATTCAACTAGAATTATTTTTTAAAAATCTGTTATCAATGGTGATTATAAAAATGCATCTGGCTTTCCATGAGCCTCCAAGGAAAGTAACCTGTCATACTTTCCAAATATGTCTAATTGAGCTCATAGAGAATTGTCAATGTGGTTGATTCTTAACTGCTCTCTGAAAAGAAGCTTTAAAGGTAATTTCAATGTTAGTATTTATTTCAAGAGGACTGGAATATAAAAACAAGAATATAATGCTGAGGCTCTGCCAGGTGTTGTTCAGACCCTATATGGAGTATTGTGAGCAGTTTGGGGCCCCATATCTAATAATGGATGTGCTGGCATGGGAGAGGTCCAGAGGAGGTGCACAAGAATTATCTTGGGAATGAAAAGGTTAACATCTGAGCAGTGTTTGATGGCCCCATGCCTGTACTCACTGGAGTTTAAAAGAATGACGGGGGATCTCTTTGAAACCTGCTGAATATTGAAAGGCTACATAAAGTGGTGATGGAGTAAAAGTCTCCAAAAGTGGGCGAGTCGAAAGACTAGAGGACAAAACCTCAGAGTAGAAGGACAATCCTTTAGAGATAAATCAGTATGATTGAAAGATGGAGCAGACTCAATGGGCTAAATGGCCTCATGCTGCTCCTCCATATTATGTTCTAAAGATAGATAGGCAACAAATAGACAACTATCATCCAATAATGATTTTTTAGTCTTTTAAAATCATTTCTCTTGAGTAATTGAGACAATTGTGACCAAAATCGTCTGGTTTTATGGTTAAACTTCACTGCCCATTATGCGAATGATACTAGATAGATTTTTATAGATAGGTAAATGTGCAATGGGCAATGTTAAAGAAAGCACATGTAGTTTACAGCAAATTCTTGTTTTAAAGGCATAAAAGTGCCTAACTTTTGTTAGGATGAGTGACTAACCTGGGAAATGAAAGACAGCATTAAAACAAATGAAATATTTCATGTGCTTTCTCAATTAAGCAATAGACCTAAGGAATGGAAGAATTTCAAATTTCTGTAAATGAGAATTGATATAGCAAAGTTAATGATAGAGTAGCAAATAAACCAAAAACATGCAGATGTAAAAGCTTATACAAATGTGCAAAACTTTTTAAAAAATCAAAAATTGATGAAACTCCCTCTCAGATTAACATAGGAGAAATTATATTGAGAAAATAAATGAAACAAATATTGTCTATTGCCATGGAAGACAACAGAAAATCATATAGAGATTATAAAAAAGTAGCATTTGTACAGAAAAGCAGAGTAATTTCTGAGATTGGAAACCGATGAATTCCTGGGACTTTATGGCCTGCACCCTAAGGCTTTGAAAGAGGCAGCTATGGAGATGAGGAACACCCTGGTTGTCATCTTCCAAACTTCCATAGATTCCAGAATAGCTTCCACAGATCAGAAGGTAGCAAAGGTAACTCCAATATTTAAGAAAGCAGTGACAAATAAAAAAGGTCGACAGGCCAGTTAGACTAGCAACTGTAGGGCACGTAGAAAATAATTTTAGGATTGGGCAGAGTCGCCATAGCTCTTTTGAAAGGGAACACTATTAGAATTTTGTGAGGTTTCTGCCTGAAGAATAAGGAGGAAACAATGGACGTCCTGTAAATGGGCTTTCAGACAAGGTGGCTCAAACAGAGAACATGGAACATAGACGGGGGTGGAGTTTCAAGATGGCGACGTAAGCATCTGCCTTTTAGGCGCTCTTTATTTTTTTAACTATAATCACCCTTTAATTAGACCTTTTCGAACTTAATCATATGAGTTGCTACCTTTGATTGACCCTTTTTTCCTAAAATAATAGTTGATCTAATCTTGTCAAACCTAAAATGGCTACAAGTAAGAAATCGGCTAAGGATCCTTTATCCATCGACGCAATTGTTGGTCTTTTGGACACTAAACTGGATGTTAAATTTGCGGTTATGGAAAGTAAATTGGACAATAAACTGGATGCTAAATTTGCGGCTCTGGAAGGCAGACTAGAAGGTAAATTGGACAGTAAACTGTTAAGTTTGGAAAGGAGGATTACTTCGAAAATATCCGATCTTGAAGGAGTTGTTAAATCACTTGAAACTAAGTTTCAGTCGCAGGCGTTAGAGGTTCAACAGCATGGAAATAAGATCACGACTCTTGAACAATCAATTTGTGAAAAAGCACGTACAATTGAAGTGTTAGAGAAGAAGATAGAGTCGACTGCTAAAACTTTAGATCAGTACAAGTTTAAAATTACTGATCTTGAAAATCGTTCTCGCAGACAGAATTTGCGCATCATCGGAATTCCCGAAAAAGTTGAGTCCGGTGATTTAACTGAATTTTTCTCTAAATTACTGTGGGAAATTTTCGGTGGTGAAGGTTTGAAAAATGAACCTGTTATTGACCGCGTTCATAGAGTTGCGAGGCTTTCGCCTGTGTCTGATAAACCACGAGCGGTGATTGTTCGCCTTCATTATCCTCGTGAGAAAGAGCTTCTAATTCGATTAGCTCGTAAAAAAGGTATGATCTCCTACAGAAATTATTCATTTCGAATAGTTGAAGACTATTCGTATGAAGTTATGAAAGCCAGGATCGCTTTTAAACCAGTGATGGCAGAGATTCATTCGTTTGGTTTTAAACAAGCTTTAATGTATCCAGCGAAGCTTAGAATGGTGCTGCCCGACAACAGTCTACACTTTTTTATCACTCCTGAAGAAGCGAAGAAATTTGTTGAAGAATATCGATCCTCTAGTGCAACTTGAACTATGAGTTACATTGAAGATTTTTTTTTTGGAGAGAGGATGTTATTTCATTTTAAGTTTTAACCCTGGAAGTTGGGTTATAACTTCTTATTTTGAACTATGGGTCTGGGTCTTTTTTTTTTACTATTATTATTGCTTATAGATGCTGTTTTAATCTTTATAATATCCTTTTTTTATATACGTTTGTATTTTGTAATAATGAATTATTTTTTTTCAAAATGTCGTTTCTTCTTCCCATAAGTCTTTACTTTTTATAAGCGTTTATTTGCTTGCCTGTATTTAGAAATGGAACAAAGGTTTTGAATTCTTTTTCTTTAGTTTTTTTTTAAATATGTTGTAGTGTCTATTAAATCTTTTTTTTTATAAAAATATTCTATTTTGATAACTTTTTTTACTATATTTTCTCATTAGATTGCTGAATTTATATTCATATTTTGTAATATGGCTTTCTCAAAATGTCGTTTCTTCTTCCCATAAGTCTTGGCTTGTGAAGCGTCATCTTTGTATCTGAATATGGAATTTCTTTTTTAAAGGTGTATCACATTTTTAAACTTTAATGTGCATTTTTTTTTATTAATGATCTTTCTGGTTTTACTATTTTAGTTTTTTTTTGATTTGTCTGATATGGGTGTGTATGTGTATGTGTATGTATATATATATATATATATGTAGGTATATATATATATATATATATATTTTTTTTTTGCAACTCTATATTTTAATTGGGGTGTTATATAGTTTTTTCTTAAAAAATTTTCTTATGGAGCTGCCATCTTGAAATGGGGGTAATATTAGTATTAGTTTATGCGCCTGCCGCTTGGCTTTCTTTCAAAGGGTGGGGGGAGGGGGGAGGGATCTTTTTTCATGCTTTTGCTTTTTATTTTTTTGCTTTTAGTTTATGGGCTGACTTTAAATTGTTAATATTGTTGAGGTGTCAGGATCTCCGGTTGCTCCTGAATCAATTTTCCTTCTTCCTAAATTGTGGGTTATGTGTCTTTTTAACCTTTTATGATACACACAATTAATATTGGTATGATGGATAAATCTATTAACTTTATCTCGTGGAATACTAATGGTTTAAATCATCCGATTAAACGTAAAAAAATATTTAAAGTATTCCATAGATTGAACGCTAATATTATTTTTGCACAGGAGACCCACATTAGGAGGGAGGATAATCAATGTTTTTTTAGGTTCTGGAAAGGTCAACAATTTCACTCAAATTGTACCGCTAAAATTAGGGGTGTGTCTATTTTTATAGACGCCTCAATTTCGTTTACACATTATGAAATTATTTCTGATCCACAGGGTAGATTTTTGTTGATAACTGGTTCACTTTTTAATCGGAAAGTTGTTTTAGTTAATATTTATGCTCCAAACTTTGATTGTCCTGAATTTTTTAAACGTTTATTTACTTCTCTTCCTAATTTGAATGAATATATGTTGATTATGGGTGGAGACTTTAATTGTTGTTTGAATCCTTCGATGGATAGATCTAAACCTATTCGAACTCTTCCGAATAGATCAGCTTTACTTATTAATTCTTTTATGGTTGATTCTGGAATTACTGAAATATGGCGGTTTTTGAACCCTAAAGGTAAAGAATTTTCATTTTTTTCACATGTATATCATAGTTATTCTAGAATTGATTACTTTCTTATTGATCATCGTTTATTAACAGATGTTATTGATTGTAAATACGATTCTATTGCTATTTCGGATCATGCGCCTTTGAAGTTATCTATCAAGATTTCGGATTCTTCTATCAATACTAGATCTTGGAGACTTAATGCTACTTTACTTCAAGATCCAGAATTTATTACCTTCATAAAACAACAAATTGACTTATTTTTTTCAACAAACTATAATGAAGAGATTGATAAAGGAATACTTTGGGACTCATTCAAGGCTTTTATTCGTGGACAAATTATTTCATATTCCGCTGGTAAAAGAAAACAAAGATATTCAGATATAGCTTTATTGGTGGATAAAATTAAAGAAATTGATAAGATTTATTCCGTTACTCCTACCAAAGAACTTTATAAGAAGAGAGTTGAGCTTCAAATGGAACATAGTTTATTATTATCTTCTTCAATTGAGAATCAATTAATTAAGACTAGGGCTCAATTTTATATTCATAGTGATCGAACTGGTAAATTGTTAGCTAATCAATTAAAAGCTATTTCGACTAAGCGACAAATTATTAAAATTCGTAAACAAGACGGTAATTTAACTACTGATTATAAAGAAATCAATAACACTTTTCAAGATTTTTATAAATCTTTATATCAATCAGAATTTGACGGTGACCGGTTTACGATGGATAATTTTTTTAATAATTTGAATATTTCTAAACTGATAGATGAAGATTGTAGCTTGCTTGATGCTCCTATTTCTATGGATGAAATAAGAGAGGCTATCTCATCGATGAATTCAGGGAAAGCTCCTGGTCCTGATGGTTTTATTGTAGAATTTTTTAAAACTTTTTCTTTATTGCTTTCTCCTTGGCTATGTGAAATCTTTAATGATGCGTTTGTTAAGAAGAGATTACCTCAATCGTTTTATGAAGCTACTATCTCTTTAATTCTTAAAAAAGATAAAGATCCTACCTTATGTGCATCTTATCGCCCTATATCATTATTAAATGTAGACTCTAAGATTCTTACAAAAATTTTAGCCATTAGATTAGAAAAGGTATTACCACAGATTATTTCAGAAGATCAAACTGGTTTTATTAGGAATCGATCTTCCTTTTTTAATATTAGAAAATTGATTAACATAATTTATACTTCATCACCTACAACCCCAGAATGTGTTATCTCATTAGATGCTGAAAAAGCCTTTGATAGAGTTGAATGGACATATTTATTTAATGCATTGAGAAACTTTAATTTTAGTCCTAATTTTATATCATGGATTAAATTAATATATTATAAACCTGTTGCTTCTGTTCTTACAAATAATTATAGATCCTCTTTTTTTCAATTATCTCGTGGTACGAGACAAGGTTGTCCTTTAAGTCCTTTATTATTTAATATTGCATTAGAACCTTTAGCTATTGCTATTCGTGAGTCTCCTAATATTTTTGGTATTACCCGTAATGAGAAGTTATACAAATTATCGCTTTATGCTGATGATTTGTTGTTATATATTTCTAATCCTAGTAGGTCTATTCCTGCTATTTTATCCTTGTTGGCTCAATTTGGTAGTTTTTCTGGTTATAAGTTAAACTTAGATAAGAGTGAGTTATTCCCTTTAAACGCGCAAACTTTATTGAGTGATAGGATGCCATTTAAAGTTGTTACTGATAACTTTATCTATTTAGGTATAAAAATCACCAAGAAATATAAAGATTTATTTGGACTGAATTTTTTACCTATGCTTCATCAAATTCAGCAACTTACTACTAGATGGTCTCCCTTATTTTTATCATTAGTTGGTCGGATTAATGCTATTAAAATGATGATTTTACCGAAATTTTTATATTTATTCCAAGCTTTACCAATTTTTATTCCTAAATCTTTTTTTGATAATATTGATTCAAAGATTTCCTCATTTGTTTGGCAAAATAAAAATCCTAGGTTAAGCAAAAGGCAATTACAAAAGTCTAAAAAAGATGGTGGTCTAGCTTTACCTAACTTTAGATTTTATTATTGGGCGAATAATATTCGTAACCTAATGTACTGGAAACTAGATTTGGATTCACCTGTGTGCCCACAGTGGGTAAATTTGGAATGTAGTGAGGTTAAGGGATATTCTATATTTTCCGTTCTTGGTTCTTTTCTTCCTATTGATTTAGCCAAATTCAATAAACAGATATCTAACCCTGTTGTTAAACATACACTACGAATTTGGTTTCAATTTCGCAAATTCTTTAATCTGAAAAACTTTGCTTTGGACAGCCCTATTTTATGTAATTTTTTTTTTAAACCTTCATTGACAGATCAAGCTTTTAGTATATGGAAAAGGAAAGGTATAAAATGTTTTCGTGATCTTTTTTTTGAAGGTACTTTGATGTCTTTTGATCAACTATCCAACAAATTTGAATTACCTAAATCTAATTTTTTTAGATACTTACAAATTAGAAATTTCTTACATAAAATTCTTCCATCTTTTCCTAATTCAACTCCATCGGATTTTTCAGATTTGATTTTTACTTTTAATCCTTGTCAGAAGGGATTAGTAGCTTTTATTTATAACATGATTATGAAGATACAGCCAGAAATATCGGATAGAATTAGACAAGAATGGGAAAAAGAACTTCGATGTAATATATCAACAGATAAATGGGAAAAAATTTTACAAATGGTTAATTCCTCCTCTATTTGTGCTAAACATGCTTTAATACAATTTAAAATTGTACATAGAGCTTATATGTCTAAAGATAAACTTGCCCGATTTTATTCGCATATCAATCCTCAATGTGACAGATGTCACTTAGAAGTGGCTTCATTGACTCACATGTTTTGGACATGTCCCACTTTACATAACTATTGGAAGGACATTTTTGATGTCATTTCCTCAGTATGGAATATCGATTTACAACCCCATTTTATTACTGCAATTTTCGGTATACCAAATGAAGATGGCAATCAACTTTCCCCTTCAGTCAGACGAATGATTGCCTTTGTAACATTAATTGCCAGAAGGTCTATATTACAAAACTGGAAAGAAGTAAATCCTCCTACTACATTTCAGTGGTTCTCCCAAACTATTTCTTATTTGAGTTTGGAAAAAATCAGAAGCACTATCTTTGATTCTTCAATTAAATTTGAAGAAACCTGGGGACCATTTATTCGACACTTTCATATGAATTAATTTGGCTTATTTCAGATCCTTTTCTCTACTTATACTTGTTCAGGTATGGAGTTCTGGAGTTCTTTTCTTGACACCTTTATATATTTATAAAGTGTTATTATTGCCCATGTTAGTGTTAGTTTAGTATTTTTTTTCATTATATATTTTTTCTCATATATAATTTCAATTTTTTTTTTCTTTTTTCGACGATTATTTTTGTTTTTCATATATATTTACATAGACTTGATTGATTTATGCACCTTTTGTTGATGGATGTTTTAATAGGATATTATTATCCTATTACTAATGTAATCTCAAGTTTATTGAATCTGTAATCTATTCATTATTTTGTGTTGTTTTTTTTTATATATGAAATTTAATAAAAAGATTGAAAAAGAAAGAAAGGAACATAGACGAGTACAGGTAAGGCCATGTGCACAGTGTATGTGTCAATCATGATGCCAATTGAAGCTAATCCCTTCCACCTGCACATGGTCTACATCCCTCCATTCCCTGCCTATTCACATGCCTCCCTAGATGTCTTAAACATTGCTATCACATCTACTAGCACCACATCCTCTGGCAGTATATTCAAGCCACCTACCACCCTCAGTGTAAAAAGGTTGCCTCATATATTTCCTTTAAACTTCACCCCTCTTTCATTTAACAGAATTGAAGCACTGTGATTGTGGATAGTAATACTGACATAAATTGAGAACCAGTTACTTGAAAATAAACAGCAGGAATAAATAGTTCCTCTTCAGGTTTGGAGGCTAGCTCTAGTGCAGCGATAGCTGTTGGAAAAACCAAATATTCACAACCTGTATGTGGAAGACATACGGGTTGTTTGAGGAAGAGCACCCTCTGGGATATATCGAACAAAACCAAGGTTCAGAGAGAGTGAGTTCAATTGTCTTAAAGGGACAGACACCAGAACAGCAAGTTTCCTTGCACAAGAATTTCTGCAGATGCAGATCAGCACACACAAAATGCTGGAGGAATTCCGAAAGTACCACAGCATCCATGGAGGGGAATAAACGGTCGACGTTTTGACTTTCATCCTGAATCTTTACTGAGTTCCTTGAACATTTTGTGTGTGTTGCAGTAATTTCGTTTGTCTGTGCAATGGTGAGGCAATGGGATATGCCCAGCAGGTAAGAATACAAAATCAGAATAATAAAAACTGAGTCAGCATTAATGACTGGCAGAAACAGCCAGGTTTGATATTAACAGGACAGAGTGAGTTATTGAGATACTGAGTCCAAAGGCTACTTATCCAGATGGAAGATGAGGTGTTCCAGTCAGACTTGCATTGTGCCCCATTATAACCATACAGCAAGTGGCAGACAGTACTATACGGGAGAATATGCATAAAGTCAGATTTACATAATTGAGGTCATTCATAATCTGGTCATTCAGGCCCTTGTATATGGAATCTTTTGAGACAGCACCTCAAATATAGTGTACAGTTCTGTGTCCCCAACAAAAGAAGGATATATTTCCTATAGGGAGTGTCTGATTAAGGCACAACAGAATATTTCCTGGAATGGGAAGTTGTACGAGGACAGATTAGGTCGATTAGCCTCTATTCTCTTGATTTTGGAAGAATAAAAGATACTATCATTGTCTTTTCTTACAGAGGTCTACAGGATAGGTGCAGAAAGGATTTTCCTTCTGCCTTGAGTCACAGTTTCCAAAGAAGGGGCCATTGACTCAGGACTACAATAAGAAGACATTTCCTTATTAGGAAGTGCTTGATTTTTGCAGTTCTTTACACCCGAGTGCTGTGGAGGCTCAGTTCCTAAGCATGTTCTGAGCAGCTTCTAGTTGCTGGGTGTGACATCTCAGAGGAACTACCCTGGGCCCAACACATCGATGCGATCAAGAAGGCACACCAGCAGCTCTATTTCAGATGGAGTTTGAGGAGATCACCAAAGACTCCAGCAAATTTCTCCAGACAAACTGTGGGGAGCTTTCTGTCTGGTTGCTGCATGGCATCCTATGGAGCCTCCAATGCATAGGCTAAAGAAGTTATTGACTCAGCCAGCTCCATTGAGGGCACAATCCTCATGTCGGAAGCATAATTTTAAGGTGATTGGAGGAAAGCATAGGGAGGATATCAAAGGAGTTTTTTAACACAGAGAGTGATGGGAGCATGAAATGCACAAAGTGTGTGGAAGAGGCGGAAATATTGGAGACCTTTAAGAAACTCTTAAGTAGACACATGAATGGTAGAGAAATGGAGGTCTATGTAAGAGGGAAAGTTTAGATTGATGTTAGAGTACATTGAGAGAACTGCAAAAAAATTGTAGGCCATGTGGATGAACTGTGCTGTAATGTCTCTGGTCTAACCCTCCTTCCAATTCAGGATATTCATCCAAGACCTCAAGATGGTGGAATCTATTATTAAAGACCCTCACCATCCAGGAAATGCCCTCTTCTCAGTTCTACCATTATAGAGGATGTATTTGAGCCTGAAGACTCACACACAATGTTTTAAGAACAGTTTCTTCGCCTCCAACATCAGATTTCTAACAGTCCATGAATGCATGAACATTACCTCATTAACAACACACACAAAATGCTGGAGGAAATCAGCAGGTCTGGCATCACCATGGATGTAAACAAGCCATCAATGTTTTGGGCTGAGACCCATCATCTGAATTACACCTGGTTAGGTCTTCCACACTATTTATTCATTCGGTAACTTAAAGTTATTTTTATTTTTGCACTGTTACTGTCACAAAGCAGCAAATTTCAAAATGTATGACAATGGTAATAAACATAATTCTGATTATATTCTATTGATAATTTAATAGGTTCTTGTGGATTAAACGAATCCAGTTATAAGGGGTTAGAGTGGGAATGTGTCAGATGATTTTAAATAAGAGGGGCTGATTGGCCTGTTCCTGGTTTCCTTTCTTATGTTCCTATGTAAAGGGGAATCAGAAATGTAATGAATTTGTTTGGAATGAAGGAAGAACATGCCTTAGGCTTGAATTTCAAAGTAGAGGTTCACATCTCTGATAAGAGGCACAGTGGCTCCTTCAGGATCTGGCAGTTTGACATCGAAGGACTGATGAATCCTTTGACTCAAAACACAAACCCATCTCCCTCTTTCTGATACTGCCTCTCAGCATTTGCAGCATCGCCCGTCTTTTCATCTCGGCTCCGCGTGATGTTGTGTAGCACTCAGCAGGCCACAGAAATGTGACACAACACTGCAAGATGTTCAGACATGTTGGATTCTGACGCCTGAAGGACATTTTCAATGAACCCACGTCACTCTCTGTTAACTCTCGTTGACAGAGAAGTGTCAATGTGATTTTCCTCAGTCGTCACCTGGGACTTCAGCCCTTGACTGTTGTCACCAGGGGAACAATAGCGAAATAATTAATTTCATCAAACACAGAACAGCCTAATTCTACACCCTCATCACTCCCTGCAGGAGGTTAATTTTACTGACTGACTTTGATCTGCTTCTATCGGGAACACCATGATGGAATGCTTAAATTGCCTCTGTAATTTTAGGAAGGTCTCACAACAGATTTGGTGTCCTTTAGTGAATGTCTCCCAGAAAAAGACAACTTGCTTTTTCCACCTTGGATGGAAAGAACAGACTGCCCTGTCTGCCTAACTAGCAAAATAATTGAAAGGCCAAGATAGAGTGGATGTGGAGAGCATGTTTCCAATAGTGGGACAGCCTAGAACCAAAGGGCACAGCTTCAAAACAGAAGGAAGGGCATCCTTTTAGAACAGAGATTCTGGAGAATTTCTTTAATTTACAGTCAGTTTCTGGGATTCATTGCCACAGACGCCTGTAGAGGCCAAGTCACTGGGTATGTTTAAAGTGGAGATTCATAAATTCTTGATTAGTAATGCATAAAAAGGGTACAGGGAGAAGGCAGGAGAATGAGGTTTAGAGGGAAATTTAAACAGATATAATTGAACAGCAGATCAGACTCAAATGGCCCAATAGCCTAATTCTACTCCTACGTCTTATGGACTTCAGTCTCATAATTAAGAGAAATTATACTGCAAATCTGGAAATTGAGTTTGATGAACTAAGTTCAAAGTATAAAGTTGAAAATAAATATATTATCAAATTATGTCACCACATACGAACCTGGGATTTATTTTCTTGCTGGCATACTCAATAATTCCAATAACCGTAACAGAATCAATGAAAGACCGCACCCAAAGGGCAGGTAAGCAATGCAGAATAGACAACAAACAGTGCAAATCCAAAATAGAAATGGGAAAAAGATAATAATTTTTTAAAGTAAATAAATAATAAAAGAGCATGAGATGAAAGTGAGTCCATAGATTGTGGGAATTGTTCAGTGATAGAGTTATTCCCTCTGATTCAGGAGCCATTTGGCTGAGGAGTAAAAACTGCTCCTGAACCTGGTGGTGAAAGTCCTGAGGCTCCTGTACCTTCTTCCTGATGGCAGCAGCACGAAGAGAGCATGTCCTAGGTCAGGGGTCAGCAACCTTTGCCATTGAAAGAGCCACTTGGACCCGTTTCCCACAGAAAAGAAAACACTGGGAGCCGCAAAACCCGTTTGACATTTAAAATGAAATAACACTGCATACGTTTTGTTTTGCCTTTATGCTATGTATAAACAAACTATAATGTGTCGCATTTATGAAATTGATGAACTCCTGCAGAGAAAACAAAATTACATTTCTGCATGCAACAAAAACATTTTGAACTCAGAAAAAAAGACGTTGGGTTGAAGGTTACTTTTAAGTAAAATACTCAACGTCTATTTGAGTCCTCCTTGTATTTATGAAAAACGCCGAACTTAAATTTGCCACCAGCAGCAAAAATAACGTCAGCCAGCTGTCAACCTGAAAAATAAAAGGACTATTTCACTGAACAATGAAAACATATTCATATACGTAAAATAATAGGCAATTAAAATATTTATCATACTTGATCAGGTTGACTCACACCTGACAATGCAGTCGTATTCAGTAGGGATGGATCGATGCTTAGGGGAGTGACCGGGAAGGATAATGTGTTTTTTTCCTCTCTGAACTCACAGAAGCGTTTCCCAAACGATGTTTGCATTGCGATGATTGCAGAATGTAAATATTCCGAATTTATCATGTCGTGACCTTGTTTGAACTCTCTCAAATTGGGGAAGTGAGACAATGTGCTTTTCTGTAAATCTCTGGCAAGCAACGTCAAGTTGCGCTCGAATGCCAAAACATCCTCCAACATGTGCAGGGCTGTACGTCCTTACCCCGTTGAAGAGCTGTGTTCAGCGTGTTCAGGTGCGCTGTCATGTCTACCATGAAGTGTAGCTTTTCCAGCCACTCTGGCTGTTCCAGCTCAGGAAAGGTGAGCCCTTTGCTGCCCAGGAAAGTTTTCACTTCTTCCAGACACGCGACAAAGCGTTTCAGCACCTTCCCTCTGGACAGCCAGCGATAAAAACACGTTGTAGCGGTGTGTTACACACAGTCAGTAAACTGCAGTCAAAGATAGCTTTATTCGAACTAAACAGCCTTGCTTTTAAGCCTCCCTCAACCCGCCCCCCCCATGGGCGCGGATGCTGCAAAAGACACGTACTCACAAACCCCCGTAGGCTATCTCCCTTAGCCTGAACGCTGGCTAATTGTGAGCCGGTTCGGATGTGTCAGGGAATGGGTCGCCACAACGTCTTATTTAGATTGTACAAGATCACCATAATCTTCAAATTTAGAATTACATTTCAAAAACTAACAAACTAACATAAAATACATTTTAATTAAATACTGACCATGTAGCGGTGTGCTACACGCAGCGCTAAAATTACGACACGGAGTCGGTAACTGCAGTCGAAGGAAAAAACTTTATTCGAAATCTTCAGCCTCACTTTTAAGCCTCCCTCAACCTGCCCCCCATGGCGCAGAGGCTCCAAAGCTCTGTGCTCGCAAACCCCCGTAGGCTATCTAATTGTGAGCCGGTTCGGATGTGCCGGGAAAAGGGTCGCCACAACCAATTATTTCCCAAAGCAACAGGGAGCCGCAGCACAGACGTAAAAGAGCCACATGTGGCTCTGGAGCCGCGGGTTGCTGAACCTGGTGGTGAGAGTCCTGAGGCTCCTGTACCTTCTTCCTGATGGCAGCAGCACGAAGAGAGCATGTCCTAGGTGGTCAGGGTCCCTGATGATAGACCTGCTTTCCTGCAACAATGCTTTATGTAGATGTGTTCACTGGTGGAGAGGGCTTTACCTATAATGGACTGGACTGTATCCACTACATTTTGTAGGATTTTTCATTCAAGGACATTGGTGATTTGATACCAAGCTGTGATGCAGGCAGGCAATATACTCTCCAGCACACATCTATAAAAGTTTATCAAACTTTTAGATGTCATGCCCAATCTTCGCAACCCCTAAGAAAATAGAGGAATCCTGTGCTTTCTTCGTAATTGCACACTCATGCTGGGCCGAGGACAGGTCCACCAAAATTAAAGTTGCTGACCCTTTCTACCTCTGATCCCCTGATGAGGTCTGGCTCAGGGGCCTCTGGTTTCCTCCTCCTGGAGTCAATAATCAGCTCCCTGGTCTTCCTGGCAATGATTAAGAAGTTGTTGTTGTGGCACCACTCAGTTAGATTCTCTATCTCCCTCTTGCTGATTCGTCACCACCTTTGATTTGGTCTATGACAATGGTGTGGTCAGCAAACTTAAGTATGACGTTGGAGCTGTGCTTACCTCACAGTCATAAATGTAAAGCAAGTAGAGTAGGGGGCCATTTTATACAGCCCCAGGTGCACCTGTGCTGATGGAGATTATGGAGGAGATATTGTTGCCAATCTGAGCTGAGACAATCAAGAATCCATTTGCACAATGAGGTGTTTGTGGCCAAGGTCTTGAAGCTTATTGATAAGTTTAGAGGGGATGATAGACTTGAATGCTGAGCTGTAGTCGATAAAGAGCATTCCAATGTATGCATCTTCGCTGTCCAGATGTCAAGTGAGAAGCCAATGAAATGGCATCTGCTGTGGATCTATTGTGCCTTCTGGCAAATTGGAGTGGATCCAAGTCACTTCTCAGCCAGGAGTTCACATGTTTCATCACCAACCTCTCAAAAACACTTCATCACTGTGGATGTAAATGCTACTGGACAGTGTTCTTTGAGGCAGGTTGTCACGTTTTTCTTAGGCACTGGTGTACAATTGAAGTCTAGTTGAAGCAGATGGGTACCTCAGACTAACAAAACGGGCGGTTAAGGACCTCAGTGCACACTCCAGCCAGTTGATCACCACAGACCTTTAGTGCTCAGCTAGGTACACCATCTGGGCCTGATGCTTTCCTTGCAGTCACCCTTCTGAAGGATGCTCTCATGTTGGCTTCAGAGATTGAAATCATAGGTTCATCAGGAGAGATTGTGATGAATCCTCCATGCTTTGACAGTCCAAGTAAGCACAGAGGCTTTGATCTCGTCTGGAAGTGAAGCCCTGTTGTCACCTATGCCACTTAATTTCACTTTGTAAGAGGTGGTAGTATTCAAGCCCTGCCACAACTGTCAAACATCCTTCATTGATGCAAGTTTAACCTGGAATTGCCGCTTTGTCCATGAGTTGGCTTTCCAGAGATTGTTCTTGATCTTCTTGTATCTTACTTGATCACCAGACCTCACTGCCTCTAATCTGGCCTTCAGCAGAACATGGACCTCATGGTTCATCCAGGGCTACTAACTGGGGAAGACTCTGAATGATTTTGTGGGGACACACTCATCTACAACTGTGTTGATAAAGTCCTTGACAACCGTGGTCTATTCATTCAGATCCAAATATAAGTGTTTGAACACAGCACAGTCCACTGAATCAAAGCAATCCTGTAATCACTCCTCTGCCTCCTGCAACCACTCCTTTGTCTCTGTAGCCTCGTTCTTTAGCCTCTGCATGGATACAGGCAGGGGAAGGACAGCCAAGTTACAGAAAGTTGTAAAATTAGTCAGGGCCATTGTGGGCACTAACCTTCATTGCATCCAAACTATCTTCAAGAAGTGATGCCTCAGGAAGGCAGCGTTCATCATTAAGAACCCGCCACAACCCAGGACATGCTCCCTTCTCATTATTCCTGTCAGAGAGGGAGTACAGGAGCCTGAAGGCAAATACTCTGTGATCCAGGAACAGCTTCTTCCCTCTGCCATCCGATTTCTAAATGGACATTGAACCCATGAACACTACCTCAATATTTGTTTTGTTTCTGTTTTTGCAACACTTATTTTAACTTAACTATTTAATATACATATATCTATACTTACTATAATCCATTTTTTTCTATATTTGTCATAAATTGCATTGTACTGCTTCCATGCAAAAAAAGAATTTCACGACATATGCTGGTAGTGTTAAACTTGATTCAGATTCAGATTCTGATTCTGATCAGATTTCCCAAGTGCGGTTTGAGCATGGAATGGTATGCATTCCTTATCTTAGTATAGTATATTATTAGCTAAATATAGCATACAGTGTATCTTAGGTACAGTAAAACAGCAATGATCCACTGTCTGATTCTTGGGAAGTTCTGGTGGTTCAGCATCTGGTGTTGATTCACCCAGTCCTCTTAGCACAGAAAGCTTCAGTTCCTGCACTTTCTTCAAAATCTGATCCCCAGTTCCGGCACTCCGTTCAACACCCTGAGCCCCAGTTCCCACACTCCGTTCAACACTCTAATCCCCAGTTCCGGCACTCCGTTCAACACCCTGAGCCCCAGTTCCCGCACTCCGTTCAACACCCTGAGCCCCAGTTCCCGCACTCCGTTCAACACCCTGAGCCCCAGTTCCCGCACTCCGTTCAACACCCTGAGCCCCAGTTCCCGCACTCCGTTCAACACCCTGAGCCCCAGTTCCCGCACTCCGTTCAACACCCTGAGCCCCAGTTCCCGCACTCCGTTCAACACCCTGAGCCCCAGTTCCCGCACTCCGTTCAACACCCTGAGCCCCAGTTCCCGCACTCCGTTCAACACCCTGAGCCCCGGTTCCCGCACTCCGTTCAACACCATGAGCCCCGGTTCCCGCACTCCGTTCAACACCCTGAGCCCCGGTTCCCGCACTCCGTTCAACACCCTGAGCCCCAGTTCCCGCACTCCGTTCAACACCCTGAGCCCCAGTTCCCGCACTCCGTTCAACACCCTGAGCCCCAGTTCCCGCACTCCGTTCAACACCCTGAGCCCCAGTTCCCGCACTCCGTTCAACACCCTGAGCCCCAGTTCCCGCACTCCGTTCAACACCCTGAGCCCCAGTTCCCACACTCCGTTCAACACTCTAATCCCCAGTTCCGGCACTCCGTTCAACACCATGAGCCCCAGTTCCCGCACTCCGTTCAACACCATGAGCCCCAGTTCCTGCACTCCGTTCAACACCCTGATCCCCAGTTCCCGCACTCCGTTCAACACCCTGAGCCCCAGTTCCCGCACTCCGTTCAACACCCTGAGCCCCAGTTCCCGCACTCCGTTCAACACCCTGAGCCCCAGTTCCCGCATTCCGTTCAACACCCTGAGCCCCAGTTCCCGCACTCCGTTCAACACCCTGAGCCCCAGTTCCCGCACTCCGTTCAACACCCTGATCCCCAGTTCCCGCACTCCGTTCAACACCCTGAGCCCCAGTTCCCGCACTCCGTTCAACACCCTGAGCCCCAGTTCCCGCACTCCGTTCAACACCCTGAGCCCCAGTTCCCGCACTCCGTTCAACACCCTGAGCCCCAGTTCCCGCACTCCGTTCAACACCCTGAGCCCCAGTTCCCGCACTCCGTTCAACACCCTGAGCCCCAGTTCCCGCACTCCGTTCAACACCCTGAGCCCCAGTTCCCGCACTCCGTTCAACACCCTGAGCCCCAGTTCCTGCATTCTATTTAACATCCTGCTATCCTGCACCCTCCCTAAAGTTACCACATCTTCTCTAAAGCTCCACATGAGGCGACCAGGAATGAATGTCAAGTCTGGCCCAGCCAGAGTTTTATAGATTTGCAACCTGAAGCCTAGTTCTCACTTGCCCTTAGCTCAACAAGGCCACAGTTATGCATTCCCTTTAACAAACAGAATCCTGCTTCTCACACTTCCTTGCTTCCCTGTACAATTCTCCTTTTTAAAAAAATAGCTCTTTAATCCAATTTTAAATCTAAAATTCGAATAAGTTTTCAGTGGACATTTTACAAGCATGTTGCTGGGTCCTGAAGACCTGATTTACAGGGATATGTTGAATAGGTTAGGATTTTTTTCCTTGCAGTGTAAGGAGAATGAGGGGAGATGTGACGGAGGTATACAATTATGAGGAGTGTGGATAGGGTAAATGAAAACAGGCTTTTTCCTCTGTGGTTGATTGAAACTAGAACTGGAAGTCATAATATTAGGGAAAAAGGTGAAACATTTAAGGGAACATGAGGGGGATCTTCTTCACTCAGAGAGTGGTGCGAGTGTGGAATGAGCAGCCAGCGGATGTGGTGGATGAGGGGTTCATTGCAACATTTAAGAGTAGTTTGGATAGGTATATAGATGGGAAAGATATGGAGGGTTATAGTCTGGATGGTTGATGGCACTAGGCAAAGTAACAGACTAGATGGACCGATTGGCCTGTTTCTGTACTCTGTGATTCTATGGTTCAAAGTGATGGGCCACCATATGTTTGTTTTTTAACACTATTGAAAAAAGCCTTGGGTCATTACCTTAAAAATATCACAGAAGTTCAAGTAAAAATAACTCTTAAGTTCAAATCTGGAGGTTTGGCTAAAAGTTCTACTGCACACTGGGGCTGCCAAGCCACCAGAGTGGACTGGAACCTGAAGGAAATGAGAATTAGTCTGCGGAGCACTGTTGTAATTGCTACTCAAGAGAGATATCAGAGGAGCTTTAAAAATTATATATTTTTTTGTAATTTTCCTTGGAACTGCTTGTTTATTAGTTATTATAGTGGGGTCAGAAAATGCTGATTGAAAATCAAGGAACATTTCATCAAGTCAAGAAGAATATATTTGCTTTCCGGTTGGGCAACAATGTCGGGGTGCAGAGGTGGGAGGTGTGGGAGGTGCAATCTCACATAAAAGATCTTCCAGGAAGGCATCGAGCCAAAACTGGCAACCTTTACTGCAACTTCTAACCTGAAATTTTAGAGAAGCTGAACTGCACGTACAGACCAGAAAACTTTTGACTCTAGGATCCGAGTCAGATAGAACTAACACTGTATCTTTTCCAGGGTAGAGGTGTCTGAAACTAAAGGGTACAGGTTTAAAGTGGAAGTTGAAAGGCCACAAGAGCATAAGATATAAGCATAATCAGGCCCTTCGAGTCATCGAGTCTGCTCTGCCACTTGATCATGGCTGATTTATCTTTCCTCTCATCCCCATTCTCCTGCCTTCTGGTAAACTTTGATGCCCTTTCTGAACAACCTCTATCAACCTCTGCTTTAAATGTACCCAATAACTTGGATTCCACAGCTGTCTGTGGCAATAAATTCCACAGATTCATAACCCTCTGGCTAAAAAGATCCTTTCTTATCTCTGTTTTGAACGGACGTTCTTCTATTCTGAGGTTGTGCCTTCTGGTCACAGGCTCTCCCACTACAGGAAACATGCTCTCTACTCCCATCTATCTAGGCTTTCCAATATTCAGCAGATTTCAATGAACTCCCGTCTTGTCTTTCTTCAGTGCATACAGTCCCAGAGCAATCAAACACTCCTCATATGTTACAGAGAGATCTTATTAAGGTATATTAAATTAGGAGGGGTATAGATAGGGTAAATGCTTAAAGGCCTTTTCCCTTCAGATTGAAAATACTCTAGAACTGGAGGTCATAATTTTAGGGTGAAAAGTGGAATACTTAAGGGGAATCTGAGGGAGAACTTCACTCAGTGTGTGGTGAAGGTGTGGAAACAGCCAACAGTGGAAGTTGCAGGTGCAGGTTCATTTGTAATAGAAGTTCGAATAGATACATGGATGACAAGAGTATGGGAAGGCTGTGGTCCAGATGTAAGTAGATGGGAGTAGGCAGAAGACTGATCAGCATGGACTAGACAGGCTGAAAGGCCTCTTTTTGTGCTGTAGAACTCTATGACTCTTTGAGGGGCATATGTTTCATACAGAGGGTGGTGGGTATATGGAAAAACCTGCCAATAGAAGTGGTAAAGGCAGGTACAATTACAAGGTTTAAGAGACATTTGAACACATGTCACAACTAACCTACACCCCCACAAACTACAAGAATAGAAAGATCCAATGAACCTCAAAACTTTAAAGGATTTCTCTTCATGTCGATCTCCATGGTTTCAGAATCTGAAGTTTGGTATCGCCGATATATACCATGAAACTTGGTGTTTTGCAGCAGCAGTACAGTGCAGTACATAAAAATACTATAAATTGCATATAAGAAATACTGTACATCTAAAAATATAAATTAGTAGTGCAAAAGGAAAGCAAAAATACTGTAGTGTTTATTATTTAATTCAGAAATTTGATAGCAGAGGGGAAGAAACTGTTCCTGAAATGTTGAGTGTGTGATTTAAGGCTTGAGTATCTCCTCTTTTATGGTAGCAATGAGAAGAATGCATGTCTTGGGTGATGAGATTACATACACATCACCGAGGGCTTCACGTGGTCTGTACATACCGGCTGTGTGTAAAAACGCACAACAGCGCCTCATTCACCTCAGACAGTTGAAGAAGTTTGGGTCCCCATATCCTAAGAACTTCCTACAGGGGCACAAATGAGAGCATCCTAACTGGCTGGATCACTGCCTGGTATGGGAACTGTACTTCGCTCAATCGCAGGGCTCTGCAGAGAGTGGTGTGGACAGCCCAGCACATCTGTAGATATGAACTCCCCACTATTCAGGACATTTACAAAGACAGGTGTGTAAAAAGGGCCCAGAGGATCAATGGGGACCGGAGTCACCCCAACCACAGATTATTCCAGCTGCCACCATCCGGAAAACGGTACCACAGCATAAAAGCCAGGACCAACAGGCTCCGGGACAGCTTCTTCCATCAGGCCATCAGACTGATTAATTCACGCTGATATAATTGTATTTTTATGCTATATTAACTGTCCTGTTGTACATACTATTTATTACAACTTACTGTAAATTGTACATTCCACATTCAGACAGAGACTTAACATAAAGATTTTTACTCCTCACGTATGCAAAGGATGTAAGTAATAAAGTCAATTCAGTTCACTGATAGATGCCGCCTTATTGAGGCATCGCCTTTTGAAGATGTCGTTAATGCTGGGGAGGCAGTGCCCATGATGGAACTAGCTGAGTTTGCAATGTCCTGCAGCTTTTTCCAATCTTGTGCACTGATTCCATCATGCCAGATGGTGATGCAACCCGTCAGAACGCTCTCCATGGTACAGCCGCAGAAAGTTGTGACAGCCTTTGGTGACATACCGGGTTTCCTTAAACTCCCAATGAAATAGAACCACTGATGTCCGTTCTTCTCAATTATATCAATATATTGGGCCCAGGATAGATCTTCGGAGATGTCGACACACAAAATCGAAACTGCTCAGCCTTTCCACTGGTGATCCCTCGATAAAGACTGGTGTGTGTTCCCTCAACTTCTCCTTTCTGAAGTCCACAATCAATTCCTTGGTCTTACTGAGGTTGAGTGCAAGCTTGTTGTTGTGACACCAACCAACCAGCTGATCTATCTCACTCCTGCATGCCTCCTTTTGTTTGATTGGGATGAAAATGTAGGTCGACTAATTAGTAAGTTTGCAAGTGTCTCAAAATCTGGCAGTGTTGTGCATATTGAAAAGATTGTCAAAGAATATAGCAGTTAGAAATTTAGGAAGAGAAATGGCAGATGATATTTAATCTGGATAAGTGTGAGGTGACACATTTTGTGAGGTCAAAAGCAGGAGAGAAATTATACAGAAAATGACAAACCCTTTGGATTGTTGACATACATTGAAATGTTGGTGTGCTGGTCCAGAGCTGCCAGAACGTGGCAAAAATAAGTCGAGAGGGTGGGAAATAATGAATACAAAATATTCATCGTCATCAGAATCAGATTTGTTACCACTTATTCATGTGAAATGAAAAGATGTACAAATTACTATAAATTACAAAAAAGAAATAGTAGTGGAAAAAGAAATTCTGAGGTAATATTCATGCATTAATGGACCATTCAGAAATCTAATGGCTGAGGAGAAGGAGCTATTCTCTGAACCATTGAATGGGGGTCATCAGGCTTCTGTACCTTCTTCCTGATGGTAGTAATGAGAAAAGGGCATTTCCCGGATGATGAGTGCCCTTAATGATAAATGCCTCCTTGAAGCATCAGCTCTTGAAAGTGCACTCGTTGGTGAGGTGGGGTGTGCCCCATAATGGAGCTGGCTGCAGTCTACAACACTCTACAGCTGGGCGTTATAAGAGTCAGAAAGTTATATGAAACTCAGCCGCATTTTCACTAGTGTGCTGTTCTCTTTCCACATTACAGGACGGATGTGGGGGCTTTAGAGAAGGTGCAGAGGTGTTTCACCGGGATGTTGACTAGATTGGAATGTATTAGCTACAAGGAGACATTTTTCAAACATGGATTGTTCAAATGAGATTGAGGGCTGAACTGAGAGAAAAACAGGGTCAGTGGCCAATTTATTAGGTACATCTGTTCACCTGCTCATTAGTACAAATATCTAATCAGCCAATCATGTGACAGCAACTCAATGCATACAAGCATTCAGACATGCTCAATAGGTTCAGTTGTTGTTCAGGCCAAACATCAGAATGGGGAAGAAATGTGATCTAATTGACTTTGACTGTGGAATGATTTTTGACACCAGGCAGGGTGGGTTTGAGTATCTCCGAAACTGCTGATAGGATATTCACATTGTGATATATATGTGATGGAATATGTGTTATTCACATACAACAGTCCCAAGAGTTTACAGAGAATGATGTAATATACAAAAAACATCTAGTGAGCGGCAATTCTGTGGACAAAAAATGACTTGTTAATGAGAGGGTTCGAAGGGAATGGTCAGAATGGTTCAAGCTGACATCAGCTCAAATAATCACTCACTACAACAGTGGTATCAAGAAGAGCATCTCTGAATAGGCTACAGCAGTAAGAGAACACAAACAGGTATTTAGACAGACACACAGACAGGGAACAGTAGGATACAGACCTAGTGCAGGCAGAGGGGATTAGTTAGATTTGCATCATGGTCAGCACAGATTTAATAAGCAGAAGGGTTTGTTCCTGCGCTGTACAATGTTCTATATCAGTTAAGCCATTGACATCTTATTCTGAGACGATCGCACCAGACCACTAGGGAAACTTCTTCACAAACAATCTTCTCTAGCACCATCTGAATCTCAAGTCATTCAATGTAATTATCTTTCATCCTTCTAAACAGAAGAAAATATGATCTTGGGATGTTCAAATTTATCTGGTAAGCCTTTGCTATACTTCTTCTAAGCCAAGTACAGAATATCTCACATTCACTGAGCTCTTGAAAGGTAAAAGAGAACCTAGGTCTGTGCTTCTTCAGACAGAACAGGCTAAGGAACATGACTGAAGTATTTAAAGTTATGAGAGGTATGAATAGGATAGGCTGCAAGAAACTCTGTCTATACTTCTGTCTTGACTTATAGTAAAAGACCCAACAATCCTCCTCCCATTAAAAACTTTGGGCTATGTGGTAGGAAAATTCTAGACAGTTTCTAGAGTAGGTTACATGGTCAGCACAACATTGTGGGCCGAAGAACATGTAGGGTGCTGTAGATTTCCATGTTCCATGTTCATCAGGCAAAAGATACACAAACCTGAAAGCACGTACGACCAGGCTCAAGGATAGCTTCTAACTCACTGTTATTAGACACATGAGTGGACCTCTTGTATGATAACTTAAGTTTTGACCTCACAAACTACAGTATCTTATTATGATCTTCCATCTTATTGTTTACCTGCACTGCACATACTCTGTGGTTGTTCTATTCACTATCGTTATTGTTTTACTTCGTTCTAGCTAAATGAATAAGCAGTTTGCAAGGAGAAACTTTTCACTGTGTCATGGTACAGGTAACAACAATAAATGAACACATCAATATCAGAGGGAATTAAAACTTGATTTGATCTAAGCAGGAAGAGGTTTAGAAGGAATCTGAGCAGGACCTGTTTCATCCAGAGAGTGCTAAGTACCTGGAATACAGCGCCTGAGATGGTTATGGAAACAAGGTCACTGAGAGCATTTAAAATAGATCAGAAGAGCACGTTATTCTCTTCAGCAAAGGGGGTTATAAACTGAGTGCTGATTGATTGGATATAATTGAAGGACACTCACTGGTCAGTGTGGACAAGTTGAGCTGAATGACCTGCATGATTCAATGATTCCATGGTTCCATTCAGAATTTCCCATTTAATTTTTTTTTGCAGCATTTTCTCTCCTCATCCCCAAAGATTCCTCCCCCCCCCCCCCACACCCCGACCCAAATATTCACCTACAACTTACAGCGGCCAGCTAACTTGCTAATCCTCCCTCAATTGGATGTGGGAGGAAAACAGAACACCAAGAGAAGACACACTCGCAGAGGATAAATGTAAACATCACACAGAGAGCAGCAAAGGTCAGGATTAAACCCGGACCGCTGAAGCTCTGTGGTAATACCTGAACTGATATTTTCTGCATCGGTTGGAAAGCGGCACAAAATCCAACTTTACTTCTGCTGTTAAACCTGGCACCATCTCAGATCAAAAAACAGTTCCTGTCACCAAGAAGTCGAATGGACCTCTTGTACCATACGAAAGACTCCTGCCCTCACAATCTACCTTGCTATGATCTTGCACTTTATCATTTACCTGCACTTCCTCTGTTGCTTTTACACTTTATTCTGCATTGCTTTACCTTATTCTACCTCAATGTACTGTGAAATGATTTGATCTGCATAAATAGTGTGCAAATCAAACTTTACATTGTATCTTGGTACATGTGACAATAATAAACCAGAACCAATAGTATGACATCAGATCACCCTTCTGTCTATACCTGCCTAAAAAACATTAGGATACTGTAAAGTATCACTAAGATTAACAGTGCAGATGGAGGCTCTTTGGTCCATCGTCTGTATGCCAGGCTCGGAAGAGGTATTTTAATTCCATGCTTCCAAATCTCTTACTATCTTTCCTTTCAGTTAGTCCTGACGAAGGGTCTCGGCCCGAAACGTCAACAGTGCTTCTCCCTATAGATGCTGCCTGGCCTGCTGTGTTCCACCTGCATTTTGTGTGCGTTGCTTTCATTCCATGCTTGTCCAGATATCTTTTAACTGCTCCTTTCATCACCTTTTCTCTCAGCAGGACGTAGGCACCCACAGTTCCTGGGCAATATTTTTGTCATCCTTCCTTGTCTGATCCTTCTACCAATTAACTTAACTTGACAATAAACACAAATTTGACTTGTGATAGCACAGAGCTGGATGATCCAATGATCATGCGAAAAGTCAGACACATAATGTGAGCTTACAGACAGCACACATAAGGGGTGCTGCTCCTTCAGAACCTGACAAATTTAAATTGCGAATAAATCATACAAAATAATGGAGGAACTCAGCAGGTCAGGCAGCGTCTATGCAGAGGAATAAAGAGTCAACGGCTTGGAGCAAGATCCTTCATCACAAATGGAAAGGAAGGGGGAAGAAACCAGAATAAGTGAGGGGAGGGAAAGAATTACAAGCTAGAAGGTGATAGCTGAAGCCAGGAGAGGGGGAGGATGGGTGGGTGAAAGAGGGGGAAGGATGAAGAGAGAATTTAAATAATGCATGTCCCATTTGTTGAAGGAAATGGATGAATGATGGGTCTGGCTCAAAGCGTCAACTGTTTATTCCACTCCAAGGATGATGTCTGACCTGCTGAGTTCCTGCTGAATTCTGTGTGTGCCACTCTGGATTTCCAGCATCTGCAGAATCTCTTGTGTTTATCCTTCCCGTTCTTATTGTTTCTGCTCCTGAATTAGCTCTCTTCTTTGTCACTCTGCCTTTGTTTCCGTCACTAAAAATTTTCAGTTAAAAAAAAAATCAGAAAATGCCGGAAAGACTCGGCAAGTTGGGCAGCATCTGCAGAAAGGGAGGTAACTAATATTTCAGCTCCAGACCATTTCTCCAGCCCTGGTATATCCCTCCTCACCGTTCTCAAAGTGTAAATGTAAATTCCACATAGAAAGCACCAGAGGTCAGAGTTGAACCTAGATTGCTTGAACTTGGAGACTACACTGGTACTGGCTTTTTTCTTGCACAGAGCAGAAAACAGTAGTGGTACAAAAGTGCAACCTTTCTCCAGCCCTGGTATAACACTCCCCTGCAAGAATACTTTATGCTAAATTGTGTGCATGCGCCAATGGTTAAAAATCCTTGCATTCAAGTCTTTGCTGCTGGTTTGACAGATCTGAAGGTAGCTGATGTTTGATCAGGTGTATAAAGACAAAGCAGCAGACTTATACCGCTCACTTCCAACCAACACTCCCTAATTACAATCCTAACTGTTGTATAGTGCAGAATGGTGTTGTACACTGAGTGCTGAGCATTGAATTTGGTAAATGTTAATTAGCACGCTTGAATATTTTGTTGCTGAGATTGTTCTATAAAGTACATCATGGGGTCGTAACCTTACAGCTCACTATGCCATCCCTGTGATTAAAATAAAAATCCAGGGACATTTGCCCAACACCAGGCTAGAGTGTTAATTGAGCAGGTTTGATCTACATGAAGTGTTTTTTTTTAATTTAGTGATATAACTTGCTAACAGGCCCTTCCGGCCCACGCAGCTCAATCGTACCCACGTGACAAATTAACCTAGTAACCTGTATGTCTTCCGAATGTGGGAGGAAACCGTGACACCCTGAGAAAGCCCACAAAGTCACGGGGAGAAAGTACAAACTCCTTACAGGCAGCGGCGGGAATTGAACCCCCTGCCACGGGCGCTGTCAGAGGGTTCTACTAACCAGTACGCTACCATGCTGTGCGTGCTGGAATTCTGAAATAAAAGTAGTCATCAGGTCACTGCAGTATCTGTGGTTTAGATCAATCGACCTGGCAACAGTAATTTTGTTCCCTCCTCCATAGATGCTGCTTGCCCTGAGTTCTACCGTGTTATTTTTTTAATTCTAGCGAAACGATTCAGCCTGCAGAATGGAGTAGAATCGGCTCAAGGTGAAGATGTTTGTAATTGTATAATAAGCGTTCTTTTTTTTTAGCTATTGTCGCGCGTTAATGGATTGGAAACCTTACCCGTTGCGCAGCGAAACCCTTGGAGAGTTGAACGTGTGAGTGCAACGGAATCGCCGAAAAAAAACCCTGTATAACAGAACCGCAGAGTGAATACGAAGATAGTAAATTTTGACAGCAAAGAGATCTCATTGAAAGAGTCTATAAATATGTAGAAAACAGCAGAAATAAAAACAATAACCAGGCTGTCAGATTTAATCACAATTCTGAAATATGAGTTCCCTTTCCATCTACTGACTTGGACGCCGGTTTCTATTAACCACCCGGTCCAACTGGAACTTAACCTTCCATTACAATCCTGTCTGTAGGATATCGATCTACCTTCCTGATTTGCAATGAATCAACTGTGTCCTCATTGAATCAATTCTATTCGCCCATCTATTCATTAGTCATACAGCATGGAAACAGGCCGTTCGGCCCACACTGTCCATGCTGACCACTGGACACGCACCCGTGTTAATTCCATCTTCTAGCACTTGGGCCATAGTCTCGATTGTATTTATTGCCTCAGACACTCGCCACCAAGGCTGTCAGTGTCGCCTGTGCATTTAGTTACAATACTTCTTCCAGGGTTTATTTGTGTTTATAAAATGCTTCCTGAGCGCCAATGTGGACTGTAGTCCTTCGGATGAGTCAGTGGAACCGACCTGATCAGTATTCAAAACACTCCACACTCTCAGGAAGTCTCTCTCTCTCTCTCTCTCTCTCTCTCTCTCTCTCTCTCTCTCTCTCTCTCTCTCTCTCTCTCTCTCTCGCTCACTCTCTCTCTCTCTCTTTCTCCCTCTCTCTCCCCCTCTCAACACGCTCGCTCGTTTCCCGGTATGCACCTGACGTGTGCATAAACCCACCAAGAAAAAAAATCCTTCGTTAAATTCGAGCAGTCGAGATTTGCTACTGAACAAAGACAATCACTTCGGTCTGTGATAGATCCGCCGCGGGAGAAGTTGCGAGCCCTGAGACGCGCGTTGTTCGAAAACTCCTTTCCCCTCCCGTCCTGTGGACGAGGTAGGTTGTAATCGGCTTCAACATTATTCGCGAATTTGGACAAGTTGTCACAGACGAGTTGCAACCTTAATGCGTGTGTGTTTTGAAATCACTGAGCGATTTTAAAAATTCTTCCTTTATGGCATTTGCTTGGTTCTTGGTGTTGACTTTGACTACTGATCGGGAGGTGAATCAGACTATATGACCTCCCTGTTCACTGGTTAAGTATTTGATAGCATTTTGGTATTGTGTATAGTTTTATCATTTAAAAAAAAACAGCGGCGGTGTCTGTCTCTCTCCGCTTGTCTCCTGAGTCT
Organism: Hypanus sabinus; assembly: GCF_030144855.1. Lineage (NCBI taxonomy): Eukaryota > Metazoa > Chordata > Chondrichthyes > Myliobatiformes > Dasyatidae > Hypanus > Hypanus sabinus. The sequence continues at coordinate 26,016,483 of NC_082718.1, forward strand.
AGGTTTCCAGATGGTAGTGACAGGTGAGGCGGTGACCTTTCCACACCCTAATGCGTGAATTACCTTCTTGTCACGAAAACAGCGTATGTCCACTCTAATTAGGAACCCTTGGTACTTTGGCGAATTCAAAAACATCTGCAAACTTTCCTCGTTTCCCTGTTGAGACTCCGAGAGCCCGTTATCCACATTACTCTCGATGTCCCGGCTAGGAATGTGGGCTGCTGTTTGTGGCCAGGTGCCGACCTGACATCTCCATCGCCTGCCAGCTTTCTCTGGGACTGTTGGAACACACCGGAACACTTACAATTCAGTCGGGTGGTAAAATAATAATTAATTATCCGGTGTCAGATAAATTCCAGACAAAACGCTTCAAAACAAAGGAGAGCGGGAGGGATGGAGGAGAGGGTTTGGATGGCATTTTCGAATTCGGCATCCTTTCTCATCAAACCGGAGGAATAACCTACCACATTCACTAATCTACCGTGTTTACTCTATGAGTTCGACTGGCCGCCACGCTGAACAATAATAACTTAATTGACCAGGGCGTGTAACTGCCATCCGGTCGCTCTTGATTGCGGTTTGAGGACGGACGGTCACCCTGCGTTCGCGTTTTGCATTCCTATAGGTTACTCGGACTGAGATTTCCGAAACTGGCAGGTGATTGATTCCCAGTAATAACTCAATGACTTTAAGGGCGAAGTGAATGCAGGCGTGTATTTTATTGTTTGGCTCTCACCTTTTTGTTTCCTCAAATTGCGTCGGCCGTGGTGCCCAGTACACTGAATTCTTGACCTCGGTCAGGGAATTTTAGAAACACCTGGCAGTGACGAGAGAGCCGGAAACTTTGGAGAACCAATCAACTTGAGCTGCTCATGTGCTCCTCCTGGCGGCTGGTACGTTCGCGGCAGGTACCAGAGTCAAGGTGGCGGGGTAGAGTCACCCAGAGTGAAAACACTGCCAGTAATTGCCGTGTTACTGAGTGAAATTCCTCAAGACTTGGTGTGTGTTCTCCTACCACTGTCCCTCCCCCTCCTCTCTTTTTCCATTCCTTTTTTTCTTCTTCTCCACAGCTGCCCATCAACTCCCTCTGGTGTCCCTCTTCTTTCCCTTTCTTCCAAAGTCCACTGTCATCTCTGATCAGATTCCTTCTTCAGCCATTGCATCACCTCCCAGCTTCTCACTTCAGCCACCCTACCCACCCATCCACTTTCTCATGTACTCCTTCCCTTCTCCCAACTTCTTATTCCAGCTTCTTCCCCCTTCCTTTTTCACCTGAATCATTGACTGTTTATTCTCCTCAAAAGATGCTGCCTGATCTGCTGAGTTTTTCCAGTATTTAACGTGTGCCGCTAACTTCCCCTCTATTCTTTGCCATTCTGGAGTGGAGGATGGGAGGGGAAAGGGGACCAAACTATTATTGGACTCTACAAGGTGATGACTCCTCTTTCTGTACTGACTATTAGAACCAATTCTGTCCAGCAAGAGCACCAACTCCAACCACAAAGCTGGTGAACAGGATTCTATACAAGAGTAACACACACAACATGCTGGAGGAACTCAGCAGGTCAGGCAGCATCTTTGGAAAGGAGTAAATATTCGACATTGTTGGCCATCAGAACTATAAACAAGAACAATGACCCTGTTATAAGACTATTGAATGGTTCCTTCGGAGAGGGACTTTTGACACAATCTACCTCATCGTGGCCTTGTGCTTTATTGTCTGCCCGCACTGGCACTTTCTCCCTAACTGTAGCATTTCTTCACTGTTATTGTTTTCCCATGCACTACCTCAATGCTGTAATGGAATGAAACAGATTTATTATTGTTAATATATGTTGATAAATTTGTTGCTTTGTAGCTGCAGTACTGTGTAAGACATAACAATTATATAAAGTAAATCGTGCAGAAGAGGAACGGTGAGGTAGTGCTCATACCCAGTCCGTCACAGGCAATGCTCTCCCCACCATTGAGTACATTTACATGGATTGCCACCATAAGAAAGCCGCATCCATCCAGGCTATGGCCTCTTCTTATTATAACTTTTGGGCAGGAGGAACAGGAGCCTTAAATCCAATACCTCCAGATTCAGGAGCAGTTCAACCATCAGGCTGCTGAATCACTGTGGATATCTTTACTCACTGCAACTTTGAACTGACACCACAAGCCACAGAGTCACTTTCAAGGGCTTGACATCACATGTTCTCATTATTATTTAGGTTTCTGTTTGCACTATTTGTCTTATTTTGCACATTGGTTGTTATGTATAAATTTTCATAAATTCTATTGTATTTCTTACCTGAAAATGAATGACAAGGTAGTAACTGGTGACGTATAATAAATTTAGCCTGACCTTGATGGGCCATTCAGAGATCAAGGAGAAGAAGCTGTTCTTAAAATGTTAAGTGCGGATCTCCAAGGATCCTGTACCTCCTCTCCAATGGTCATAACATAAAAAGAGCATATAAGAGAGTTTTTCACTATAATTTGGTCATCATGATCATCAACATCACAAGCTGTGGGGGAACCACGGTATTAAGACCATGATTTTTCTTGGCAAACTTTCATACAAAAGTGGTTTGCCATTGCTGCCTTCTGGGCAGCGTCTTTACAAGATAGGTGACCCCAGCCATTACCAATACTCTTCAGATTGTCTGCCTGGCATCAGTGCTTGCACAACCAGTACTTGTGATAATCACCAGCTGCTCATATAACCATCCGCCACCAGATCGAGAGGCTAGGCAGCAGCTACACCTTGCCCAAGGTGACTTGCATGCTAGCGGATAGGAGGAGCACCTTACACCTCCTTTGGTAGAGATGTATTTCGACCCTGCCACATAATTTGGTACATTTAACAATAAGCTTATTAAGCAATTTATGAGTGAGTTTGGATTACCTTGGGTTAGTGTGCTTAAAATACATCTCAGATTGCTCGGCACTACTCTTGTGTTTGGTCACCTGATAATGCAGTTCAAAGTTCTAAGTGAACTTATTATCAAAGTGCATACCATGTATGTCACCAGATACAACCCTGAGATTCATTTACTCATAGGCATTTGCTGGAAAACGAAGTACCACAGAATGTATGAAAAACTACACATAACAAAGATTAACAAACATCCAATGTGCAAAAGAGGACAAATTGTGCAAATAATAAATTAAGAAGTAAGTAAATGAACAATACAAAGAAGAGCAGTGTCTTGGATCCACGTGAAAGACCCAGTTTAGTGTAGAATAGTTCTGAGCTCTGCCTCCAATGCAAGATGGCATATTTGCACCAGGTCACCATGGTACTATTGGCTGTAGTGGTGCTGATTGCATGCAGAGTGGAGCTTGGATGGTGGTGAGGGAGTAGCGTGGAAAGATCTCCTTGGGAACTGGCAGTTTTGACTTGGATTGTCTTTTTCTTAAGCGATCCTTCAGGTTTGAAGATTATTTGCTTCCACCCCAAGGGTGTGAGTGACTGATGCAAAGTGGAATCCACAAATTCGGCCATGAGTCTCTAGTAGTGTTTCGTGGACCAAGTGAACTCTTCCCTCCCACTGTCTGCACTGCCTATTGAAACTTGGTGCTGTGTCTCTTTCCACTTGGCTAGTCAGTGAAGATGTACCATCTCCACTAAAAGACTTTGTGAACATCCTTGACAAGAGGAGAACACAGCCCCTACCATCCAGGCTATGCTGTCTTCTTGCTGCTACCATTGGGTAAGAGGTACAGGAGCTTTAGGTCCCATACCACCAAAGTTCAAATGATCAAAGTAACATTATCAAAACACATATACATCACCATATACAACTCTGAGATTCATTTTCTTTCAGGCATTCTCAACAAATTCGTAATAAAATAATAATCATAATAGAATCGATGAATGGCTGCACCAACTTGGGTGTTCAACCAGCGTGCAAAAGACAACAAACTGTGCAAATATAAAAACAAAGAAATATTTTATAAATAAACAAACAAATATTGAGAACATAAGATGAAGAATCCTAGAAAGTTAGTCCATAAGTTGTTGAAACATTTCAATGATGGGGCAAGTGAAGTTGAGTGAATGTATCCCCTTTGGTTCAAGAGCCTGATGGCTTACAGGTGGTAACTGTTTCTAAACCTTGTGGCATGGGTCGTGAAGCTCTAGTACCTTCTTCCTGATGGCAGCAGCAAGAAAAGTGCATGACCTGGATGGTGAGGGTCCCTTATCATAGATGCTGCTTTCCTGCAACAATGCTTTGTGAAGATGTATTCAATGGTGAGAACAGCTATACCTGTGTTGGACTGGGCCATTTCCACTACTTTTTGTAAGATTTTCCTTTCCTGGGCATTAGTGTTTCCATACCTGGCTGTGATGCAGTCAGTCAATATAGTCTCCACTGCATGTCGAAAGAAGTTAGTACAAGTTTTAGATGTCATGGCAAATTCCGAAGAAGAGAGAGGCGCTTTGTGCTTTCTTTGTAATTTCACTTACTTGCTGGACCCAGGACAGGTCCTCCAAAATGGTAACAATGAGGAATATAAAGTTACTGATGCTCTCCACCTCAGACCTTCCAATGAGGTCCAGCTCATGCACCTCTGGTTTCCTCCTGCTGAAATCAATAATCAGTTCCTTGGTCTTGCTGACATTGAGAAGGTGATAGTTGTGACATCACTCAGCAGAATTTTCAATCTCCCACCTATATGCTGATTTGTCACCACTTTGATTCGGCCAATGACAGTAGCGTTGTCAGCATATTTGAATATGGCATTGGAGATGTGATTGGCCACACCAGTGTGGATAACTTCACTCACATCAACAATGAACTGATTCCATAACCTGTGGACTCACTTTCAAGGGCTTTGCAACTCATGTTTTTAATAATACTTATTATTTATTTATTATTTTATTTGCACAATCTCAGAGTACCATATGGTGACAGATACATTCTTTGACAATAAATTTATTTTGAAATTTGAAGCAGTCTCCTGGAATTATTTGCTGAGAAAGTGCTCAGAACAAATAACTTATCTCCAGAGTCTGAGGTCAGCTGTGTGAACAGCGTAGTCTCCCTGTTGGATTTGGTTAAGCACAATCAGTCTTGATTTCAGTATTATTCCTTTCATTGTTGAATTGTAATCTTATTGAAATCATATACACTCAGTGGCCACTTTATTAGTGTATATCTGCTCATTAATGCAAATATCTAATCAGCCAATCATGTGTGGAAGCAACTCAATGCATAAAAGCATGCAGACTTGGTAAGGAAGTTCAGTGTTGTTCAGACCAAACACCAGAATGGGGAAGAAATGTAATCTAAGTGACTTTAACCTTGGAAAGATTGTTCGTGCCAGACAGGGTGATCTGAGTATCTCAGAATACCATGATCTACTTTGATTTTCACACTCAGGTCAGTGGAGTTAATAGAGAATGGTGCAAAAACAAAAACTATCCAGTTAACGGCAATTCTGTAGATGAAAATGCCTTATTAGTAAAAGAGGCCAGAGGAGAATGGCCAGACTGTTTCAAGCTGACAGGAAGGTGACAGTAATTCAGATAACCACAGATTAAAATAGTGGTGTGCAAATGAGCATCTTTGAATGCACCGTATTATCAAACCTTGAAGTGGATGAACTTCAGCAACAGAAGACCATGAACATACACTCAATGGTCATTTTATTCTGTACAGGAGGTACCTAATAACGTGGCCACTGAGCGCCTTTCTTACCGGGCTTGACAGGAGAGAAGCAGAGAGGATGATTGTCAAGCCCATGGAGTTGAGAACCAAGGCTTACAGCCTCAAAATAAGGACTTTCACACTCAGGACTCAGATGAGAAGAAACATCTTCAACCAGAGGGTCGTGGATCTTTGGATATCTTGAGTGAGAGTATGGTGGATCAGTCCAATACAGATTAACAGATCTTTGCATATGAAGGGGTGTGGGCATAATGCAGGGTTAAAAGTGTTGTGGTAAAAACTCTGTTGTAATTGAAGGACAGGATGCTTGCAGAGTTGAATGTTCTATTGTTTTGTTTCATAATTACATTAAGAAGTTGTTGTGTGGGTAGTGTCAGATGTATATATTGGAGAAACGATGTTGCACATTTAGGGAGTAAAAGAAATAATAAGGTTCACTAAATTAAACAAGAGATCTCTGCTCTTTAGGAGCTATTGGAGTTTTATGTACAACAGAAATTTGGAGCAGATTCAATTGGCCAAATGGTCTGATACTGCTCCTATGTCTTGTGGTTATGCAGTGAGTTTGCAATGAAACTATTAAAAAGGTGATGGGATGGATGGGTGATAGGAAAATCATTCATTTAATAGCTGATTCATTCTCTTCATTATTTCACGCATAAATTCCATTTTCCCCTAAGCAACCACATTAAAATTGGTGAGGAACGTAGGCACAGTACACAAACATGATCGATCAGTTTTGTGATATTGGATTTCTTTGCACTACTGTGAATGCCTGCAAGAAAATGAATCTTGGGATAGTATATGGTGACATATATGTGCTTTGATAAGAAATTTACTTCGAACTTTGATGTTTATGGTAAGATCGGTTCAGCTCTGATCAGAATTTTTCCACATCTGACAGACTACCTAAGCCTAGCATATGTAATCTTTTACAAATGTACTGACTCGTCGGCAAAGACTATTTACTATCCTTACCCAGTCCAGCTTCTATGTGACTCCAGACCCAAAGGAATATTATTGACTCCTGGTATAATATAAACAGAAAATGCTAGAAGAACTCAAAAGGTCAGACTACATCTTTGCTCAAAAGAACCACAGTTAATGTTTCAGATCAGAGATCCCTTGTTGAACTGACTCTAATTCTGACAGAATTCAGGACTGGAAACATTAACTCCTTCTCTTTCCATGGGTACTTCCTGACTTGCCAGGTCTTGCCAGCCTTTTCTGATTTTATTTCAGACTTCTAGTAGCTGCAGATACAAGATACTCTACAGATGATCATAATCTTGAGCAACACACACAAAATGGTGAAGGTACTAAGCAGGTGAGGCAGAGTCTATGGAGGGGAATAAACAGCCGATGAAAGATCTCGGTCAGAAACACTGACTCTTCTTTTTTCCCTCCACAGATGAATTCTTCCAGCATTTTTGCTTTGTGTGTGCGCGTGTCTCCAATATCTGCAGTTTTTAACTTAAATTTTATTTACTAGTTGACTCTGAATCACTTTTTAAACTGTCTAAGAAAACCTTTTGTGAAATAGCTTTGGCCAATGAAGTGTCCATATACAATGAATGATTTTTTTTTTTGAAGTGCATTGTTCCAACAGTTGCTCATCTTTCATACAAAAGATCTTTAAAGGAATTAACTTTGTACTATATCAAGCTTGTAGTTCACTAGCACAACTACATTGTTTGGTCCATTTGAGCATCATTTTAAATTCATGCCCAATGTCTTTAGAAGGTTGGTTCAATATGCAACCTTAACCTAGAATAGTGCCTATTCATCAGCCAGTCTAGTTCTTTGAGTCTAATAACCCATCTAGCAAAACACTGTAACCAAGCCTGGGAAACGTAATGTGGTCTAAAACAATCAGTACTGCAAATTAACTATATATGTTAAAATGAATTAATATGCAAATTATCTTCACATTTGATTCACAGATGGAGTCCATATGGCTCTTTGAGTTGGCAATGGACCTGGCTTCTCCACCGGAATGATCTAATCTTATTTCCCTAGTCCTGCACCACTTCAATATATTTCATTTCCAAACATTTATTCAAAGATATAACAAGTAATTGTTACTATAAACTCAATTTCAATCACCTTTATGAATAACACAGTCCATATTCCAGGGAAAGCAAACAAGAAATATTTTTGACATTAACAATTCAATTCAGTGTCTGACTTTTTGGTACAGTTCATACAGTATGTTATACCCAGTAAGGAATATTAATCTCTCCAGCTCCTTTTTTAAAAAAAAAACATTTTAAAGAAAATACCCACTTCTCAGTTCTTTAGGAATTGTTGTTAATATTGGAACAAACTCTTGCAGGTGTTGTATTATTTGAAAGACTATATGAATTACACTCATTTTTCCATACAGGAGAAAATGTTATCCCAGTGATTGTCTTTTCCGTTGACGTGCAATCAGATGTAGCTTTTCGCTAGGAATTAGACAAACGGATGATTAGGGTGGTTATGGGAATAAAAACCTGCAGGGTTTAAGAGATTAACAGTTAAGGGGAGAGAATCTAATTAAATCGGTCCCACAAAAGGAGTAGAGTCTGTGCGACTGACGGATGGAAGTTTCTTGCGCGCTAGTATTCAGATCAACACGCGCAGAATGCTGGAGGAGCTCAGCAGGTCAGGCAGCATCCATGGAGGGGAATGAACAGTCGACGTTTCGGGCCGAGACCTTTCATCTGGACTCTATAGTAACCCGTAGGACATCGCGTGGTTCATTTGACCTCCTGGTCTTTATTCGAACCCAGTACGGGCTTTAAACAAAGGGGAATGATTTTCTTTTCCATCGAAGGGTAATACGCGAATTCTCTGGAGTACTTCCAACCGTTATTTTTCTTTACAGAACACCGGCGGAGCCGACAGTAAATTTCAACCACTTTCTGAATTGTTTTTTTTTGTGGATTGTTCATTCCCTGAAACTACTCCCAAGGACAATTCAAAACTTGTTTTTTTTTTAAATACAACAGGACGCCTTTCAAATAAAAGCTAAAAAAATCTTTGTGGATACATCCCCCCCCCCCCCCCCCAAACTCCTCTGCAGGGTAGCCGCTGCACTCTGATTAAAAACAGGTTCGGTCAATTGAGCATCAGGGAGCAACATTTTAAGTGCGCGCTGAAATGGTTTTATTAATAGCCGCGTCCATTAGCACCGATTCTGCTTGGGGTCCATTGCAGCCGCACATCACTTAGCGGTCCGTTGCCCTTTTCACTTAAAGGCATCTGCCTTCAGCAGCCTGTCGGCTAATTACAGGCTTTCAGAAGTGCCGGTAGTAAAGTCCGGGTCAACAACTTCGAGAAACGCGTGCATTTGCGGCCAGCTTTTCTGGTCGATGCGGTGCGCAAGGCGTTTGGAGTGTCTTTAAGAACGCCTGCTGCCCGTAGATGCAGCTTGAGGCATTTGAACCTCGAATTTTGCTTATCATTAAAGGTCGCGCACAAATCTCCTTTTCTTCAACACCCCCCTCCCCGGCCCGTCGGCTGTTAACACATAGGAACAAAGTTCAAAGTAAATTTATTATCAAAGTACGTATAAACAACCCTAAGTTTCCTTTTCTTGTAGGTAATCTCAATAAATACAAGAAACCCAACAGAACCGATGAAAGACCAAACTTAACAAGGCGAACATCCGATGTGCAAAAAAAAATCAACACTGCAATACAAAAACAAGGGGGGGAAATAAAAGAAATAATAATGTAAGTAATAAATATCGGGGACATGAAATGAAGAGTCCTTCGGCCCATAATGTTGCACCGAACCAATTACATTAGTAAACAAATGACCAATTTAACTAATCCTCACTGCCTACACAATGTTCATATCTTTCCGTTTCAGTCACATTCATGTTCCAATCTAAGCATCTCTTAAAATCCCTAATGCATGTCTCTACAGCATCCTAGGCAGCTCATTCACCCACCACTCTGTCAAAAAAACATGGCTTTCATATTTCCTTTGAAATTACCCCCTCTCACCTGAGATTTCAACCCTGGGGAAAAGATGCTGTCTGTCTACTTTATAAATGCCTCTCATAATTTCATCTCTATTAGGTCTCCCCTCAGTCTCTGCCGCTGCAGATTTGAGCCTATTTTATTATTGACGCGGAAGATAATTGCAGAATAAGCGAAATTAGGTGATGAACAACTTCTCATTTGCTGGGAGTTCCCTTTGACTGGTTAATTTGAAGGAAAATGAGAACTTCTGCGCCTTCCTTGAGGGTGTTTTTAGCAAATTATTAACTCTTTTTAAAGACCGAATTTTGATTTGAACTCCCCAAATTACACGGATTGTGTAATTCACGCGGATTATTCGAAGGCAATAACAGGTTTTTAATTGGTATAATGCTGGAACTGACAACGGATCGCTCGTTGCCCAGTGCTGGGTGTTCCGAGTTAACATTGATCAGTGAAGCTGTCTGATAAGTCCACGGGATAAAGTCCAACTATGCAATTCCTTGACGCACGTTTATCAGCACAACGAGATTCCACCAACACCACCACAGACCTACTGAGGTATTCTATATTGATTTAATTTGGCGCGGCTGGCCAGCAACGGTATTATTTTAAATCTTATTCTTGTAGCTTTATCTCTTTTACAGGAAGTCATATTCTGCAACTTTACCGGCAATGCTAGTTCAGAAAGACTTTGTCATGTGTCATTTTGTGTTCTCTTTTAACTCTGCAGTGTGGCATGATAAAGTTCTCCGCACAGCCGGGCAAATGACTCATCTCACTACTAGATCTTCCGGGAGATCTTTTCTTCTTATTGGGTCTGATAGATGGTCAAAATAATTTTATTATTACGTCAACATACACTACCTTGAGATTCATTTTCTTGCAGGCATTTACAGTAGAACAAAGGAACACAATCTAATCAATAGGAAAAATATCGATGGCCAAACAAAGACTGGCAAAGAACGATGTAACCTATGTAGGAATAGGTTGGGTAAAAAGTCTGACTCTCTTCTTCCCCAAGGTAGGGATGTCAAATGTTAGAGCATGTGTATTCAAAGTGAGGGAGGGGGGAAGGTTTTTAAACAGAGTGGTTAGGTGCCTGGAATGGACTGCCTGAGAGTGCTGGAAGCAGATATGATCATAGGTGTTTAAGAGGTACCTATGAATATGGAGGGAATGGATGATGTGCTGGGAGCAGAGATTTAGCACTCTGTTCATAACGGGCCAGAGAGCTGCTCTTGAACCAGTGGTATGTCAGTCTTTGCCATACTCACAGTTGAAGAGAGTGAGTTAAGAGGTTTACTAGTTTGTTGTCAAACTGGGGTCCTCTTCTCAATCAGCAAAGCTTCTTGCCTCTCTTCACATTTTACTATGCCTTTCTGAACAGTCAGCCTCCAGAAGATAATTTAACTTTTCATTCCAACACGTTGGTCCATGGCCTCCTCTATTCGGGAACACCCCTTATTCCATCTGCGTAGTCTCCAAACTGATGCATGAACATAGATTTCCCCCCCAACTTCCAATGAATTCTCCCCCCTTCCCTACTGTCTTTTTCCATTCAAAATTCTGAATCCACTCTCATCTCCTCACCAGCCCATCTCTTCCCTCTGATGCTCTTTCTCCTGTTAGATTCCTTCAGCCCCTTGTCTCTTCCACATATTACTTTACAGCTTCTTATCTTCTCCCATCCCCCCCCCCCCCACCTCACCTGACACCTTCCAGCTTCTCCCCCTCCTCCCTCCTTATTTAGGCTTCTTCCCCCTTCCTTTCCGGTCCTGATGAAGGGTCAAAGCCCAAAACAGTTACTATTTACTCCCCTCCATAGATGCTGCCTGACATGCTGAATCCCACCAATAAATTGTGTATGTTGCTCAGCCATCGGAAGGCTTAACATTTGAAGTTATCAGCTAGGTATGTTTGTCAATATCTATAATCTTCATAGCTCACCTTTGATTGTCATGGTAGCAACGTATGGGCACCTAACAAATTGAGGCCCATAGCCAAGATGGGTTGAAGATGCTATAATTGGACACTTTTGCCACTTTAAGAATTGGGAGCAGAAGCCAGTTCTTTGCTGTTTTAATTTTGCTCTGCCATTTATCAAACTTGTGCCTCATCTTCTTCCATGTAAAACATAGGAGCAGAATTAGGCTATTTGGTCCATTGGGCCTTTCCTGCCACTTGATCACAGCTGATTTATTTTCCCTCTCAACCACTGGAAAGAAGACATCTTCTGCCTTTTCCCTGAATCAGATGAGGTGAATCAATGAACTAAAACAGAAGTTAATTGAGCACATGGATTTAAGGAACATAGCAAATGTTTGGTAATGGAGAGCATGAGTAGAATAGTGGAGATTTCTGTGGCTGTTGGGCTGAATAGCCTGTTATAAACTCTTGATAATAGGCGTGTATTAAACTGGACTATTGGTTTGGGCAGGTAGGTGCAACAGTGGGGAAGTGGAGTCAGGGTGAGCCAATTCCTTTCATCCACAGGTATTGCCCATGCTGACGGCTGGTTGCCAGAAGAGTGGCATTTTTCAGGCTGAGACCTTTCATTAGGATGCTCATAAACCTCCTTTGGGACCTCTGCATTTCACTGGCACCAAGCAATCTCAACTCCAATAGATAATACTTGACTAATTCTGCTGTACGCTATGAAGTAAATATTTGGGCACTACACCACAACAAACTTCCATTCCTGGAGCTATACATGTCCTCTGGGGATACATGTAAAGCCAGATGTCTCATCACAGGGTCAACACCTCTAAATATCCAATGTTTTTTCAGTAGTGTGCTGAAATGTGAACCTAATTCTGGTTACTGGAGTCGGACTTGTCCCCATGACCTGATCTTGCCCATTATTCCTACCACTCTTTGGTGCCCTCTTTCTCCACTTTGTCCTCACATACCCACCTCTGTTGGTGCAGTAGCTTCTACCTCCCCCTCCTTTTTTCCATTCCCCATTCTGACTTCCCTCTTTATCCCTTCTCTTCATCTGCCCATCACCTTCTCCTGCCCTCTGGTGCCTTTCTCCCATGGTTCAATCTCCTCTCCTATTAGTTTCCTCCTTCAATCCATCATCTCTTCATCTATCACCTGCCAAATTGTTCTCCTTTTGCTCCCCCGCCCCCTTCTTGTTCTGGCTTCATCTTCCTTTCCAGTCCTGATGAAAGGCCTCAGCCCAAAATGTCAAACTTCTTTTTTCCCTCTATAAATACAGCCTGGCTTGTTGAGTTCCTCCAGCATTTTGAGTGTGTTGCTCAATTTTCCAGCATCTGCAAAAGCTCTTCTATTACAGAAGTATAGAACCAGCTACAGTACAAATTACTGGAAGTTCACTGAACATTTACAAGGTCAATGTATAAATATAATCAAGCATAAAAAAAATTAAACTACAGGAAATATAACTGAGACCCTAATCCAGGCATTCCCATCCTGGGGTCCACAGACTCCTTGCTTAATGGTTTGGTCCATTTGACATAAAAAATGTTGGGAACCCCTACCCTAATCTAACAAGTATTAAGTGTGAATTTGGGCTGAATTTCTCAACAAGAGAGTTTCTGTTGATTGGGATGATGGTCTCTACTATTTTAACCACCTTGACTCTTTTAAAGTAAATTTCCAAAGGCCACAGCCATTCACCTTGACTCCAATTTTAAATTTTAACAGGCAGTGTTTTGAAGCTCAGGCTATGAATGGCATCCATTATCAAAGCTAGTCCAAAATGGATTTCTGAATGATGTCCAAACAGGGGCAATTCTGACTTTTACACCTTCTGGCTGGATTTGAATCTAGCCTCATTTCCCAACATGCCAGCTTTAGTGAGCTTCTCTCAGTGTTGAATGTTTACCTTATATTTTCCATCAGGCACCTTTCGGATTCTTAAGGGCACAAGCCACGGGTAGGATTAATGGATCTGCATTGCAGCTTTTTATTAATCTGTCAAATGTCGGAGAGAGACCCAATTCTTATTTTTTTAAAAGGAAGCAAGAAGTATATGATAAAACTGCCACTCGCAGAGTCTGCAAAAACATTCTAAGCAGAAGCTCACGACTGGAATTCTAAATGAGATTACCTTCCAAGCAAAAATAAACAGAAAGGCAAATCTCATAAGTTTTGACATGTTGGTGGCCCAGTATTGTCACTGACATTTCCTGTGCCAGGTATTAGACTGTGAACTCGAGCAATCTTTCGAAGCAAAAGGACCTCTGCTGATTTGGAAAATGATATCTACTGTCTATAAGCCAAATTGAGTCTTTTAAAATAAGCTTTGTCTTTCCAAGTGCCTTTATAATCGGCATCATAAATGTTATTTGTTCATTGGCCTGAATTTGCAGTACAAACTAACTACTTGCATCAAATATGCATAGTAAAGCAGTAGGCTTAAAGTATCTGTAGCCAGGCAGCCAAGATGAGGGGTTTAACTGTCTATCAAGCTATGCAAGTGTATTTAGAATCCTCTTAGTTCTGTTTTATCATTCTTACTACAGGAGTGTGTATGTTTCCATAGTTGTCTTGTTTAAATTTATTGATCACTTCACAACTGTGGGATCTGGGAATATTTTGTTGATTACATATCATCACAAAGCTTCAAGTAAGAGATATTCCAGAGAGAGCAAGTGCTGTTAGAGTTTATTCTATTTTTTCCCCTGAAGGCTAAAGTGGAAATAGTTTAGAATAATTCAGTCTGGTCTGTGGTAAAATAGAGTCCAGTTTTAATCCAGCCTTGACTGGAGCAGCTTGTAGAACTGCTGCCTCCCGGCTGCGAATACTCAGACTGAGCTGCGGTCTGTATGGGGTTTGCATGTTCTCCCTCTGTACGTGGGTTTTCTCTAAGTGTTTCAGTATTTTTCCCACACCCCAAGAACACGTTAATTTGTAGGTCGCTGTCCCTGACTTGCCATCTTCTCATTACTGCTGTCAGGGAGGAGGTACTGGAGTGTGAGGATCCAATCTCAATGATTCAGACACAGCTTTGTACCCTTTGCCATCAGGGAACATGTGGAAATTACCTTATCATTCCTTTTTTTACCTTGCTTAGTTTTGTAACCCATGGTACTTTGTCTTTGCGCTCTACTGCTGCCACAAAACAAATGCCATGTCAAATCTCAGTGCTAAATCTGATTGCGATTAGTTGGCTACTGTAAATCAGCCCAAGTGCGTGGGCGAGAAGTAAATCCTGGAAGTAGCTGGTGAGCTGAGTAAAGTAGGTTGGCCATAAAATTGGTGTTGGTCAACTTCGATTCAGCATTTAAAAAAAGTTTGGGACTTTATTCCCTGGAGTGTAGGGGAATGAGGGGAGATTTGATAGAGGTATATAAATTTATAAAGGAAATAGATAGGGTAATTAAGAGCAGGCTTTCTCCCCTGAGGTTGGGTGTGACTAGAACTCGAGGTCATAGGTTTGGGGTGAAAGGTGAACTCATTAAGGGGAACTGGGGGGGGGGGAACTTCGCTCTGAGGTGGAGAGAGTTGGCAGCTTAAGTGGTGGATACAGGTTTAATTGCAAAAGTTAAGGGAAGTCTGATTAGGTGTATGGATGAGAGGGGTATGCATCTCTCTGGTCTTGATGTGGGTAGATAGGACTAGACATTTAAAAATAAAGTAGGCACAGACAAATTGGGCCAAAAGCTGTTATAGTGCACTTTGACATTAAAGAGGTTGATTTCTCACTGCATCTCCCTGTGACACCAAAACTTTAAGCTGAGGCTGACATACTTTACAGTTATAAAATATTTGCCACTAAGTTAGAAGGTTATTGATTCAGTACCACTGCTGACATTTGATCAAAAAGAACTCCAGGCTCGAGCTCCATGCCGTATTGAAATACTGCTGTTTTTCGAAGATGGAAACCTCACCTGTAGCCTTAGATGCATGTAACTGATGTTGTGCCAAAAATGAAAGGGGAATTATCTCTGATGTCCCGACTAATATTTATCCCTCAACAAATACTACTTTAAAAGAGGGAGAAGGAAATAATCGGGCCAATACTATTCATTAGAGCTTGCTATACACACATTGGCTGACCTGTTCTACATTGCAGCAATGCTACACATCTTTTTGGCTGAAAGAAGCTTTTGGAAGTTCTGAGGTTATGAAAGGCATTGTCAAATTATGTGTTTCTATCCTTGGGCTGAGTGCGTGAGTCATGCGTAGGCTTGGCATGATTTATAAAATTGTAAAAACTATTAGTTGTCCCTCACACTCGCGGATTGACGAAGAATATTTCCATTGTTAATAACTGGAATTTGTGAATGTGTGCACTTAAGATTACTTGTATCTTTATCAATGTAACATTACTACTGAATGAATTAAAACGTAGGATATCTTGATTCGAGCAATATGCTTTGTATACTTAGATGATTATATAATGTGGATGTGGAGCGGATGTTTTCTATAGTGGGGGAGTCTAGGACCAGAAGGCACAGCCTCAGAATAGAAGGAAGCATCTTTAGAACAGATGAGGAGGTGTCTCTTTAGACAGAGGGTGGTGAATCTGTTGAATTCATTTCCACAGTTGGCTGTGAAGGCTACATTTTTAGATATATTTAAAACTGAGATTGATAGGTTCTTGAATAATAAGGGCATCAAAGGTTATGGTGCAAAGGCAGGAGAATGGGGTTGAGAGGGATAATAAATCAGCTGTGATGGAATGCTGGACCAGATTCAGTGGGCTGAATGGCAAACACTGCTTCTATGTCTTATGGTCTTATAAAACTTTTTCAATACTGTTATCGATAACTTGTCAGCTGTAGTAGTTTTCTGCAGTCCTGAAAATTCAAAACAAAATGTCTAAAAATAATCTTTCAATTCGTTTCTCTTTTTTTTTAAATTCTCCAAGCAGATAAAAATCTTGTTCCCAGGAAAAGGAATAGCCTCTTAAAATAGTGTGTCAACAATTCCAAGACATCTTAAGGTTAAGGTCCAATACTTGCTCACTAGAGCAACAATGAATTTTTTTTTTTCCGAACCACAAATTATTCATCATGTCTCTAGTCCAAGATAGTGGGATAGGAGGAGATAAAAGGAGATACAGTTCAGTAGAAGGCCCTTCAGCCCACCAAATATGTGCTGACTGTCAAGCACATTAATTCTACAATAAGCTCACTTAATTCTTCCCATACTCCTGTGGACTTACCTCGCATTCTACCACTTGCCTACACACTGGGGTAATCTAAAACAACGGAATAATCTACCAACCTGCAAGCTGTTTGGAATGTGGGAGGAAAGTGGAGCACGTAGGAAGCCCATGCGGAGAAGGTGCAAATTCCACATGGATGCCCACTGTTGAAGCTGTAGGGAGCCATTGTGTTGTTGCAAGATTGTGTGTGTACTTGGACAGGGGAGTAGGAGTTGGGAGATGTACAGTCCTGCAGGCGCTGGAATCTGGAGCTTTTTTTTTGTGGGGGGAAAAAAAAGCAAAGCATTGGAGGTTGGGCAACATCTTTGGAGGGAAGTGGTCAAAGAAAGAGCTCAGGAATAACAACTGGATAGGTTTGGAATATCAACTCCATGTTGCCAGTGTTACACTTTGAAGAATGCCTACCCTACAGGTTATGAAGTAATATTTCAGGAAGGACATCTTTAAAAGGCGGTGCCTGAAGAAGACGGCATCCATCATTAAGGACCCTCAGCATCTAGGAGATGCCCTACCATCGGCACAGAGTTCCAAAAGCCCGAAGACCCACGTTGAACACTTTAGGAACAACTTCTTTCCCTCCAGCTTTGTATTTCTTGAATATTTCCCCACTATTTTGCTCTCTATTTGCACTATTTATTTTTAATACAGTATTTCTTATTGTAACCTTTAGTAATATTTTATGTGCTGCACTATTATACTGCTGCAGCAAAATAACAGATTTCATGACATGTCAGTGATAATAAACCTGAATGATTTCCCACTTTTAAATATATCAAGTAACACGCGCAGTTTTTCATGCTTTTGACAAGCATGAAGAATGGCACACAAACATGCCACCATCAGAAAAGGAAACCTTCAGATACAATGCAACCAGTCTTAATCTCCAGAAGTGGTTGAAGCATTTCTGATATCTGGTCAGACCCAATTAGCAGAGAACTGCTTCAGAAGATGAGAAACAAACAAGGTAACTTTAATGTTTCAGTGTGGCACTATTGAACATGAGCATCACTGCATTGACGTGTCTGTCAAAGCTCTGCTTGAAAGTATTAGAACAGAAAACTGTCTTAAAGCATAGTGCAACATAATATTTACATTGTATTGCCTGATGTTTGCTTCCACATTTGCATGATGATTTGCTCAATGGCCACTTTATTAGGTACAGCTGTGGAGACTGTGTGATCTGCTGCTGCCGTAGCCCATCCACTTCAAGGCTTGACATATTGTGCGTTCAGAGATGCTCTTCCGCACACCACTTCTATTTGAGTTACTGTGATAGAAACTCAAATAATCAGTCTCTTAAGTTACTGCACCTTCCTGGTAGCTTAAACCAGTCTGGCCATTCTCCTCTGATTTTATTCATTAAAAGGGCATTTTCGCCCACAGAACTACAGTTCACTCGATGTTTTCTGTAAGCTCCAGAGACTGTTGTGCATGAAAATCCCAGGAAATCAGCAGTTTCTGAGATAAATAGTGCAAAAAAACAAATAATATTTTAAAAAATAAGAAAATGTTCATGGGTTCAATGTCTGTTTAGATGGCAGAGAGGAATGTTCCTGAATTGCTGTGTGTGCCTTCAGGCTTCTGTACCTCCTTCCTGATAGTATTAATTGCCTTTCTGAGGCATCGCTCCTTGAAGATATCTTTGATGCTACAGAGGCTCTTACCCAAGATGGAGCTGACTAATTTAACAACTTTCTGAAGCTTCTTTCAATTCCGCACTGTACCCCCCCCCCCATTCTCCCCCCTTACATACTCCCCCCATTACATGAAATATTCTCCCCCCCCCCTTACAGGACAGTGATGCAGCCTGTCAGAATGCAGGCTTATGTTGGGCTGTTTTCCTGAGACAGTAGGAAATGTAGGCAGTCAAAGGAGGGGTGGCTAGTTTTTGTAATGGACTGGGATATGTCTACAAGTCTCTGCAATTTATTGTCTCAATTTAACAATTAAAGGGAAGTTTCATCCATCTTGCATGGAGGACCTGTTTCTCCTTTTAGAGTAAGAGGGGGTCCCCACCTATAAATTGCTGGCCCTGTCCTAAACTCTCTGATCTATTTGTATACACCAAAAGTTTAAATATTAATTATGGTAAGTCTACATCTCCTTGCAGAGTGACTGAAACTTAAATGGGATTTTCACAGTCATGAGTGATAACTCTCCTACTGCCAAGCTCCATTTAACAAAATAGCACTTTTAACATACTCAGGGTCTCCCACGGCACTTTACACTGAATGAAGTATGCTGGAAATGTAGTCATACTTGTAAAGTAAGAGGTGTCGCAGTCGGTTTGCTATTTGTACGAGCTAGCTGTGCACAATATGGAACCAACAGGTAAGCTGATTGGGATGACTGTTAGCCAAGGCCCCAGGGATCACTTCACTTCCCCTCTTTGAGAGAGGTCTCTACAATCCCTTACGCCCAGCTGATATGTATAGCAAGGCACAACTTCCTTGATAATACACTGGATATCAAGGGTTTTGAAGGCCCTTCTGCACAACAAGTTTATGTCAGCCATCCTATTCATATGAATGCCACTTTAATTTCAACACACTCCCATCAGTTCTACCATTCACATTTCAGACTTTTGCATGGACCTCTTGTAAAATAAGATGGCGTCTTGGCCTTTCCTATCTACCTCATTATTTGCTTGCACTGAACTTTTTTGGTTGTAAATCGGTCCGTTGATAATGCCGTAGCTTCTGCACTCTGTCCTGTCTTACCCAGAAAATAGTGCCTTGTATGGCAGGTTACTGTTCATTGACTTTGCATCGGCATTCAGTATGATCATGGCTCAGAAGCTGGTGGGTAAACTGTCCTTGCTGGGTCTCAACACCTCTCTCTGCATCTGGATCCTGAACCTTGTGAAGAAAGGCAACCATCAGTCCACGTTGGCAGAAACGTCTCTAGCTCCACCGTGCTGAACAGCAGCTGGCACATGCTCAGCCTGCTGCAGTTCCTACTGTTGACACAAGACTATGCTGCTCGATCCAGTTCAAACTGAATCATCAAATTCACTGATGACGCAACAGTGGTTGACCTCATCAACGACGATGATGAGATGGCGTAGAGAGTGGCTGGTAGAATGATGCAAAAAACGCAACCACTTGAGTCTCAACATGGACAAGACCAAAGAGATGTTTGTGGACTTTAGGAAGGAACAGGCTGACCACCCCTCTCTGCTTCTCCATGGAGAGAGTTTGGAGCACCAAGTTTCTGGGAGTGCATATAATGGGCAAACTCACCTGGTCCCTCAACACCACCTCTTTAGTCAAAAACACAGCAGCATCTTCACTTCTGAAGAAGTTTGAGATGAGTGAGACTCTCCTCCCACTCCTATTCTAACCAATATTTTACAGAGCAGCTTTGAGAGTGTCCCAGCCAGCTGCATGACCTTCTGGTATGGGAATTGCCAGGCAGCTGACTGTATGTCCCTACAAAAGATTGTGAGTACTGCTGAGAGAATCATTGGGAGTTCTCTTACACCCATTAGAGATATTTATCGGGAGCACTGTGTACGCATGCCCCTTAGCATTCTCCTTCCCATCCACCCATCAATTTCTTTGACCTCCTACTATTAGGTAAGAGGTACCATAGCATTAGGACAAGAACTGTTGGAATGGGAAACAACTTTTTCCTCCCGGCATGAGTCTACTGACTTCCCTGCCACCACCCAGGTCTCATCACAAATGAAGAACCAGTAGTGTTATGCTGTTTACTTTTTAAACTGTATTGTAAATACACCTTATTATTGGTTAATTTATTTGTGATAATATTGCTTTGTGTTATGTGTGTGAGATTCATACATATTGCGTTGTGCTCCTTGTTCTGGAGGAACATTGCCTCCATCGGCAGTATACATGTATATGGTTGAGTGACAATAAAATTGAACTTTTACACTTGATTCTGCATTGATTTTTTTTTACCCTATTCTAGCTCAATCCACTGTGTAATAATTTGATCTGCATCAGGGGTCAACTTTATTCACCCTATACATGTATGTATTAGGAATTTGCTGGAGTGTGTTGTGGGTGACATGCACAAAATATGACAACTTTCAATAATTATAAAGAATTATTATAAAATAAAGTTAGAAGTATGGACAGGGACTGAATTGTGCATAGGTAAATACCATCATGTATTTACAATGTGAATGAGTGAGTGCGGCCACCGTCGGTCAGAGTGGACCCTAGATGTTGCCTCCTAGCTGTCTAGATATGCAAGTGTGGTGAACTACATACACCTGTCTGGACACGCCCCCCCCCGCTGACTGCTCCTGTGGCTCCTCCCACTGACCCCGGTATAAAGGTGATTGGAGACACAGCCCTAGTCTCAGTCTCCAGGATGTAGTGTGGTGGTCAATGGTTTCTTCCAGCCAATAAAAGCCTATATCTCGCCTCACGTCTCCGAGAGTTATTGATGGTGCATCAGCAAGCCTGGGCAGTCCGATATGGAGAGCAAGCTGTTGCTCATGTAGCAAGTTACCCCTCTCTATGCATCTGATAAACCCAAAGGAACGGCAGAGACCGATACAGTCTGGTACCTGCAACATCGCAGGATTTGCTGGTCAACATTGAATTCAATGTGGTGCTGCCTTAGCGACTCCAGCTCCGGATTTTTCCCTTGGGGTATGCTCCTGAAGCCTTCCCCATGAGTGTGTGTAGCTACAAGGCGCAGAGGTTTCAGATCAGAGTTTTCCTTCTCCAAATTGACCTGCCAATCACGACTGATGAGCCCATCTGCCCTAAACAACTGGTTTTAAGGCACCAGTAACCCGCCTTTGCCCCTTCTCCTGACAGTAGAAACTGATCCACCACCAGTCCACAGCATTTGCAAGGTAAACAGCATTATAAAAAGTAGTTTAAAATGTTTGCAGTGTAGTGATTGTGGTATAGATAGAACAGGTGGGGTGAGCTAACTAGAATAGTTGATCGGATTAATTGGCTGGGGAAGAAACCTTTTTAAATTTTTTTATTTTTTTTATTTTGATAGTCCTATAGTGCTTTCCCAAAGGATGCGTTTGGAAAAGGCAGTTTGCTGGGTGGGTAATGTTGGCAATGATTTTTAAGCAGTAGGCAAGACCAACTTTTCACTGTATCTTGGTTCACATCACAATAATAAATCAACACCAATACATGCTGAAGCTTCTTAATAATAATCAATTAATCTACCAATAAGCAAGTCCTTGGGATGTGGGAAGAAGCTGGAACATTTGTGGGAGAAACTCGCTCAGTCACAAGAACATTCAATTTTCACGCATCTAGCAATGGAGATTGGGGCTGAACTTTGCTCCAAGGGACTGTGTAGTAGCAGTTCTTAGTAGCTGTCCTGGTCTGCTTTGTGTCTATAATGGACAGTGACCAGACTGGCTCAGAAGTGAGCTCCTGAGACAAATCTAGCATTGATTGATGGTCCTTCTGCTATTTCAGTGGCCGGGGTTTCTCTGTAATTTATTAAGTTTTGGGATGCCTCACTCCATCATTGAATCTCTGTTCTTATCCTTTGTGTCTTTAAGTGTCATTTTAGAGACATGTCAAGTACTCCCTATTTTCTTACTAACCCGTCTCCCCCCCCCCCCCCCCCTACTCCACCCCATTCTTGGCTTCCAAGAGCCAGCAATAAATTTGGTGTGTGGTGAATATCTGGAATGAGCTGCCAGAAGAGGTGGAGGAGGCAGATATGAATCAGAATCAGATTTAATAGCACTGACATGTGTCATGAAATGTGTTGTTTTGTGGCAGCAGTATAGTGAAATACATAAAAATATTATAAGTTACAATAAGAAACATGAAAAATGAAGTAGTCCAAAAAGAGCAAAACAGTATTGGTCATGGACTGTGCAGAAATTTGATGGAGGAGAAGTTGTTGTTCCTCAAATGTTGAGTGTGTGACTTCAGGCTCTCGTACCTCCTCCTCAATGGTAGCAATGAGAAGGATGGTGAGTATCCTTAATGGTAGATGCTCTCTTCATGAGGCTAATGCCCATGATGGAGCTGGCTGATGTTACAAACATCTGCAACTTTCTTTGATCTTGTTCATTGACGTCTCCAATACTTAAAGGCATTCAGACAGGTTCTTGGATAGAGAGGACACAGGGATACACGTCCAATGTAGACAAATAGGAATAAGAGTAGATGGGAATTGTGGCTGGCTTGGGCGTGGTGGGCCAAAAGGGAGATGTGAGAGACTGCAGATGCTGGAATCTGGAGCAACAACCTGAGAAAGGAACTCAAGGGGTCAGGCAGCATCTGTGGTGGGCAATGGATAATTGGCATCCTGAGTCACGAACCTTCGTTTGGATTGAGTAGAAGGGAGGTAGCCAGTCTAAAAGAGGGAGGGGTGGAGCAAGAGTTAGATAGTGATAGGTGGCTCCAGATGAAAAGGAGGGATAAGCAGGTGGAGTGGGGAAGAGTGGACATAGTGGCAGAAACTAGGAGGTGAGGTATAGAGGTAACAAGTAGTGGAATCTGATAGGAAATTAAGGGTGGCGTGGTAGCATCGTGGTTAGAGCATCACTTTACAGCAGCTAGATTTAAGATCAGGGTTCGATTGCTGCTGCTATCCATAAGGTATTGATATGTTCACCCCATGACCCATGTGGGTTTCCTCCCTCATTCCAAAACTGCACACGTTAAGATTAGTGAGTTGTGGGCATGATATGTCAGTGCCGAAACGAGGCAACAACCTTTGCTAATTTGATTTGATGCAAACATCAAATCACTATATTTCAATATACATGTTGCAGATACAGCTAAGCTCATCTTTAAGGTGCATGGAAACCTAAGAGAAGTGGAGAGGGCAGATGGGAGCAGTAGGGGAGGGCACCCACAGGGAGGAGTGTTTGTTGGGTGAAAGGGCCTGTCTCGGTACTGTACGTTCCAAGATGTATGATCCAAGAGTGAAATGACAGGTAGTGTAACTATTTATTTATCCCTCTTCTCCGTTATTCCTCTGTTTAAACTTGCAAGTGATTTGTGCATAAGTAAGGTAAAGTTTAGCAATTATAAAACAGTGGTTGAGAGGCATGCTGGGAACATGCCAGCACACAGAACCCATGTTTGAAATGTTGGCAGGTTTAAATTGCAAACAGTGGGTGTTGTGTGGAGGATGGTATGGTAAGTGGGTGGTTTAATGGGGGTGGCAGATCTGTGGTGTGTAGGGGGGAAAAAACACTCCTTAGCAACAGAAGAAATGTTTTTCTAGAAACCAGCTGCTGACAGCTTTACTTTGCAAAATCAGTGAAAATCAAATTATCGACAGTGTGGTTAGCATTAATCTGATGGCATGAGAAGAAAAGCAATATTTTTCACATTTTCTGACCATTTTGTTGTTCATATTTATGGTGAAGTTATGGCTTCTTTGTCGTTAAGAATCAAGCAGCAAGCTGGAATCGATGTGTTGGAGCCTAACCCGTCACTGGCTCCACACCAAAGAGGCAAATAGCAGGTAAAGGTACACAAAATGCTAGAGGAACTCAGCAAGTCAGGCAGGATCTATGGGAAGGAATATATAGTCGGCATTTCAGGCCAATACCCCTCATCAGACCTAGATAGTATAGAGGAAGAAGTGGCAATAAGGTGGTGGGGGAGCAGAAGGAATACAAGTTAGAAGGTGATAGGTTGATTAGTCAGGTTGGTGGGGGAATGGATGAAGTGAGAAGCTGGGGGGGGGGGTAAGAGATGGCAAAGATAAAGTGCTAGAGAAGAAGGAATCTGACGGAAGAGGAGATTGGACTATGGAAGAAAGGGAGGAGGTGGGATGCCAGAAAGGGTTGATAGCCAGATGAGAAAAGGTACGATGGGGGCAGGTGAGGAATGGAAGGGGGAAAAATCAATTTTTTTCATGCCATCAGGTCAGTCTACCCAGACAAAATGAGGTATTGCTCCTCCACCCTGAGAGTGGCCTTATCATGACAGTGGAAGAGGCCATGGCCCGATATATCAAAATGGGGATTGGGATAAAAATGGTTGGCCACCAGGAAGTCCTACTCATTGTGGATGGACTGAAGCTGCTCAATAAAACGATCCCCCAATTATGGCAGTTGTGTAGAGGGGACTGCACTGGGAACACCGGATGCAGTAGATGACCCCAACAGACTTGCAGGTGCAATGTTGCTTCAGCTGGAAGATCTGTTTGGGGCCCTAGATGGGAATGTGGGAAGAGTTAAATGAGCAGGTTGCAGGGATAGATCCCAGGAGGCAGAATAGCGGAGAGGGCAGAATGGGCAAGTGAATCATGGAGCGAGCAATTTCTTCAGAGGGTGGGGGGGGGGGTGGAGGTAAAGATGTGTTTGGCGTCAGATCCCATTGAAGAAGGCAAACCTCCCCTGTTTATTGTACTCGTTGGCAAATCAGGGCATTAGAATGTGCCACTTGTTTGTAAGCTTTGCATTAAAATACGAGCATAAGAAACCAGGAGGAAAGTGGACAGTCCCAGAAAGTCAACTGCCCATTTCTCCTTTATGGTTTGGTAAATCCAATCATTAACTGTCCATAGATGCTGTCTGACTCACTGAGTTTCTCCTGCACCAACTGGGTGTGGCTCCAGATTCCCAACGTTTTCAGTCTCCCATGTCTCCAAGGGCAGAGAAAGTTTAAAGAGGATAGTTTTATTTGTCCCATGTACATCAAAGCATTCAGTGAATATGCGTTGTTTGTGTTAAATTAAATCAGTGAGGATTGTGCTGGGCAGCCCACAAATATCACCACACTTCCAGTGTCAATGTAGCATGTCTATAACTCACTAACCATAACCATACATCTTTAAAATTTCGGAGAAACCAGGTCACCCAGAGGAAACATGCACAGCCACAGGGAGAATGTACCAAATCCTTACATAGAGCAGTGGGAATTGACCCCCGGATAGCGATCGCTGGTGCTGCAGTAGTGTTATGCTGATTGCCGAGATTCCCCATCCTCTGCTTAAGAAACTCTTACAGCTTGAAATGAACCCCTCTTGTAACCATGTCCTCTCAAATGAGACTGTCTCACTCAGCAAAAATATCTTAACATCTAGCCCCCTTACAATCTTGTATGTTTCAGTAAGATCATCCTTCATTTTTCTAAACAGCAAATAAAAATGTACCAATTGAACTTCTTTAGCCATATGTGATGAAGCAGCCATCCATCCTGGGACTGACGAATTCACTTATGAGTGTCTTCCAGTGCTAGCGAGAAGAGACAGTGGTAGGGTACAGGAATTACAAAGGCCATTATTGGAAAATGAAGAGTTGAAGGCTAATAAAAAGCAAATTGATCTTGCTGATGTAAACCAGCTATTTCTTAAATATCCTAAATTTATAACAACCTTCAGCCACAAAGGACCCATTGTGAAAATCCAAGTTATGTATTAACTGTGATTGTCAGAAGACCTCAGCTGAAAACTTGGTATAGGAGTGTAACTAGGAGGCCTAGACAAGGGTGGAACTGATGCAAATCTGGATTTGGAGAGGGTTGTGACAATCTGGATTAAATCAGTAAGTGAGACACAAAGGGCCAAACGTGTCTTTGGTGTTTGGAAGGATTAGCTGGACGATGAGGGGCAGGTGGGTGAGTGGCTTCTGCCAAGAATAGGGGCCAGTAGAAGGTGAGTTTTGGGGAGAGGGGAATCTGGAACAAATTTGTAGAAACCAGATTCGGGAACAAAAAGACCTCAAGATCTGGGGCTGGGCTGATTTAAGGGAATGGTCTTCAGCACAGAGCAGCTGCAGGAAGTCTAGAATTTTAAAGAAATGTCTAGAATTAAAAATAAAAGAAAATGCAGGAAGCATTCAGCATCCATGAAGACTGAGCAGACGTAATGTTCTGTGTCAAGGACCTTTCATCAATTTGGGAACATAAGTGTGAGAGTGCCCTATGATCACCACCTCTCAAAATGGAGCCACTCTGTTGGACCTTTTGGAGGAGCAGCCCCTCGGGAGTGGGGTTGTGAGGGAGGAGGAGAGTAACAGCAGTAGCTTTACTCATGACACCATGGAGGGTGCTGCCACACAGATATATGAAAATGATAGTGTTTGGAGTTTCTATCATCATAGTTTCTGTAGCTGCAAAAGCTACATCAGGTTGGTATGTTTCCACCTTGGTGTTTGGGCCATGGAAGTCTTAGGGGATTTGGAAGGAGGAGACTGGGGGCATAGTGGACAGTAAGGAAGGCTATCAAAGCTTGCAGTTGGATCTGGACAGCTGCAAAAAATTAACTGAGTAATGGGAGGTGAAATGTAATATAGACAAATGTTTGTCTTCCCGAAGTGCAAAACCACACAAGGGTAGGACTTGCATAGAGAACGGTAGGGCACTGAAGAGTGTGGTAGAACAGAGGGATCTGTAGTTCCTTGAAACTGGCATCAAGGTAGATAGGGTTGTGAAAAGGACCTTTAGCACATTGACTTTCATAGATCAAAATATTGAGTACAGGAGTTGGGATGTTATTGCAGTTGTGTAAAAATATTGGTGAGGCCAAATTTATAATATTGTGTAGAGTTCTGCTCTGCTACCTACTGGAAAGGTAACAATTGGATTGATAGAGAAAATTTACAAGGATTTTGCCAAGACATGAGGACTTGAGTTACAGGGAAGGGTTGAATAGGTTAGGACTTTATTCTCTGGAGCACAGGAGAAGTGGTGGAGATTTGGTAGATATATACAAAATTGAGGGGTATAGAAAGCAAAAAAAGCTGCTTGCATTTACTCTAATGTTGTATGAGACAATAACTAGAGGTCCTAGTTTAAGGGGAATCTGAGGGGGATCTTTTACACTCAGAGGATGAATCTTTGACCACAAGGTTCCTATTCAGTAAAGCCTTTGGCAAGGTTCACGTGGGTGACTGGGCTCCAACATTTTGGACCATGAGATCCAGGGCAATTTGTCAAACCACATCCAAAACTGGCTTAAAAATAGGAGAGGGACGGTGATGGTAAAGGGTTATTCTAGTGACTGGATGCCTGTTACTGGTGATACTTCTCAGGGATTGGTGCCAGGACATCTGCAGTTTGAAACATACACTCAACTGAGTGTGGTATTTTGAGTTACTGTTGCATACTTTTATGCATTGAATTGCTGTCACTTGATTAGGTATTTGTATTTAACGAGCAGGTGTATATTGTAGAGTGGCCGCCGAGTATATGTGAATAATGTGGACATGGAAAGCATGATCAGTGAGTTTTCAGATAATACAGACATTGCTGGAGTCATGGGTAGTTGGAATATAATCCTCGGCTGCTGGTAGCATCAGTGAAATAGGCTAATAGATGACAGAAGGATTCAAGTCCAGATAAATGTGTGATGGTCCATTTGAGAGTACTAATAAGGCTAGGACACACCATGAACTGTAGCATCTCAAGAAGCATGGATGATTAGAGGAACTTTGGAGTACAAATACAGAGGTCATTGAAGGTGGCTGTGCAAGTAGACAATGTGGTTAGGGCAGCATATGGGACACAGTGCAATGAGTACAAAAACAGGGAGGTTATGCTTCCACTTTGAACTCCATTAAGTCTTTGGTTGGGCCTCAACTGAAGTACCACATGCCGTTCTGGATGCTACATCACAATACAGATGCGATGGCACTGGAGAAGATATAGAGGAGTTGCATGAGGATGGAGCAGAGAAGTTTAAGTAGCAACATTATTGAGCAATATTGATATAGATTATAAGTAATCTCAGATTAGGTGATGCAATAGAGCAGAGATTTTAGATGTGGGAAGAGATTGAGTGAGGATATGAAAGGGGACCTTTTTTTCACAAAGCACTGCTCAAGCAGATGGTTGAATCAGGGTGGCAAATAGAATTTAAGTCTTCAGCCGAGCACTTGAATCGCTTTGGCATTGAAGGGTGTGGGCCAAGTGCTGGGAGATGTGCTTCATGCCACTGATCGACATGGAAGTGTTGGCCTAAATAGTCTGTTTCCATGCTTTATGTCTCTAAGGCATTAACGCCATTTCAGTTTCCATGGATATAGTGTTTCCAACACTTTTTGTTTATTTCAGTTTTCTAGCATCTGCAGTTCAAGTTTTTGTTTTAACTGAAGGAAATTAGAAACAGAAGAAAGATTTCTTCCTTCTGGCTAGCAACAGTAATAAAAATCTGAAGAGAAACTCTATGCATTAATATTTCTATATAACTTTGACACATCAGTCATCTTCCTTGCCAAATTTTGAATTGATTCTACAACCTATGGACTAACTTTCAAGGACTCTACTGCTCATGTTCTCAGAAGTACCTATATTTTGTATTTGCACAGTCACATTTTGCACATTAGTTGTTTGTCAGTCTTTGCTTGTGTGTAATTTTTCATTGATTCTATTGTATTTCTGTTTTCTGCTGTGAATGCCTGCAAGAAAATGAATCTCGGAGTAGTATATGGTGATGTAGACATGGCTTGATTATAAATTTACTTAGAGTTTGAACTTTGAAATCTTTACTCATTGGTAATCCTTTGAATTAATTTTGGGAAAAGAGAAAATGTTTTATGAAATGTTCGCTCTGAGCTCTGTTTCTGCTCAATTGTGTGGTGCAAAACAGCCTTCCTGTTTTCCCTCCCAGATGTCCATTTGGATTTGGTTTACCCCTCTGGTAACCATGTATTTGGCCCCCAGATCCTGCCCAGCTTGCAAAATGTCACATTGGTGCTAGTCTTAGAGTGGTGCAAATGTCAGTAGAGATCAGCTGAAGTTCAAAAGTGGTGCAGCCAAGGTCATCAGCTGTCTAAAATGATGCATCACACACAATGGCAGAATATGCATATGTGCACCTGAGAAGTTTGGGTGT
Source organism: Hypanus sabinus (assembly GCF_030144855.1). Classification (NCBI taxonomy): domain Eukaryota; kingdom Metazoa; phylum Chordata; class Chondrichthyes; order Myliobatiformes; family Dasyatidae; genus Hypanus; species Hypanus sabinus. The sequence goes on from NC_082718.1 coordinate 26,046,023, forward strand.
CTGTGTGAGTTTGTTTGTGTGCACGTGAGCGCAACCTGTGTCAGGAAGTGCAGTGAGACTTGGATGCAGAGGTGCGAAGATCTGCTCTGCGAATTGTATTAATGTATACTGGCACTTCATCTCCTGTTCCAGGCTGTGCTCGAAGAGCCATCTGTTCACGCTTTCATGTTCAACTGGGGTTTGTGTTCTTTGGATTTTTTTTCCCCTCCTGCTCACATAAGGGTTCTGTGCAGAGTGCATCACAGTGGATACTGAAGCTCTAGGATCCCAGCCCCTTGGAAGTTCAACTATCAGGAGCAGCGCTCCAAAAGCGCTAACCTTCCAGCTGGCTAGTCTTGCTGCTGATGAACTAAAGCTACAAGAATGTCTCTGCTATCCCACCCAAAGAGCAAAAACTGGGAAAATAAAACCTAGAACAGGAAGGATGTATGAATAACAAACAGTAAAAGGGATTAGAAAAGAAAGAAATCGACATTCTTAAGAGATGTTTATGGTCTGTTCCTTTTCTCACTCTGCTGTTTGTATCTTCACATTCTGATGAAAGCACATTGTCGATTACAGGGATTTTTTTGTCTTGGCAATTGCTTGATTTAAATCATAAATTGTGCATTCTGTGGTTAGTGACACACTTCCTAACACCCCAAAACCCTTCCATCTGCAACTGACAAGTCAGAAGCATGTTTTGAGAAGTCCTCTGCTAAACTGAGTAAGTGTGGCTCAAGCAACAAAGAGGTCAAAGCAATTGAGGACACAGCAGCCAATTCATTGACACCATTGCAATTCTTCGGCATAGGCTCACTGTGACTGCAGTGAAAATCATTTATATCTGCAGATTTCCTCATGTTTGCTCTTCAAGATGATCATGGACTGATTCAGATCTTTATTGATTTGGCTGGGGTAAACATCAGAGCTAGGATTAAGACTGCATTACTTCTCCCCTGCTTCCCTCTCCATCTATTCAATTCCATCCATTTAGTCCAACATTGGTAACTCCATTTAAGGTTTTCAAACCAGTCTCTCTTCATCCATACTTACACCAAGGTCCATTTGTGGGGAAATCAGAATCAGGTTTAATATGACAGGGATACGTCATGACATTTGTTGTTTTGTGGCAGCAGTAGTGTGCAATACACAAAAATATATAACATACAATAAGAAATATATACATTTGTATATTAATATATGTATGTTAATTAAGTAGTGCAAAAAGAGAACCAGAACATAGTGAGGTAGTGTTCATGGGTTGATTCATTGGCCGCTCAGAAATCTGATGCAGGAGGGGAAGAAGCTGTTCCAAAAACATTGTGTTTTCTGGCTGCTGTACCTGCTCTCTGATGGTAACAATAAGATGGCATGTCCTGGGTGGTGGGAGCCTTTGATGGATGGCACCTGTATGAGTCATCACCTTTTGACAATGTCCTCAATTCTGGGAAGGCTAGTGCCTATGATGGAGTTGGCAGAGTGTGGCTTTAGAAATAATGGGGGCAATGGAAATCTAAGTTGCTGGTTTGTAACACCCGACATTGCAATGATTAAAAGAGGGTCCTTTCAGCATTAGCGATATATCTTGAGACCCTTTCGAATCAGAAGTGAGAGAGGAGGAAACTCACAGGTCCATGAGTGGGATTTTTAAAGGAGCAGTCACAGGCTTCTGGTGTTTTTCAGTGGCCCAATCAAATAGTGATTCATTAGCAAAGGCAAATAAAAATAGCGGACTAGCGGACCGGCTGTCGTGTGAGCGTACCAGTGTTAGAGTTGGGAGATTTGGGCGAGGTACATATCACGCAAGTTCCTCCTTTATTCTTAATTCTTCATCTGTTAGTAAATAGTTAGAGCAGTGAGGATGGCTTCAGGGGCTGTGTGTGTTCTTTGTATGAGATGTGGAATTTCTGGGAGACATCCAGACTCCCAGATAACCACATCTGCACCAGGTGCACTGAGCTGCAGCTCCTCAGAGAGCATGTTTCTCCAGAAGCTAAAGTCAAATGTGGAGTGGAGTAAAGGGAATTGCAGAGGTGTGAAGGAGAAATTGGCCAGAGATAATAGGATGGAGACACTAGCAGGGATGATAGCAGAGCAGTAAAGGGTGTAGTTTCCGGGAGTAGTTCAGAAGGCACGAGATAGATACATCCCAAAGAAGAAGTAAAGTTCTAAAGGCAAGATGATGCAATGGTGGCTAACAACTGTAGTCAAAACCAACATAAGGCAAAAGAGAGGGCATACAATAGACAACGTATTGGAGTTCTTTCAGGACATAATGAGTGCAGTGGATAGAAGGGACCAAATGGATGTCGTATACTTGGATTTCCAGAAGGCATTAAATAAGGTGCCACACAAGAGACTTGTAGATAAGATACGGATGCATGGAGTCAGAGGAAGTGTATTGGCATGGATAGTGGATTGGTTACCCGATAGAAGGCAAAGAGTTGGTACAAATGGATGTTTCTCTGGTTGGCAGTCAGTGGTGAATGGGGTGCTGCGGGGGTTGGTGCTGGGCCCGCAGCTGTTTACCATTTACATTGATGATTTGGAAGAGGGGACTTAGTGTAGCAAAATTTGTTGATGACACTAAACTGAGTGGAAAAGCAAATTGTACAGAGGATGTGGAGAGTCTGCAGAGGGATATAGATAAGGTTAAGTGAGTGGGCCAAGGTCTGGCAGATGGAGTACAACATTGGTAAATGTGAGATTGTCCACTTTGGAAGGAATGATAGAAGAGCAGATGATTATTTAAATGGTGAAAGATTGCAGCATGCTGTTGTGCAGAGGGACTTAGGAGTGCTTGTTCATGAAGGGCTTGCAGGTACAACAGGTTATTATGAAGGTAATCAGAATGTTGGCCTTCATTGCTGGAGAGATTGAATTCAAGAGCAGGAAGGTTATGCTGCAACTATACAGGGTAATGGTGAGGCTGCACCTGGACTACTGTGTGCAGTTCTGGTCTCCATACTTCAGGAAGGATATACTGGCTTTGGAGGCAGTGCGGAGGAGGTTCACCAGGTTGATTCCAGGGATGAAGGGGTTAACCTATGAGGAGAGATTGAGTCACCTGGGACTATACTCTCTGGAGTTCAGAAGAATAAGAAGAGATCTTATAGAAACATGCAAAATTTTGAAAGGGATAGATGAGATAGAAGTAGGAAAGTTGTTTCCATTGGTAGGTGAGACTAGAACTAGGGGCCATTGCATCAGGATTCCGGGGAGAAGATTCAGGATGGAGATGAGGAGAAACAGTTTTTCCCAGAGAGTGGTGAATCTGTGGAATTATCTGCGCAGGGAAGCAGCTGAGGCTTCCTCACTAAGTATATTTAAGAACCAGTTAGATAGGTTTTTACATAGTAAGGGAATTAAGGATTATGGGGGAAAGGCAGATAGATGGAGCTGAGTTTATAGACAGATCAGCCATGATCTTATTGAATGGCGGGGCAGGCTCGATGGGCCAGATGGCCTACTCCTGCTCCTATTTCTTATGTTATGTAAAAATAGTGGGAAGTAAGAGGATTGGGGAGCTTTTTAAAGACCATGAGAAGACAAATAAAAATAGAGTAAAAGAGTAGCAAGAATAGGTATCAGACCACTGGAAAATGACACTGGAGAGGTAGAAATAGGGGATAAGGAAATGGCAGGCAAATTGAATAAGTATCTTTCATCAGTCTTCACTTTGTAACTTGCGAAGTTGAAAGGTCTGAAGGTTGATAAGCCACTTGGACCAGCACAGGATACTGAAAGAGGTAACTGAAGAGATTGTGGGGGCATTAGTAATGATCACTCAAGAACCACTAGATTCTGGCATGGTACTGGAGGGCTGGAAAATTGCAAATGTCACTCTATTCTTCAAGAAGGGAGGAAAAGGAAAATATTCACCTGCTTTGAAATAAATAGCTTCAAGACAGGCATTCAGTGCTCCCCTACAGGCAAACTATACAGATTCAGAATCATTTCAACTCCAATTGAGGAAACTGCAATTGTGCAGAAAGACTTGGATGAGTATCATTTTTAAACAGGTGGAAGTTTTTGCAACAAAATCTTTCTTTGCAGGAATTCTGGGGCTCAGCTGGAGAAGTTTCAAATAAAACTGTCTCACTAGATTCACTAAATAGAACTACCAACGCCGCAAGATTAATTTAACTCCCTGTGCTTCCTGTAATTGTGGGATTAGAGTACAGTCCTCTAGGCTTCTCTTGGAATGTTTTTTGGCAATTCAACAAATTTATTCTGGGGCGCCAGAAACCTAAATCAGATCATTAATGGTGACATTATCTTTTATTAATGAAGCATTTTGGTATTGGCTTACTATTGTTACAGGTGCGGTAAAAAAAATTGAATCTCGTGATAAAATGTGTATTTATGTGGTAAACTGAAGAGGCCCTGATGAAGAATATTGGCCCAAAAATGTCTTCTCTTTACTCCTTTCCGTAGATGCTGCCTGACCTGCTGAGTTCCTCAAGCAATTTGTGTTACTCTGGATTTTCAGAATCTGCAGAGTCTCTTGTGTTCATAAAATATAGAAGGAAAATGTTTTGAAGTGTTCTCGATGGAAGGCTTACAAAGTACATTGAGATAGTACAAGGGAAAAGCAATAACAATGCTGAACATAGTGTCATTGTACAGAAAGGGCATACAGATAAACAATAAGGTTGAAGGATCAAGTTCATCTTTAGTATACAAGAGTCTTGTAATAGTGGGAGAGAAGCCATCCTTGAGCTTGGTGGTACATGTTTCCAATTCTTTGAATCTCCTGCTGATAGGAGAGGGTGGGATTACTTTATTGATTTTGATTATGCTGTCTGCTTTTCCAAAACAGTGAGAAGTTTAGACAGTCCAGGGGCGGGGAGGCTAGATTTTATGATGGAGTGATCTGTGTCCACAGCTTGCTGCAGTTTCTTGTGGTCTTGGATAGAGCAGTTGCTTAAACTGAATAATTATGCATTTGGATAGGTGTACCTAATAAAGTCTGAATACAGAAGAATCGATGCCTTTGAACTTGGATGCTGGAGGAAAGTGTTAAGAGCTTGTTGGACAGCAAGAAGATCCGACAAGTCAATACTTGAAGTACAGCCAGACTGCTCACTAGGACGCTTAATTATGAGATAAAAGCTCAAATATTTTGGCCACATCATGAGAAGACAGGATTCATTGAAGACTGTCAAGCTAAGTAAAACAGAAGGTAAAAGGAGAGGATGACAGGAGAGGGCTACGATGGACAGATATTACTCAGACAATGCTTATGACCTTGAGGTATCTTAGAGGCAGTGTCCAATAAGAAGACTTGGTGTGCAGGAGTCCATAAGGTCACAAGGAGTTGGACTCGACTTAATGACTGAACAACACCACCTAATAAATATTCCATGGCGTCTCGTCAACTAGGTGTACCAACCTGCACCAGCGAGCCTGAAATCATGTACATTATACATATCCAGTTCAGCGTATGTTAAGATTTTTAAAATTTTTGAAGGAATTCTTTTGAGCAGAAGCATTTGAAATGAAAATATCTGACCTCTGTCATTTGGGCTAAGCAGAAAACAAAGCAACCTATATTCATCGAGTCTCCTCTTCAGTAATTCAGTTTAATTTTGATCAGAAGCCGAATTCAGCGTATACACTCAGTGGCCACTTTATTGGGTATTCCTGTGCACCTGCTTGTTAATGCAAATATTTAATCAGCCAATCTTGTGGCAGCACGCAGACATTGTCAAGAGGTTGGATTGGTGTTCAGACCAAACATCAGAATGGGGAACAAATGTGAGCTAAGTGGCTCAGACTGTAGAATAATTGTTTGTGCCAGATGGGGTGGTTTCAGTATTTGAGAAACTGCTGATCTGGGATTTTCACACACAACATTCTCTAAAGTTTACAGAGAATGGTCCAATAAGCAAAAAATAGCCAGTGAGTGGCAGTTTTTGGGTGAAAATGCCTTGTTAATGAGAAAGGTCAGAGGAGAATGGCAAGATTGGTTCAAGGTGACAGTAACTCAAATAACCACACGTTTCCACAGTGGTGTGCTGAAGAGCATCTCTGAATGCACAATACACTGAATCTTAAAGTGGATGGTCTACAGCAGAAGATGATCAAGTTCCACTCCTGTAACTAATAAAGTGGACATTGACTGAAAAGGTTGGTCTGTTGCACTGAGCAAAGAACAAATTTTAGGTGGCTTTCTATAAGAGCAATAATTTTGGAAATGGGTTTTCCAATATTGAGAGAATCTCTAAATGGGAGACAAAACTATATGATTAAAGTTTTATACCAGGTTACAGCAGCATTCAGTTCTTAAGAATTCTTTGTAAACTGAATGTCCGGAATGCCTCAATTTGTTTAAATAAAAACATCAATTGAGGAAGGGCAGCATCGTGTTAAACTGGGCATTTATTCTGACCATTCAAATTTCTCTGCAGGATGCAATATTATTGCCATGAACTGAATTCCCACAAGGGCAGAAGCCCTGCAGCAACTGGTAAATCCAATCCATCATTTTCCTATACACTTATCTGACAATACAGCCTCTACTTTAGATGTTCGTATCCTGGGGAGCACTTCTATACCCTTGCAGGTATTCATGAAGTAGATAGATTTTCTTTATGGTTTTAGAATTGAGAACTGGGGGAGCTGGTACCAAAGAGGAGATACCTGGAGCAAACCAGCCATGCTCAGATTAAATTACAGGGCTGTGTTAAGGGGATGGGTACCCTACTCCTGCTCCCATTTTCTTGTTTTGTTTTCCACTGTATGTATGATTTAATAAATTAACCCCAATAAAGCTTATAGAAAATTGGAGAGAAGCACAGAGTTCATTGTGACATTTGGCCTAACCTAGAATAATCATAAGAATAGTTTTGATTTGTATTGCCACTAATTTGCATCAATAGCACCACACATTATTTTTATTACAATAAAGGTTTTGGAAGAGGAAAAGGCTGAGGAAAGTGGAGCAAGGAATAGATTTCGGCAGAGAGATGGAGATGGCAAAAGAGCGATGTTTTATGGTTATGGACATCTCTTTCAAACATAGGACCAGAATTAGGCCATTCTTCCCTTCGATACCACTCCACATTTCCATCATTGGCCCATCCGGATGTGGTGGACTAATCAATGAAACATCGAGGAAAGAGGGTACCCACTTGAAACCGCTTGCGTATCAACCCCATGCCACTCCCAACATCAAGGCAGTCTCGAGCAAGTGCCCATGACCCATTGGCATGAGGGATATTAACATCTTATCCTGTGTTTTTTGATTTTTTAAAAATCCTTCTCAGCCCCATTCTCCTGCTGTTTTTCCTCCGTAACATTTGTTGCCCTGATTAATCAAGAACCTTCCAACCTCCGACTTAAATATACAATGAATTCTACACCCTCTGGCTATATGTTTTTTTAAAAAAAAGCAAAAACCCTCAGCTCTGTTCTAACTGGACGTCCCTCTATTCTGAGGTTGTGCCCCTGATCCTAGACTCCCTTCACCCCTCACCCCTCCCCCACTGTAGGAAACATCCTCTACATATCCATTCATTATAGGCCTTTCAATATTCAATAGGTATCAATGAGATCCCATCTTTCCCTCTTTCCTGTACAGGCCATACTCCTCATATGTTAACCCTTTCATTCCTGGGATCATTCTCATGATCCTCCACTGAACCCTCTCAAATGCCAGCCCAAAACTGCTCCCTGGTGCAGTCTGACCTCAGCTGGCATCCCTGCTTTTGTATTCCAGCCCTCTTGAAATGAATGCTAACATTGCATTAGCCTCCTTTACCATCAATTCAACATACAAGTTAATCTTTATGGAATCCTACACAAAGACTCCTGAGTCCCTTTGCACCTGATTTTTGAATTTCTCTCCATTTTAAAGAAAATAGTCTATGCCTTTATTCCTTCAGCAAAAAGTGAATGACTGTACACTTCCCGATACTGTACTTTGTCCATTCTTCCAATCTGTCTAGGTCTTTCTGCAGCCTCCCTGCTTTCTCAACAATACCTGCCTGTCCACCTATCTTCGTATCATTCCCAAACTTGGCTACAGAGCCAGCAATTTCTTCATCCAAATCATTGACACATAACATGAAAAGAAGCATTCCCATCAGCAACCCTTACAGAATACTGCTAGTCATCGGCAGCCAACCAGTAAAGGCCAGATTCCCATTCTTTGCCTCCTCTCAGTCAGCTAGTCTTCTATCCATGCTAGTACCTTTTCTGAAATACCACAGGCTCTTGTTTAGCAGCCTCGTGTGTGGCACCTTGTCCAAGGCCTTTTGAAAATCAAAATAAATAATATCTACTGACTCTGCCTTGTCTATCCTGCCTGTTATTTCCTCAAAGAATTCCAACAGATTTGTCAGGCAAGATTTTCTCTTCAAGAAATCATGCTGATTTTGGCCTTTTGTGTCTCCAAGCACCCCAAAAGCTCATAGTTAATAAGGGAATCCAACATCTTTCCAGCCATTCAAGTAGGATAATTGGCCCATAATTTCTTTTCTTCTACCTCTCTCCCTTCTTAAAGACTGGAGTGACATTTGCCATTTACCAGTTTTCTGGAACTATTCTAGAATCCAGTGATTCTTAAGTGATAATTACTAATGCCTCCACAACCCCTTCAACTACCTCTTTCAGGCCCCTGGGGTGTATTCCATCAGTCCCAAATTAGTTATTTACCTTTAACCTTTCAGCTTCCCAAGCACTTTCTCCTTGGTAATAGTAACTACACACACCTCTGCTCTGACACTCTCAAATTTCTGGTGTTATTTCCCATAGTAAAAACTCATGCAAAACACCTATTAGTTCATCTGCCATGTCTTTGTCCACCATTACTACCTCTTCAGTGTCATTTTTCCTGGGGTCTGATATCCACTCTCCTCTCTTTTCAACACCTCACACATCTGGAAAAATGTTTCTTGTATCCTTGCTTAAATTATTGGCTAGCTTAGTTTCATATTTCAAATTTTCTCTTTGATTTTTATCATTGCACTCTGTTAGTTTTTAAAAGCTTCCCAATCCTCTATCTTTTTTGCTATATTCTGTGCCCTCTCCTTGCTTTTATGCTGTCTTTGACTTCCTTTGTCAGCCATGGTTGCCTCATCTTCCCTTTTAAAATACATCCTCATCTTTGTAATGTATATGCCCGTGCCTTCCAAGTTGTTCCCAGTAACTCCAGCCACTGCTATTCTTTCATCATTCCTTCTAGTGTCCCCTTCCAATCAACTTTGGACAGCTCCTCTCATGCCTTTGTAATTCCATTTACTCCACTGTAATAAATCCCATTTTATTTTCTCCTTCTCAACCGTCAGGGTGAAATCAACCATATTATGATTAGTGTCTCCTAAAGATTCCTTAATCTTGAGCTCCCTAATCAAATCAGGGTCATTACATAACATCCAATCCAGAACTACCATTCCCCTGGTAGGCTCAACCACAGATACTCTTAAAAAAAACCATCCCACTGGCATTCTACAAATTTCCTCTCTTGGGATCCAACACAAGCCTGATTTTCCCGGCCTATTTGTATACTGAAATCCCTCATGCCTATTTCAACATTGCCCTTTTTGCATGCCTTTTCTATCTTCAGATATAGCCCACGCAACAAATGGTGGAATTGGATTTAGTGGTGGTTGGGGTGGCACATAGCCTTAAAAGTTTGTGCATTGTAGTTTGGAGTAGGAGAAGATTGTATGTGCGGAACAGAAAAAAAGTTGAATGAGTTGGGAGATCAAGATACTAAAGAGGACAGTAGGGCTGTGGAGATAAAAAGATCTTGCATCTAATGAGGTTTGAAATCCAGGTAAACACAACTAGCTCCCATGAATAGCTATAAATGAATTGCATGATTGATCCACTTCTGATGTTGATTGAGAGGAGAACATGACCAAGTCATTGAGATAACAGCTTCAGATGGTGCCAGAAGATTGCTCTGTCTAGCCAATAAGTAAGTTAACCAAGTACAGCATCAGCCCAGAATGTGTATCCCCAGTAATATGCTGAAATATCGACCTCAGCCTTTTGTCGTTAAACCTGGGACCACTGAGATTTCTCCCAGCTAAGCCACATCAATGCTTGGGGCACAACAGATGGGTAGGACTTGATGAGTTGCAGAAGCTTTAAGGAAAGTTGGAACTGATCTACTACTGTCACATTTATAGAGGTAAATAAAAACTGTCTTACATACTCATACAGATCAATTCACTACACAGTGCATTGAGGCAGAACAAAGTAAACCAACAACAATCAAAATAAGGTGCAACACCTACAGTGAAAATGCAATAAGACAATAATATTCAATAACATAAGATAGATTGTGAGGTCAAGACTCTATCTTATTGCACTAGAGAACCAATCAATAGTCTTCCAACTGTGGAGTAAATGCTGTCCTTGAATCTGGTCTTATGTGCTTTCAGGCTTTGGTCATCTTGGATAAAGGCAGGGGAATGAACAAAAAATTCTCTTGAAAATCAAATAAAACAGCCCACGCTAGAGTCTGAAACAAAAAAGCAGAAAATGCTGGAAGAATTCACTCCAGTAGCATTGTGGAAAGAGAAATGGGTTAATGTTTCAGGACAGAAACTCTTTAGAAATGGAGGGGATGCAGCTCTCAAAATAGAGCTGGGGCCAGGAATGAGATGCTGGAAGAAAGGCTGAGTCAATACTGCTTAGGAGGCATTTTGTAGAAGCAAGGTGCAAAACGATACGAGAACAGTTTAATTGAGCTTGAAATATTCAATATTCATTCCAGAAGGAAGATCCAAAGAAGACACATGGGGAGCTTATGAGCTATGAGGTTGTGTTTCAGCTTTATAAACCTCTGGTTGAACTGCACTTGAAGTAATATGTTCAGTTCTGATCCCCTTATTGATTTGGCGATGTAGCACAGAGTACATCCTTCCAACCATCCGAGCTTTGCCACCCCAGTGACCCCCGACAAGCCCAATTAACCCTAACCTAATTGCAGGACAATTTACAATGATCAGTTAACCTACTCAGTACGTCTTTCGACTATACAGGAAACTGGAGTATCCGGGAGGAATCCCCATGCACTCCACAGGGAAAAACGTAAAGACTGCTTACAGAATGGTGATGGAATTGAACTTAAAAACTCTGGAATGCTCCAAGCTGTAATAACTACTGCACTACCGTGGTGCCCTCATTGTAGGACAGATGTCGAACTGTGGAGAGGAGGCAGAGGAGGTGTACCAGGATGCTGTTTGTTTTATAAGGATTGAGTGAGCGAGTTTAGGCCTTTCCCTTTGAAGAAAGGGTTGAGAGGTGACTTAACAGAGGTGTGCAAGATAAGAGGCATAGATAAAGTGGACAGACAGAGACGTCCCAGGCAGGTGGAAATTGCTCATATGAGGGGGCATGATTTTAAGATCCTAGGAGATAAGTGTAGGGGGAGGATGTCAGGTTTTTTCAGGGAGTGGTGAGTGTGTGGAATGTGCTGCTGGGGTGGTGGTTGAGGCAGGTATATTAGGGATATTTAAGAGACACTTAGATAAGTACATGGATGACAGAGAAGTAGATGGGAGAGAAGGGTTAGATTGATATTGGAGTAGGTTAACAGCTCAGCACAACTGCATGTAACCCTGGTCCTGTCCCGTGACGTGGCATTCTGTGTTCTATTGCTTGATCTATCCTGTTTCTTGTCCTCCACTTCAATTCCCTGTTTTGAAAACTGTAAAACTTCCACTTCTGATGAAGCATCCCTGAAACATGAACCGTCTTCGTTTTCCACAGATGCTGCTTGACCGGCTGAGATCCTCCAGTATTTGCTGTTTTTGTTTCGGGGAGTGGGTGGGGAAATGCCTCCCTCTTAATTGTGACAAGATGTGGGTTGAGAATTCAGGTTGGAGAATGCTATCGAGATGTCACTTCGATTTCAGGCACTGAATTGGCACCTGAAGGGTCCTGATAATGTTGAACAAAATAGTTCCTGCCTTGTCTCAGTTACTCTGAGCATCAATGCCTGCCAAGTAGCTGGAAAACGCAGTGGGTTAGGAGAGGGAGAGCCGACCTGTTGTTCTGTTGTGTTGCTGTGTAAAGAGAGCACATTAATTGGGTGTTTGCTTGATGATGGGAGGCTGGGAAGGAATGGATGAGATGAGCTGATCTCAATCCATTCAAACAGCTGGAAGTGAAATGTGTATGGCATTCTGTAAGAGTCTGGAAAATGGGAAAAGTGAACGACATGTCTGTCCATGGTCTCCTCTACCGCCAAGATGAGGCCACACGCAGGTCGATGGAGCAATAACTTATCTCCCGCCTAGGTAGCCTCCTACCTTCCCACATGAACATTCAACTCACTGACCTCCGTTGATACCCCTGCCCCCCCCCCACCTTACCCCCATGCCTATCTATTATTTTAGTCTGGTTCTCTTTCTCTCTCTTTCCCCCCTCACTATAATCTCCCCCCAGCCCTACCTTTCTCTTTTATTTCCCATAATTCTCCACCTTCCCCCAGCCCATTTCCCTCCAGCCTATCACTTCCTAGCTCTCTACTTTATCCCTCCCCCCACTTCTTATCCCCCCTTGACCATCCCATGTTACTTCACTCCTGATGAAGGGTTTCGGCCCGAAATGTCGTCACTACCTCCTCCCATAGGTGCTGTCTGGCCTGCTGAGTTCTGCCAGCATTTTGTGTTTTTTATTTATTTCCAGCATCTGCAGATTCACTCGTGATGAGGAAACAGTTGGATTTTGCACAAACTAGGATCAAACAATAGGAAAGACAGTTTTCTGCAACTACGCTGATTACTGAATAATCTGCAGTCATAGAGTGGTACAGCACAGAAACAGACCTTTCATCCATCACATCCATGTTATTATGCCCATCTACACCAATCCCATTTGCCCTCATTGGAGCTGCATCCTTGTGTGCCTTGCCTACTTAAGTGCCTGTCCAAGTACTTCTGGAATGTAGTGACTGTATCTGATTCCACCACCGAGTTCCATATATCCACCACTCTTCATCGGGAGGAATAAATATCTCCATCTGATCTCTTTAATGCTCCTTCCTCTCAACTTAAACCTATGCTTTCTTATTTTCAGTACCTGTACCATGAGGGGAGGAAGGGAGATAGTTTTATCTAACTATTTATGCCTCATAATCTTGTGTACTGCTGTTAAGTCACCCCTCAATCTCCTCCCCTCTAGGAGGAATAAGACCAGCCTATCCAAATTCACTCATAGCTAAAGTCCTCCAATCAAGGCAGCAACCTGATGACTCTCCTTTGTGCTATAATGTAATCTCATCCTTGTTATATTGTGTACACAATACTCCAAGTGGGACCTAATCAATGTTTCGTGGTGTTCAAAGAATGTAAAAAAAAAACTACATTTATGTGGTGCTTGTTTAAAGAAGGTGATGCATCCAAAGAATAAAATGCAGGTTGTGTGGCCAAAAGTGTGACAGGGTTAGATTTGAAGGATGAATTTAGAATCCACCAGGTTTCAGAGGGGGTTCTTTATCTTCATTGCTTTGGAAGTGGAACCTGAATAAGAATTGCTAGCCTGGCATTCATCAGGAGATTTACGGAGAGAAGCAGTCGCTGAACGAGGTTGGAGAGTTGGTTAGTTTAGATACTCAGGATTTTGAAAGCAAAATCCTGTAAGCATTGAGAGAGCAGTTCTTAACTTGTGCTACTTTTAGTTTTCACAGTGTGTCCCTTGGTTCTTCTACATGGATCAGCTAGGGCAGCGCGTTAGTATAGCAGTTAGCGCAATCACTTTACCACGTCCTGACGATCGATTCCCGTCAATGTCTGTAAGGAGCTTGTACGTTCTCCGTGTAACAATGTGGACTTCCTCCGGGTACTCTGGTCTCTATTTCCCCCCTCGTTCCAAAAGACATACTGGTTAAGGATAGTGAGTTATAGGCATGCTATGTTGGTGCTGGTAGCACGCTGACACTTGCAGGTCGTGTCCCAAAACACTGGTTTTCACTGTATGCTGTAATGTTTTAATACACATGTGACAAATAAAGCTAATCTTCAAATCTTTAAAGAAGGGTAAAAATAAATCCTGTATCATGACCTGAGGCATATTCTTCAATATAGCAGTAAGCCTCCTTTCCACTACGTGGGTTAAAAGAAGAAGACTTCAGCAGATCCGTGTTCTAGTGCATGAATTGTCCAAATTATGTCTCCAAGAAATGCTAAGATATGAACATATTGTACCATCTGCAGAAAATGGACCTAATCATTGTTCCAATCCAAATCTTCTGTAAATCATATTTTATAATTGTCAATTGGAAGGTAAATACAAGTGATAAACCTCCTGCTCCTTATCAGCATTGTAGTTATCAAATTTTAACACCACCTGTTTAAGTGTATCTCTAGCAAAAACATCTATTCAGAATATCTCTGCTGTCTAGTGCCTGTGCGCTGTATTAAATCCACCACACAATAGCTCCTTCCTGCATTTTCCCTGATTGTTTGACCGATTACATACAAAACCCATCAGTCTTTCTCGTTATCAGTACATGGCCTCACAGTCCTCCAATCTCCAGCAGCACACCACACACACTCACTTCAGCTGTTTGAACTGATTATCCAAGCTTAGTTTACACTGGGTCTCTGATTCATCATAGATACTTGCTTTTTTTAAATGTTTTGGGTGCAGAGGGAAAAATATGTTGGCAGTACCCATAATATTTCCAGGAGAAGTTCAACATTCAGTTTTCCATCTTGATGGTATCGCTGGCACTTTTGCTGGGAAAGTTCCAGAAGGGTCCCAGGGTCTAGAGGGCATAGGCTTAATGTAATAAAGAACCTGGGGGCTGGGGGGCTGGGGGGGGGGGGGGCGGGGGCAACTTTCTCCAGTCCGAGGAGATGTGTGCATAGAAGAGCTGCCAGAGCGGTTGACACTTGTGCATTAACAGCATTGAAAAGGAACGTAGACAGGTACGCGGGGAGTTCTGAAAGGGACGTACCCCAAATGTGAGCAAAAAGGGTGAGCTTGGACAGGCATCTTGGTTGCAAAAGGTCTGATGGGCAGGAGGGCCTGTTTCCATGCTGCACAAGTTTGTCAAATAGACCCTGATTTGTGTGAGTCGACTTGGGTTTCACTAGCCCATCCAGA
This sequence comes from Hypanus sabinus, assembly GCF_030144855.1. Classification (NCBI taxonomy): domain Eukaryota; kingdom Metazoa; phylum Chordata; class Chondrichthyes; order Myliobatiformes; family Dasyatidae; genus Hypanus; species Hypanus sabinus. The sequence continues at coordinate 26,061,077 of NC_082718.1, forward strand.
AAGCTGTCGTCTTCAAAAGCTTTCTTCCGGAAAGCACTATAGGGTTATTAAGACAAAAATTTCATTCCATCTCAGCAGTTTCTTCCTCGCGGCAGTTAATCTGAGCAACCATTCTATATTACCTCAGTCACTGCACTGCAATGTAAACACTTTAAAACGCACGTTTGTAATGCTATTTACATTGTAAATACATGCTAATACCTAGTTATATATCTAATCAGCCCAACATGCGGCAGCAACTCAAAGCATAAAAGCATGCAGACATAGTCGAGAGGTTCAGTTGTTCAGACCAAACATCAGAATAGGGACATGTTCGGGATGACTTTGTGGGCCGAAGGGCCTGTAGTGTGACGTAGGTTTTCTATGTTTCTAGTTGCGATCTAAGTGACTTTGACCGTGAATGGTTATTGGTGCTAGACAGGGTGCTTTGATTATCTGAGAAACTACTGATCTCCTGGGATTTCCATGCACCAACATTCTCCCAGATTGACAGAGAATGGTGTGAAAAACGAAACACATCCAATGAGTGGCAGTTCTGTGGGCAAAAATACTTTGTCAAAGAAAGTGGTCAGAGGAGAATGGCCAGACTGGTTCAAGCTGACAGGAAGGTGCAAGTAACTCAAATGACCACACGCTACAACAGAGGTGTGTAGAAGAGCATCTCTGAATGAATGGCATAAGACCATAAGACATAGGAGCAGTATTAGGCCATTCAGCCCATCAGATCTGCTCTGCCAGTACATCATGATTGACAATGATCTGCCAATACACCACGCACGTGTTAAACTTTAAAGTGGATGGCCTACAGCAGCAGAAGACAATGAACATACACTCAATAGCCACTTTATTAGGTACATGTTGTAACTAATAAAAAGGCTACTAAGTGCGTATGGCGAGGAAAAGTAATCCTTCTCCCATACGGGTTCTTCTTCATTCAATTAGAATGTGCCAGATCTACAGATCCACCAGGTATAGGGGCCGGGGGAAAGAAACAAAGTTATGTAGCTCTATTGAATGGTGGGTTGCGGGAGGGCATCACTGAATTTTCTCAACACACACTAAATGTTGGGCATTGTGGTTTGGACTTTAATGTATTTTATTTGGAGTTGCAGTGTAAAATAGGCCTTCAGCCCTTCAAGCCTCCAACCCCGATTTAACCCAAGCCTAATCATGGGACAACTTACAATGACCAATTAATCTACTTAGTGGTACATCTTTGGACTGTGGGAGGGAACTGGAGCACCCAGGGAAAACATACACATTCCATGGGGAGGATACGTAGTCTCCTTACAGATAATGTTGGAATTGAACTCTGAACACCAGTGCCCCAAGCTGTAATAGCATCATGTTAACCGCAACACTACCGTGGTGTGATATATTTTTAAGTGCTTTATGTGCCTCTAATGAATCAAGCTTCTCTAACAGAGGGAAGACTGGAATCTTTGAATTTGGTGCAGTAATTCCAGTGGACCAACTCAAGCCTACACAGCAAGAGGGGTGGGGTGAACAAATAAAACTGCTTCCCCCTGCACCAACATAAATTAGTCTTCTAACAATGTAACAAGGCAAGGCATGAGGGAGTGAGTGTTTATTAAAAATTCAATGTCCAGCTTGCCGCAATGGTAAATTCTCGGGATTCTGCAGATGCTGGAAATCCAGAGCAACACACACAAAATGCTGGAGGAACTCTGCAGGTCAGGGAGCATCTGTGGAGAGGAAAGAACAGTTGATAGAAACCAGAATGAGATAGTTGGGGGAAAGTGAGGGGGGTTGGTACAAGCAGGTAAGTGACAGGTGAGGGGGAGGAAGTATGAAATAAGCTGAAAAGTGATAGGTGGAAGAGGTAAAGGGCTAAAGAAGAAGGAATCAGATGGGGGGGGTGTGGGGGGGGGACAGTGGAACATGGGTCAACAGAGAGTGGTGATGGGCCAGAAAGAAGGAAGGGGAGAAATTACTGGATCATAGAGAAATCAATGTCATGCCATCATTTTGGAGGCTACCCAAATAGATTGGAGGAGCAACACCACATATTCCGAGTGTAGCCTTATCATATGACCTCATCACACTTTTCATCAATCTTCCTGAACTCTATGTAGACAGTTCATAAACAGAGCAGTGTTGAAAAGAGTAACTTGGGAAGCATTCTTAGAGTAATGGACTTTGGTCAAAGATGAGGGTTAGGGTTGTAAGCCTCTGGAATTCTGTGGTCCAGAGACTCTGAATCAGGGGTGTCAAACTCATTTTAGGTCACGGACCAGATTGGGCAAAATGCAGCTTCATGCGGGCCGGATCAGTCGGGCGTGTGTGAACGCAGCTTTCATTGCCTCCGTTTTTTCAGCCTGTTCTCATGGGTCTCTGTCTCTGCTATAACTACAAAGTGTTTCACTTCACAAGTTCCATTTCTTATGAAGAAGACTGCTGAGCAAGCATTATTTTTATGATTGGTATTAACTTACAATCATAGGCTTCATATCGCCGGGCCATTAATAATTAAAATAATAGATCTATCTAAAATGATCTCGCGGGCCGGATATGGCCCGCAGGCCTTGAGTTTGACACCTATGCTCTGAATGCTCATTGAGTATGGTCAAGGTTCAACATTAATAAATATTTGGTTGCAAGGAGATTGAGAGTGGGAAAGAGAAGATTAGCCAAGAGATCTTGTGAGCCTACATGACCAGTGCTATCCTGTTTCTTGTTAGAATTCCCGCTCATTGTGAAGTTGTGTTGATATTGGTACCATACAGTCTCTAGCCTGTTATCTATACCTGTCATTCATGTGCTATAATGCAACAGATTTGACAAGTGTTGTTACTGCCACTTTTCTCGGCCTCCTTTCCTGTTTGTAACCTGCTGTCTGATGTGCTGAGAGAGAAAATGTGCATGAATGAATTATGATAATGAAGTCTCATTCTGCAATTGTTTTGGACTAATTCAAAGCAGGTTTCATGCTATGATGGTTTCATCTTATTATTCTGGCCTTTTATTAAGCTGAGGAAAATAACCCTGCTTAGCCCACCCTAATTTTAATACCTACTTTTAAAAATTGTTGTTGCCTCTAAAAGATCTCATTGCAAGTCCAGAGACACAAGTTGTATTCTACAGTTACTGGAAATCTTAAGCAACTCACAAAATGATGTAGAAACTCTGCAGGTCAGGCAACATCTATGAAGGGAGATGGACAGGCAATGTTTCAGGTGGAGACCTATCATCAAGACTCATGAAACTCAGCCTGAAATATTGACTGTCCTTTTTCCTCCATAGATGCTGAGTTCCTCCATCATTTTGTTGTAACTTAAGTCGAGGCTTAATCACTAATTGTCACTCTCCCCAAAACCACTGCCTTCCCATCCAATCCTCTCCTTCATTGCTTTGACACTTTTCCGGAATGGATAACCAGACCAAATGGCCTAATTCTGCCTCTATGTCTTATGGTATTATAGTCTTATAAGTAGACATTGTTGTAGATGCAGGAAACACAGCAAATAATATCCTTTTTTAAAAAAAATGTTGATCGGGGATCAAAGAATGCCTGGGAATAACATCCTTGCCCTTTCCTAAATTTTTGTTTACTCATCTGAGAGTTCCTTAATTTGCAGTCACCCAGAAGGCAACACTTTTAATTGCATTTACATACAGTAGGTTTGGAATTACTGTCATGATGATGGCATCTATTAGTCTCACGAGACCATGGATCTGCACCTGGAAAGTTTTGCTTCAGTCTATGTTGGTAGAGCAGCGTCTGTTGTGGCTGTAGAGGCCCACACGGGTGTAACAGTCTCGGCTGTAGTGACTGCACTTGAAGATGCTGTCCTCCATTGTTGTCTTGGTGCTGTTTTATCGGCGAGTAAGCTTTTCTTCAGCAGCAAGCCTCAGCTTCTCTTTTTAGACCTCTGCGTAGTTCCAGCCTCCAGCGAGCGCGATCGCTTGCAATGTCCTCCCACCTCTCGACGTTCGTGTTCAGTGACTTCATGTCTCTCTTGCAGACATATTTGAAATGAAGATGGGGCCGCCCTTGTGCTCTCTTGCTGGAGGCCAGTTCCCCGTGCAGCAGGTCTTTCAGGATCCTCCCATCTGTCAGACGGTGTACATGGCTCAGCCAGCGGATTCAACGTTGTTGGCTCAGGGTGAAGAGGCTGGGTATCATATATACCAAATTTCAGTGAAATTGTTTTGTGTGCTCTCCAGACAGATTATTCCATACATAAATGCATAGTGGCTCATGGGTAGGAAAGGCTGAGAGGGATACTGGGCTAGCTCTGGTAGGCACCTTGGTTGAATTGGCTGAGTCAGACTAAATGGTTTGTTTCCATGCTGTATAACTGTATGGCATAACACAGTCTCCATACCCTATTGAAACATCACCATTAGTTTTTGTGCTCAAATATTTAAACCTGAAGTAACACACACACAAAATGCCGGAGGAGCTTGGCAGGTCAGGTAGCATCTATGGAAAGGAATGAAGTGCCGACATTTTGGGCCGAAACCCTTTATCAGCCCTAATGGATGGTCCCAGCCCAAAATGTCTGATTCTGCAGAATCGCTTGTGCTTGTCTTCTGAGCTTGAAAATTGGTGTCTCGGAGACAAAGGAACTGCTCACTAAGCAACATCAGCACTTAAACAGAGCAGTGCCTTATTAATGTTGACTCTGAGCTTTGGGATTTCATTTTTTGTAAATGAATGCCAACCATCTCACCTGAGAAAAGTGTGAAGCGGTCACCTCCCCTGTAAAAGAGGAAAGGAGGAGAAAATCAGGCAATGCATCTCTTAATTGAAACTGAAGGGTACCGTTGGATATATTGGTTTAACCCTTTTTTTTGCCACAGCGGAGATCTAAATTAATGCAAACATGTTTTTGTGCCATAGGAGATGGCATATTGATGAATTATTATAATTGGCTATGATTTCCATCAGAACATTAATTAGCACATTGGCAGTTACTCAAAATATGCCTGACTTTAATAGAGGTCTGTAGAAAAGTACTCAAGGAAACAGATACTGTAAGACATTGACAAACAGGTTTTCAGTTCTACATAAGCTGCAGCTTATTATGTGAAATGTACACTTTACACATCATTCTGTCAGAATACTGTTTAAAAGCCTGTGACACAGACAAAAGCAGAAGACTTATCAGCGTGTTCTTTCTGGAGCTATTTAACTTATTATTGTAAGCTTTTTACAGAAGGCTTACCACATTAAAGAGCACGGTCTTTAGTGTTCATTGTCGGGGTGTGGGAAGCCGTGTTTTTGGCCCATTCTTCTTGCCTTTGAGAAGATTGTGGTGTGTCAAGAGTCACCACCTTAACCTTGTATTTTGAAGCTTCTGTCACATTTTTTTTAAACTCCTAATTATTTATTCATCGACAGTAAAGAAAGAACAGTAAGTTTCTGAGCGATGCATTGATTATATAAAACTATGAGGGGATTAGATAGGGTAGATAATTAGAATTGTTTTCCCCTTGCTGGGATTTGTGTAAAACAAGAGGGCTTAGTTGGAAGATGAGGTGGAGAAGATCTGAGAGGGATTTTGTTTTTCTTGGAGAGTGGGGTTTGGAATCTGGATTGTGTTGCACAGGAGTAGGTGGGGGGGCAGATATTGTCACAAAACTTGAGAAGCAACCAGACTTGAACCACCAAAGCATAGGAGGCTGCAAACCAAATACTGGTAAATGGGGCCAGTGTTAATAAGTCCAATGGTTGGCATAGATATGGCACACCAAAAGGGCCAGCTTCTGCATTGTGTGGCTCGAGAGTCATTGAGAAATATAGCACAGAAAGGGATCCTTCTGCCCAAATGGTCAATGCTGACCCTGCGTCCTCCATATTAGCCCCAGTTGCCCACATTTGACTCATTATCCTCCAAGCCCCTTCCCTCCATGTACCCAGCCAAATGCCTCTTAGATGTTGCAGCTGTACTTCTCTCAACCACTTCCTCTGGCAGCTCATTCCAAGTACTCACGGCTGTCTGTGCAAAGTTACCTTTCAAGTCTCTTAATTCTCTCACCTCTTGTCTTATCTTTGGGTTTTGGACTCTCCAATCTTGAAGGAAAAGACTATGACCATCCACGTTACTCATACCCCTTTTCCTGATTTTATAAACTTTAATGAGGTCACCTCTCATTCTCCTGCACTCCAGGGAATAAGTGACCTGCTTGGCCAACCTGTCCCTCTAACTCAGGTCTTTTATTCCAGGAAGCATACTTGTGAATCTCTTCTGCATCCCCTCCCACTTAACAACGTCTTCCCTATAGCAGGGTGACCAAAACTGTACACAATACTCCAAGTGCGTACTCATCATTGACTAATATAACTGCAACATCATGTCCTTACCTGTAAACTTGATGCCCTGCTGGCCTACATAAGCCAAGTCATCAAATTTAGGAATAATCCCTCTTGGGTAACTTCAAGGTAGTGGCACTTTCACATTCCTGCTGCTTTTCTCCTAAAAGATGCAAGTTATGGAGTGGGAATTATGTTGAAAAAGCTTTGGGAAATTACAACAGTGCACGGTGCAGACAGTTCACACTGTATTGTGGAGATTTATTGAAGTTTGCTTGTAACATTGAATCTAACACATATTTCCTAGCCTTCTGATTCCAGAATTAAACCCTGCCTGAGTGAATTGGAAGCTTCGCTGCTGCATCATTAGTCAGTTAGTGGCATGCATGTGGAAGGAGACATTATGGTAGATTGCTTCTTATCTAACCTGCCAATGCTGATGGTTCTTTTGAAAACAAATGGTTTTTTTTTTTGACAAAGCAGGACCTAGTTCAGTTCAATCTCAGGAATGGAGCAAATCTACTTCAAATGTTTTGGCACCATTGTGTTTGCTATGGCTCTTGCCTCTGGTTTCAGATATTGGCCCTGCAAAGCCTCTCGTTGTCTTTGTTGTTATATGGCCTAGTCCATCACAGGAAAAGCCTTTCGTACCTTTGAGCAGATCTTCAAGGGCACTGTTGCAGGAAAGCAGCATCTGTCGTCAAGGACCCCCACGATTTAGGCTATGCTCTCTTCTCTCTGCTGCCTTCAGGGAGGGGATACAGGAGTCTTGGGTCCCACACCACCATGTTTATTACCCTCAACCATCAGGCCTCTGAATAGGAATGGATAGCTTCACTCATCTCAACACTAAATTGATTTCACAACATATGGACTCACTTTCAATCCTCTACAATTCAAGTTCTCAATATTATTTATTATTATTATTTGGGTTTTTTTATATCTGCACAATTGGCTGCTTTTTGGCATATTGGTTGTTTGTCTTTTGTGTGTCATTTTTTATTGATTCTATTGTGTTTGTTTGTATCTACTGTGAATGCCTACAAGAAAATGAATCTCAGAGTATTATATGGTGACATATATCCACTTTGATTATAAATTTACTTTGAACTTGGAACTTGAAAAGGCAAGTAACAATCTTTCTTTAGTGAAGGTGTTGATAATCAACCAACACAATGGCTGGCACAATAATGTATTAAATGTTGTACCATGAAGTGTATACGTTTAATTGTGCACTTGTGTTGCTTATTTTTAAAGAAGGTCAAATGCCCAAGCAAATCGCTGACCATCTACATCAATTCTTCATTTTTTTTTATATAATGCAGATATATAATAAAGTATTTACATTAACATGAAGAAATTCAATAAGTTACCTTTTTATGTTAACCTCTAAGATGGTATCAACTATAAGCACACACAAAATGCTGGAGGAACTCAGCAGGTCAGGCAGCATCGACAGAGGGAATGATCAGTCAACATTGCAGGCCTTAATCAGGGCCTGGAAGAAAGGGGGCAGAAATCACTGGGAGGGGTGGGTATCTGTCATCCCACTCTAGATGCTCTCTATTCTGTGACACTGTGAATCTGCTTCAAGTCTCTGATGCCTCTAATCTGGTGTAACAGTGGCTGTAGCTTAGAACCCGTCCCATAACTTGGCCTTGCATCCATTCTGCATATCATGTCTTCTACCACTATCACATGTCTGCACCAACTGAGAGCTCTGTCACCAAGTCTTAATCACAGAAACAGGTCCTTCCATCCAACACGTCCAAATTGACTAAGATTCCCATCTAAACTAGACCCACTTGCCCATGTTTGGCTCATATCCCTCAAAGCCTTTCCTATCCATGTATCCAAGTCTCTCTTTAAAAAGCTGCTAATGTACCTTCCTCAACCATTTCCACTAGCAGCGCGTTCCATAAACTGACCATCCACTGGGTGAAATGTCTGCTCCTCGGGTTCCTATTATATCTTTCCCCACTTTGCTTTAGTTTCCATGAAAGCAAGTAACGAAAACCACCATGTGATTTATTCAAGAAATCGATTTAGAGCAGCTGAGCAACAGAGGTTCATAAAGAGATTACACTGCAGTAACTATCAGGCACCATGGTAGCATAGAGGCTAGCATAATGATATTACGGTTTGAGGCGTTGAAATCTGGAGTTCAATTTTGATTTGTAAGGAGTCTGTGCATTCTCCCTCGTGACTGTGTGGGTTTCTTCTGGGTGCTCGGGTTTCCTTCCACAATAGAATGACGTACTGGTTAGTAGGTTAATCGGTCATTGTAAATTATCCTGTGACTCGGCAAGGTTTGAATAGGTGGGTTGCTGAGCAGCGGAGTTCGTTAGCTCTGAAGGGCCTGTTCGGTGCTGCATCTTTAATTAAATTAACTAAACATAATAGATGGAGCATGGTAGCTCCCAAGCATTGCTCCCATGTAGCAATGAGCTTCTTCTTGGACATTTTTTTGGATAAATCCTTAAACTAAGGCTCACCTCAAGATGCCCTTCCTCTGTTCCTTCTCTCCTTTCTTACGGTTATTTTTTATATCGCTGCATGTCTTTAAGGTTGTGCTTGGAGTAAGGAAAGAAGATTAAATTAATCAATGATTTAGATCTACCTTCCCTGCCCCACCCGCCTCCACCCATCCAGTAACTGCTATGAAATTCTATTCTAATTCTTTAATTTCCTGTGACTGCCTGCAAGAAAATGAATCTCAACATGGTGTGAGGTGAGATACCTGTACTTGGATAATGCATTTTACTTTGCACTTTTGAATTCAGCACAGACTTGGGCTGAAGGACCTGCCCCTGTTTTATGTAAACAGACAAAACTAATTAAAGAATGCTTGTTACAAAACTGATTATAAAGTGGAATATATTTCAATATCTCAGATCAAAAAACATTCCCCATAAAGACCCTCCTGAAACAAGTTATGGAGGTTTTCAGATATCAATCGAACTTGAAAGCACAATTTCAAACGCTTCCTCCTTTATTCCTCAGGATATTTTGACATGGGGACGTAGGCCTGAAACAATTTCAGTACTGATCAAGAATGAGTCTTAACGAAGTTCTTGGAAAGTCTGAGTAGCATGATAAGCAGGTCTCTGGATAAGTTAGTGCAGGTATAGGCATGGGAATTATTTAAGCAACAGCTGGATCCCACAAAGGTAGGATCTTGCAGCTGGTCTCAGCAGGCTCTATGGACCAAATCTTTGTAGTTATCTTGGGATTTGGTTATTTTTCTTGTTCAGACAAGAAAGCAAGGTATAACCCCTTGCCCCAGGCATAAGAAGATCAAAGGGCATCATCTTGAGTCATAATTTTCTCTCTCTTTGAATCTCTTTCTTCCTATCCCTCTCCTAATAACTTGGCAGCTGGTAATGATGCACGGAAAATGTAACTTGTTGAAGGGGTTTTCTGAAAAAGAAAATTAAAAGATGAGCAAATACGCTGAAATAAAAGCTGAGCAAACAGCATCTTTCTAATTATTCATTTTTGGAATCTTTCAAGTTTACCAGCGTTTCACGAAGGCTGTGTGCTGAATCGGGGTACTGCACTATTTGAAAATTGGGGGCAGTGGTAGGTCTCATTAGTGTCTTCTCATTATACTCTATTCCTGTCTGTTTTGCTTTGAGCCTTGTACTGGCACTAATGCTTCACATTTCCAAAGATGAGGCAAATCGAAGCGTGACTTGAAAATTTAATTAGGAAAAAGGCTGCACAAATGGATTCTTAACCAGGAATGGAATTGTACCCTTTAATGACTTTCTCTTATCTTAACTCCTTCACTTTTTGTTATTGATGTTTTTTTTCCATGTTCATCAAGGTGAATGATATTATTAGTTCTCCCAAAATATGTTAATAAAATTGGCATCAGACTTCAAGAAAAGTTTGGATTCAATCTCTAGTGCACTGGGGAAGAGGAGAGAAGCCTGTTTTCCTCAGTGTGCCCACGTTAGTTAGGGAAAAAATAACCATTGTAAAATTATTCATGTGTGTGTGTCTAACACGGTCTATGCCATGCGGTGGGATTGTAAAATCCTTGTGGGATCTAGCATTGTTTATGAGAGGTAGGATTAATAGACTTGTGCTAGCAAAGTGGTAAAGACCTAAAGGTTCTCATTCTAGATCTAACTGAGGAGGTAAAATCTTGTTGCTTGCTTTAATTCTGTTTTAAGATGTGCAGGTGATTGCCTAAAGGGCAGCACAGTAATGTAGTTGTTAGTGTAATCAATGACAGCACGAGAAAGTTCAATTTCACCACTATCTGTAAAGAGGATTCTCCCTGAGACCGCATTGGTTTCCTCTGGGTGCTCTAGTTTCCTCCCACATTCCAAAGACACATGGATTAGGGTTACTGAGCATGCTCTGTTGGCCAGAAGCTTGGCAACACTTGGTTGTTGGTCATTGAGGCAAACGGCACCTTTCACAGTATGTTTCGATGTTCACATGAGATGTAGCTAATCTTTATTTTTAAAAACTGTGCTACCCATTTGACAAAGGACTTGCATGAAGGGATGGATAATAAACACTGGCACACATCCTATGAATTAAATTTTTGAAAAAAATACCTCACGTAGCCCATAAATTCCTTTATGAAAGATCTTATCTTCTGAAGAACGTAGAGATGTCACTTTAAGTGACAAACTGGAGATTTCCTAGTGCAATGCAGAATGGTTGCTAGGAGGATAGATGAGTCAGAAGTTACTGATCACTGTATGCATATTACTTGTGGTGTGTGTAGAGTTAGGATCTTTGTTTGAAAAATTCCTATTCTTCTTAGCACAATCATCAAATAAGGTTTACACGATTTTTGCCAGGACTTGGGCCTGAGTTGTAGGGCAAGGTTTTGGTTTAAGTTGGCACAGGTGACTACTTGCTGGTGGCCAATAAAACAAAGAAAACAACTAAACAGTTTATTAATCACACTTTTTCAGGTAAACAATCACTGCAAACAATAGCCTGTAATTTCCTGTCCAAGTTGAACTTTTGAACTGCCTGTACGACATGGCATTTTTGCTACGTGAACTGAAGTCTTGGAGGAGCACGACGGTTCCAGCATTTCTGGGCCAGAGAACGGGGAACAAGCTGATGCACGGCCATTGCCCGAGCAGACTTGGAAGCAATTTGATGCGGCAGAGCCGACACGAGGCAGAGCCCTCGACAGAAATGGTCAGCATGCCAGGGCCGGCGGTGAGGGGGCGGGCTGGTTCCGCTCATTGCTCCGCGAGGTTTACTCATCTTTGCACTGAGCTGAGACTGTGGCAGGCAGTTAACAGACTTCTGAATCAGACGCACTGCCGCTTCGTCAACTGCGGTTCTGAATGCTATTTGCTCACTGTTATCGTTTGCACAATTTGTTTTTCTCCCTCTTTGCACGTTGGGTGTTTGGTCTTCTTTTGTTTTGATAGGTTCTATTGGGTTTCTTTGTTTTGTCGCTGCCTGTAATGAGATGAATCTCGAGGTTGTATAAATTATACATACTTTGATAATAAAAGTACTTTAAACTTTGAGGCTAGGTAGGTTACAACTTTATTCATTGGAGAGGAGGATTCTGTGGGTTCACCTTAGAGGTGAAAAAGAGCCATTTGTCATTAAATGCTTAAGTAATCCCTTCTGCCTACACAATGTTCATATCTGTCCACTCTCTGCATATTCATATGTCGAGGTAAGAGTCTTTTAAATGCATCTAACGTAATGGCCTTCTCCACCACCCATGACAGGACATTCCTTTGAATTTATCCCCTGTCACCTTAAGTACACTCACTCTAGTGTGAGACATTTCAGCGTTAGGAAAAGATACCGGTGGTCTACGCTAACTGTGCCTCTCGTAATAAACGTCAGATCTCCCTTCAGCCTGAGTTGCTCCAGATAAATGCAACCTTGGTTTGTCCAATTTCTGTCCTCTAATCCAGGCAGCACCCTGGAAAACCCCTTCTGCGCCTACGTCAAAGCTTCCACATCCTTCTTATGATGGGGCGACCAGACCCAAATGCTGTACTCCAGGGTTTTTTAAAGACGCAACATAATTTCCTGACTCTTGAACTCAATTTTTCTACCATTTAAAGGGAAGCATGCAATACACCAACCCGTGCAGCCACTACTTTTCAGTTTTAGGTCTGAGGTGCAATTTGTGTTTGCTGAATGTCTAGGGAAGGTGCTCAAAGAGTAAGCACAATGACACTCCTCGTTGTCCTCCTGCCTCATATATTCAGGGGTTTAATCCTGACTTTGGGTGTCGTCTGTGTGGAGCTTGTTTGTTCTTGTGATCGAATGGGTTTCCTCCAGATGCTGGTTTCCTCTGATGGTGTGCTAAGTGCCTGTTGTAAATAGTGTATAGTTGAGTGGTAGGATCTTGGGGTGTTGATGTGGGGAGATTGAGAGAAAAATGGGATTAGTATTGGTTTAGCATGAATGGTCAGCATAGAGTCAATGGGCTGAAGCACGCCAACACTAAACAAAGCCAAAATTGATGCTGGGACAAGGGACAATAATACACAGCGTCATAGAGCACTACAGCACAGAAACAGGCCATTTGGCCCATCTAGTTCATACCAAACTATTATTCTCCCTAGTCCATCGAATTAGGCCATAGCCCTCCATACCACCCCCATCCACGTATTTATCCAAATTTCTCTTAAAAGAGGAAATTGAACTCTCATCCACCAGTTCCTCCAACAGCTTATTCCACATTAATATCACCCTCGGAGTGAATAAGTTTGCCCTTGTGCTCCCCTTAAATATTTCCCCTTTTGCCCTTAGCCTGTGACTTCTAGATCTAATCTCACTGAACCTCAGTTAGAATTTACCTTATCTTTACTGGCCATATTTTTGTACAACTCTACCAAAGCTCTCCTCATTTTCCTGTGCTCCAGGGAATTATAACCTTTCACGGAGTTGATTCCACCTGAAACTATCATGAAATAATTGTCGTCAACAATTCACGTGCAGTACCAGAGGAAAGAACACACTAGACCGCTGTTACACCACCAAGAATGCCTACTGTACTATTCCATGCCCTCACTTCAGAAAATCCAATCACCTGGGTGTAATTCATCTCCCTGAGTACAGGCAGAGACTGGAGACTGCAGCATGAGTAGTGAGGACCAAGATAAGTATGGACAAGGAAAGCTCAGGAGTGCCTACAGGACTGCTTTGAATCAGTGGACTGGACTGTATTCAGGGATTCACCTTTGAATCTGGATGAGTACGCTGCATTTATCACTGACTTCATTAAAACCTGTGTAGATGAGTTTGTGCCTATGAAAACTTGCCGTACATTCCCAAACCAAAAGCCATGAATGAACCAGGAGGTACGTCATCTGCTGAGGGCTAGATCTATGGCGTTTAAGTCTGGTGACCCAGGTCAATACAAGAAAACCAGGTATGAATTGCAAAGGGCTACTTCGAGTGAGGAGCAATTCCAAGCGAGGTTGGAGGTGACATCGGATGCACATCAACTCTCGTAGGGTTTGCAGGACTTTACCTCTCACAGAGCAAAACCCAACAGCATGAATAGCAACGATGCTTCTCTATCGGATGAGTGCAATACCCACTTTAAAAGGGAGAATATAACTTCAGTTGTGCAGTTCCCTGCTGCACCTGGTGACCCTGTGATCTCTGTCTCAAAGATTGACGTTGGGCTGTCTTTCAGGAGGGTGAACCCTTGCAAGGTGGCAGGCCCCGATGGAGTATCCGGTGAGGCTCTGAAAACTTGTGCCAACCAGCTGCAGGAACATTTAAGGGTACTTTCAACCTCTCACTGCTATAGTTGGAAGTTCCCACCTGCTTCAAAAGGGTAACAATTATACCAGTGCCTAAGAAGAGTAGTGTGAGCTGTCTTAATGACTATCACCCAGTAGCACTCACATCTACGGTGATGGAATGCTTGGAGAACTTAGTCATGGCTAGAATGAACTCCTGCCTCAGCAAGGACCTGGACCCACTGCAATTTACCAATTGACACAATAGGTCTATGGCAGATGCAATCTCAATGGCTCTGCACACGGCCTTGGACCACCTACATAACACCAACACCTACATCTGTTCGTTGACTATAGCTCAGCATTTAACATCATCATTCCCACAATCCTGATTGATAAGTTACAGAACCTGGGCCTCTGTACCTCCCTCTGCAATTGGATCCTCGACTTCCTAACTGGAAGACCACAATCTGTGTGGATTAATGATAACATCTCCTCTTCACTGATGATCAATGCTGGTGCACCTCAGGATGTGTGCTTTGCCCACTGCTCTACTCTCTCTATACCCATGAATGCGTGATTAGTTATAGTTCAGCTACCGTCTGTGAATTTGCTGATGATACAACCATTGTTGGTAGAGTCTCAGATGGAGATGAGAGGGCATACAGGAGTGAGATGTACAAGATATTTGAGTGGATTTGCAGCAAAAACCTTGTACTCAATGTCAGTAGGATGAAAGAGATGATTGTGGACTTCAGGAAGGATAAGATGAGGGAACATGAACCAATCCCTGTAGAGGGATCAGATGTGTAGAGAGTGAGCAATTTCAGGTTCCTGGGTCTCTGATGATCTAATCTGGTCTCAACATATTTGATACAGCTGTAAAGAAGGCAAGACAGTGGCTATATTTCATTAAGAGCTTGAAGAGATTCGGTTTATTTGCTAAAACAGTCAAACTTCTATAGGTGTACTGTGGAGAGCGTTCTGACAGGCTGCATCACAGTCTGGTATGGGGAAGGGAAGCTACTGCACAGGGCTGAAACATGCTACAGAAAATGGTAAAATTAGTCAGCTCCATCTTGGGTACTAGCCTCCATAGTCCAGGTTCAAGGAGAGGAGCCTCAGAAAGTGAATGTCCATTCTTAAGGACCCCCATCACCCAGGACCTGCTCTCTTTTCATTGTTATCATCAGGAAGGAGGTACAGAAACCTGAAGGCACACACTCAGCAATTCAGGACAGCTTCTTCCCCTCTGCCATTCGATTCCTAAATGGACATGGAATCCACGAACACCACCTCACCTTTTTTAAAATATATTATTTCTGTTTTGCACTATTTTAAGTCTATTCAATATCCATAAATATACTTACTACTATGGATTTACTTTTTTCTTTCTATATTATCATGTATTGTACTGCTGCTGCTAAATTAAGACATTTCTCAACACATGCTGGTGATAATAAATCTGATTCTGATTCAGTTCTTCACAGTCACTGATTTCTCCTGGTCTGGGATTACTGTTGATCCATTTGAAAAGTCTGTGATCATAATCACTCCTTTATAAAGCTGAGGCTTCATAAGGTATTGACCAGTCCACACTTGGAGTATTGTGAGCAGTTTTGGGCCCCGTATGTAAGAACAGATTTGTAGCATTGGACGGGGTCCAGAGAAGGTTCATGAGAATGGTCTTGGGGGTGAAAGGATTAATATATTAGGAGTGTTTGATGGTTCTGGGCCTATAGACACTGGAGATTAGAAGAATAAGGGGGAAATCTCATTGAAAGATACCAAATTTTGAAAGGCCTAGATAGAGTGGACGTGGAAAGGATGTTTCCAATGGTGAGAGAGTCTAGGACTCAAAATAAAAGGATGTCTCTTTAGGGCAGAGGTGAGGGGGAATTTCTTTAGCTAGGTGGTGGTGAATCTATGGAATTCATTGCCACGGATGGCAGTGAAAGCTAAGCCATATTTAAAGCAGAGGCTCTTGATTAGTATGGGAATCAAAGGTATGGGGAGAAGGCAGGAAAGGGTTCAGAGGGAAAATAAATAAGCCATGTTCAAAAGGCAGAGCAGACTCAATGGGCCAAATGGACTAATTCTGTTCCTACCTCTTATGGTCTTTACTCAAGCAGGGCATTGGTGAAAAATGACATGCTTAATACAGTCATTTGTCCAAAGCAGTCATATGTTTCTTGTCTTTTGCTCTCCTATTAATTTCAACTCAGTCCTTTTGTTGGCATCAAATTCAGTAAAGCTTTTACAGTTATTTTTCTGACAGACCCTTCAAACTGATGCAGCCTCCCTCCTTGATTTTTAATTCCTCTTGAGTAATAACTGTCTCTTGTACAATATATGCACGATTCTTGTATGTTCCATCATGTAATGTCTGTCAGTGTCAATTTCTGGAATATTTAATGTATTCCATTATCGAGCAAAATTGGACTATTGTTCAAAACGGAAGCTGCCGCTAAGGACTGCAGTAGAACTCCAATGATCCAGTACCCTTAGGACTTTAGACTAACAGATTTTCCAGGTTATTGGATGTTGCTTTTAATGCACAAACACTTTTTTTTTTCTTTTTCCATGTCACATAATAGTAGAATTAGTTTTACAGAGAGTCTAATGTGCTAAAAGGGAATAGGAAATGTACAATGCGCACAGATGTCAGAGGAATGGCTGTGTGTGGGTGCATGGGAGGAAGGAATTGGGGCTTGTTTTGATGTTGTTGCTTGTAGTGTTCTGTTTTGTGTTCTTATTGTCCTGTCAAGCAACACAGAAGATCTGCAATTTGCTGAGTGCCATGTCAGTGGCATTCAGGTCTGATGACCAAATGCAATACAGAATGTCCGGGTACAATCCCTGGAAGACCAACTCGCTTGCGAAGTGGCATTTCCAGACCAAACTTGAATCACCAAAGAATGCTCCACAGCTGTGGCAGGGCTTGAATGCTATCGCCTCCTACAAAGTGAAACCAAAAGACGTAGATGACAACAGGACTTCGCTCCCAGATGAGCTCAATTCCTTCTATGTGAAGATCTGGCATGTCATCTAAAATTTTGACAACGTTCTATGGATGCATGGTGGAGATTATATTGAATGGTTGTCTCACAGCTTGGTATGGAAACACCAATACCCTTGTACAGAAAGTAATGGATACAGCCCAGTCCATCACCGTAAAGCCCTTCCTATCACTAAGCACATGAGGTGTTGTTGCAGGAAAGCTGCAACCATCATTAAGGACCCCACCATCCAGGACTCACTTTCAAGGACTCTTTATCTCAGGTTCTTGATATTTATTGCTTATTTATTTGTTTATTAGTATTTTTTTATTTCTTCTTAGGGCTATTTGATTTATTGGATACACCCGCAAGAAAATTAGTTTCAGGGTTGTATTTGGTGGCATGTATGTAATTTGATAATAAACTTACTTTGAACTTTTGAATTCTGATGCCCTTCTGTAAGGAGCCTCCATACGTCCTCCATGTGGAAAGCAAGGATTTTTCCCAGAGGTTCTCCGGTTTTCTCCCACAGTCCAAAGACTTACCGGGCAGGTTAACTGATCATTGTACATTGTCTCGTGATTTAGGCTGGGGTTAATCAGGTTTGTTGTGGGGGGTGGTAGAGAGAGTGGGTTGCTGGGGCAGTGTGGCTCGAAGGGGCAGCTGGCTAAATTTTTGAAAGGTATTAATAAAATCATTTGCCCTATCACTGAACTGTTTCCGGAACCAATGGACTTACTTTCAAGGACACATCTTACGTTTATTATTATATTTATGTTTATTAATTTATTTTTTTTAACTTATTGTTTTCACACAGGCTGTTGTCCATCCTTTTCGGTGCAGTCTTTCGTTGATTCTGTCGAATTTCTTGTATTTACTGTGAATGCTCATAAGAAAATGAATCTCAGGGTTGTATATAGTGACGTATATGTACTTTGATAATGAATTTACTCTGACCTTTGAGCATTGTGAGCATGCTATGCTCTTGTCAGAATGTGTGGTGACATTTTAAGCCTGTCCCCAGCATGTCCTTGGGTTGTGCTGGCTGTCAGTGCAAACAATGTTATTCACTGCAGGTTTCCATGTGCATGTGATACATAGATGAATCTGAATCTGTAACAAATTCATTTACTGTACGCAGGTGCAATGAAAAGCTCACTTACAGCAGCACCCAGGCACGTAGCATCAGATACACACCATTCACAAGAAAAACACCAATTGTACAAAATTACGCAAGGAAGAATGGAATGAGAACTGAAAAAATCTGAAGTTGCTTGTACTGCAAAGCGCAAATAGTGTTGCTATACTGAGGTAGTGATTCGAGTTTTGTTGGTTGATTCAAGAATTGAATGTTTCAAGGGAATTAGCTATTCATTAACCTATTGGAGTAGGACTTCAAGCTTCTGTACCTCCTATCTTATGGTAACTGTGAGGATAGCATGACCTAGATAGTGGGGATTTTTGATTGATGATGCCTTCTTGAGGCAGCACACCGGTAGATACTAGTAGTGTTTGGGGAGAGGAACAGGGAGTGAGGAAGGTGCTCGTGATGTACTGTGCTCACACAATTCTATGTTAAACTTTGTCTCTGTGTTGACGATCATTTGCAGGCATCAGATAAGAAGCAATCACAAGAGAAAAATAAATAGTGCACGTACCTTACACAATTGCGTATAATTTGTTTTTCGCTCTCTAACCGGATATCCAGTCTATAATCCAGATGCTGGTCGCAGTGCACTCCCAACCCAGGCTTCACCAAGCACTTTAGACCTTCTGCTCACCTTCTGAACCAGTTGCTGCTCAATTGGAATTTCAATCCTTAGAAGAATATTAGAATCAGATTTATTATCACCGACTCATTTGAGGTAAAAGTTGCTTTGCTGTGGTAGTGCAATGTAAAGAGTCAATTATTATAAATTTCAGGAATAAATAATACACAAAGGAATTACAAGGTACTGTTCATAGATGATTCAGAAAGCTGATGATGCAGGGGAAGAAGCCGTTTTGCAATCTGAGCTTTCAAGCTCCTGTACCACCTTCCCAATGATACTAACAAGAAGAGGGCATGTCCCTGATGTTTAGGGTCCTTAATAATGGATACTAACTTCTCAAGGCATTGCCTCGTGAAGACTTTTTCAATGCTGGGGAGGGATCTACAACCCTCTGCAAACTCTTCTATACCAGGCTGTGATGTAGCCAGTCAGGATGCTCTGCATGGTGCATCTGCAGGAATTTGCAAGTCTTTGGTGTCATTTTAAATCTCTTCAAACTCCCGGTGAAATAGATTCATGATTGCATGAATGTGCAGGGCCCAGGATAGATCCTCTGTGATGTTGATGCTCAGGAACTTGCTTTCCATTGCTCCCCCTCGGTGAGGACTGGTGTGATTTCCCCTGGAGTCCACAATCAAACCCTTGGTCCTGCTGATGTTGAATGTGATGTTATGACACCATTCAACCTGCCAATTTATCTCGGTCCTGTACACTTCCTTGTCTCCATCTGAGATTTCTGAGCAATCAGATGCCAGGTTATTACAATTTTCATGTAATATTTAAGCAGATAAGACCATGAAACATAGTTAAAGGTGCAGGCCATAAAATCCCTTGAGCCTGTTCATCATTTATTAACATCATGGCAGTTTCAATTTTAGCCTTGATTTTTTTCTCTGACTTGGATGCATTTAATAATGATTCAATGGCCCAACCACATCCTCCTCCTAGGATACAGAATTCTTACAATTCTTAAAAGAAAACATAAAATGCTGGAAATGCTCAACTGGTCAGTCAGTATCTGTGGAGAGCAGAACAAAAGCCAATCATTTTAGATCAATGAATGGAAAGATGGGGAATCAAGCTTATTTTAAGCTGCAGTGAGGAAGAGGGATGGAGAGAACTGGGAAAACATGAAGATCAAGGTTTTGACCCACAGTGGCTATTCGTTCCACTGAATCCCCCCAGCAGATTATTTGTTGCTTCAGATTCCAGCATCTGCTGTCTTTCTGGAAATTGTTACGTACCCCATAACTGGGTGTCAGACCAGCAGAGAAAGAAGAATCCGTTGGAGTCTGGTGGTACCAAAACTAAAGGTGTTTATTAGTAAACTACACAATACAGTATCAAAAATGCAAATATACATATAACATAAGTTAGCAATAATAAACCTAAAAGTGTAGGAATAATAATAAGCAATAATAAACAAGCTCTATCAATGTCTAGGGGTAAATGAATTGTAGAAAAGTATAAAGTTCAGTTCATAAATGCTGAGGTAGTTATGGTTGTTGTGTTGAAATCGTTGGGGAGAGAGAGAGAGTGAACAAGAAGTAACAGCTACAGCAGGCAAACCTATTTCTTTCTTAATCCGTTGTGTCATTGTGGTCATTCAGTTATGACCCCTCTTCTTCAGCTACACCATTCTTCTGTGGTGGACTTGTCACTCTGGCATGAGTGGACACATACACAAGTCCCCACCGGCCCTGCTGTAACACTGTGAGCTTTACTGACCGATCTCCTGGTTCGGTCTCCGAAACTCCCACCTTTCCTGTGGGTTCCAACACTCAATCAGTGTCCACTGGTGTGTCTGAAGGGTGTCGCTCCACACCTGTCTTTTATCCCCACTCATGGGGTCTCAGCTGTCCATCAACTTTGACTGTGTCCATCAAATCAGGCCACTCCTGCTATCTCCTGAGGAATGTTAACAAGCAAAGTAAAGTCATTGTAGTGAAAGGTAAATAATCCAAGAAGAGTCAAAATACAATAAATCAACAGTCTTTCTCTCCCTCATCTGTAGCAGATGTTCTTGCCTGTGTTTCCTCTCTCTCTCTCTCTCTCTCTCTCTCTCTCTCTCTCTCTCTCTCTCTCTCTCTCTCTCTCGGGGGGTGGGGGTGGAATTGGTTAACTCTGCACCCCATTTCCAACAGGTCTGTTCATCACTCATTACAAAATCAAGTGGAAAAAGTTATCCCTCAGGTTCACCTTAGATATTTCATCTTTCACCCTTAACCTATGCCTCTTATTCTAGTCTCATCCAACCTGAGTGGGAAAAGCTTGCTTGCATTTACCTCATCTGTTCCAATCTTAATTTTGTATACATCTATCAAATCTCCCCTCATTCTTCTGTGTCCCTATGAATAAAGTCCTAATCTAATCTGTTCAACCTTTCCCTATAAACTCTGGTCCTCAAGTCTTAGCAACATTATCATACTTTGAGAAGCAATCCCTTCTCTATCGTTGATTGCTAGACCCCTTAATAATGAAACTATATTTGTGACTCTAGATTCCCCCTAAGTGGAAATATCCTCTCAAACCTATCCCCTATCCTCTCAAACCTACCCTGCCAAGCCGCCTTGAAATTTTTACATCATAATAACAGCAACATTCTTCTAAATTTCAATGCACCAAAGCATAACTTGCTTCACACAGAAATCAACTTCTTCAGTCCAGGAACAGCTCCGCGTTGTTCCCCTGACTTGACTCCACTTCATGTATCCCTCTTTTTTTAAAAAAATAAATCCACAAACTGTAACATAGGTGTGGTTTTCTCAGCATGCCATACCGTTACAGAAAGGCAACATGCACAAAATGCTGGAGGAACTCAGCAACTCGGACAGATGAGGGTCTTGGCCTGAAAAATCGACTGCTTATTCCCCTCCATGGGTGCTGCCTCACTTAAAGGTTACTGATTAGCTTTATTTGTCACCTGTACGATGAAGTGTATAGCTGTTTGTGTCAAATCAAATTGGTGAGGATTTGCTGTGAGCTACTTGCAAATGTCACCATGCATCCAGCACCAACATAGCTTGCCACTGCTTACTAATCCTGACCCATATGTCTTTGAAATGTGGGAGGAAACTGGAGCATCCAGATGAAACACACAGGGCAGTGGGGAGAAGGTACAAACTCCTCACAGACAGTGGCAGGAACTGAACCCCAATCTTACAGCTGGTGCTGTAATAGCATTAGACTAACCACTACACTGGAGTGCTGCCTTGTTGACTCCCTCCAGCATTTTGTGTGTGTTGCTCAAGATCTCCAGCATTTGCAGAATCGCTTGTGTTTATGAACTGGTTTTTATAGTTTAAACTCTTTGTAAAGCTGAGAGACTTCTTCACCCCTGTCCCATCTCACGAGCCACCCTATTGATTTGCAAATGCTCTAAAATCAGCCTCATGTTATGGTACGTCTCATATTAATTTAATTGAAAACACTTGTTCTTTATCCAATCAGGGATTCTTGTTTCACCGCCGTTTATGAATCCCATTGATTACTGGATATATCATCCACTAATCCTTAACCCTCCCTGTTCCAGCCATCCTGCTGAGATCTGCACAAGAATATGCAATCAATGGCCACTTTGAGTTACTTTATTTGCTTATTAATACAAATATCTAATCAACCAATCATGTGGCAGCAACTCAATGCATAAAAGCATGAGGACATGGTCAAAAGGTTCCGATGCTGTTCCAAACAATTGTTGGTGCTAAAGTATCTCAGAAAATGCTAATCTCCTGGAATTTTCACACACAGTGGTCTCTAGAATTTACAGAAAATGGTGCGAGGGGGAAAAACATCCAGCATGTGGCAGTTCTGTGGGCAAAAGCACTTTGTTAATGAGAGAGGTCAGAGGAGAATAGCAAGACTGGTTCAAACTGAGAGGAAGGCAACCGTAACTCAAATAACCAAGTGTAACAACAGTGGTGTGAAGAATATCTCTGAATGCACAACACGTTAAACCATGAAGTGAATGTGCTACACCAGCCAAAGAGCATGAACATACACTCAGCAGCCACTTTATTAGGTGTAGGAGGAAAGGTGGCGGGGAGGAGGACCAACGGGAATGTCTGATGGAATAGCGAGCAAGAAGGATTGAATAATACAGGAGGTGATGGCACTGGCTGAAGTAATGAAAAGTCTTTCTGGGACAGGTGGAAATAGGGGTGAATGATGCCCTAAATTACCAGAGGAAGTGAGAGACAAAAAGCTGAATGATGAAAATGAAAGATGCGACTTAGTGTCTAGCTGTTGAGCATTTTCTCTGTAACTATAGCCACAACACTATATTCTGCATTCTGCTACTGGGTTTTCTTTGTACTTTTTTCTTTGTTTTTTTTTTGTTTTTTTGCATTCTGTTTTCCTTTGTATTATCTGAAAGTGCTTATGTTTCTGAAATGATTAGTCTGGATGGTTTTCAAGACTGTTTTTAACTGTATCTCAGTATATGTGACAATTATAAACCAATGTCGAGGATCAACTTTATTCACCATATGCATTTACGTATTTTAGGAATTTTCTGTGGTGTGTCTATCAGGGCATAACATAAAGCAAAAAAACACATTCAACAATAATAAAAAAAATTATATAAACAATAATATTAGATGTTAAAGTACAGATATGGAATAAAATGTGCATGAATACCATCATGCATTTACAATGTAAACACCATTATAAAAAGTGGTTTAAAGTACTGAAGCTGTAGTACAGTGAAGGGAGTAAAAGATAGAGGGGGTTGGGAGAGACTAACTAGCACAGTTGATCAGATTAACTGCCTGGGGCAAGAAACTTTTAAGATGTCATGAAGTTTATGTTTTAATGAGCTCCTTTTTCAATTCTCTCCACAGTCATTCTAATTTTTCCCTGTTGTGGTTGGTGGGGGTGGAGATAGATACATGAGGGACTTTTAAGATACTTTTAGGGAGGCACGTGAATGTGAGGGAAATTGAAAGATATGGACATTGTGTAGGCAGAAGGGGATTAGTTTAGTTAGTCATGTTGATTACTAATTTAATTGGTTTGGCACAACATTGTGGGCCAGATTCCTGTGTTGTGTTGTATTGTTCTGTTAAAGATATTTCATTCCCACCATCCCGCCAACCCATCACTACCCTCTCTGCAGGTTAACAAGCTTCCTTTGTCTCCTTCCCAGTTCTGACCAAGAGTCCTCAACCTGAAACACTTTTCTTCCACAGATACAGCCTAAGCTGCTGAGTATTTCCAGCGTTTCTTATTTTTATTCGAGATTTCCAAAAGATGCAGTGTTCCCCCCGCACCAGTTGGAGATGACGTAACTTGGCGGGGAACCTGCAGATGGTGGTGTACCTTGCATCCACAGCCATGTCAATGAGTGTGATATTAGGAGTTGCTGTCTTAGAAGCCTGAGTAACAGCAACTCTTCACCTTCACTTTGATATCTACTGTATCTAGTATTCCTGATGCAGTCTCCTCTCTATCAGGGAGAAACGACGTAGATTAGGGATATCTAGTCCATTTCTGACACCTCCCACCCCTTTCTTGATCTCTCGATCTCTATCTCTGGAGTCAGCTTATCTACTGATGTCTATTATAAACCTACTGACTTTCATAGCTACCTGGACTATATCTCTTCCCATCCAGTTACATATAAAAATGCCAGCTCCTTCTCTCAATTCCTCTGTCTCTGAGCATCTGCTCTCAGGATGAGGCTTATCATTTCAGAACTAAGGAGATGTCCTCCTCCTACAAAGAAATGGGCTTCCCTTCCTCCACCACCAATGCTGCCCTTATTCGCAACTCCTACGCTTTGCGCACGTCTGCCCTCACCCCATCCTCCCACCATCCCACTAGGGATAGGGTTCCTTTTGGCCTCATTTACCACCCCACCAGCTTCCGCAAACAGCACATAATTCTCCATAGCTTCCGGCATCTCCAATGGTATCCCACCACCAAGTACATCCTCCCCCCACTCCCCCCACTTTCTGCTTTCTACAGGGAATGCTGGACTTCCTTGTCCATTCATCCCTCCCCACTGACCTCCGTCCTGGCACTTATCCTTGCAAGCAGAGCAGGTGCTACACCTGCCTCTATACCTCCTCCCTCACTACCATTCAGGCCCTAGAAAGTCCTTCCAGGTGAGGTGACACTTCACCTGTGGGTCTGTTGGGGGTTATCTACTCTATCTAATGCTCCTGGTTGGTCTGGCCTCCAGTGTATCTGTGAGATCCAACATAGATTGGGAGACTGCTTTGCCACCTATGCTCCATCCACTAAAGGAAGCAGGATCTCCTAATGATCACCCATTTTAATTCTACTTCCCTTTCCCATTCCGACATGTTAGTCCATGGCCTCCTCTACTGTTGCGATGGGCCTCACTCAGGTTGGAGGAGCAACACCTTTATGTTCTGTCTGGGTAGCCTCCAACCTGATGGCATGAGTATCAATTTCTCGAACTCTTTTTAATACCCCTCACCCCTTCACCATTCTCCGTTCCCTCTCTCACCTTATCTCTTTACCTGCCTATCACCTCACTCTGATGCTCCTCCCTCTTCTTTCTTCCTTGGCCTCTGTACTCGCCAGTCAGATTCCCCTTCTCCAGTACCGTATCTCTTTCACCAATCAATATCCCAGCTCTTAACTTCACCCCTCCCCCCCTTCCAGTTTCACCTATCACTTTGTATTTCTTCCTTCCCCTACCTTACTCTGACTCCTCATTTTTTTTTTTTTCTCCAGTCCTGTTGAAGGATCTCAGCCCAAAACATTGACTGTGCTCTTTCCCATAGATGCTGCCCGGCCTGCTGAGTTCCTCCAGCATTTTGTGCCTGTCGCTTGGATTACCAGCACCTGCAGATTTTCTCTTGTTTTAGATCGGTGCAGCTGCTTTATCCGCCCACCACAAAAGGCAGGATTTCCCCGAGGCCAGCCATCTTAACTCTACCTCCCTTTCTCATTCTGACATGTCGGTCCAGGTCCTCCTCTGTGGTGATGATGAAGCCACTCCCAGGATGGAGGAGCAACACCTTATTCCATCTGGGTAGCCTCCAACCCCTCTCCTTCTCTCTTCTTCCATTCTGTCTCCCCTCTTGCCCGTTCTCTTCCCCTAACTGCCTATCGCTCTAGTACTCCTGCTCCTTCCCTTTTCCCATGGTTCATTCTCTTCTCCTTTAAGGTTCATTATTTTTCAGTCTCTTACCTCTTCCACCTATCACCACCCATCTTCCCCATCCACCCACTTCTCCCTCACCTGGTTTCAACTATCACCTGCCAGCTTGTAGTCCTTCCCCTTCCCTATCTTATTCTGCCTCCTTCCTCCACCCTTCTATTATTAATGAGGGGTGTTAGCCCAAAATGCCGGACTGTTTATTCCTCTCCATTGATGCTGCCTGACCTGTTGAGTTCCTCCAGCATTTTGTGTGTGTTGCTGTGGATTTCAGGCATCTGCAGAATCCCTTGTGATTATAACGGTGATGTGTTTTGTAAATAGTACACATGATATTCATGGTACACTGAGATGATATCATGTTTAGTATCACAGAGCAACAAACAAGATGGAGGAACTCAGTGGGTCAGGCAGCATCAAAGGAGGGAAATGGACAGTCAATATTTTGGGTTAAGACTCTTTATCTGGGCTGTCTTAAGCTTCATTGGAAGATTCTCACAGCATAGAAATAGGCCAATCAGTCCATTGAGTCTGCTCCAACCATCCAGCATGTATTCATACCAATCCTGCACTACTTCCATTTTATTCTCTCCACATCCCACCATACTCCCCCATTTCCTACACATAGGGACTATTGACAGTAGCCAGTGAAGCAACCTGTATATTTTTGGGATGTGGGAGGAAACTGAAACACCCGGACGAAACTCACACAACTACAGGGAGAAGTGACAGACTCCACATAGAATTGGAGAGGTTGGGATTAAAGCTGAGGTCGCTGGTTTTAGAGGTTCTGCACTGTGCCCCTCCAAAGCCGACCTGGGGAGCATCCCTGGCCTTGACTCCGACTCATAAGTCCGAGGCCCAATATCTGCGAGACTAGGGTCAGGGACAACCTCCTAGGTCAGTGAATCCCAGGGTTGGCAGTCCATGTGAGTCCATAATTCAAGGTCCAGAGTTGAAAGTCTGTGATCAGCGAGTTCTTGGAGTTTAATCCTGTAGATTGAAGACCAAAGTCAGTGATTTTGGAAGTTGAGGCCTGTTGGTCAAGGCTCGGGGTTTGTCTGGAACCAGAGGTATGATGTCTGCAAGTCCAGGCCAGGAGCTGGAGGTAAGAGGCCCAGAGGCAGCCCATCCTAGGGTTGGAGGCCTGGGTGTGTATGGGAATGGGTAGGTGGGTGCAAAGGAGGCTTGCTTTGCTTTTGTTGTCGTTGCTTGTGTCAATCTGCTGAGCATTGTGGGCATGCTATGTTGGCACCAGAATGTGGGACAACACTTTTAGGCTGCTCCCAGCACATCCTTAGGTTACGTTAGCTGTTAACGCAAATGACACATTTCACTGTGTTTCGATGTTTATGTGATAAATAAATGAATCTTAATTTGGAGAGGCCAAATCTGAAGAAGTCGGCAGGAAGAAGTTGAGAATTGAAGTGGCGGTCTTTTGACAGCTCAACGTCCTTGTTTTTCAAAATGTTAGTGGCTGGAGTAGCATTGACTGAAGCACAAGCATCCCTCCTGCTTCTCTTCAAAGTAACATCATCTTTATGTGCCCACCTGAAAGAACTGACAGGGCACCATTTAATTCCTCTTCCACATTCT
The DNA here is from genome assembly GCF_030144855.1 of Hypanus sabinus. NCBI lineage: Eukaryota > Metazoa > Chordata > Chondrichthyes > Myliobatiformes > Dasyatidae > Hypanus > Hypanus sabinus. The sequence continues at coordinate 26,088,562 of NC_082718.1, forward strand.
GCCCCCCAACCCCCAGGAGCGAGTAGTGAGCTTGCCCTTGATGCTAGTGTTCAGGACTTGTTTCTGGAGGCCAGACTGCTGATCCAGTGAGCCTCAGCTGGCGCAATCCCTCACTGGAAGCAACTGGGTTTCAATTAGTTCCTCCGGGCCTGCCTTTTACTCAGAGAATCAGGGCCAAGCAAGGAAAGTCGAAAAGGGAAGAGGTATTTTCCATTTGAAGATATTCCTCTGAGAAGGAAATAACAAACCAGCCTCATAGAACCAGTGTCACCATGGAAGAAAGGCTCGGTCTTTATAGACGGAATTGGATTCAGTTCCTTGAAGGATCACAAGTTTGAAGTTGTCAGGCCTGTCATTTGGGAACAGAATGTCCTGCTTTTGATAGATTATTACTTTTTCTAAGAAATAAGATTTATATGTGCAGTGTATATCAAGTCACAAGTACTGAATGAAGAGCCTGTTCAGTTTTATGGCTATATTTGAATAGTCTATTATTCAAGGAAGGTATCTGATTGACGTTGATTTTAATGCTATGCTCTTTATTATTCCTTAACATTTTCAATACTGTTTTAAAAAGCAGAATTTCATCATTAGAGCAGCCATTGTTGGAGTGGTCATGTTTTAGCTCGATAGGCTTGGGCGAGAACTAGCTGAAGCTAGATCTTAAGTTTGAGAAGTTAGACGCATAACAAGTATAGACAGGTTGGTAGTTCAGGCAGTACAATGCTCCTCCTGTGAGATGCGAAGTTTCAGATTACATTACAGTCTCCCTGACGACTACACCTGCAGGAAGTTCACCCAACTTCAGCTCCTGACTGACAAGTTCAATGAACTGGAGCTGGACATACTATCTGGGAGGCTTAAAATTTCATAGATGAGCTTTAATGGGGGTGATCGCAGGCTTCGGATAGTAAATATATGACCACCAGGTAAAGTAAGGGGAGTAAGCAGTCAGTGGCCATTCCCTTCAGCAAAATGTTCCGAGTGTCTGCAAAAGATTCTCAAGAGAGAGGATGAGCAGCCAAAGGTTGTGGTATACATTGGGACCGATGACATAAGTAGAAAGAGGGAAGAAGCCTTGTGCATGAGTATAGGGGAATTAAGGAAAAGGTTGAAGAGCAGGACCAGCAAGGTAGTAACCACTGGATTACTCCCAGTACCACGTTAGTCAGGGCAGGAATAGGATGATTGTACAGATGATTGAGTGGCTGCGGGCGTGGTGCTGTGGTCAGTGGATCATTGGGACTTTTTTCTGTGAAAGAAATGACCCGTACAAAAAGTATGATTACACCTGAACCTAAAGGGAACCAATATCCTTGCGGGTGGCTTTACTAGAGCTGTTTGGGTGGGTTTAAGCAAAGGTGGCAGGGAGATGAGAAATGGAGTGATACAACTGAGGATGGGACAGTTGGTGTACAAGTCGATGCAGTGTATTGTGAGATTGAGGATGGACAGGCAGATCACAGGGCTAAATTATAGTCAGTGAGATGAGTTGAAGTGTAACGCGGGCAAAATCGAAAAGGATGATGAATACATGACTGAAGGTATTAAATCTAAATGCATGCAATATATGGAATAAGGCAGGTGATCTCGTAGTACAGTTAAGAGATTGGCAGGAATAACATTGTGAGCATCACTGAGATGTGGCTGAAGAAGATTATAGCTAGGAGCTGTTCATCCAAGGATACTCACTGTACCAAAAGGACAGATAGGGAAGCAGAGAAAGTGGAATGGGTCTGTTGGTAAAAACATGAAATCGAATCTTTAAAAGGAGGCGACATAGGATCAGAAGTAGAATCCTTGTGGATACGGTTAAGAAATTGCAAGAGTTAAAAGACCCTGATGGAATTTATATACAGACCTCTGAATAGTATCCAGGATGTGGGCCACAAATGACAATGGGAGATAGAAAAGACATGTGAAAAGGGCAATATTACAATAGCCATGGAGGAATTCAATATGCAGGTAGACTGGGGAAAATTAGACTGGTTCAGGATCCCAAGAGAGGGAATTTGTAGAATGCCGACGAGATAGCTTTTTAAACCAGCTTGTGACTGAGCCCGTGAGGGGAAAAGCAATTCTGCATTGGGCGTTGAGGAATGAACCAGATTTGATTAGGGAGCTTAAGGTAAAGGAACCCTTGGTGGGCAGTGAACATCATATGATAAAATTCACCCTGCAATTTGAGAGGTAGAAGATCATGTCAGATGTATCAGAATTACAGTGGATTAAAGGGAAGTACAAAGGCAGGAAAGAGGAGCTGGCCAAAGTTGTCGGGAAGTGGTCTCTGGCAAGGATGATGGCAGAAAAGCCATGGCTGAAGCTCCTGGGGGCAATGTGGAAGTCACAGGACAGATGCATCCCAAACATGAAGAAATATTTTAAAGGTAGGACGAGGTAACTGAAGTTAAAGACAATATAAATGCAAAAGAGAGATCATAAAATATAGCAAAAATTAGGTGGAAATTAGAGGATTTGGAAGCTTTTAAAAACCAGCATAAGACAATTTTTAAAAAGCCATAAAGAAAGATGAAATATGAAGGTCATCTAGCCCAAAGTAACAATGAGGATATCAAAAGGTTTTCCAGATATGTAAAGAGTAAAAGATCAGCGAGAGTGGATATTGTGGTGATGGAGAGGTAGTAATGGGGGACAAAGAAATATCAGATAAACGTAGTAAATATTTTGTTTCCAGTCTTCTCTGTGGAAGATACCAGCAGTATGCCAGTGATTCAAGCATGTCAGGGGGCAGAAGTGATTGTAATTGGTATTACTAAGGAGAAGGTGCCTTGGAAGCTGAAATGTCTGAAGTAAGATAAGTCACCTGGACCAGATGGTGTTCACCCTAGGGTTCTGACAAAGGTAGCTAAAGAGATTATGGAGGCATTAGTAATGATCTTTCAAGAATCACTAGACTCTGAAATGGTTCCAGACCACTAGAAAATTACTAATGTCACTTCATTCTTTAAGAAGGGGGGATGAAAGAAGAAAGTAAGCTATAGTCAGTCAGCCCGACTTCAGTGGTTGGTATGGCACTGGATTCTATTATTAAGGATGACGTTTTGAGGTACTTTGACACAATAGGCCAAAGTCAGCATGGTTTTCATAAGGGGAAATCTTGCCTGACATTTCTGCTGGAAATCTTTGAGGAAATAAGAGACAGGGTGGAAAAGAAGAGTTGGTGAATGTATTTAATACTTGGATTTACAGAAGGCCTTTGACAAGCTACTGCACATGAGGCTACTTAACAAGAGCCCATGGTATTACAGGAAATATACTAGCATGGACAGAAGATTGACTGACTGGTAGGAGGCAGAGAGTTGGAAAATAGGGAGCCTATTCAGGTTGGCTACCAGTGACAGACTACTTTCTGCAGGGATCAGAGTTGAGACCATTTCTTTTTATGTTATATGTCAATGATCTGGATGACAGAATTGATGGCTTTGTGGCCAAGGTTGCAGGCGATATAAAGATAAGTGGAGAGGCAAGAAGTGCTGAGGAAGCAGGAAGGTTGCAGAAAGACTTGGACAGATTGGGAAAATGGGCAACGAAGTGACAAATGGAATATAGTGTAGGGAAGTGCATGGTCACGCACTTTGGTAGAAGGAATAAAGATGTAGACTATTTTCTAAACAGGGAGAATAATCAAAAATCAGAGGTGCAACAGGACTTGGGAGTCCTTGTGCAGGATTTTCTATAGGTTAACTAGCAGGTTGAGTGGTTGGTGACAAAGGCAAATGCAATGTTAGCATTCGTTTCAGGAGGACTAGAATATGTGCAAAGATGTGATGCTGAGGCTTTATAAAGCATTGGTCAGAGTGCAGTTGGAGTATTGTGAGCAGTTTTGGACTCCGTATTTAAGAAAAGATGTGCTGGCATTGGAGCAGGTCCAAAGGAGGTTTATGAGAATGATTCTGAGAATGAAAGGGCTAACGTATGAGGAGTATTTTGCTCTGGGCCTGTATTCACTGGAGTTTAGAAGAATGAGGGGAATCTCAATTAAACCTATCGAATACTGAAAGGCCTAGACTGGGAGTTGATGTTTCTTACAGTGGGTGAGTCTAGGACCAGAGGACACAGCCACAGAATAGATGGACTCATTTAGAACAGAGATGAGAAGGAATTTCTTTAGCCAGTGGGTGGTGAATCTATGGAATTCATTGCAGTGGGTGACTGTGGAGGTCAAGTCATTGAGTGTATTTAATGTAGAGGTTGAGAGCTTCTTTGTCAGAGCATGAAAGGTTATGGGAGAAGGGAGGAGAATGGGGTAGAGAGGGATGTTAACTCATTCATGATGGAATAGTGGAGCAGACATGATGGGCAAAGTGGCCTAATTCTGCTCCTATGGTCTTGTTGTCTTAAAATGGCCTCTTTATTAGATACAGCAGTTTAACCTGATGTGCTGTAACCTGTCCACTTCAAGGTTTGATGTGCTGTGCATTCAGAGATGCTGCTCTGCAAATGACTGTTGTAATGTGCTGTTATTTGAGTCACTGTCACCTTCCTGTCAGCTTGAACCAGTCTGGCCATTCTCCTCTGACCTCTCTCATTAACAAGGCATTTTTGTCCACAGGACTGTCATTCACCAAATGATTTTGTTTCTCACACCATTCTCGGTAAACACTAGAGACTGTTGTGTGCAAAAATATTGCAGGAGATCAGCAGTTTCAGAGATACTCAAATCACTCCACCTGTCACCAATAATCATTCCAGGATCACGGTTACTGAGATGTCATTCATTCTTCCATTCCAATGTTTGGTCTGAACAACAACTGAACCCCCTGACCATGTTTGCACGCTTTTATGCATTGAGTTGCTACCACGGGATTGGCTGATTAAATAGTTGCATTAACGAGCAGGTGGTACCTAATAAAGTGGCCATTTCAGTCCTGGCCTCCAGTGCAATTTGTGTAGAGTTTGCATGAATTTCTGCATGGGAGCTTTGTGCTCTTCCCAGAGATGTGCAGGTTGCTAAGCTGCCCATTGTAAAAAAAAAACACACGCACTAAAATGTAGATGAGTGGTTGAATTGATGTGATTGTGAGGAGAATATTTTTCAGTCCAAATTGGTGGGGGCGGAGTGCAGATTAATTTATTTGTCACGTGTACATTGAAACCTACAGTGAAGTGTGCAGTTCCTACAAGCAAAAACACAACCTTAGCTTGTGTTGAGGGCAGCTGAATAACAGATACAACACCCAACACCCAGAAACTATTTATCTATCACCCCCCTCTCTCCCCACCCCCTCTCCTACCCCTCCTCCACACCCCTTCTCCTTCCTCTCTTCCCCCCTCCCCCAATCCCTTCTCCCTTTCTCTCTATCATACCTCCAACCTCAGAATGGGCTGCTTCCAGCCTGTAGTAGGCTTACAGGCCAGCAAACATCAGGGCTCAATTTCCCAAGCTTCCCCAGTGAACTCACAGAATCAGGGCTTCAGCCATTGGAGTGGGATTGCTCTGTAATCATAGTGGCCTTCCCCTGTTGAAAGGGAATATGGAACACAAGGAGTTCATGCCTCAGTTTTCTTCAGTTAAATTTGCTTCTGTTATTCCCCTTTTCTCCCACTCTTTTCTTCTATCCTTTGCTGATTGATGCCAGGATTCAATTCAGGAGCACTCCGTTGGTCAGTTGGTTATTCTTGTGTTGCAAGCCTCGATTCCGGATGGTTGTATTAACTTTGAATTCATCATTTCTGAGCTGGGTTCCACTTGCTGAGCAAATTTCACCTGGGCACTGCTGGATACTAATGAAATGTGGGAATTCTGGATCTGCCATTCCTTTGGAAGGAACATTAGTCCCATCCATGGCTTCAGCTCAACCAGCTACTAGTGTAAAGCAGAGGACCATAGCAAAATTCTATTGGGCACGTCATGTGACATCATGTATTTCAGCACCTGCATCTCCTTGTCTCAGAATAAAGATATTGTGGTGGACAACATACACACAATGCAGGAGGAACTCAGCAGATCAGGCAGCATTTATGGAACAGGAAAAACAAACCAGTTTCAGGCAGAGAGCTTTTATTAGGTCTGGAAAGGGAAGGGGAAGAAGCCAGAATAAGGAGGTGGACAGAGGGGAAGGAGTACAAGATGGCAGGTGAAGGGTGAAGCCAGGTGAGGTGGAAGGTGGGTGAGGGGGGATGAGATGAGAATCTGGGAGGTGATTAGCATAAAAGGCTGAAGATGAAGGAATCTGTAAGTGAAGAGAGTGGACAACAGGTGAAAGGAAGAAGGAGGGGAACTCAAGGGAGGTGATGGGTAGGTGAGGAGAAGGGGAAAGAGGGGAACCAGAATGGATTGGGGGTGGGGGGAGAAGTTACCAGAAGGTGGAGAAATCGATGCTCGTGCCTTCAGGTTGGAGGCTATCTAGATGGAATATGAGGTGTTGTTTTTCCAATCTGAAAGTGATGCACCATCAATAACTCACTCTGAGACATAAAGGTGAGATATTGGCTTTTATTGACTGGAAGAAGGAACCAGCAGTGAGTGACCACCATACTACATCCTGGAGACTGAGAGGCCGGCCCCAGGCCTCGATTGCCTTTATACAGGGGTCTGTGGGAGGAGCCACAGAAGCAGTCAGCAAGGGGCGCATCCAGACAGGCACATGTAGTTCACCACAGAGAGTGGCCTCAATGTAGCAGTAGAGGAGACTGTCAAATGGGAAAATGAATTGAAATGATTGACCTTTGATTAATTTTGCCTTTTTGGTTTATCAACTATTTTTCTGTATCAAAATACATAAAGCTGTGAGTATAACACAACAGGATGTTTTTTTGTGAGGAAGGATCTAGTGCTTTCCCAGCGCACATGACGGATAAACTCTTCTCGGGCTTCCCACCAGACACAGGTATCAGTTTTAACTGATGTCTTGATGATGGGACATGCCCAGGCATCATCCCTGATGAAGATGGCAGAGCTTCTCATCAAAACATTTGTTATAATCAATACCTGTACCCTTCTGGAAGCGCGAGAAGAGTTTTTTTTTGTGTTTATAAGCCAGAAAGTTGGACTAGTGTGGTGGTTTGGTTAGTAGCCATCTTTCAGGAGAAGCTAATCTTGACTTTAAAGTGGCTCCATACCCACCAATCCAGTTGACTTTTGACTGTTATGAGGGTCACTGAGGGATGGATGATAAATGTTGGCATTGCCACATTATTTACTTATTCAAGTTGTCTCTGATTCCTTCATATCACACAGTTAAATCAGGAAGAGGAAAGCCATTTACAGTCTTTCCAAACATGTCCAATGTTTCTGGCCAGGGTAAAGTTCTGATAGTTATGGAAAAATGATATTTATTAAGAGATACTTTTCAAGTTTGTAAAAAGATTATAAAATTGCAAGGATTAAGTAAAAGAAAAATCCTCTGCAGTCAGTTCATCCCTGGTCCATATCCCAATCCTGTAAAATGAGAGGATTAGAAAATGTGTTCTTGATCCCCTCTCTCTGAAAGCTTCAAGTGTATTCCAATGTATCTATCAAAACTATTCTTTAAAGACTATATGTCTTGGCATAATGCCCAAATGTCTACATATGTTGTGCAATGTTTGATTGCCTGTATCTGGGTGGGTAGATTTTAATTTTCCCTATATTCAGAAACTGGGGAAAAACATAAACATTAGTTCTCACTACAGCAGTAGAAAATTCTTCAGAATAGGATCTACATTATACAAAATTCTCCTAAGCAAATCTCACACGGTGTGTTTTTCCATGGTTAAGGACAATGATTACCATGGAACAAAAGCTGAGAAACTCAGCTGGTAAGGCAGCATCTGTGGAGGGATGTTGACATTTGGGTCAAGCTTCTTTATCTGGACTGAAAGAGTAGAGGGAAGGTGGTGCAATATAGGCAAGTGATAGGTAGATCCAAGTGAAGAGGGTAGATAGGCACATGCAGAGGGAAAGGTAGAAACAGAAACAGAGGCTCGGAAGTAATAGGTGGAGGCAAGGAAAGGATGCAGATGATGGAATCTGATGGAAGTAAAAGCAGGTTTATTTTCATTGACCTATGTCATCAAATAGCAGTAGTAGTACAGTGTAATGGATAAAATTTAAATAATAAGACATGTATATTAAAATATTAATTCTGCAGTGCAAAAAGAGAGCAAAAATAGTGAGTTAGTGTTTATGGGTACATTGCTCAGAAATCTGATGGGAGAGAAGGAGCTGTTCCTAAAATATCAAGTGTGTGTCTTCAGGCTCTTGACCCATTCCTCTGATGGTGGTAATGAGAAGAGGCAGGTTCTGGGTAGTGGGAGATAGAATATTGAATCAAAGAAAAGTGGTGGGGAGGACAGATTGGAGCCGTCAGTGAGGGGACCCAGTGGGAGAAGTGTGTGAGTGATGGATAGATGGAGTGTGTGAAGTGGATGGGGGTTTATGTAGGAAGAACTGCACAGGTCAGCATGGAAGAAAATGAAGACACCAGGTTAGTGCTATGCCAAATGAAATCCAGATGAGTCTCAGCCCAAAATGTCGGCTGCCCACTTTCCTACGTGGATGCTACCTGACCGGCTGAGTTCCTCCAGCAGTCCGCTTTTTTTTTGCTCTATAGTCTCAACAACTGTGGAGTACCTGCAGGATGAGATCTTCAGTCAGAATCAATGTAAACCTAGGATTGCTCTGCCATTGAATAAGTTGTCAGCTGATCCACTGTTGGGCTCCGTAGCCCGCTTACCTTCGTACGTTGTAAAAACAAGCAGATGCTGGAAATCCAGAGTAACACATTAATCCTAATGAAGGGTCTCAGCCCTTCAACTGTTTATTCCTTTCCATAGATGCTGCCTGACCTGCAGAGACCTGAGGATACAATACAGGTGCTTACCTGCAGTGCTGAGGGAGTGCCATTTTGTCATTGGTGCATCATTTCCACTGAGATGTCAAATGATGCGTGTGCTTTTAATATTTTAGTGAACACCTCATTGGAAGCACAAGGTTTTGGGGTTCCTCGACAGCCATCCTTTCTCATCCTATACTATTTACGAATGAAGAAACACCAGATTGATAGATCATTTGTCTTTCTTGATGTTGGTAGTAATTTCCGTGGTGCCAATTAGATGCTGCACCTAACTACATTCACAGCCTATGAGACTAGCTTAGATGGGATCTTGATTGGCATGGATCATTTGGGCCAAAGGGCCAACTTCCCAGCTGATTGTCTATGACAGATCTTCTCCATTACAGGTTGCTAGTAAACCAAGTGATGTATTGCAATCAGGTATAGCTCCTTTGCTCATCAAAGTCAAGGCTGAGTTTATTGTCATATGCATAAGCGCATGTATGTAATGGAAAACTGTGGCAACATCTCTGACACAGCATCAGATCCATAAATTTTACGTATATTTTGCACAAAAGAATACAATCTTTTGTTGTGCAAAGTGGTCATCGTGATAATAGATTTTTATTGTTCAGGCTATTTAATGATATAAAATTCATTTTTTACATCTGTGATGTTGAGCTTTGAACTCTTGTCTTCAAATCAATAGATTGGATTATTATCCCAGTCAGTATCAGAATCAGGTTTAGTATCACTGACGTATCATGAGATTTGTTGTTTTGTGGCAGTAGTAAAATGCAATATATAATGAAACTATAAGTCACAATAATAAATACATGTTTACGGTATATGTATACTGCATGTATGCAAAAATGTTTGTGTATATATAAAATATATTTAAAAAATACACTCACACTCACACACCCTTCATGGGTTGGTTCATTGCCCATTCGGGAATTTGATGGCAGAGGGGAAGAAGCTGTTCCTAAAACATTGAGTGTGTGTCTTCAGGTTCCTGTGCCTCCTCCCTGATGGTAGCAATGAGAAGAGGATATGTCTGGGGTGATGGGTGCCGAAGCACCATAATACCCTACAACCCAAGAGCAGTATCTGAAAATCAAGAACAATTGACTATGACTTACTGTAGGACAAACTAATAAAGGTGTTGGACAAATATACCTCATTCCCTTGCCACTTAATGAAATGATCAACTCTTGGCTGGAGGAGCCTCTGCTCACATTATTCAAATACTGGAAGACAATTGCAATGTAGTAATCACATTGAAGGGTTCAGTTGACAGTTTGTTAGTAATTAGACTGAATTACTGTCTGTAATGCCCTGTCAAGCATCTAAGTATGTTTGTTATCTTGATGTATGCGTTTGCATTTTTAACCTCTTAGCGTCTCTTGCGTTCTTGGTGCTTGATGCTAATGCAGACTGTCCAAAACTCCTCAGCCTCCACAATCTCCCAAGGGCTGCCTGGGTCTGATGACCCAACAACTTTGGCTCATCTATCCACTCAAAACCACCCCAGATCTTCAGCTCTGGTGGACTCCTCATGGGGGTTTATTGGAGAGGAGTAAACTACCATAGATTTCCCAGCTCCTTGGCTAGAAGGTCTAAAAGCTGAATCCACGCCAGGTTAGATCAGACAGAATACTTTGGTTCTATTGAAATAAATGGGAGGTGTGGGCTATCCCGGAAAAGGTATACAAGAGTTCATTGCTCAATTTAATTAAGTTAATTGAGAAGCACTAATGTTCAGGGATTTGGCCCAATGAGTCTGCTCTGACATTTCATCATAGCTAGATTTATTATTCCTCTCAACTCCATTTTCCTGCTTTTCCCCGTTAACCTATGACACCCTTACTAATCAAGAACCTGCCCATCTCTGTTTTCAATACACCCAATGCTCAATATATAGAACCTTGAAGTGGACAGGCTACAGCAGCAGAAGACCACACTGAATGTAAGTTAGCAGCTTATGCATTTTTTTAAATCTTGACGCCATTCTACTTTACTTTTTGGCCATAAGACATAGGAGCAGAATTAGGTCACCCAGCCCATCGAGCCCATTGGAGGGTGGCTAATGTTGTCCCACTTTTCAAGAAAGGAGGGAGAGAGAAAACAGGGAATTATAGACCGGTTAGCCTGACGTCAGTGGTGGGAAAGATGCTGGAGTCAATTATAAAAGAAGAAATTACGCCACATTTGGATAGCAGTAGAAGGATCAGTCTGAGTCAGCATGGATTTATGAAGGAAAAATCATGCTTGACTAATCTTCTGGAGTTTTTTTGAGGATGTAACTATGAAAATGGACAAGGGAGAGCCAGTGGATGTAGTGTACCTGGACTTCCAGAAAGCTTTTGATAAAGTCCCACATAGGAGATTAGTGGGCAAGATTAGGGCACATGGTATTGGGGGCAGAGTACTGACATGGATTGAAAATTGCCTGGCTGACAGGAAACAAAGAGTAGCGATTAACGGGTCCCTTTCGGAATGTCAGGCTGTGACCAGTGGGGTACCGCAATGTTCTGTGCTGGGACCGCAGCTGTTTACAATATACATTAATGATTTAGATGAAGGGATTAAAAGTAACATTAGCAAATTTGCTGTTGACACAAAGCTGGGTGACAGTGTGAAATGTCAGGAGGATGTTATGAGAATGCAAGGTGACTTGGACAGGTTGGGTGAGTGGGCAAATGTATGGCAGATGCAGTTTAATGTGGATAAATGTGAGGTTATCCACTTTGGTGGCAAGAACAGGAAGGCAGATTACTATCTAAATGGAGTCAAGTTAGGAAAAGGGGAAGTACAACGAGATCTAGGTGTTCTTGTACATCAGGCAATGAAAGCAAGCATGCAGGTACAGCAGGTAGTGAAGAAAGCTAATGGCATGCTGGCCTTTATAACAAGAGGTATTGAGTATAAGAGTAAAGAGGTCCTTCTGCAGCTGTACAGGGCCCTGGTGAGACCCCACCTGGAGTATTGTGTGCAGATTTGGTCTCCAAATTTGAGGAGGGACATTCTTGCTATTGAGAGAGTGCAACGTAGGTTCACAAGGTTAATTCCCGGAGTGGCAGGACTGTCATATGTTGAAAGATTGGAGCGACTGGACTTGTATACACTGGAATTTAGAAGGATGAGAGGGGATCTGAATGAAACATATAAGATTATTAAGGGATTGGACACGCTGGAGGCAGGAAGCATGTTCCCGCTGATGGGTGAGTCCAGAACTACAGTTTAAGAATAAGGGGTAGGCCATTTAGAACAGAGATGCGGAAAAACTTTTTCACCCAGAGAGTGGTGGATATGTGGAATGCTGTGCCCCAGAAGGCAGTGGAGGCCAAGTCTCTGGATTCATTCAAGAGAGAGTTAGATAGAGCTCTTATAGATAGTGGGGTCAAGGGATATGGGGAGATGGCAGGAACGGGGTACTGATTGTGTATGATCAGCCATGATCACAGTTAATGGCGGTGCTGGCTAGAAAGGCCGAATGGCCTACTCCTGCACCTACTGTCTATTGTCTGCTCTGCCAATCCATCATGGCTGATTTATTATCTCTCTCAACTCCGTTCTCCTGCATTCTCCCTGTAACCTTTAATGCCCTGACTAACCAAGAGTGATCAACCTCTGCCTTATAAACCGGAAACAATGATGTGGCCTCCACAGCCATCAATGGCAATGAATTCCACAGATTCACCAAACTCTGGCTAAAGGAATTCCTTCTCATCTCTGTTCTAAATGAAAGTCCCTCCATTCTGAGGCTGTGCCCTCTTGTCCTAGACTCACTCACTATAAGAAACCTCTGCTCTGTCTAGGCCTTTCAGTATTCAATAGGTTTCAATGAGATCCCTCCTCATTTTTCTAAACTGCAGTAAGAACAGGCCAGGGCCATCAAACATGCATCCTCACATTAACCCTTTCATTCCAAGAATCATTCTCATGAACCCCATTTGCACCCTTTCCAAAGCCTTCCCTTCTGAGGTGAGGGGCCCAAAACTGCTCACTATACTCCGTGTGGTCTGACCAATGCCTCATAAAGCCTTAGTATCACATCCTTCCTTTTACATTCTAGTCCTCTTGAAATGGATGCTAACATTGCATTTGCCGTCCTCAATCTGTAAGTTAACCCTTTAGGGAATCCTGAAGAAGGACCGCCAAGTCCCTTTGCACAGCTATTTTTGCATTTTCTCCCCATTTAGAAAATCGTCTTCACCTTTATTCCTTCTACCAAAGTGCATGACCATACATTTCCCTACACTGTATTCTGTCTGTCACTTCTTTGCCCATTCTCATAATCTGCCTCCTTTTGCTCTTCTTGTTGTTGCCATCAGGAAAGAGGTACAGGAGTGAACAGTTATCACTGCTCAGCCATCAGGCTCCTGAACCAGGGAGGATAACTTCACTTCCATCAACACTGAACCATTCCCACAACCTGTGGACTCATTTTCAAGGACTCGTCATCTCATGTTCTTGATTTTTGTTGCTTATTGATTTATTATTATTACTTTGATCTTTTTTCTACTTGTATGTTGCATAGTTTGTTGTGTTTTTCACATTGGCTCTTTGTCCATCTTGTTATATGTGTGGTTTTTCATTGGTTTTATCATGTTTGTAGCATTTCATTGATTCAATTGTGTTTCTGACCTGAAACATTTAATGATTAAGCGCTGACCGTTCTACTTACCAAGAGAATTTGCCATTGTGATCCTGGCCGCAGCTTACATACTGCCACAGGCAGAGGTTAAATAAGCACTCAAGGTATTGAATGTTGCCTTCAGCAAACAAGAAACAGCCTATGTTGACGCCCGATAAATCACGGCCAGAGAATTCAATCAGGCTTGTTTAAAGAAATCTCTGCCCAATTATCATCAACATATAACCTGCAGCATCAGGGGTCCTATCACATTTGACCACTGCAATACTTCAGTTAGGGATGCCTCCCGTTCCATCCCTCGACCGCATTTTCCAGAAATCTGATGGTTTGCCTGCCCTCCTCCTTCCTGGATACAGGCAGAGACTAAAGAGCAAGGCTCCAGAGATGAGGACAACAGAGGTGGTCACAGGAGACAGAAGAGGGGTTACAAAATTACTTCAAGTCAGTAGGCTGGGCTGTGTTCAAGGACTACCCAAGGTACCCAGATGAATACACTAAAGTTGTCATGGACTTTATTAAAAACAGTCATTAGTGAGTGTGTCCACACAACATCATTTGGTCTTCCCCAAGCAGAAGCCTTGAATGGACCATGAGATCTATAATCTGTTGAGGGCCAGATCAGAGGCATTCCGGTCTGGTGACCCAGTACGATACAAGAAGTCCAGGGATGACCTCCAGAAAGGCATCTCATGGACAAGGTGGTAATTCCTGCCTAAACTTGAATCAATGACGGATGCTGGACAGTTGTGGCAGGGCTGAATGCTATTACCTCTTAAAGTTAAATCAAGCGACATAGGTGACAAAAAGGTTTCACTTCCAGCTGAGCTCAATACCATCACAACATGGAGGAACCTTCATGAACTCCCATAATGACCCTGTGATTTCAGTCTCTGAGGCTGACATGAGAGCAACCTTCTAGAGGGGGAATCCAAGGAAAGCATTTAGCTCAGCTGACGTCCCTGGCCGAGTACTAATGACCTGTGATGATTAACTGGCTGGAGTGTTCAGTGATATCTTTAACCCCTCAACTTCAGCAGTCCGAGATATCCACCTGCTTCAAGCAGGCTTCAATTATACCAGTGCCTAAGAATAATTTGGTAACTTGCCTCAATGACTATTGTCCAGTGGCTTTTATATCCACTGTTATGAAGTGCTTTGTGAGGTTGATGATGAAGCATATTTCCTGCCTGAGAAACAACTTAAGTCCACTCCGATTTGCTTACCATCACAGCAGTCAACAGCAGATGCCATTTCATAGGCTCTTTACTCAACCCTGGAACCCTGGAATAGCCTGGATGGGTCGGAGAGGAATTTTCCAGATTTTTTCTCCTCAATTGGCAAATCGTTTTCTTTTCCCCGGGTGATCACATGGGTTTGGGCGGGATGAATAATAAGATAAAATGGGCAGCATGGTGCCCTGTTGGTTGGCACTGTTGCCTTGTGGGATTCGGTGATAACTAGAGTTAAGATTAGATCAGCCATGATCTTGTTGAATGGCGGAGCAGGCTTGAGGGGCCGATTGGCCTACTCCTGCTCTTATCTCTTATGTTCTCATGTTATCTGCACCACAAAGATGCATACATCAGGATGCAAACACGAGGAAATCTGCAGATGCTGGAAATTCCCACTACCAAGCACACTTTCCCTCCCCCACTCTTTCTGCAGAGATCACTCCCCACGCGACTCCCTTGTCCACTCGCCCCCCCCATCCCTTCCCACCAATCTCCCTCCTGACACTTATCCTTGTAAGCAGAATAAGTGCTACACCTACCCTTACACTTCCTCCCTCAGCACCATTCAGGGCCCCAGACAGTCCTTCCAGGTGAGGCGACACTTCACCTGTGAGTCGGCTGGTGTGGTATACTGTGTCCGGTGTTTCCGGTGTGGCCTTTTATATATTGGTGAGACCTGATGCAGACTGGGAGACCATTTCACTGAACACCTACACTTGGTCTGCCAGAGAAAGCAGGATCTCCCAGTGGCCACACATTTTAATTCCACGTCCCATTCACATTCTGATATGTCTATCCATGGCCTCCTCTACTGTCAAAATGAATCCAAACTCAGGTTCAAGGAACAACACCTTATATACCGGCTGAGTAGCCTCCAACCTGATGGCATGAACATTGACTTCTTTAACTTCCGTTAATGCCCCTCCTCCCCTTCTTACCCCATCCCTGAAGTATTTAGTTGTTTGTTTTTTTCTCTCTCTCTGCCCACCACTCTGCCTGTTCTCCATCTCCCTCTGGTGCTCCCCCTCCACTTTCTTTCTCCCGAGGCCTCCCGTCCCATGATCCTTTCCCTTCTCCAGCTCTGTATCACTTTCGCCAATCACCTTTCCAGCTCTTAGCTTCATCCCACCCCCTGCGGTCTTCTCCTATCATTTCACATTTCCCCCTCCCCCCACTACTTCCAAATCTCTTACTATCTTTCCTTTCGTTTATTCCTGACGAAGGGTCTCAGCCCGAAACGTCAACAGTGCTTCTCCCTATAGATGCTGCCCGGCCTGCTGCGTTCCACCAGCATTTTGTGTGTGTTCTTTACATCAGGATGCACTTTATTGACTACAGCTTGACTATTAATACTGTTATCACCTCAGGACTAATCACTAAGCTTCAAAGCCTAAGGCTCAATAACTCCTTTGCAAATGGATCCTCAATTTCCTCACTTGCAGACTCCAGTCAGTTACAATTGGCAAAAATAACTCCTGCACAATCTCCAGCAGCACAGGTGCACCAGAAGGCTGTGCGCTCCGCCCCGCTCTACTCACTTTATGCTTGTGACTGTGAGGCTGAGCACATTTCCAATGCCACGCTTAAGTTTGCCGATGACACCACTGTTGCTGGCTGCATCAAAGGTGATGATGAATCAGCATATTGGAGGGAGAATGAAAATCTGGCTGAGTGGTGCCACAACAGCAACCTCTCACTCAATGTCAGCAAGAACAAGGAGCTGATTATTGTCTCCAGGAGGAGAAAAACTCGGAGGTCCATGAGCCAGTCCTCAGTGGGGGATCAAAGATCAAGTCAAGTCATCAGTTTTTATTGTCATTTTGACCATCACTGCTGGTACAGTACACAGTAAAAATGAGACAACATTTTTCAGAACCATGGTGCTACATGAACAATACAAAAACTACACTGAACTATGTAAATCAACACAAGAACTACACTAGACTACAGACCTACCCAGGACTGCATAGAATACACAGAACAGTGCAGGCATTACAATAAATAATAAACAAGGCAATAGGCACAGCAGAGGTCAGTAGGTTGGTAGTCCGATGGCTTGGGGGAAAATCTGTTACATAAATAAACAGCTGAATGGCAGCGTCCTGGATTCCGTCCGTTTCTGTACTCCTGCCGAGTATTTCGTTGCCACAGATGTTGTCCAATTTAATGTCCATTGGAGAGCAGAGTGGATGGGAGAGTTGGCCGGCCAGGGCTTGCTTTTTTCCTGGCACGGACTCCTGCCCGCTCGCCTCGCTTCCGCTTCCTCGCACACCGCTTACGAAGTCCTCACCTCCGGACACCAGCATCAAGCGACTCCCAGGACTGCAGGCCCGATTCCCTCAGCGAGCCGAGGTCACGCAATCCAACCAGCAGATTTCCATGAAGGTTTGCTTTTGGGCGATCTCTGTATTGAGGCAGTATCTGGTGATGGTAGATAGTGGCTCTGTTGTCCACTGCCCTAAACCCTAATTGAGCCTTAAAATTAAATTTAAAAACTAAAATAAGGTAGCACCAGATCTGAAAGGCCGCTGCTGCTGCGTGCCGCGCCTCCTACTGATGGACGGGACCAGCAACTTTAAATTTCT
This sequence comes from Hypanus sabinus, assembly GCF_030144855.1. Classification (NCBI taxonomy): domain Eukaryota; kingdom Metazoa; phylum Chordata; class Chondrichthyes; order Myliobatiformes; family Dasyatidae; genus Hypanus; species Hypanus sabinus. The sequence continues at coordinate 26,105,816 of NC_082718.1, forward strand.
CAGTGTTATCATTTCAGAGGATCTTTCCTAGGTCAGACACTATTATGAGGAAAGCACTGCAATCCCTTTACTTCCTTTGAAGTTTGTGAAGATTTGGCATGACATCTAAAACTTCGACAAACCTCTATAGATGTGTGGTGGAGAGTGTTTTGACTGGCTACGTCACAGATCAGTATGGAATCACCAATGGCCTGGAACAGAAGGTCCTACAAAAAGTAATGGATACTGCCCAGTCCATCATGGGTAAAGCCCTCCCCACCATTGAGCACATCTACATGGAGCATCATCGCAGGAAAGCAGCAGCTATCATCCAAGACCCCACCATCCAAGCTCTCTTCTCACTGCTGCAATCAGGAAGAAGGTATAGGAGCCTTAAGACCCACACCACCAGGTTCCAAAACATGACCATACATTTCCCCACACTGTATTTCTTCTGTCGCTTCTTTACACATTCTCATAATCTGTTGGAGGAGGTACAGGAACAGAGTTATTGACATTCAACCTCCACAGGGGATAACTTCATGCAAACTCACTTGTCCCATCAATGAACTATTCCCACAACCTATGGACTTAGTTTCAAAGATCCTGCCTCTCATATTCTCAATATTTGTTTTTGATTATGTTTTTTCTTTTATATTTGCACAGTTTGTTGACTTTCGCACATTGATTGTCTGCCCTTTTGGGTGCAGTCTTTCATTGATTCTATGTGTTTCTTAGAGTTACTGTGAATGCCTGCAAGAAATTGAATCTCAGTGTTGTGTATGATGACATATATGAAGTTTGATAATAAAGCTACTTTGGATTTTGAACTTTGTAGTCCTTCTGCAGTCCTCAACATTGCATGCTCATCCACCTATCTTTGTATCTTCTGCAGACTTGGCCACAAAGCCATCAATTCCATAGTTGAGAATCTGTCCACATTTGCCTTAAGAATTTTCACTTCCACTGTCTTCTGAGGAAGATTGTTCCAAATGCTTACAATTCTCTGAGATAAAAGTTTTTTTTTTCTCTTGCCTCTATCTTAAATGGATGCTTTATATTTAAACAGCATCTGCCTCTAGGTTCTTCCACAAGAGGAGACTTCCTCTCCATATCAACACTGCCAGGCTCTCTTAGGATCTCATGTGCAACAGGAAAGAAGAGCCAGGATAAGGGGTGAGATATGTGGGAGATTGAGAGCGGCTTCATTTATGAGCAAGGCTAAGAATATTTTCTCATGAAATCAATTTGAGATACCAGAGAATGGAGATATCTGGTGCCACACACAAAATGTTGGAAGAACAAATCAGGCAGCATCTATGGAGTGAAATGTAGAGGTCCGGACACATCATCTCGACCGCCCACCCAGTCCAGATCCAAAATGTCAATTGTCCAATTCCCACCAGAGATTATAAATACTATAGTCTCTTCAGATGCTGGGAATGCTTGAGTGACCACACACACACCGTGAAAATGGATCTTTGTCCTCTTGTTTTGAAACCAGCCCTTGCATCCTGACCCAAGAGCAAGTCAAGAGGTACTTAATTCAACTTCAAGATTGTTTATTGTCATTTCCATTTCCAGTACATAAGAAAAAAGGAGAACAAAATAATTGTTGTTCCAGATCCAGTGCAGTACAGGAAAGGTCATTAAGATAAGGAACACAATAATTTAAAAAGCACGATAAATAGAAAATACATAACTTACTTACTGGCCATTATGCCTGCTGGCATTTAGTGCATCAATGAAGGTCCTCCATCTCTGTCTGCCTGTAGAAGTTTCCTTCAATGCAGTTTCCATACTAGTTTTGTTCAGCCAGTCATGGTTGTTAGCCGTGAGCTGAACCCCCAAACCTGGAAGACCAGTGAACTACTTATAGTCTGGCCTCTGCCCTTTGACCTGTTTAGCATGGGTGACCCTACCAAGAGCCAATTTATAAAGCTGACTCCAGCCAGTATAGTGCTTTAGGTCACTGAGGCACACAGGCCTCCAAACCACAGGTTTGTGGTCCTCTTGGAGGCTAAATACATAAGGATAATTTATAGTTGATTATATAGGTGATTATAAACCATATAACAATTACAGCATGGAAACAGACCATCTCGGCCCTTCTGGTCTGTGCCGAATGCTTACTCTCACAAATTGTATGTACATAAAATAATAATAGGTACAGGAGTGTCTGTACATAAGGTGACTCTTACAAGAACTAATAAAGTAGGGATGGTGGTGGGTGGGGTTATTGATCAGCCTTCCTGCTTAAGGCAATAACTGTTTTTGCATCTGGTGGTCCTGGCATGGATGTTACATAGCCTCCTCCCTAATGGGAGGCCTAATTTTTGGAACTGGATTTAAGGTATAGGCTTTATCAGTCAAAGAAACACATGTATTGACACCTAAAAAGATTTTTGGTAATGTACTGCATGATTGTTCTTTATATTGATTCATTTTTGATAGTAAATTCCTATTCAGAGCAAGGTGTTTCACTGAAAAAAATTGTTTATGTCCACCAATGACATAATAGATTATCGGCTAGGTCAGTTGTTTGAATGGGAAACAGAGTTCAAATAGAAGTAAGGAAAATTTTTACTTTTAAGATTCACAGCAGTCCTGCATTCATAAATACATTTCATTTATAAAGCAAGTAATTTGAGTAAGATTTCACTAATTACTTGAATTATTGTGTGCATCGCAGACAATTGGCATTAGACATTGCGCTATCTTATAGGATAACCTAAAACTAACATTGAGGAAAAAATATTAAAGGGATGATGGGATTCAAATAGGTAGTATCTTAATATGCAGAATCTGACATTTAATTTGACAATCAGCCACTGAATATTTGACCCCTGGGGCTTATAAAGCAGAGAGCTTTTTTTAATCACAAATTCAATTAAATGTTTCATATTTGAAAAGTCCAGAGTGATAGGAAAAGAGCAAGGTTTTCATCAAACAGAAATGACAGTCCTTTGCAAATTTTTGTTTCCATAATAGCATGGTTGGTTTTGAACAAATCAGTGCCATGTTGTGTGAAATGGACCTTCTGTAAATGTGAAAGTGCAACTCATTGCTAACTCTTTTCATAACCGAAGCTGTGTCCCTTTAAGAATGGGGACCGTCACTGGTGCCTCTGCCTGAACTGTTTTTATGTAGCATCTTAAGTACAGTAAAATGCCCCAGTATAGATGTCAGCAAATGCCAGTTGATTCTGAGCCTCACCAAGCCCCAGAAGGACACGGGCAGCAGTACAAATAAACTCTTCTTGAGCTTCCATCCAGGTAGACGTATCGATTATAACCAACATTTCCATGACAAACTCTGCATCTTCATCAGGGTTGATGCAAGGAAAATGGCAGAGTTTGTCTTCAAAGTCTTGGTTATAATTAAAACCTGGACCCGGCTGGAAGCCCAAGAAGAGTTTATTTGTCATAAATGCCAGGAAAGCAATAGATCCTTTTTCACAGGCAGCAATATTTCCAAGTTCCTACCAGATCTCCCGGCCAATGAATCTTCTCCATTAGGAGATGGTAGTATGCTGGTTAATTTGCTGAACTGGTAATCAAAGTTCAAAGCTGGTAATAGAGGAAAATGTGTTCAAATCCTACCACAGCCGTGGAGGGAGTAGAGTGGAAGAGAACATTGGGTCAGGGAATTGTATATATCTGGAATTAAACAAAGCTTGTCCAATTAATGTTAGTCATGAGTTATCTGAGTTATTACACATTTGACTGAATAACATTCTTTAGGAAAGAAAATCTGTTATCCTTGTACAGTTTGACCTAATATGGTTCATACTGACTCCATCATCCCCAACTCAGGATGGTCAACTATTGTTGAAATTTGCTTTATTTTTCTACATGCATCACACTTTCTCTGTGACCGTGAGCTATATTCTGTATTCTGTTTATTTTCCCTTTGTACTACTTTATTTAATATACTTAAAATGTCATTATCTTACCTGATAGATTCTTGATTCATTAGAGCATGAAGGATTATGGGGAGGAGGCAGGAGACTGGAGCTGAGAGGGAAATGGATCAGCATGGTTAGATGGTGAAGCAGATTTGATGGGCCAAATGGCCTCATTCTGCTCCTATGTCTTGTATTCTCATCTATGGAATGATCTGTCTGGACACCATGCAAACAAAAACTTTTCACTGTATCTCAGGCCAGGATGTGGAGAGGATGTTCCCACTATTAGGAGAGTATAGGATCGGAAAACAGAGCCTCAATATAAAGGGATGTTCCTTTAATATTCAGGTGAGGTGGAATTTCCCTGACTAGGGGGATTTTTTTGTGGATTTCATTGCTACAGTGCTGTGGAGGCCAAGTTATTGTGTTTATTGATGGATTCTTGATTGGTAGGGAGGCTAAGGATTATGGGGAGAAGGTGGAAGAATGGGGTTTGATTGAAATAAATCAGCAATGATTGAATGGGAGAGCAGACTCTTTGATCTGAACAGTCCAATTCTGCTCCTGGATCTTATTGTCTTAAGTGTCGATAATAAGTCAAATACCAATTAACTTGCTAGTGGTGAACTTATTCTGTTGATATATTTAACATAGAAGAGATTCTGCAGATGTTAGAAATCTAGAGTAACACACACAAAATTCTGGAGGAACTCAGCCAGTCAGGCAGCATCTATGGAGGCAAATAAGGAGTCAATGTTTCGATCCAAGTCATGACGAAGGATCTCAGTCCAAAATATTCCTTTCCATAGATGCTGCCTTATCTACTGAATTCCTCCAGCATTTTGTGTGTGATAAATTTAGAAAACACTTGGATTTTCAAAGAAAAGGAAAATAGATAGTCCCACGTGCATGGCTAAAAAACTAACACAACTATGCCATTTAGCACAAAACAATAGAAAACTAAATACTGGACAAATGATGAGTGTGTGTGCATGTGTGGTGGTGCTGGAGAGAGGCCATGTCTGTGGTTGGTGTTTGCCGATCAGTGTAATTTCTCCATAAGTCGTTTGCACCAGCCATCAAGTAATTTGCTGGCATTTCGTTGAAAATACTAGCTCACTGTACTCCAGAGCCTTCTGCTGAAGCCTTACCGCATTGCTCTCTTCAAACGCTGCTTGATCTGAGATATTGTCGCACGGCAAGTGATATTGCAGTGGGTGATCCAAAAAGCGGAGTAATATGGTCTGCGCCAACCTCCATACGTCAACAGAGGAATTTAATAATCTTCTTAGGAAGAATCTGCACTGCATTGAGAAATAGGCTAAAGGCCTTCCAATTAAGCAGGGCCTCTCTGAGGAGTTTATAGGCTGGTGGCTTGCTCTTTCTGGCCTGTGTTGCCATGGCAACTGTCAGTTAGATTTTCTGCTACTTGCTGGGAGGTTTGGGGTATTGGAGTTTATTTTGCTCTCTCTGCTCACTGGTGCTTAAATGCAGTTCTTTGGTGGAATTGACAGATGACCTGCTCATTTACCCGCATCTTGTAGAAACATGAACCTTTTGCAATCAACTGCTTTTTGTGTGTGGTTGTGTGTGTGTATGTGTGTGTGTGTGTGTGTGTGTGTGTGTGTGTGTGTGTCTGTGTGTGTGTTTATCACAGTGAATTTGTGTTGCAATGCTTGGAGTTGGGTGTCTGCTGCCTTCCAACTATAACGAGACTTACCTTTTAATCACTGATTCCACATAGCACAAAAGCACACCAGTTCCCTTTGTCCACCTCCAGTCCATCCTCACCTGAGATCTTCACTGTGGGAGGAGGAAGGCTGGATGATTATTAATGAACACTGAAACTGGCCCTTCAGCCCACAAAGTCCATTCCAACCTGATCTTCTGCATAGTCCCATCTACCTGCACCTGGACTATAGCCCTCCGTAACCCTCCTATACATGTACCTATCCAAACTTCTCTCAAATTTTACAAATGAACCTGCATCTACCACTTCCACTGGCAGCTCATTCCACCCTTGCAACACTCTCAGAGTGAGGATATTTTCCTTCAGATTCTTCTTAAATATTTCACATTTCACCCTAAACCTATGACGCCTGGTTCTAGTATAATACAACCTCAGTAGAAAAAGCCTGTTTGCATTCATCCTAACTATATCCTTCAAATCCCTCATAATTTTGTATACCTCTAAAGATCTCTCCTCATTCTCCTGTGCTCCAGTGCAAAAAGCCATAACCGATTCAACCTTCCCTATAAATCAGGTCCTCATGTCTGGACAACAACCACATACCACTTAGTGTTCAGCCAGAAAGGTCCACTTTAGCCTCATCCAACCACAAGGACTTCTTCCCCGTGTTAACTGTATCTTCTGAGTGAAGCTTTGTAAAGTTTTTATGGGCATGGATATGCTTACTTTTAGCAGTATGTGTCATGTTGTGTAAATCTAACACTGCACATCAGCCAGGTAACACCATCCCTACTGTGAAGTATGGTGGAGGGAGTATCATGCTATGAGGATGCTATTCAGCAGCAGGGACTAGAAATCTGGTCATGACGGATGGGCAGATGAATGCTGCTAAATGCAGAGAGATCCTGGATTCAAAACCTGCTAGCCTCTGCCAGAAAGCTCAGGAGGAAGTTTGTCTTCCAGCAGGACAACCACCCAAAACACTCTGCCAGAGCAACCATGGAGTGGCTTCAAATGAAGAAAGTTGATATCCTTGAGTGGCCCTGTCAGAGTCTGGACCTTAACCCAACTGAACATCTCTGGCAAGACCTCAAGATTGCTGTCCACCACAGCTCCCCAACTATACCAGCTCAGCTTTAGCAATTTTGCAAGGAGGAATGGGCAAATCTTGCTCCATCACACTGTGCAAAGCTAATAGAGACTTATCCAAAAAAAGACTACTGGCTGTAATAGCTGCAAGAGTTGATTCAACTAAGTTCAGAGCAAGACGGATGAATACTTTGAACTGCTGACATTTCAGTTTTTGATATTTTTAGTTTTTCATGCCTAACAATTTCCCTGTGTTTTTTTAGGCTTTGTTGTGGAAAAAGGAGCATGTAACTCAGAAATAAAAATTCTCAGTTAAATTGATCAAAATACCTGGTTGTAATACTCATTTATGTGAACAAACGGTTGGGGCGTGAATACTTTCTCAAGGCACTGTAAGCAATCCCAGCCAAGGGCAAGTTCATCCTGGCACTGGTAAAAGTGGGGAAACTGAGATTTCTGCTGCACATTCCAGCCATTCTAGGTGGCCATGTAGTCCTGAGACAGTGTGGGGTCTTTTCTGGAATCCATTTGGATAATCTCTGCCGTAATAGGGAGACGTTCAATTTGCATGAGGGAGAAATCATCAAGGGGAGTGTCCTCTTTTGTAAATTTTTCAAGTACTTCCTTTTCCAAGGGTAAACGGGACAATCCATCAGCTTTTCCATGATTAGTTGTCCTCTTGAATTTGACCTTGTAACTGTGTCCTCTGAGAAACGGAGGCTATCCCTATATTTGTGCTGCTGCTGTTAGTGGAACATCCTTCTGTGGATTGAAAATGGACACTAGTGGTTGATGATCAGTAATGAGGGTAAACTCTTTCGTATGCAGGTACTCATTGAAACATTTTACACCCCAAACCAGACTCGAGGCCTCTCTGACAATCTCTGCATATTTTTCCCTGCAGCAGTAAGGGAATGTGATACAAAGGCAATGAGGGGAGGCATGCACTTCCATCACTCAAAACGCGATATAACTGCACTGATAAAATAATGTGAGGTGACACAGGCAAGCTTCTCTGTATGATGTGGATCATAATGTGTGAGTACAGTGTCTAACGTCACCAATCCCTTTACCTTTTTGAAAGCTACCTCACAATGCTTTATCCATTGCCATTTCTTCCCTATCTATAGTAATAAGTTCAAGGACTGGAGCACAATAGCCAAGGACCTATTAGAGTAATTGTTGATTCCTTAAAAGGACCGCAGCTGTGACATGTCCATTGGCCTTTGGCTATCCACCACTGCTTTAATTTTCTCAGCACATTTCTGTAAAACTTGTGTGTCAGCAGTGTGACCACAGTAAGTGATGCTTAGTTTAAAGAATTCTCACTTGTTGGGTTGTGCCCTGAGCCTATAATCTTATCTTTTTAGTATTACTTGAAATTTTGGAAATATTCTTTGTTATCCTCACTGGTAACACTGATGTCATCTAGGAAGTGATTTCCCCCAGAAAGGTCTGGGCAGAGTGTATTGATCTATTTTCAGTACTGGTTTGATAATGGCCTTAGAATCACCACAGATTCTGAGAGACCCATTCTTATAGTTTCTGGGTCAACTTGTGCAGCCAATGGGCTTCACTCAACTTTGGAAAGAATTCCTTCAGCCTCCATGCGGCCGAACTCTTGGGCTACTTTATCACAGAAGGTATAAGGAACCAAATGGGCTTTGTAAAACTTGGGTGTGGCTTTTTCATGGAACAATATTTTACCTTTGAGTTTTCTAATGCCATCCTTGAACATTGCTGTGACATCATCCAGTAACTTTCTTAATTCATCTTCAGTTGACACTATTGCAGGGATGTGGTATGTAAATAGTGGCTGGACCTCCAGTCAATCTGTAGTCTCAGCCACTCACACCCTCACAAAGCTGTCTCTTAAACCTGAGTTGGTCTGGTAAGTGTGAGGCCCTGCCACTGTTCTAACACAATTTTTTTGGCCAGGCCCGTTTCTGTTTAGACACCACAATTTTGTTCATGCTCACTGTCATTCCCGACTGCAATTCAGTTCTGCTGTTTCCACTAATACAGCAGTTTCAATTGCTCTGTTAAATGTGAGTTGTGCTTCAGTTATCAGGATCAGAATCAGGTTTATTATCGCCAGTGTCGGTTGTGAAATTGTTAACTTAGCAGCAGCAATACAATGCAATGCATGATAAATAGAAAGAAAAATAAAGTAAGTCAATTACAGTAAGTATATGTATACTAAATAGATAAAATGATGCAAGACAGAAATAATATACATAGAAAGTGAGGTAGTGTTCATGGGTTAAATATCCATTTAGTAATCAGATGGCAGATGGGAAGAAGCTGTTCTTGAATTGCTGAGTGTATGCCTTTAGGCTTCTAGGCTCCCTTTCTGAGGTAGCACTCCTTGAAGATGTCTTGAGGACTAGGGTGGCTAGTACCCAAGATGGAGCTGACTAATTTTACAACTTTCTGTAGCTCCTTTCGGTCCTGTGTATTAGCAACCCCCAAATCAGACAGTGATGCAGCCTGTCAGAATGCTCTCCACTGTACATTTATAGAAGTTTTTGAGTGTTTTAGGTGACACCCTAAATCTCTCAAACTCCTTATGAAATATAGCCGCTGTCTTGCCTTCTTTCTAGCTGCATCCATATGTTTGGACCCGATTAGATCCTCAGAGATCTTGACACACAAGAACTTGAACTTCTGGTCCCTCTATGAGGATTGGTTGCTGTTCCCTCTTCTTACTCTTCCTGAAGTCCACAACAAGCACTTTCATCTTACTGAATTTGAGTGCAAGGTTGTTGCTGTGACACCACGCAACTAGCTGGTATATTTCACTCCTGTATGCCCTCTCATTTCTATCTGACATTCCACCAGCAATGGTTGTATCGTCAGCAAATTTATCAATGGCGTTTGAGCTATAGTCACACAGTCATTGGTATAGAGGGAATAAACACACACCCCTGAGTTGTGTGAGTGTTACTCATCAGTGAGGAGGAGATATTATCACCAACCCACACAGATTATGCTCTTCCAGTTAGGAAGTCGAGGATCCAATTACAGAGAGGCGTACAGAGGCTCAGGTTCTGTAACTTATTGATCAGGACTGTGGGAATGGTGGTGCTAAAACCCTAAGCTTATAGACAATGAACAGCATCCTGACATGAGTTTTAGGAGCTGCTTTTGAATGTTTGTAAGATCCCACAAACTAAATGATCTGTCAGTGCATGATTAAGCCCATCACTGAAATGACAATGCTCAGACAACTTCTTCAATTCAGCTTTGTACACTGAAATGGACTGTCCTTCCTTTTGATTCCATTCATGAAACCTAAGGACTTATGAATTATGAAATCAACAATGATTTGGGTTCTAAATGTTCCTGCATTAATTTTATGATATCAGTTACACTGACTTGAGCTGGTTTGGTTGGAGTGGTTAACCTTCTAAGCAGACTACACTCTTTCACCTATTGCACTCAGCAACACTAGGACTTGTTTATTATTAGCTATTTCATTTGCTTCAAAATAATTCTCAATTCGCTCAATATATATCAACCAGTTATCTGTAGCACAGTCAAACACATCTAGCTTTCTAATGTAGCCATTTATTCTGTTTTTTATTTATGATTATTATCACCCAGCACTCATTGTTTATGAACTTGTGAAGTTTATCCATTTTATGCTTTATTATTACTAGAACATCTTTTCCCTCTTGCAAAGAAAAAATGTTTTGTTTTAATTAAACAGTTTCTGTGCTCTTGTGAAGAAAGCATGCTGCACTTGAACATGTAGGTGGTCATCTCGGGTTTGTTTTAAAACTTCCTCATCACTACTGTCATAGTTTATAACTCCAAAACATAAATCTAATGGAAAGAAATGCACAGAGTTGGGGATAACCCATGTAGGTTTTATTTTTTTATTTTAGCAAGGTGCGCATATATGATGTGGTGATGTATTGACTTGTGCCATTCATGTACTTTTTACATACAATCCATAATGGATTCAATAAACAAAGAAAATTCTTAACCAAACAATATATATACATTATTACTTAAATGTTAAATACACAACAATACCAACTCCTATACACAGTGGTTGGAGTTAAGAAGGGCAATGTTCTATAAGATTCTTTATCAGTTATCTACCAGTGATGTCTCTTTCCAGGAACTACGGAGCTATAAATAGAAGTCATTCCTTTAGGGGCTTTGCTTCATCCTCCATGTAGGTTAGGAGTCAAAGTCAGAATCAAAGTAAATTTATTATCAAGGAATATATTTGCCACGTTATACTACCTCGAGATTCATTTCTCACAGGACAATAAGAAGTACAAAATTTATGGAAAACTATGCATAAAGACAAACAACCAATGTGCAAAAGAAGACAAACTGTGCAAATATAAGCTAATAAATAATACTGAAGGCATGCGATTTTTAAGCCCTTGAGAATGAATCGTGTAGGGTGTGGAATCAGTTCAGGGTTGAGATGAGTGAAATTATCCATACCAATTAAAGAGACTGATGGTTGTAGGGTAATAACTGCTGCTGAAACTGGTGGTGTAAGAACATGACCAGTCTATTGCACCACTTGGCCTTACTAAGATTTATTAACGATGGGTTAAAATGTCTTGCTGCTAGTGTGTTCCGAGCCCGTATTGTACTTCGTAGTAGAGGAAGGAATCAGATATGCAATTCCACAATGTTTTAAGTTTGCAGAGCTTAACTCGATCAGAAAGTGGAAAAGAGTCTCTTTAGATGAATTTTGAACATGGGTCATTGAGACCTTGAACAGTTTCTCAGATGTTGAATCAAATGACTGGATGTGGCCAAGGGTCCTTCATGATTAGCGTAGCCAGCAACAAATTATCACCAGCAAAATACTTCTTGTTATCATGGTGATAAAAAACAAGACTGCTAATTTGCTCATTTCAAGCATCAGTAAGATAATCTTCACCTTTCGATAATGGGTGGCATGGGTGTTAGCGTAACACTTTACAACCCCAGTGATCAAGGTTCATTTCCCACTTCTGTCTTTAAGGAGTTTGTACATTTTCCTTGTGACCATGTGTGCTTCCATCAGTTGCTCCGGTTTCCTGCCACATTCTAAAGATTTGTGGATTAGTGAACAGGGGAAAACTATGTTGGAACCAGAAGTACAGCATCACTTGTGGGCTGCCCCAGCATATCTCAGACTGTGTTGATGCTGACGCAAACAATGTATTTCACCGCATGTTTTGATGTACGTGTGGCTGGTGAAGGTAATCTTTAATTTTTGCTGCAAGTACTGTAGGCGAACGTCCTTTGTATCCAGACAGGCAGATGAGGGCTTTGATTATAATGTCTTGAACGAAAAGGGAGTTCCTTTGATTCTGCAAAATGCCTTTGCAGTACTATGCCAAGCTTGGGTTAGGGGCTCAAGTACCTGGAATCTGAAATCACAACTTTCTGGCTTTGGTGCCAGAGAACAGCCCTCATAAATCATGTGATCTCATAAAACCCCGCAGTCATTTTGCATCAAGGATAATAGCTCATTGGAAACCAGCTGCACTCTGGAAACTTTCCACGTATTTTCTTTAAACTGAATACAACATAATATTAGCATTTCATAAACCTTTTGTGGAAATGCAACGTGGATTCAATTTCAGGCTCTGTATGGCCCTAATAAATTCACAGATGCAATCAACAGAGAAAGACTCCAGTTCTTGCATCCATTAAATTGTGATGTTGCTCGGCACACCCACCTTACAGGTGAACTTGAATTTTTCATACTGATTAAAGTTCAATGGAGGTTTACATGAAGAATAGATGACAGGAGCTGAAAGTGACAGGATAAAGGAGGGCATATGCATTGTAGACTGCTGGAGAGTTAATAAGAATTGGCTGTCCCTGTCGAGGGATTTGTAATTGGAAATTTAAAAATAGGGAATTAAGCAGTGAAATTTTGGGGTTGGATTTTGAGCTCCTTAATTGCTGTGCTGTGAGATTCTTTAATCCCAGTAGTTCTACTACCGCTATACTTAGATTTGAGAAAAAAGTTGTGGAGTGTGGAACGGGAACTACAGTGTTTGCAAAAATACAGTGCCTTTCACAACCTCAGGGTGTCTCCAAGAGTTTTCCAGCCAGTGTAGCTCTGTGGAAGTCCTGTAGCTATAAATGTGCAAATTATTCAGCCGTGATGGTGGATAATATTTAAGAAAAGTTTGGTTAAGTACATGGATAATATGGATATGGAGCTCTGTGCTCCAGGCACTCGATGTTGGGACTAAGCAAAATAATACACTCTGTGGCCACTTTATTAGGGTATGCCTGTACACCTGCTCGTTATTGCAAATGTCTTATCAGCCACAACTCAATACATAAAAGCATGCAGGCATGGTCAAGAGTTCAATTGTTGTTCAGAGCAACTATTTAGAAGAAAAGTGATCTAAGTAACTTTGACTGTGGATGATTACTGGTGCCAGACAGGATGGTTTGAGTATCTCAGAGACTGCTGGTCTCCTGGGATCTTCACATGCAACAGTCTTTAGAGTTTACAGAGCAAAACAAAATAAAACACTCAGTGACCTGGGGTTCTGTGGGTGAAAGCATATTGTTAATGAGAGAGGTCAGAGGAGAATGGTCAGACTGGTTAAAGTTGAGAGGAAGGCAAAAGTAACTCAAATAAATGCACATTACAACAGTGATGTGCAGAAGAGCATCTCTGAATGCACAACATATCAAACCTTGAAGTGGATGGGCTACATCATCAGAAGACCACAAGCATACTCAGCAGGCACTTTATTAGGTATAGTAGCTGACTAATAAAGTGAACACTGAGTATAGTTTGGCATAGTCTAGATGGGCCATAGGTCCTGTTTCAATGCTGCAATGCTTCCGTGACTGTGTGACTGTATCCAATTAGGAGAAGGAAAGAGACCTGCTGGTCTATCAGCCCTACCTACCAGAGCTTGCCAGTGCAGTATACTGTTGTGACCATCACCTAGTGATTTGAACTGTTAGTTCAGTGACATGAGTTCAAATTCCACCACAGCAACTGTGGATTTAATTGAAGCAATTAAGGAAATTTGGAACTTTTTTAAAACAGATTTTATTGGCAAAAGTATCCAGTGCTTGGAGGCCTGAATGAAAGTGTGAATGGGTGGGTGGAAGAGGAGAAGGAGGCCTATTGTGCTGTTCTGCTGAACATTGTAAGAATTCTATGTTGGTGCTGGAGTGTGTGGCAACAGTTATTGGCTGCCCCAGCGCATCCTTCAGTTGCATTGGTTGTTAATGCAAACAACACGTTTCACTGTCTGTTTTCATGCAGATGTGACAAATAAATGAATGTGACTACAGACCCACCAATGCGGCATGACCAGCACTAATTTCCACCCCTAAATGCCCCTTGTGCTGGTGGTGGAGCTGGACTGTTGAATGTTTCTCTCATATTGCTATTGTGTGCGGAGTGTCAGATCTGATCTAGAATGCCAATGTATTTCTGTCAGGCTGTCATGAGATTTGAAGGAGAATCTGCAGATGGAAAGTGTAGAAAAATCCCAGAGTGAAGAAAAGAGCCCAGAAAATTCCTACTGAAGTGATAGTTCTAGCCCAGGACATCACATAGAACAAGTGAATACTTGATTCCCTTTCTGCCTAGCCCTTGTTTGTTACCAGATTCAAGTTTATTTATCATGTGTATACTGGAACATACCATGCAATTTGCCATTTTTATAAAAACAATCAATGTACCAGAAGGTGTGCTGGGGGCAGCCGACAAGTGTCACCACACATCCTGGCGCCAACGTGGCATTCCCACAACACTCGGCAGAACACAGAGTACAACAAAACAACAACAGCGAAACAAAACCCATACTTCCCGCCACCCACACAACTACACAGTCCGCTAACCCCAAAACAGGCTGCCTTCTTCAGCCTCTGGTCTACAGCCCCTCTCTAAAGGTATACAGACAGTTGATAGCTGCCACTAGTGTATTCCAGAGTCTCTCTATCACGAAGGAAAGAGTTTCTTACCCAGTCTGTGTCATCTCTTGCAGTTCTTAAACTTTCGAGCTTCATCCCACCCTTCCACAAACCATTTCACAGATGCTGGCTTATTGTATAACCAATTTACCTCCCTTCAGAATGCCTCACTGTTTTACCCGGCATCTTCATCCCACTATCAGCAACAGTTTGGGCTCATCCCCTTCTCGAGGGCAATTAAGGAAGGGTAATTAATAGGTCCATGTTACATTCAGTAGAACGAAGGGCTTAGCAAACGCTTCCTGTGTTTATTTAACCTCCTAAAGTTCATAAATGTTCACTTTTTGTCAACATTTTGTCATATGCAAATGATATCCACAGAACATTTTGCGCAGTTGGCAACAGCATGATTGACGTCAATCTTGACAAGATTTCACTGTAACGTTGTCATGTCGATTCGGAAAAATTCCAGGTCTTTATTCATATGCAGCCCAATCTTTCAAAACCTTGCTGAAATAAATAGACCCTGTGCTAAGTGAACTGAGGAAATGAGAGCATGCTGGATTATAAATTCTACCCTGTTTTTTTTTAATGTGCTGAGCACAAATCAGAATCAGCTTTTGGCACGGTTGCATAACG
Organism: Hypanus sabinus; assembly: GCF_030144855.1. NCBI lineage: Eukaryota > Metazoa > Chordata > Chondrichthyes > Myliobatiformes > Dasyatidae > Hypanus > Hypanus sabinus. The sequence continues at coordinate 26,121,040 of NC_082718.1, forward strand.
GTTAGTGTAACACCATTGCAGTGCCAGAGATCGCCAATTGGGACTCAATCCCTGTTGCTAACTGTAAAGAGTTTAGACATTCTCCCTGCAACCGTGCGGGTTTCCTTGAGGTGTTCCACATTCCAACAATGTACGGTTACGGTTAGCCAGTTGTGGAATGCTACATTGGCGTCGGAGGAATTGTGACGTTGGCCCAGCACAATCCTTGTGAATTTGATCTGATGCAAATGACACACTTTGCTGTATTTTCACTGTTTTGGTGCACATGTGACAAATAAAGCTAATCTTTAATTCCTTCATTTGTTACTGACATGTCACAGAGTTTTTTTTTAAAGAACATAAAAAATTAATATAAAGAACAATATTCATAAATGGTGCAAGCAAGGAATGGTGAGGTAAAGTTCATGGGTTCATAAATCTGATGGCAGTGGAATCAGAATAGTGTTTATTATCACTGACATACCGAATGCCATGAAATTTGTGATTTTGTGGCAGCAAAACAGCACAATACATAAAATATACTATAAAGTACAATAAGAAATATGTATAAGGAAATGAGTACTGAAAAAGAGAGCAAAAATCGTGAAGAAGTGCTCATGGGTTGTTTCACTGCCGATTCAGAAGTCTGATGATGGAGTGAAAGAAGCTATTCCTAAGGTTTGTATGTTAAATTCTGTTTCTTAAGCTCGGTTTGGGGTTCATGCCACAAAGCTGCACATTTGCTGCGTTGAAGAGAGATCAAACTTCTACGCTGTTGATTCTTGTATCAAAGTGGAATCGGTCGATGCACCGGAAGCTACAGTGGGGTTTGGGTTGCTAGAAGCACACATGTTGTCCCTGAACCGGCTGTAATGTTTTTGGCACGTTCTACGTTTAATGATTCCTCTGGCATAACAGTTTTTGCAAGTGATGAGTGAACGCTTAGAGGGCTGATCACTTTTTTTCTCCAGATTGTGATTACTGCCTCAGGTGAAGAATGGATTTCTTTTGCTGCCAAGTAGACGAAATCTACAATGCCTTGTAAAATAATTCAGGCCCCAACCCTTTGTTCGCATAAATGAGTATTAGAACCAGGGATTTTGATCAAGTTATCTTAGAATTTTTATTTGAGAATGCTGCTTTTTCACAGTAGAGCCCAAAAAACAGGGGAAATTGCCAAGCATGGAAAAACTTTAAAATTCAAAAACTGAAATGTCAGCAGTTCAAAAGCATTTATTCCCCTTTGCTCAGTACCTAGTTGAACCACCTCTTGCAGCTATTACAGCCAGTAGTCTTTTTGGATAAGTGTCTGTTAGCTTTGCACAATGTGATGGAGCAAGATTTGCCCATTGCTTGTTCCAAAATTATTCAAGATGTAGCAGGTTAGTTGGGGAGTGGCAGTGGACAGCAATCTTGCCAGCGATGTTTGGTTAAGTTCAAGACCCAGACTGAGTCACTCAAGGACAGCAATTTTCTTCATTTGAAGCCACTCCATGGTTGCTCTGGCAATGTGCTTTGAGTCGGTGTCCTGCTGAAAGATGAACTTCCTCCCCAGTTTAAGCTTTCTGGCAGAGACCAGCAGGTCTTTATCCAGGATCTATTTGTGTTCAGCAGCGTTCATCTTCCCATCAATCCTGTCAAGATTTCCAGTCCCTGCTGCTGAAAAGCATCGGCGTAGCATGATGCTACCTCCACCATACTTTCCAGTCGGGATGGTGTTACCTGGCTGATGTGCAGTGTTAGATTTACACCACCCATACTGCTTAGTGTTGAGGCCATAAAGTTCCACTTTAGTCTTTTTTGACCACAAGATCTCATTCCACATCATTACAGTATCTTTGAAGGGATGCTTTGCAAAGTCTTTTTGGACAAGAATATGCTTTTTTAATAGCCAGGGCTTTCTTCCTTGCCACTCTTCCATAAACACCCCTTTTTATCAAGGCCTTAGGGCCATGAACTTCATCTCCAGTTGCAGTCACTGCATTCTGCAGCTCACACAGAGTGACTGTTGGTACCTCAGTCACCCCTCTTATATATATGTCATTCCTCTCTGGTGATGAGGGACAGCCAACCTCGTCAGTGTGGCAGTGCTTTCATATTTTTTTCACTTTTTCACATTGCACTGCACTGAGCTTTATGTTATGCACCTTTGAGATGATCTTGTACCTTCCCTCAGATTTGTGCTTCTCCATTACCGTTTCCCTGACTTGCCTTGAATGCTCTTTTGTCTTCGTTTTTAGAGGTTCAGAGGTTCATTTATTATCAAAGCATGTTTCCATTCAGAGCTCTGAGATTTATCTTCTCCAGATAGCCATGAAACAAATAAAGACCATGAAAGTCATTCCGAGAGAAACGTCAAACCCACCCACCCCCCGTACAAAAAAGAATGGCATCCCGATCATCAACCCCCAAATCCCCCCCCCCCCCCGCACAATACGGAACAAGAATATCAACATCCAACCAACCCCTCCCCCACACAAATAATTAACAGAATACAACAGAGCATCATTTCCCCAACCTCCCTCATTGCCCAACAAAACAGGAAAGGAACAGGTGATTTTAAAAAAAACACAATATAAAAACCATGTCTGTCAATGCAGAACACAGTCCATCAATGTAGAACCAGGATACCATCCTCCGATTTTGCCAACATTCATCGAAAAAGAGGGACACCGCGTGAGGCAGAGGCCTACCTGCTTGCCACGGCGAGCCACGCAACGACAGGCTGCTCACAGAATCCTACTCGGTAGCAATCAAAAGGAAGGCAGTCGGGGCTGAACTCTCACTTGTCATCCACACTTGCCTCCGAGTTTCACCCTTCCTCGAAGTTTTAATCGGCGATTAATGGAATCTTCAACCAGTGAAATGGAGTCAAATATCGGCTTGCACCCCATCTCAAAGTTTCTTCACTTCAAGGCCATCTGAGGTTGTACTCGTTTACCAGAATCTTCTCGGAGAGAGCAAAGTGATCTCCAAAGCAAAAGATCTCCAAACTGTAAATGACAGACTCTATCACATTTAAGGTGAAAAGCAGACATAAGAGAAGTAGAAAGGACATATGTTTGTGAGCTATCTGGAAGACATCGAACAAGGGAGCATTGTATGCTGGCACCATCTTGACGGGATGTTTGACTTGGTCTCTGAAAATCTACAACACTGTTGCAACTTACAGAGATAGAATGTTTTTATTCAAGTGATCTTCCAATTTTCTTCATGAAACATTGGGAGACCCGGCAAGGTAATATCTTGCACCTGTGGAAAGTTAGTCAATTAATTACAAAGCTGATGAATACTTTTTCAGCCTCACAAATTTGGTTTTGAATTTTTAGTAAATTGTTGACAGGTTTTGGAATTTGACGTGATGCACAATGTTTTGTAGATTAGCTCAAAAATCCTACTTTAATATAGTTCAATAGTTTCAATTAATATCAGAAAATGTATACAATATACAACCTGAAATTCTTGTTCCTCACAGGCATCCATGAAAACAGAAGAGTGCCCCAAAGAATGAATTACAGTAAAAACATTAGATCCCCAAAGCCCGCTTCTCCACTGATGCACAAGCAGCAGCATAGTGCCATCCCCCTTCCCCACTTAGAACCATAGAACCATAGAACATTACAGCACAGAAAAAGGCCTTTTAGCCCTTCTTGGCTGTGCTGAACCATTTTTCTGCCTAGTCTCACTGACCTGCACCTAGACCATATCTCTCCGTATCCCTCTCATCCCATTTACTTCTCCAACTTTTTCTTAAATGTTAAACATGAGCCTGCATTCACCACTTCAACTGGCAGCTCATTCCACACTCCCACTACTCTCTGTGTGAAGAAGCTCCCCCTAATGTTCCCTTTAAACTTTTCCCTTTTCACCCTTAGCCCATGTCCTCTGGTTTTTTTCTCCCCTAGCCTTACTTCAACAAAAAAGCATCAACACTCTTCACTCACTATACAAGCAATAGCAAAACCCCTAAGAAAAAGCGCGATCTGCAGTCCAATAAAAACTAATCATTCACCTGACAATTCAACATACTACAGAATCAAGGGACAGAGAGGAGTCACCCTTTCACAGAGAGGAAACTAACAAAGGCAAACAACTCATTGATCTATGATGTTAAAATCTGCTGTGTCACTTTTTTTCCCCTGAGTCTCCTACTCGCGTTGGCAAGAAAATATCCCCCACCAACAAGAGAGAAAGAGGGGAAGAGCACAATCCAAGTATAGAGCCCCCGGCAGCTGATCCGCAGATCCTGATGTTCTGTTTCCTCCCATGATGCTTCAGTTGACGGCACTGACAAAGAATCGGCTCGTCCCCAGGGCCATTAAACCTTAGAACCCCAAAGCATGCTCATCTTCTAGGTTGTGTCATTGGGATATCGAGAAGTGGCTGGGTGGTGAACCGCGGGAGCGGGTCCCATCGCCACAAAGAAGCTATGTTTGAGCGTAGCTCTAGGTCAAGTCTTCATCAGAACCCCATCCACCTTGAAAAGGGAAAAAGAAGACACTAAAGGTCGAAATTAAGCTGTTTCTACAGATGAGCACAAAGAACTCGCTGTTGAGTGCCATTTAGTCCCACCCCTCAGTTTTAAATTTAGAAAATGAGACCGTAAAATATGTAAATAGTTGAGGGGGCTGAATACGTTTTCAAGACACTGTATCTGGAGGAAATATTCTCCATTCTGCTTCAGCTGGAAGTTGGCTCCGATGTGGCCACATGAATTTATACAGCTACCGGATGAGACTGCTCTGGACAAATATTTCAGAAATTTTTGAATGCAACACAACATGGCTGCAACATCGGCACTGGCAAACACTTGGATTGTTGGTGAGAGATAACAATGCAGTTGCTGCTCATTTTCCATATATTTGCTCTTCTGCGTGTAGATTGCAACAGAAGCCGACAAAGTTCACATCAAACCTGCAGTGGAGTGGAGAGTAGAATTGCTACTTGTAGTTTAATTTTCCTATCTTCGTATTTTTATACAATCACCTATGTATATGTAATTGTTGAACGAATTTTCAAGTAACTACTGTACAGTTGCTTCTGTAGTTTTTAAAGAAACCTTGGTTTTCAGTAGCAAGTGTCACTCTACTTGAATCTAGCTATTTGGTAAATTAACTCTCATCACAGGAATTTGTGTTAACTCTATTCTAAGTATGAGATAACTACAGATGCTATTTCTTTTCTCTTTCCTTTTGTTCTCTCACGTGTCTTTTGTTCGTTCTGTGCTACTGTAACACTTAATAAAACAGCTGTAATCAATGAGTATTATGCCTCACTCTTGACTTGTGAAGCATCTTTGGATCGCAGAAGTGTCATGAACCAACAATGGTGATAATAAAGCTGATTCTGATTGGCCTCTTTTATTTTGTTCCAATACAAGTTCTGTAATCATTCCAGAAAAGATTAAATGAGATAAACACAAATGGCATCTTTTATATCTTCCAATGATCTTTATTGTCAGTGGCCACTCTATTGCCTATACCTGTGCACCTGCTAGTTAATGTAAATACCAAATTAGCCAATCATGCGGCAGCAACTCAAGCACAGAAGCACGCAGGCATGGTCAAGAGGTTCAGTTCTAGTCGGATTGGGGAAGAAATGCGATCTATGTGACTTTGACCATTGAATGATTGTTAGTGCCAGACACGGTGGTTTGAGTATCTCAGAACTGATTTTCACACACAAAAGTCTCTAGAGTTTACAGATAATGGTGTGAACAGCAAATAAACATTTAGTGAGTGGCAGTTCTATAGCCGAAAATTTTTTGTAAATGAGCGAGGTCACAAGAGTATTCAAGCTGTTGGCACCGCACTGTTACAGGACAGGGCGTTCCAGAGTTCAGAGTTCAAATCCAGTACCATCTTTGTGGAATGCGTGGGTTTTCCCCTGGCACTTCAGTTTCCTCCCATAGTCCAAAGACGTACTAGGAAGGTTAATTGGTCATTGTAAACCGTCCCAAGATTAGGTTAGGATTAATTGGGGTGGTGTGAATTGAGAGACCTACTCCACGCTGCATCGCTAAATAAAATAAAAATACCCATACACGTTACAACGGTGGTGCACAGTGCCGCATCTCTGAATGTGCAGCATGTCAAACCTTGAAGTGGATGGGTTATATTTGCAGAAGACCGTGAACATTCACTCAGTGGCTGCTTTTTTTTGTAGGTCTACCAAAGTGACCCATGAGTGTATTTGTGGAATGTAGGATCGAATATTGTCAATGGGAAAAGAGAAGATCTTCAAATGTGAAGTTGGATCATTCGGAGAATAAGGCAGCAGTGACTGTACAGCAGAACTTTATCATCTTCTCTTCTCTTGTTCCACTAGGGCGTGTTGTAACCTTGTCTGGGTGCACCACAGTCTGCAGACAAGACAGCGGGAGAAAACTCAGCACCAGCATCTTTGCTATCCTGTGGGGTAAGATTGCTTATTTATAGAATCGAAGCATTCAACTGGTCTGTGACTAAAATAATAGATATTATATTCTATTCGAGATTAAAAATTTGTAATGCATACCTCCTGTGCTTAAAACATACTGTACATACACTGTGCTCCATTATTCAGATGTTGTTTTTGCCTGCACTGATTGTAAAGGCTTGGCAATTTAACAAATAAGGAGATGTAGATTTTGCCTGGGTGTGAAAGTGGAAATCAGGTTATTGTAGACATTGCCATTTTTATTTCTCATGTGAACATTGCAAGTCTATGAAAAATTAAACTGGCAGAGTGGGAATGTAAAGCAGATTGCTGATCAAAGAATCAACTTTATTCGCCTTGTACAGTTAAATGTATTAGGAATTTGCTGTGGTGTGTTAGTCAGGGCATTACATGCAACAAGAAACAACATTCAACAATTATAAAGAATAAAGAATTACAGAAAAAATTGAGAGTGATATATAAATTAAAGAAAGCTAATGAAGTTAGAGGTTAAAGGATGGATCAGGAATAAAATGTTTATAAGTAAATAAATAGCATTCTGCATTTACAATGTAAACAGCATTATTAAATGTGGTTTAAAGTGTCTACAGGGCAGTAACAGGAGTAACAGATGGAGAGGGGTGCCACTGTCCCCTCTAAGCAGCATGGGTACGCAGTAACTGAAATGCTCCCGTGCACATAGTCTGTGCAGCTGGAATTCTCTTTTATATAATGTTAATATAATTTTGAAATCTATGTTCATATAATGGTGAAATACACTAACAATATGTTAATGAATATAAAACATAATTAGGATTTTGCGGCAATTTGGCGTGGCATCTAAAACACTGACAAACTTCTATAGATGTGTAGTGGAGAGTACATTGACTGACTGCACCGCAGCCTGGTATGGGAGCAACAGTGCTGTTGAACAGAAAATCTGTCCCGGGTAAAGACCTCACCTCCATTGAGCACACCTACACCAAGTGTTGTTGCAGGAAAGCAGCATGCATCATCAGGGGCCCCCATCACCCAAGGCATGCTCGCTTCTCACTGCTGCCATCGGGAAGAAGTTACAGAAGCCTTAGGACTCACCAGGTTCAGGAACAGTTATTACCCCTCAACCATCAGACTCTTGAACCAAAGGGGAAACTTCACTCAACTTAATTTGCTTCATCATTGAAATGTTCTCACAAACTATGGACTTACTTTCAAGGACTCTTCATCTCATGTTCTTGATACTTTTGCTTATTTATTTGTTATTATTCTTTATTGATTTTTGTATTTGCCGAGTTTGTTGTCTTTTGCACACTGGTTGACTGCCTAAGTTGGTGGATTCTATTATGGTTATTATTCAATAATGGATCTATTGAGCATGCCTGCTGAAAAATCTCAGGGTTGTATATGGTGACGTATATGTACTTTTATAATAAGTTTACTTTGATCTTTGATATTATCCATAAATTTTCTAAATTATAAATGGAGGACAACATATACTTCGAAACATTTTAAAGCTTAAACATATTTACATTGTCAGGGTTTCAGTGTTACAGGGTAGAAGTGAAACATTTGGATGATCTAATGAGGATTAAGACGTATGTTTCATTGGATGTGAAATTAAATGGACAGTGTTTATTGACTGTAATAAAATTGGATGTGAAAAAATTTACAAAACAAAGATTTTTGTCGTTATACTGTATTTCATGATATCCATCAATTAATAAATGAAATCAAAAGTAATGTGATTTTTCAGTTTTTTTTCTAAATATTCATTGTATGCATATTACAAAAACACAGTTAAAGTGCTGTGCAGTTTTCAGAATGGGTAAAAATTTCCTGCTCAGCAATGTTTGGCCCATGCAGCTATATAAAAAAATTAGGAAACATTTGGGCTGCTAACTAGACCAGTTGAACCAGAGCAGCTCACTTGCCCACAGCTTTCTCCCCACCCCAGCACTCTCACCCCACTCCAGCCCTTTCTCTCCACCCCAGAACTGTCCTCACCCAGCTTGCTCTCTCCCCCAGCTTGCTCTCCCTCCCCAGCTGTCCCTGCCAACTCTCTCTCCCCAACATTCTATCCCTCATCTCTCTACCTCATCCCTCCACCTCAGTTCACTCCTCAGCTCACTCCCCCTGCTCTCTCAAACCAGCTGTCTTCCCCTTCCCCACTTCACCCTCTTCTCCCCTTTCCCCCACTTCCCCATTCCTCTTCCCCCTTACCCACTTTCCCGTTCCTCCCTCTTCCCATCCACTCCCTTCCACTCTCTCCCGCTCTTCCCTCTTTACCCCTACACCTATCCTCTCCCCACTCTCTCTACCTTCACCACCCCTTTAAACCCCTCCCATTTCTCCCCTCTTCCCCCTCTTCTCAACCCTCCTCCCCTTCCCCCACAACTTTATCTCCCTCCACATCCCTCCTTCCTGTCCTCTCCCTCCTCCTACCTCATCTCCCCTCCTCCACTATCTTCTCCCCACTCCCCCTCTCCCTGCTCTATCCCCCACCCCTTTCTCTCCCCTCTCTTGCCTCCTCTCTCCCCTTCTCCCTTCTCACTCCACCTCTCCTCCACCTCCCTTCCCTCTCTTTCCCTCCTCTCTTCCCCCTCTCTTCCCCCTCCCTTCCCCCTCCTTTCCACCTCCCTTCCCCTCCCCACCTCCCTTCTCCTCCACCCCTCCTCTCCTCCCCATCTTCTCTGTCTCCTCCACTATCCTCTCCCCACTTTCCCCTCCCCTCATTCCCTCTCCAACCCCTCAACCCCCTCTCCTCACTCATCTTCACCCACCCCTCTCCACCCTCCAAACCTCCCCTCGTCAACACCCGTCTTCAACAACCCCTCTCTCACACCCCCTTCGCCCCCCACCACCACTCTCTTCAGCCCCTTTCCCCTCTCCCCTCTCTCCCGCACTCCCCCTCCCCTTCTCTCCGACCCTCCCACTCTCTCGCCCCCTCCCCCTCTTACCACACTCCCCTCTCTCCCTTTCCTCCCCTCCCCCTCTCAACCCCCTCACTTCCTCCCTTTTGCCCCTTCTTCCCCTTCTTCCCCCTTTCCCCTCTTCCCCTTCCCCCTATCCACACACCTCTCCTTCCCCTCTACCCCATCTCCTCCCCTTTGCCCCCCACCTCCTCCTCCCCTTCCCCACTTTTCCCCATCTTCTCCCTCTCCTCCACTATCTTCTTCTCCCCACTTTCGCCCTGCCTCTCTCCCCTCTTCCACCCTTCAAACCCCTCTCCTCATCACTCTTCACCCACCCCCTCTTCAATCCCCCCTTCAACTCTCCTGAACCTCCCATCTGCAACACCCCCCTTCAACACCTCCGCTCTCACACCCCCACCCTTTCTTCACCCCCACTTCAACCCCTCTCTCCTCCCCTCTCCCCCTCTCTTCCCACTCTCTCTTCCACCCTCTCTTCCCCCCCCCCTCACCCTCCTCATTTTATTCCCTACCTCCCCCAAAGCTGTTTGATTTTTAACTGCACGGTACAAGCTGTGCTGAAGGGCCCTGGAAACAACAGCCATGTACCTTGTTCTCATCCCTGTATCTGGACTTTAATAAGTGCACACATCCTGTGGGAATAATGCAGTTGAAAATATTTGTTTTCACAAATGTTATCCCTCCTGAAATAGTTGCACTCGGAGCTGTTTGATTTATCTCAGCCAACTGACTTCCCCAAACACTCAGATAGTTCATGGAGCACTGACCAATTGCCACAGCACAAAATAGAAAAAGATAAATGTTTAAATGGGAATTTTAAATACATATATATTTTTTTGTAGCAGTAAATAAACATTGGTTTTTACAGATAAAGTTAATTTTCATTGGATTTCCCAAACCCGATATGAAATGCTAACCCCCTCCCTTGTCTTTAGACTCGTGACAAAGTTACATAACAATATTACTACGGGTGCTTTCTCTGAGAGGAGTTACCTCACTTCTGTCAATGTTCCAACATAAATTGGTTCATTATTGTCCCACGTGCTGAGGTACAGTCAAAAGCTTTTCTTTTGTCTGCCCATCCATACAGATTATTCTATTACATTGAAGTAGTCCAAGGGCAAACATCGTAAACAAAATGTAAAAGGAAATGTTACACTTAAAGAGAAAATGCAGTGCAGGCAGCCAATAAAGTGCAAGGCTAAAACAAGGTTGATTGTGAGGTCATGAATCCGTCTTATCATAAAACTATTGAACGGCTCACTGGTATAACAGCAGGATAGAAGCTGTCCTTGAGCCTTCAGGCTCTTGTATCTTCTGCGTGATAGGAGGGGGAAGGAGAATATCCAGGCTGGGTAGTCCAGGCTGGTTATCAAAGTAGCGCAAGTGTGCATTGAGTCCATAGAATAGAGGCTGATTTCTGTGACATGCTGAGCTGTGTCCACAACACTCTGCACTTTCTTGTATTCTCTGGCGGGTCAATTTCCAGCCTAGGCCATGATGCACCTAACCCCGTGATGCACCTAAGAAATTTAGTGAGGGTCAGAGAGCACATGCCAAATTTCTTTGTCTCCTGAGGAAGTAATGTTGCTGGTAAGCTTTCTCTACTGTGGCATCTACGTGGCCCATGCTAATTTACAGTAATTCATGTTAAATCAATTTAAGCAGTACCCCCATTTTGAGAATCTCGCCTTTGAACCTGGCCTTACCCATGGGCCATATTCCTCCTATTGTCCAAAACCACTTATTTTGCTGTTTGCATGATTTGTTTTTTTTTTTGTGCATTGGGGGTTTGTTGTTTGTCCTTGAACAAGCTCCATAATTTTCTTTCTTTGTTTCATGGCTTTGATAATAACTGTACATTGAATCTTTGAATATTATATTACCACAATATTTAGGAAAACTTGAAACATTTGAAGAACTACACATAATAACGTACTGCACAGCGTTAACAGCTGTGCTGTGTAATGGCTCCAAAATAGAGGCACTCATTAAGAGAAATGCAAACCTGAGTAATAAAATGACTCAAAAAAAGGTGAAAGAGATTAATTTTGAAACCTTAAATGCAGAAATATCCTGCCTAATAGAGTATAAAATTGATAGCTCAAGCAAAAAAGTTAAAAGAAAAAAGCTAAGCAAGCACTAAGACGTGATCAAACTAACAAGTCATTGTTGAATTTATTGATACATTAAAATCAACAGTGCATACGAAGTTAGACTAAATAGATACATGAAAAGTTTAGATGAAGAAAACAGAATTATCAGTCCAGGAACAATGAAAAAGTTTTAAACACAACATTGAAACTAAATTTAACACACCAAAATATCACCAACCCTAGCACAGAATTACCAACAAACATAGAGATGATGAACATTTGGTCTGATATCTGGTCAAACGGGGTGAGACACAATCAAGAAGCAAGCTGGATTAGGGAGGAGAAAGAAGACACACAACTGAAGACAGGCAAACTCCTAAAGTTGCAATGGATATGAAAAAAACAAATATAAAATATATCCACAACTGGAAAAGTACCAGCAGTGATAATATTCATAATTATTGGTATAAAAAATTGCTTGCATTGGTCAATACCTATTAAAACATATCAAAATTTTCTTTAAAATCCTGAAGAAGTGCCCAAATTTTTGACAGAAGGTAAAACATATCTCTTATCTAAAGGAGAAATCACAAAAGATTCATCAAAATATTGTCCTAATACTCGTTTACAAGCTACATATAAAATTGCAACATCATGTATCTCACAGCCAATCACCACTCAATTAGATAACCACAGTATACTTACAGAAGAACGGAAAAGATGCCATAAGGGTATGAAAGGATGTAAGGAACAGCTGATAATAGATTCTGTAATTTGAAATCAAGCTGGGCAGAAAGGTACAAATCTTTCATGTTGTTATATTGATAACCTAAAAGCATTTGCTTCAGTCCCAAACTCATGGTTAATAGAATTCTTAATATAAATAAACTACACCCAATACTTGTGAAATTCCTACATCTGATGAAGCATTGGTTTATGATAATCATAGCAACCAAAGAAGTAAAACCACACTGTTATCAAAATAAACCGAGGCATTTCCGATTATGACTCTCTAAGCCACTATGGTTTTGTCTAGCTTTAATTCTCTCTCCAAACCACTGAATTGGATGAAAATAGAGTATCAAATCAGAAAAAAGCAAATGACACACCTTCTATACATGGACGATTTGAAATCATGCGGTCCTTCATTAGTAAAACTAAAGCAATTGATTAAAATAGTCGAACTATTTTCTAACGATATATACTTTGGACTGGAATAAAAAACAGGGCAATAGGATACAATAAAGCCAAAGGAAGATTATGAGCCATAAGTACCTGGGATATCAGCAAGCTAAGAAAACAGTTCATAGTGCAATAAACAGAATTTAGCTCAAGGCTTAAGAAAATCTGCCAAGCAGAGCTCAGTAGTAAAAATATAACAAAGACAATAAACACTCTCACTCTACACATATTAATGTATTCTTTTGGCATAATACCTTGGCCCAAAACCAATCTGAAAAATAAGAACTGAAATGACAAATTTTAGAAATCACTATGTATACTCGAACACACAGATCAACATTACCTAGGACAGAAGGAGGATGAGGAATAACAGGCATAAAAAAAGATACACAGATAAAACTTCCACAGACTTCCATCAATGAAAACAGGACTCAGCACTCCATGCAAGCATATGCCATTGTGATAAGAAGTGTGCACCACTAAACTTAAATGAAAGTACAGTCCAGAAAATAAAGAAATTATCACTATAGAAGAAAAAAGTTAACCAATGGAAGAGCATGATCTTCCATTGAAAACATCCCAACAATTTGAGGAGATGTCAACAAGGAAGTGTCAAATGCCTGGTTCAGATTTGGACACCTCTTCTCAGAAACAGAAGGGTTCCTTGCGGTAATACTGGACCAGGTGGTAAAGATAGAAGATACATAATAAAAGACCAACAATTTCAAGATGATAAATGTAGGAAATGCCAAGAGAAAACAGAAATATCCCAACACATTATAGGAGCCTGTAGCAATTTAACTGAATCTGATTACTTACAGAGGCACAATCAAGTGACAAACATCATTCACCAAATCTTGCTTTAAAATACAAAAAGACACTATACCTTACTATAAATACAAACCTGATCCAGTTTTAGAAACAGAGATCTACAAATTATATACTGACCGATCTATTATTACAGATAGGACAACCTATAATAACCATCCAGATGTAGTATTACAGGATAAATATTCAAGAACAACTTACTTAATAGCCACATAACATACAGAAATCAATAAGTGAATAATGCCAGAAATATGCTGAATTAAAAGAGGAAATTGTTCATTAATTAAACAAACAAAAATGCTTAATCAAACAATATATTTATAATATTACTCAAATGCTACAGAAATGTTAAATATATGTTTCAGTGCTGTGTTGAGGTGACTGAGGTTATCCATGCTTTTCCACGTGTCCGATGGTTAAAGGGTAATAAGTGTTCCTGAACTTAGTGGTGTAGGACCTAAAGTTCCTGAAATTGTTTCCTGATAGCAGCAGCAAGAAGTGAGCTCAGCCTGGATGGTCCAAGTTTGTAGAATTGAGGGAGGTCATAGATGATGGTCATCGATTCATTGCCGATTCGTTATATGAGTCTATTTTGGCTGACATAATTAGACTCTATCCTCTCAGGCAGCGAGGAACACACTTCCAACAGCCTCTGTCATCAAGTTCCTAATAATTGAAACATCGTTTACCTGAAACCGCAACCCCGGTCACCGAACAACACTCAAAATTATCGAGGAACTCAACAGCTCAGGTAGATCTCTGGAGGATAATGGACAGCCGACTTTTTGGGTCAAGACTCTTCATTTGGACTGATGTTTTAAGCAGCTTAAATAAAGGATCTCAACCCAAGATAATGTTCATTTCCCTCCATCGATGCTGCCTGACCGGCTGAGTTCCTCCAGCAACTTGTGCGTTGCTCCAGATTCCAGCATCTGCACTCTCTTGTGTCCCTCAATACAAGAACTTGTGCTGAGGATTAAAGGAAGAAATTAGACAGGGAGAATAGGACCGGCTGTAATCCTATTGAATGACAGAGCAGGCTTGTCCTATTTCTTATGTTCTTTGGGTCTTACAAAATTGGGTGTCTTTGACAGTTCAACTGTCTGTCTCAAGATGTGTCTTCCTTGAGCACCAGTCTTTTATTTCTTTCTTTCCATTAAATGCCATTGATTTTGAAAATATCTCTCTCAAGTTAAGATTATTAAGAGGACTGGGGCCTGTCTCTGATTGATAGCACAAATGCCTGATGATGACGGATGGGTTTACTTACCTAGGCTCAGACATGCCAGTATCTTTGAGCCTGCTACTTCTGTTGCTGAAACAAGTATAAAGTTTACTGGCTTTACAACATGTTTAGGGCACTGAAATAAGTACAAATTAGTTTCTGGCCATCTTTTTGTTTGGACATAAGTATACATTGCTGACAGATATCTGGAATCTGGCCTGAAGCAAGAAAAGTTAAATGTTTAGGTGTGGATTATTCTGGAGCTTCAGAAGAAAGAAGGCACGACAGTCCTCTACTTTTTTAGAAGTTTACAAAGATTCAGCATGTAATCTAAAACTTTGACAAACTTCTCTATATGCACAGTGGGCAATATAGTGACCGGTTGTATCATGGCCTGGTATGGAAGCACCAATGCCTTTGAATGGAAAAGCCTGTGGATACAGCCTAGTCCACCAAGGTTAAAGCCCTCCACACCACTGAGTATTCTACAAGGAGTGCTGTCACATGAGAGTGACATCCATTATCAAGGACCTACATCATCCAGGCTATGCTCTCTCCAAGCAGAGGACCATCAGAAAGGAAATAAAGGAGCCTTAGGACCCACACCACGAGGTTCAGGAATATCTGTTATCCTACAAGCATCTGGCTCCTGAACTGGCATGGATAATTTCCTTTGCGTCTCTGATTTTTGCATTTTCTCCCCATTTAGAATATATACTCTACCTTTATTCCTTCTACCAAAGTGCACGACCACATACTCCCTACACTGTATTCCATCTGACACTTCTTTGCCCATTCTCATAATCTGTCTCTTGCTGCTCTTCTTGCTCCTGTCATCAGAAGGGAGATACAGGACTGAACAGTTATTACCCTGTAACCATCAGGCTCCTGAACCAGAGTGGGTAACTTCACTCACCCCAGCACTGAACTGATTCCACAACCTATGGACTCACTTGCAAGGACTCTACATCTCCTGTTCTCAATATTACCCATTACTTATTTATCTGTTCTTTGTTATATTGCTTTTCTTTCTGTATTTTCACAATTAGTTGTATTTTGCACATTGGTTGTTTGTCCATCTTTGTGTTGAGTTTCTTTGTTCTTACTGTGAATGCCCACAAGAGAATGAATCTCATAGTAGTATATGCTATTTCTACTTCTATAATAAATTTACCTTGTACTTTGAAAGTGGAATATTTTCCTGGGCTGGAAGGCAGAATGAGCAGAAGTTTCAAGCGAGGGGGGGGGGGGGGGGGCGCGGAAGAAAAGAATGGGAAGATCCAACTTTTCCCACACCACACTATAGTGGTTAGAAATGAAAAGTAATCCAGGCAGGTCCTGGGGTGGATGCTGAGGATTGAGGCCCAAGACTTGAATCTTAAGTGTAGAAGTTGAGGGCCACCTGCAAAACTCTGCGAATGTCAAAGGCCCGATGTCCGCAAGTCCAAGTCCAAGTCCACTGGAAGCTGTAGACAGGCTTGTTTTGCTGTTGTTCCATTCTATTGAGCATTGTGAGCATGCTATATTGGCGCTAGAATGTGTGGGAGCACTCGCCGGTTACCGCAGCACAACCTCAGCTGTGTTAGCTGTTATCATAAACGGCACATAGAATAGAGTGGAGTTTTACTGTCATTGCTCAAGGAAAAGAGATTGTGGTGCTACTCCAGTCCACGTTGAACAGGCATTTACAATGCATAAGGTACGGCTTAATTCAAAAGAATTATTTCACTGTATTTTTCAATGTGACAAATAAATTGAAAATAAAACACAGTGGACTTAGCAGATCAGGGCAGCAACTGTGGACAGAGCAACAGAATTAAGGTTTCTACTGTTTCCTGCATTTTCTGTGTATATTTTTGACCAGGTGAGAGGAAATCAGTTGTTTTTCACTCTGTGATGGGGCAAGCTGAGGTTTTCTCGTTGTACCACAAATTTTTAACTCAAGGTCTTGCATCTCTGACAGGGAGTAAGAAGGGTGCGGTGGGTTGTAAGGATCTTTCCTCTGTTGATGGAAAGCCAGAGATCAAGGTCAAAGTCAGAGGAAATTTATTAACAAAATCTGCATATGCCGCCCAATGCCAATGTTTTTGTAGACATTTACAAGAACACAAAGAGGTTCAATAGAATTTCTGAAAAAACTATACATAAACAAAACTCTGACAAACAATGTGCAAATAATTTTTAAAAAATAAGTAACACTGAGACCATGAGTTGTAGAGTCCTTGAAAGTGAGTCAGTAAGTTGTGGAATCAGTTCAGAATTGAGGTGAGTGAAGTTATCCACTCTGGTTCAGGAGCCTGACAGCTGTAGGGTTTTAATAGTTCCTGAACTTAAGGCTCCTCTACCTGTAGCCCGATGGTGGTAGTGAGAAGAGAGCATGGCCTGGATGATTGGCGGGGGGGGGGGGGGGGTGATAATAGAGCTGATAGGTGAAGGCATTAATGGTATTAGTGGCTCGAGGAAGTGATGTGACTGTTCTTAGCCGTTGCCTTGCTCTTTGGTGAATATCCAGTGCAAGATCCTTATTCCAAAGATTTGACTTGTATAATATTTGCATCAACTAAAGATATATTGTAACTAGGATCATGTTTACTGAGACAAATCCTATCTGAAATTTCTACGGAAGATCCCCCCCCCCACCCCACCGATTGTTACTCCAGGGTAATGTGCAACCCAGATCTAAGATCGAGGGCACTACAGTGTAGCAATTACAGCGCCAGTGACCCAGGTTCAATTCCACAGCTGTATGCAGGGACTTTGAATGTTCTCCCCATGACTGTGAGGGTTTCCTACAGGTGCTCCTGTCACCTCCCACATTCTAAAGTTGTGCGGGTTAGTCGGGTAGTTGGTCACATGGGTGGTGCTTGCTCATTGGGGTGGAAAGGCCTGCTCTGTACCCTACCTATAAATAAAAGAGAGGAGATTGTCCTTTTATTGGCTTTTGCTATTCTGAGCCACACCCTAGAATGGGGTACTTCCAATTTTCTTCCTTCTTACCTCTTCTTCGTCCCTCCTCCTCTTCCTCCCCTCCTTCCTCCCCTAACTCTGGCTGGAGGTTGATGGCTCGCTGCCACTCCAGTTCTTGTGGTTGGTGAGGTGAGCACAAGAGCTCAATGTGAGATTTGAGGACTCTGCCACGAGTGGTTAGCTGGTACCTGTTGGTGGGGGAATGGGGAGGTTGGCCACTCCTTCCACTGTTGGTGCCCGGCGTTCATGTGCTCCCACCATGGAGACTTGAGACGTTTGGTGCTTTCGGATAAGTACCTGAAAATTAAAGAATGCTCAAGGCTTTGGTGAGAAAATGGGTTTGTAGGACTGGTTTGATAGCTCATATATTGAGCTAGCACCACATGGATGGCTTTGGTTTATTATTATTGTCATATATAACGAGATACAGTGAAAACTTACCCTGAATATTGTTCAAACAGATCAATTCATTACACAGTGCACTGAAGCAGAACAAGGTAAAACAATAACAATGCAGAATAAAGTAAAAAATCCTCCTTGCCATATAACCATTCTGTGATTCGAATGCTCCTTCTCTCTTTCGAAAGCTCACAGGTCGGGGATTCTCACATGGACTGGTACAGTGTCACTCAGTTGAGCTGCACCCATGAAAGTTTCAATCCTGAGCACCAGGCACTTCGTGTGGAGTTCGGATGTTCTCCCTGTGCTTCCTCCGGGTGCTCCGGTTTCCTCCCTCATTCCAAACACAGGCGGGTTGGCTGATTAATTGTCCCCGTAAATTACTATCAGCACAGGCAGCTGGTAGGAGAATAAGAGTGATGCCAATGAGTGAGCAAGTAAGTATAGACTGCAGGAAATAAGCAAATAATGGGATTTTTGTATGGGAGCCAGCATAGATTCGATGGAGCTGACAGAACCTATAACCTTGATAACTTCCCACCTGCGGTGAAAGAAGAGCTGGTGAGCATGTCATACTATTTCTTGTGACCGAGAGCATCCTCTGATCATTCTCTGTCATCCCTTGCTATGACAGATACTGGGTAGGTTACCTGGAATCAGGCATTCAGATGAAGTGGCTGGGACACGAGAGTTGGTCGAGTCCTGTCTGCTTCTCGATGTAGGGCGTTGACTTGGGTGAGGATTTGGGAACTTATTTCTGACGGCAGTGATCCAGAGCCCAACAGAATAGCTTTGCACCAGAGACCGGAGGCCACAGTTCAATTAAGCCATTCGGCCCATCAAGTTTGCTCTGCCTTCCATCATGGCTGATTTATTATCCCTCTCAACCCCATTCTCCTGCCTTTTCCCCATAACCTTTGACACCCTTACCAATCAACATCCTTTCTAATATACCCAATGATTTGGTCTCCACAGCTGACTGTGGAAATGAATTCCACGCATTCACCACCCTCTGATTCAAGAAATTCCTCCTTACCTCTATTCTAAATTCCCATTCTTGTATTCTGAGGCTATGCCCTCTGGTCCTGGACACCCCACCCTCTCCACATCCTCTCTATCTCGGCCTTTCAATGTTCACAGGCTTCAGTGTGATTCCCCCCTCATTCTCCTAAACTTTTTGAGAACAGGCCTGGAGCCATTAAACTCTCTTTGTGGCAAGTGGTTGTGCGTCAAATTATGCAATCGGTGGCAAGGATTGGGTGTCTTTCTCACCTTCATGCATGCTGGCTGTGACTCCTGCAATCTGTTGTGATCGTCAAATAGCTGTACGAAGTTCCATCTGAGGATTTGTTTTGTGCCCTCACACCAGGTGGTGACAGTAGCTTCAATGTAACAAAGGGTAATAAAGGTGATGTTGATTTACATCCTACAGGTCTCCAATGCTGCCATAATCTAATCCATTTCTCATTAGCATGTCCTGAATCAGAATCAGGTTTGTTATCACAGACATATGTCATGAAATTTGTTGTTCTCTGCCAGGCATGCAAGTAACTGTAAGTCATGAAAAATAAATACATTGTGCGAAAGAGGAATGG
Source organism: Hypanus sabinus (assembly GCF_030144855.1). Taxonomy (NCBI): domain Eukaryota; kingdom Metazoa; phylum Chordata; class Chondrichthyes; order Myliobatiformes; family Dasyatidae; genus Hypanus; species Hypanus sabinus. Next base: position 26,140,658 of record NC_082718.1, read on the forward strand.
TAGTGTTCATGGGTTCATAGATCATTCAGAAATCTGATGACAGAGAGAAAGAAATGTTGAGTGTGTGACTTCAGGCTCCTGTACTTCCACACTGATGAGAAGAGGCATGTTCTGTGTGGTGAATATCCTTAATGATGGATGTCGCCTTCTTGAATCACCATCTTTTTAAGATTTCCTTGATGTTGGGGAGTGTTGTGTCTGTGAAAGAGCTATCGGAGCCTACAACCTTAATAACCCTTGACATTTCCCTTGATTTTCCACCCCACTCATCTTCATATTCAGTGGAATCTGAATTTTGTCATTTTTCCCACCTTCGATTAGATTAGATTGTGAGGACACTCAGTCCTCGTTTATTGTCATTTAGTAATGCATGCATTAAGAAATGATACAATGTTCCTCCAGTATGATATCACAAAAACACAAGACAGACCAAGACTAACTGACAAAAACCACATAATTATAACATATAGTTACAACAGTGAAAAGCGATACCGTAATTTGATAAGGGCAGACCATGGACACAGTAAATCAAAGTCTCAAAGTCCCCAATAGCCCATCATCTCACGTAGACAGTAGAAGGAAGGAAAACTCTTCCTGCCATGAACCTCCAGCGCCGCAAAGGTTCCCGAAGCAGCCTCTGGAAGCATCTGACCACAGCCAACTCTGAGTCTGTCTGAAAACTTCGAGCCTCCGACCAGCCGTCCGACACCGAGCACCATCTCTGCCGAGCGCTTCGACCCCGGCCCCGGCCGCCAAGCAACAAGCAAAGCCAAGGATTTGGGGCCTTCCTCTCTGGAGATTTCTCGATCGTACGGTAGCAGCGGCAGCGAAACGGGCATTTCAGAAGTTTCACCAGATGTTCCTCCGTGATTCTCACGTCCGTCCCCATCAAATCAGGATTGTACACGGCCTCCGACTTAACAGATAACAGATATTCATTCCTGGAGTGGCTGCGCGCACTGCCATCACTGTGGTTTCTGTGAAGGGACATCTTGCCTGACAAATCTGTTAGAATTCTTTGAGGAAGTAACAAGCGTGGTGGACAAAAGAGGGGCAGTGAATGTCATTTGCTTAGATTTCGAGACAGCATTTGATAAGGTGCCTCACATGAGGCTGCTTAAACAAGAAGAAATCCTATGGTGTTACAGGAAATTTATTGGCATAGGTAGAGGAATGGCTGACAGGAAGGAGGCAGCGAGTGGGAATAAAGAGAGCCTCTTCTGGTTGGCTGCCAATGACTAGTGGTGTTCCTCAAGGGTCAGTATTAGGACCGCTACTTTTCACATTGTTTGTCAATGAATTAGATTGTGAAAATGATGGCTTTGTGGAAATGTTTGTGGATGATACAAAGATAGGTGGAGAGGTAGGTAGTGCTGAGGAAGTAATGTGATTACAGCAGGACTTAGACAAATTGGAAGATGGAATGCCATGTTGGGAAATGTATGATAATGCATTTTGGTAAAAGGAACAATAGTGCAGACTATCATCTAAATGGGGAGAAAATTCAAACATCGGTACAAAGGGACTTAGGAGTCCTTGTGCAAGATTTCCAGAAGGTAATTCACAGGTTAAATCTGTGGTAAAGAAGGCAAATTCAATGTGGGAATTTATTTCAAGGGTAACAGAATTTAAAAACAAGGAGACAATGCTGAAGCTTTGTAGGACACTAGCCAGGCTGCACTTGGAGTATTGTCAACATTTTTGGGCCCCATATCTCAGAAAGGATATACTGTCATTGGAGAGAGTCCAGAGGAGGTTCACTAGGATGATTCCTGGAATGAAGGGGTTCAGATCCTGGAACATGAGGAGTGTCTGGCAACTTTGGGCCTGTCCTCAATGGAATTTAGAAGAATACGTGGAGATCTTATTGAAACCTACTGAATGTTGAAAGGTCTAGATAAACTGGATGTGGAGAGAGGATGTTTTGTCTGGTGAGGGTATCCAGGGCTAGTGGGCACAGCTTCAAAATTGAGGAGTGACCTTTTAGAAGTAAGGAGGAATGATTTTAGTCAAAAAGTGGTGAATCTGTGAAATGCTCTGCCACAGACTGTGGTGGAATTTAATTCCATGGCAGAAGTTGATAGATTCTTGAATGGTCGGGGCATCAAGGGATATGGTGAGAGGGCAGATATATGGGGTTGAAAGGGATCTGGGATCAGCCATGATGAAATGACAGAGGGGCTCAATGGGCTGAATGGTCTAATTCTGCTCCTATGTCTTATGGTCTTATGGCCTAAGCTCTATCCCAATTGAAAATGAATCAGTAACCTCAGAGTGCAATTATCTGGAATTGGAACAGTATGTCACTGATCATTGATCCCCGTGCCATCTGTTACACTTAGTCAGATCTGACTCCAGCTACATTTTTATTAATCTTCTGTAAGTCCAGTTTAACTGACAGCCTCATTACAATCGACTGACAGATTGTTGTGCGGCGTCCATGACCTTCCCAATATTGCTATTCAGTTGCCTCCTGGTTAAATCCTGGTCTCTCTGTGAATGGAATGAGCAGTGACAGCTAACTTAGAAGCAAAGGGGTATAAAAACACACCCCTCACAAACCCTGGGACGTGCTGCAGCCAGCAAGTCTCTTTGCACGTGTACTAAACAGAAAGGTATTTGGAGAGAAAATGAGAAATGTATGGAGAGAGAGGATAAAAAAGAAACTAAATGGGAGGTAATTGAGAGCAGAAGAAAGGTCCATAGAATGGTAGACTTGTACAAGTTCAAAAAGTGAGAAAGCATTAACGGGCTCATGAAATGTCAACAAAAGCACACAGGGAGCTAATGGAGATGCAATCAGAATGAAAGAAGAGCAGGAAGGAAGAGGATAGAGCAGTAATTCTCTGACTGAGAATACTCTTCTCCGTCCAAATGCATTTGAGAAGCATTGATATTTTTACCTGGTCACCTGAGGCACACAGTGGAAAGGCATTACTTATAGATTGGAAAGAAGAGTAAAAAGTTAAGGAGGAATGTTTGCGTCATAATGGATGATAAAAATATAAAACAAGGGACAAGAAATGGTTGACAGGAGACACAAAATGCTGGACTCTGAAACGACACATAATCTGTTGGATGGACCCTCTTGAGTTCCTCCAGCAGGTTATTTGCTGGAAAAGCAGTAGTCAATAGTTTCCATGTGGCTGGTACTAAGGAAAGAGATGAGGCAAAGAAGAAAATTTTATTTATGAAGCGCCTTCAGTGATCATAGAATTTCCCAAGCATTTTACAACAGACATAAAGCATACTTTGGATGGTAGTCACTATGGATTGCCAGTTATCACAGAGCAAAGTATCAGTATCAGATTTGTTATTGCTGTCATAAATGATGTGAAATTTGCTGTTTGGCAGCGGCTGTACAATGCAAAAACATAAAGTTACGATAAATTGGAATAATAACTAGTGCAGAAAAAAGGAATAATGAGGTAGTCCTCATATGTTTATCAAAGTACATAGCTCCAGGGACATCTATTATCAAAGTATGTATACTATATCCAACCTTGAGATTTGCCTCCTTACAGGCAGAGAAACCTCAAAAGATCCCATTTAAAAAAGACCGTCAAACACCCAATGCACAGAGATGGAGAGAGAGAAAAACAAATTGTGCAAACAATAGAAGTAAGCAAATAGCTCCAGGACTGAAATTTCATGGACCATTCAGAAAAATTTTGGTGGAGGGGAATAAGTTGTTTCAGAATTATTATGTGGATCTTCAGGCTCCTGTGCCTGCTCCTTGATGGTAGTAATGAGGAGAGGGCATAAACCATGATGAGATAATAAACTGGTAGTGAGATGTTGTACGAGGGATAAATATTTTCCAGGACACCAGAGGAAGGAAAAATTTCCTGCTTTTCAGGTATTTCCCTGGGATCTTTCATCTGTCAAAGAATATGAAGAATTTTTCTTTCACATCTCTTCTGAAAGACAGCACCAACATAGTGCAGCAATGCCTTTTCCATATATTAAAAAGGAGTTTTTTAAATCCTTTTACTATAATTGAGGTCAATGAACATTCATTCTAAAATATTTAACAATAAACGTATTGTGGAATAGGGTTGAGATTGGCTCTGATGTGGTTTCATTGGTTGTGAATAATTTCATAAGAACCCAAAGACAAAGAAGGCACAATCGCGTAGCAGTTAGCACAATGCTCTGTAAGATCTGTGTTCGATTCACACTGCTGTCTGTAAGGAATTTGCACATTCTCTTTGTTACTGCATTGGTTTCCGCCTGGTTCTCCAGCTTCCTCCAACATTCCAAAGACATGCAAGTTAAAGTTAGTGAGTTTCATGCAAGCTGTGTTACCTCGGGAAGTGTGGTGACACTTGTGGGCTGCTCAGCAAAATCCTCGCTGGTTTGATTTGATCCAAACTACGCATTTCACTGTATGTTTCTGTGTACATGTGACAAATAAAGATAAATTTAATTTCCTCCTTTCAAAACTGGATTAATATATCAAAGGCCCGGCAAGCTGACTGACTGGCTGACTCTTTTTGAAGGTGACAGGACACAGGGTGAGGTAACTCGAACCGTGGGCTGTTGACAACAAATAGTGCGCCATACCGGCGGGCAAGTCACCACGGTAGTATGAAAGGCAAGGAGCTGGCAGTCCCCAGACTCTTTGTGATATTTTCCTTCTCTCTCCATGGAAGGAAGTTCGGCCAGAGCTCACTGTTGTCCATCTCTGACCACGTTCTGCTTGTGGCTCTGTCTACAATGTTAATTATATTGAGGCTTGAGGGTGAGCAGTTACCTGGGATCATTGTGCCCATAAAACCTCAAACCAGATAATGTCACCAGCATCAAGCTTCTTTATAAACATGATCACCAAACCTACTCTAGAAATTAAACAGTCTCTTCCTTTTGAATGTGGGATATATTGATAAGTTCTTTTTAGAAAATTGTGACCAAAAATTACATTGCATTTTCTCAATGTTTCTGAACTGTGTTTCTAACTGTCCTTAGCTTTCTGTTAATTTCCTTCCTTGCCATCCCAAGTTAGGAAGGCACCAGACTGCAAAGGTAGGGCAATGTCCATTGCGGTCCACCAGTGTCTTTGCTCCTCTAACTCTGTGGAGAAGATGCTGAGACTTTATCAGGCATTGGTCAGACTGCACTTGGAGTATGGTGAGCAGTTTGGGGCCCCTTATCTAAGAAAGGATGTGCTGGCATTGGAGAGGGTCCAAGGGAGGTTCACAAGAGTAGCGTGGGAATAAACTGGTTAATGTATGAGGAGCGTTTGATTACTCTGAGTCTGTACTCACTGGAGTTTAGAAAAATAAAGGGAGTTGTCATTGAAACCTATCAAATATAGATAGAGTGGATGTGGACACAATGTTTCCAATAGTGGAGGAGTCTAGGAACGGGGGCACAGCCAATGCTCCCTCTAAATTGTGCACATGTGTGTGCACACACACATCTTTTGCTACTAGTGCAAAAAGGAATTTAAACTGTGTGCAAAATGTTGTCACTCTCTACCTTGTTGGCATATGAAGTGTATTTCACGACTGTACACAATCGCATTTCCTTTTGTGGTTTCTGATGCAGACGGTGTTGACGACGTGGAGTCTGCGATGATTTATCCACAGATTTTAGAACTGGCTTATTTATACTGTTTTTATTGAAGAAATTATTCAGTGCACATATGTTGTCACTGGACAAAAAATTGCACAGCGTAAGATTTTTGCACACACTGATAATTACAAATTTGAGGGAATATTATGCGCAGCCTCAGATTAGGATGTTCCTTTAGAAAAGAGATAAGAGGAACTTTTTTCATCAGAGGGTGTGAATCTGTGGAATTCAATACCACAAACGACTGTGACAGCTAAGTTAATGGGTATATTTAAAGCAGAGTTTGATAGGTTCCTGATTAATCAGGGCATCTAAGGTTGCAGGGAGAAGGCAGATTGGGTTTGAGGGGGATTATAAGTCAGTCATGATGGAATGGCAGAACAGACTCGATGGGCCAAATAGCCTAATTCTGCTCTTATGGTTTTATGGTCTAATTAACAGAAAACTTACTTGCTCTATATCTGGTCTCCAGTGACTGATGGAAAGGTGAGATAAACTGTGGGGAAGAATTGCTCATTTTCCTCTAGTGTGTGCTAACATGTTTAAAACGAGTTATAAAGGGTGATGTGGTTTCAGATATCGACTGTTCATCCTGGCTTTGAATAAGTGGATGCATGCTATTGGCCTTCTTTATTTAAGAGACACAATGAAGAAAACAAAGATTGATCTTGTCTTTGCTAATCAGTCATGAAGTATTGATCCACTAACAACAACCTTTGGTTTTAACTGCCTGATGTTTAAAAATGACCTCTGCTGGACAATTAATCCCCTTTGCATCTTTAAAGATGCTTTAATGAACTGTGATTTTTGAAGTAACTAAATCAATATTTTTACCCCTTTGGCTCTGAATGTCTATGGAGTACAAAGCTTTAATAGCTACCAATCACAATTTTGAACCAAATTTATTCAAAACCAGATTGAAAAGAATGTAATTTTGTGAAGCATGTTCTCTGTCAAAGTTGTATAAGCCCAGTATTATAACTCAGCACAGAAACACGGAAGTTGGAGGCATTGTCTCATAGATACAGCAACCTGGGTTCAATCTTGACCATCAGAGTTTGCATTTTCTGTAGTTCTATAAAACTCTGGTTAGTCTCATTATAAGAACGATGTGAAAGTTTTAGAGAGGGTGCAGAGGAGGTTTACCAGGATGCTGCCTGGACTACAGAGCATGCCTTATGAAGATAGGTTGAGCGAGCTAGGACTTTTCACTTTGGAGCAAAGGTTATGTACTTAGTCGGAGGCTGCTTGACACAAAGAAGAGCAGTCATAATGAGATTGGTTTGAATTAACATTCAGTTCTGGTCTTTGAAATGCAGGGAGGACCCAACAAGATCAATAGATACAGTGTGTTAAACCATATCATTCCTAAACCAAGTCCCTATTTATAGTGCAGATGGATGTGGTCCAGTGTCAAAACGGGACTTGTAGAATAATAGTTCCATTTCCAACCAGTCAATCTAACTGCACACTTGATGCTTCTCTGCCTGTCTAGCCATCGACAAGATGGATGAGGAGAGGTCAGAGTTAAGACAGCAGAAGTCCAACTGATGTGATTCAAGCCATCAGTTTCTGAAGTCAATGGAGATGCAGCAATTTCATCAGTAGAGGGCAATAAAATGCAATCCCCAGATAATAATATAACAAAGTCTGCAAAATCATCAATACCAACTGCAGACAAATTTGTGAATGTATTGAGACTTATGGGTGAAAACATATTTTTAAAGTGTAAGAAACTGAAAGATGTTGGCATTCAGAGGAACCTGTCTGTTGTTGCACAGGTATCACTGAAAGCTAATATGCAAGATGATAACTTAAATTAGGAAGATGAAGTACAGCACATAAGCAGGCCCTTCGGCCCACTTAGTCCATTCCAAAACTATTAATCTGCCCAGTCTCATTGTCCTGCATCTAGACCATAACCCTCCATACACCTCCCATCCAGCTCCCTATCCAAATTTCTAACCCACATCCACTACTTCTGCTGGCAGCTTGTCACCACCCTTTGAGTGAAAGTGTTTCCCCTTATGGTCCCCTTAAACATTTTATCTTTCACCCCTAACCCATGACCTCTAGTTCTAGTCTCACCCAACCTCAGTGGAAAAAGCCTGACTGCATTTACCTTACATACACCCCTCATCGTTTTGTATACCTCTGTCAAATCTCCCCTCGTTCTCCTACACCGTAGGGAATAAAGTCCTCAGCTATTCAACCTTTCCCTATAATTCAGGTCCTCAAGTCCTCTTCTCTGCACTCCTTCAATCTCATTGATATAGGAGAATGAGGGGAGATTTTATAGAGGCATACAGAAGCATGAGTGGTATAGACAGGGTGAATGTATGCAGGCTTTTTCCAATGAAGTTGGGTGATACATATTTTTGGATGAAAGGTGAAATATTCAGGCAGAATGCAAGGGGAATATTCTTCACTCAGAGAGTGTGGAATGAGCTGCCAGTGGAAGTGGTAGATGCAGGTCATAATTCAGAGAATTATGGATAGGTACATAATTGAGAGTGTTTTGGAGGACTATTGGCCAGATCCAAGTAGATGGACCTAGGCAGATGACCAGGCAAGCAGGGGCTATTTGGGCCAAAGTGCCTGGTTCTGTACTGTAGTGTTCTGTGATTCAGAAACTAAAGACATCTTACAGCAATTATATTGTTGTTTGTCATTTGATCTTTAATAAGACCAAGACTTCTGTTTTACAGTACCAATCTGAATCTTGAACCTTCAGTCTCAGGAGGACATGGCTTGTGTCTCAAAGCTGATTCAGGGTGAACTGAGGTGAGGAGAGATTCCTTCACCTGGCAGATGGTGATCCTGTGGGATTCTGTGCCACGGAAGTCTGCATGGATCAAGTCATTAAATACGTTGAAGGAAATAAATCGCTCAGTCTGAAAGGGTATAGAGCAGGGGTTCCTAACCTGGGATCTACAGGCCCCTTGCTTAAAGGTATTGGTCTGTGTCGGGGGGGTAAATTGCATAATGGCACAAATCTTAAGTAACTGCAGTTTCTGCTCTACACTTGGAGTATTGTGTTCAGTTCTAGTCACCTCATAATAGGAAGGATGTGGATGCTTTAGCGAGGGTTCAGGATGCAGGTTCGATTCAAGAGCATGTCTGATGAATTTAGGCTAAGTGAGCTCGGGGCTTTTCACTTTGGAACAAAGGAGGATGAGAGGTGATTTGATAACAATGTACAAGATGGCTAGAGGTATAGATAGAGTGGATAGTCAGAGCAGAGACTTTCTCTCAGAACAGAAATGGCTAATATGAGGGGAAATAATTTTTAGGTGATGGGGAATACATTCGGAGGAAATGATAATGAGATGCTGGATAACTCATTAAGCTGGTTCAAAGAGCCTACGACTGCTCCTATTTTTCTATATTTCTAAATTTCTTCACCTGGATGGAGAAGCTTTGTGCAAGCCCAGACATCAAGTGTTTTCGAGAGAGAGGTTAGTCAATTCTGGATATTAAGGTAATCAAAAGATATAAGACCAGTGCAGGAAAGTAGCACTGGATGAAGCACCAGCTATGATCTTATTGAACTGCAGTGCAGGCTTTAGAAAACAGTTCGGCCTCCTCCTGTCTCTGTTTATCAAGCTCTTGCCAGATAGTGCCCTAGCTCCAGCTCCCCAATCCACAAGTTCAATTGCAGCTTGAATTGATCGCAAAAATACAACTGCAGATGCTGTGGATCAAAGAATACGTACACAATGCTGGAAGAACTCAGCAGGTCAGGCAGCATCCGTGAGAAAAGAGTAGTCAATGTTTCAGGCCGAGACCCTTCATCAGGAATGGGGGGGAAGAGAGGGCTGAAGCCCAGTAATAGAGATAGGGGAAGGGGTAGGGACTAGAGGCGCCAGGTGGAAAACCAATCAGAGGAAAGATAAAGGAGGGAGGGGAAGGGGATAAGCATGAAAGAACTGTAGAGATAAAGAAGCAGAAAGTTGAAAGGAGAGAGAGGCAGCGATGGACCTGGGATAGGGGAAGGGGGAGGGGGAGGGGGAGGGAATTACCAGAAATTGGAGAATTCAATGTTCATACCACCAGGCTGGAGGCTACCCAGATGGTAAATGAGATGTTGCTCCTCCAACCTGAATTTGGCCTCATCACGGCAGTAGAGGAGGCCATGTATGGACATATCTAGATGGGAATGAGAAGCAGAATTGAACTGGGTGGCAACCGGGAGGTCCTGTCTATTGTGACAGACGGAGCGTAGGTGCTCGACGAAGTGGTCCCCAATCTGCGTCAGGTCTCACCGATGTAGAGGAGGCCACACCGGGAGCACCGGATGCAATAGACGACTCCAGCAGACTCGCAGGTGAAGTGTTGCCTCACCTGGAAGGACTGTCTGGGGCCTGGAATGGTGGTAAGGGGGGAGGTGTGGGGACAGGTGTAGCATTTGCGCTTGCAGGGATAAGTGCCAGCCTGGAGTTCTGTGGGGAGGGATGTGTGGACCAGGTAGTCGCAGAGGGAATGATCCCTGCGAAAAGCTGAGAGGGGTAGGGAGGGAAAGATGTGCTTGGTGGTGGGGTCCTGTTGAAGGTGGCGGAAGTTGCGGAGGATAATATGCTGGATCCGGAAGCTGGTGGGGTGGTAGGTGAGGACAAGGGGAACCCTGTCCCTGTTGTGGTGACGGGAGGATGGGTTAAGGGCTGAAGTGCGGGAAGTGGAGGAGATGCGGGTGAGGGCATCTTTAATGACGCCAGAAGGGAAACCACGATCCTGAAAGAAAGAGGACATTTGAGAAGTCCTGGAACGGAAAGCCTCATCCTGGGTGCAGATGTGGTGGAGACGGAGGAACTGGGAATAGGGAATGGCATTTTTGCATTGGGCAGGGTGGGAAAAGGTATAGTCAAGATAGTTATGGGAGTCAGTGGGTTTGTAGAAGATGTCAGTGGGTAGTCTGTCTCCAGAGATGGAGACCAAGAGGTCAAGAAAGGGGAGAGAAGTGTCCGAGATGGACTAAGTGAATTTAAGGGCTCGGTGAAAGTTAGAGACAAAGTTGACGAAATCGACAAGCTCAGCATGGGTGCAGGAAGCAGCACCAATGTAGTCATCAATGTAGCAGAGGAAAAGTTGGGGAGTGGTGCCTGTATAGATTTGGAGCATAGACTGTACCACATAACCCAGAAAGAGGCAGGCATAGCTGGGGCCCATGCGAGTGCCCATGGCTATGCCCTTGATCTGGAGAAAGTGGGAAGAACCAAAGGAGAAGTCATTGAGAGTTAGAAAAAGCTCTGCCAATCGGAATTGATTATTGAATTGATCATGTCTGTTGTCTCCCATGGAACGATTCGTGTTTTTGAGAGCTGGGCTAAGTCCCGGGAGAGCATCAGGGCAGAAATTTAGCAGAATTGTTTGTAATTGTGATGGAGCAATAAACAGAAACTGATGTGTAACCACTTTTAAAGCAATTGAGAAAATGTCCTGAGGAAACTAAGAAGAAGAATACTTTCATGCAACTTATTATTATATGTTGCTTTAAAGAGTTAATCCATAGAAGAAATAAAGACTATTGTCTAAATGAGAAGAAAATTCAGAAATCAGAGGTGCAAAGTGACTTGGGTGTCATCATGCAGGATTTGCAGGTTGACTTGATGGACAGGAAGGTAAATGCAATGTTAGCATCCATTTCGAGATGAATAGAATATGAAAGGCAAGGATGAAAGGCTGAGGCTTTATAAAGCGTTGGTCAGACTGTGTTTGGACTGTTGTGAGCAGCTTTGGGCTCATGAGAATGATCCCAAGAATGAAAATGTTAACGTGTGATCAGCGTCTGATAGCTCTGGGGCTGTACTCACTGCAGTTTAGAAGAATGTGGAAGGGGGGTGATGGCATTGAAACGTATCAGATATTGAAAGGACGTGAAGAGGATATTTTTTTTATAGTGGGGGGAGTCAAGGACCAGAGGAAATTCCTTTAGCCAGAGGGTGATGAATCTGTAGAAGTCATTGTCATAGATGACTGTGGAGATTAAATAATTGGATATATTTAAAGCAAAAATTGATATTTCTTGATTAATAAAGGTGGCACAGTTTACGGGGAGGAGTCCTGAGAATGAGGTTCAGTCAGATAATAAATCAGCCATGATGGAATGGCAGAGCAGAATCGATGGGCTGAATGGCCTAGTACTTCTCCGACAGTATGTCTTATGATCTACATCTAAAGCAAGTACTGTGTGTTTCATTGAAAAATTTCAGGGCAATAGAGAAGAATCAAAGTATAATTGGATGGAACACTGTAGGATTCTATAAATGTGATCTTACAAAGTAGCTCTTGTATTCAGGGCATCACCATTTGACTCTGTCAGTTCTTCCTCACTCAGCTCAGCCTCCGCCACGCTGTTTCTTTCCCCTCCTCCACCACTCCATCTTCCCAACACTGACACACTTCTCCTACTGGGTCCCCATCCTCATTTTTCCTATGAGCCCTCCCCACCTCCCTCTCACTGGAGCCTGCTCCACCTTCCTCTTCCATCAGATTCCTCAGCTTCAGCATTCTGTTGCTTCCACCTATCACCTCCCAGCCTCTATCACTGTTACCATTACCCCTCCTCACCTGGATCCACATACTAACTGCCAGCTCTTGCCCCACCACTCCCCTCCAACTTTTTAAACTGGCTATATTCCCTCTAACTTCCAGTCCAGATGAAGAGCTGTAACCCTAAATTTTGACTGTCCATGTCCCTCCGCAGATGCTGCCTGACCCATTGAGCTCCTCCAGATGTTTGTGTATGGTTCCAGATTCCAGGATCTGCAGTCTCCTGTGTCCCAATGGAACACAGAACAGCACATTGCAGACCCTTCAGCCTATGATGTCATGCCTATCTTTTCACATACTTCAAGATCAATGCAACCCTTCTCTCCCCCATAACCCTTTATTTTTCTTTCATCCATGTGTCTATCCGAGAGGTTTTTAAGTGTCCCTAATGTATCTGCCTTTACCAACACCCTTGGCAGCATATTCGTTGCACCCACCATTTTCTGTATAAAAATAACCCATCTCTAATATCCCCTCTATCATTTCCTCTAATCACTTAAGATTATGCCCCATCCTGTTACCTATTTCTGCCGTGGGTAAAAGTCTGACTGTCCACTCAATCTATGCATCTCAATCATCCCTCTGCTCCCAACTGAAAAGCCCTAACTCGCTCAACCTATCCTCTTAAGCCATGCTTTCTAGTCCAGGCTGCATCCTGGTAAATCTCCTCCGCATCCTCCCTCTAATGAGGTAACCAGAACTGAACGCGTTACTCCAAGTGTGGACAGCCTGAGTTCTATAAAGCTGGAGCAGCAGTCATTTAAGATTTGTGCCATGATACATTCCCACTCCCTTATTCATTGTGCACCTCCAGGAACTGTCGTTGGTTTAATGTGACCTGGATGTACACTTCCTACCACAACTCTTGGCAATGGGCAGGGACAGGTGAAGGGAGTTGGGGGGGGTGAGGTGCATTACCGAACAAGCAGCTCTTTAGTTCCTGTGTTCCTGCCATGAGACTACTTCAAAGCTCAAAGTAAATTTATTATCAAAGCATGTATATATCTCCATATATCCACCTTGAGATTCGTTTCCTTGCCGGCACGCACAGGAAAGTAAAATACAATTTGCGAAAAGCTATATGTAACAAGGATGGATAAATATCCAATGTGTACCGGAGAACAAATCATGCAAATAATACGTTTTAAGAAGTAAACACAAATACTGAGTTGCAAGTCCTTGACCCTACACGTCGGTGTAGTGAACTGAGAAAAGGTTCAGTGCACTCCTACTGTCCATCCCTGCCCGTCAGTGTGGAGGGGATTGGAAACCTTTTGTTCTGGAAGGTAGCATTATGGAGCATTTATATCAGCTACCCCCATCCAGAGCTACCAACTGCTATGACACATATGTTCCAAAGCTGCCTTTATTATTATCCATCTGCTCCTTTTATGCCTGTAATTTATTTGTTCCCAACTTAGGTCATTTAAAACAAAATAACTCATGGGATTTTTTTTACTTTGGGAAAAAGAATGCTGGCAGAATATTCTTCATTCTTCTTGAGACCTGCGAAGTGCTGTCTTATGCTGAAAGGCTCAAACAACATCAGTGGGTGGTAATTACCATTTCATACTTGATCATGTTTGGAAGAAGCATTGGGCCAATTATTTCGTTGTACTGAATCCAAAGTTGCTTGTGAGCTTCAGGAAGGGGAAGTTGGTCGAACATACTCCAGTCCCCAGTGGCGGGCAGGGTGAGCAGCTTCAAGTTCCTGGGCATCAGCTTCTCAGAGGGTCTATCTCGGGCCCAACATATTGAAGCAAGCATGAAGAAGGCATGCCAGCAATTCTACTTCATTATGAGTTTGAGGAGATTTATTATTTCACCAAAGGTTCTAGCAAATTTCTACAGATGTATAGTGAAGAGCATTCTAGGTGCTTCAATGCTTGGTATGAAGGCTCCAATGCACAGAATCAAACTAGGGTGCAGAGGACTGTATACTCAAGCAGCTACATCACAGCTAAGAAAGAGGCATCTGTCATTAAAGACATTCACCATCCAGGACATATCCTCTTCTCTTTACTACCATCAAGGAAGAGGTTCAGGCGCTTGAAACCCCCAAAGCAATGATTTAGAAAAAGCTTCCTCCCCTCTGTGTCGAGGTTGCAGAATGATCCATGAACACTACCTTACCATTCCTCTTTTGCACAATTCATTTATTTGTCTTGTTGAAACTTCTAGTAATTTTTGTGTCTTGCCCTGTACTGCTGACACAAGACAACAAATTTCACAACATGTGTCAGTGATAATAAACCTGATTCTAATTTTGACCTCACATCTGCCCTAATAATGTGGCACTTCCCCCAGAACAACCTTACAGTAGTTCAAAGTTCAAAGTAAATTTATTGTCAAAGAACATTACTTACTTACTGCCTGGTATGCAGCTAGTGTTTTGGGCATCAATGAAGGTTCTCCATCTCTGGTGCAGTTCAGGCTTTCTGTCTTCATGTCACTAGCTTCCTCTCGGTTTTCACTACTGTCAGTCATGCAAGTCCCAGGTGGAGACTCAGGAATACAGTCACACTCAGATACAGAAGAATTCCTCATTGCTGTTTCCCTAACAATTTTGTTTCCTAGTCAGGGTTGTTAGCCTTGAACTGAACACCTGAACCTGCAGGACCAGTGGACCACTCTTAGTCTGTCCGCTACCTTTGGCCTGTTTGGTATGGGTGACCCTACCAAGAACCAAATTAGAAAGCCCTGACTCCAGCTGACGCAGCTCTCCAGGTTGTTGTGGCATGTAGGGCCCAAACCACAACGAGGTTGTGGTCCTCTTGAAGGATCAAAGAACATATATGCCACCATATTTCCTCCTTTAGATTCATTTTCTTATGGGCATTCACAGTAAGTACAAAAAAGACACAATGGAATCAGTCAAAAAAACTGGACACAGCAAAGACAAACAATGTGCAAAAGAAGCCAAACTCTGCAAATACAAAAAAAGTAATAATAATAAAAATTAAATAATACTGAGAACATGAACTGTAGAGTCCTTGAAAGTGAGTCCATTGGCTGTGGAATCAGTTCAGTGCTGAGGTGAATGAAGTTATCCATGCTGGTTCAGGAGGTCAATAACTATTCCTGAAACTGCTGGTGTGGACCTGAAACGTCTATACCTCCTACCCAATAGCCACTACAAGAAGACAGCATGGCCTTGGATGGCCATACATTCCACACAACACCAGCCTCTGTCGATACCCAGCACCAGCTGTGAGTACTGACTGTAGCCAACGTTCCTGCAGATGTGAATTCCCCCCCACCCCCAGCTAATGTTGGCTATACTGTCAAATACTTGGTTCCTTGTTCTGTAATTCCTTCCCCATGTCTTCCCACCTCCGCCTCATCTCCTTCAAGAAGTTCTAAGCTCAGGGCTCAGGGATGAGGATGCATAATTAACTATTGGTTTCACTCAAGCAAGAATGACTCTGAGGAGTTGGCTTATTCATGTGGAAAATCAAATAAACTGCAGATGCTGGAATCCGAAACAAACTCAGAAATGCTGGAAGGATCAGCCAATCAAGTGCCATCTTTAGAAATAAACAAACCTATTACCATCTTGGATCATTGCCCCTTCTTTAGAACAGGGGGAAGAGTTGAGTTCAAAGTTCAAAGTAAATTTGTATCCAAAAAAAATTGGATCTGTTTTTTCATAAAATCACAAAAATCTTGACATTTTAATAAAATTGAATTAAATCTCCATCTGTAAATCAATTCCTCCTTATCCATCATTATCATTGTCATTATCAAGGGGGAATGATCTGACAGAATTCTCACTTTATATTCTACACTTTTCACTCTATCCTGAATATTCATTGATAATAGGAAAAAATCAATCCTTGATTATGTCTATTGAATAAAATGAATAATCTCTTTCTCTTGGATTAATTCTTCTCCATATATCAAACAAATTTAAGTCTTTCATCAATGATAAAGTTAGCTTTATTACTTTTGATTTTGTAATAGCCTTAGTTGACCTATCTAGAACTGGGTCTAAACAAAAGTTAAAATCTCCATCTATCAATATTTTATCATGTGCATCAGCCAAATTCAAAAAAACTTCTTGTATGAATTTTGCATCATTTTCATTTGGTGCATAAATGTTCATAAGAGTCCATAATTCCAAAAAGATTTGACAATGTATAATCATTATCTCCCCACAGAATCAATTAGTACATTTTGTATTTTAATTGGTAAGATTTTATTAACCAAAATTGCAACTCCACTCGAATTTGAATTAAATGAAGCTGCAATAACACTTCCAACCCAATCTCTCTTTAATTTCTGATGTTCTGTCTCTGTTAAATGTGTTTCCTGCAAAAAAGCTATATCTCCTTTCATTTTCTTAATCTATGTTGAAACTCTTTTTCTGTTCACAGGTCCATTAAGCCCATTAACATTAAACGTTTAAAAATTGTTGTAAGTTAGTCATTCATAATACCTTGGGGAATCTCTTTAAAATTCTCCATGTTGCTACGTGTCTCCTCCCCCCCCCCCCCCAATCATCCAGGCAAAAAAAGAAAAATAGAAGAAAGACAGATAGTAAAGAAAAAAATAACAAAATACCCCCCACTAATGTTGTGAATGAATAGAAACACAACATTACCCCCTTCCGTTTTACAGGTCATGGCAATCACCATGATTACACATGTGAATCCCACAGCAATTGATCAGAAGCTCCTCCAGCTCCCCGTAACAAAAAAAGGATATATATAAGTGAACAAGAAAAGAAAATATCTCTACTCCCAATTAATATTCCTCAATTTTTTTATCTTGTTCCCCTTCTATCATATACAAAGTATATTTGTATATTATTTTACTCATAAATGTCCATCAAATCTGATCCCTATCTCAGTCTTCATCTTTAATCCATTTAATTTCCATAATTCTTTACTGCATCTCGCGAATATTAGTAAGTTCTTGTACAAACTCCTCCGCTTTCTAATGATCAGTAAAAAATCTTCTTTCTTCGTCATCCAAAAAAATTATCAGAGTTGCTGGGTAGCTCAATATAAATTTATAACCCTTTTCCCATAAGATTTTTTTCACTGAATTAAATTCCTTCCGCCTCTTCAAAAGGTCGTAACTTATATCAGGATAAAAAAAAAACTCTTTTCCCTTCTATCAACAATGGCCCATTTCTCTTTCTGACACCTCGAGCAGCTGCCTTCAAGATCTTTTCTTTATCTTGTTATCTTAAACATTTTATCAAGATTGATTGTGGATTTTGATCTTGTTAGGGCTTTGGTCTGAAAGCTCTATGAGCCCTTTTGATTTCAATTAACTGACTTCCCTCTTCCATTTCCAAGATTTCCAGAATCTATTTTTGAAAGAATTTTATGCTGGAATACTGGAATTGAATGCTGGAAGGATCAGCCAATCAAGTGCCATCTTTAGAAATAAACAAACCTATTACCATCTTGGATCATTGCCCCTTCTTTAGAACTCGGGGAAGAGTTGAGTTCAAAGTTCAAAGTAAATTCATTATCATCATATACTACCCCAAGATTCATTTTCTTGCAGGCATTCACAGTAGAACAAAGAAATACAATAGAATCAATGAAATACAACACACAAACAAAGATTGACATGCAACCAATGTGAAAGAGAAGAAAATCTGAGCAAGTACAACAAATTATAAAAATAATGAAAAAATAAGTAAATAAAGCTGAGAACATAAGCTGTAGAGCCCTTGAAATTGAATCTATAGATTGTGGAATCTGTTTAGTGTTGAGGTGAGTGGAAGCGTAATGCTAGTTGAGGGGTAATACTGTTTGTGGGACCTAAGGCTCCTCTATCTCCTTCCTGATGCGAGAGGAGAAGAGACCATGGCTTGGATGGTGAGGCTCCTTGATGATGTGATTGTCAGTTTTCAACCTGGAGTAAGAGTTGGGTAGATGACAAAAGATGATAACGAGATAAATAAAGGTAGATTGGGTGCAGAATACAGTCAGTTACCATTAGTAAGTCCATTTTAAAGAAATGGGGTAAGTGTTGTGTTCACTTGCCTATAATTACTGATGAGATCCAAAGCTAGGAGATAGAACAAAATAAACCTTTATAACCCTTAAAATAAACCTTTATTCAGTAAAACCATGCAAATCCAAAGATCTGAAAACTCCACAGAGCATCCCAAAGCGCGGCTATTTAAATGCTTTACCCAGGAGCATTCGAGACATTGATAGGAACAATGACAAGTGAGAGAAAGTCAGTCTGGGATCAGTTGTCAGCTCACCAATAGGCAATGGCTGTTTTTGCTTGCCATTACACCTCCCTCTTGAATATAGTTACCTGTAGGATTTGAGCCCAGGGTTAATTTGGATTGGAACAACTGGTTTATGCTGGCAATCTGTCCTTTTTAGTGGTTGCAGGCTTTCATTTTCTGGTCACAATGTTGCTTGTGGCTGTGCTGGCATGGTGGTTGGTCCAGTCAGGGTAAAACAAACCCTTCCAGGAAGAGATCAAGGTCCAGTTCTGTGATGATCTGCCCAATGGATTTGTACCTACAGGAGCATGGGATCGCATTCTCACCATTCGTTGGGTAATCTGACCTGGTTCCCAGGGTTTTTTTTGCCCATTGCGATATTGATTGCCCCACACCGCAGCTCAAAACTTAAGTGACTTCACCCGTCACCCAAGGTCTGTGTGGCTGCCTCATGCACTTGACCATCTACTGTCTTGGATACCAGAAGCTGTGGCAGTGCTGCATCCACTGCTGTACACAGTTTTTTTCCTAGAAGTGCTTCAGCTGGAGACTTTCTCCTGAGGCCTATACTGTGTAATTTGATATGTTGGTAGAAATATGTTGAAAGCCTCGGCCAATTCCCCTTCCCTTCTTGATTTCAGAAGCAACTGTTTGAATGTATCTACAAACCTCTCTGCTTGGCCTTTGGACTATGGATGATGGGAGTGAGCGGACGTGAATAATTTAAAGAGCAAACACGAGGAAATCTGCAGATGCTGATCTTGGCCCGAAACGTAGACAGTGCTTCTCCTTATAGATGCTGCCTGACCTGCTGTGTTCCACCAGCATTTTGGATGTGAATAATTCCACTGTTCAGGCAAAATGTAGCAACTGCTGTGAACAGAATTGTCAGAAACAGGCATTTCTGGCTTCCCAAAGCGGTTGAATGATAGCCTATGTCATTGTTGACTTAATAGATAATACTTACAGCAATTTGGTATAGGCATCAACCAGGACAAGGTAGGTACACACATTGAATGCGCCAACAAAGTCAATATGGACTTGACTCCGAGGTCTGGTAGCCTGAGTCTATGGTTGCGGATCAGCTCTACTTGGATTCTTTGCTGCCGTAGAGCACTGAGTACACTGCTTGCATACAGATGTCATATCTTCGTCTGTGCCAGGCCAATGCACAAAGCCTCTTGCCAGAGCTTTCATTCGATTGATGCCCAGATGACCATTGTGGAATTGTTTACAAAGTAGTGACTGCCATCCAATATTACACAGAGATCTGCCAGTACCTGTAATGGGTACTGGTGTGCCTCCTGAACCACACTGAGACTGGTTGGAAAGTCTTCATACAACCTCAGTATAACTTTGGCTTTCTTAATAATGACTATTGGAGTCGCTTAACATGAGTAATTGACAGCTTCAATCACACGAGCTCATTGCAGGCAATCCAGTTCTTGCTCCCTGATTAGTAAGGCTGTGCGTGTTACCAGAATTTTGGAACAGATGACTTTGTGTCTGGACAGAGATGGAGTTCTGCTTGCAATTTGGTGCAGCAATCTAAATTTTCTTGAAACACTGCTATATCACGCTGTTGCAGTTGTTGTTGCGTGGTCTTATGTACTGATGGTGGTATGGCATCGACTGACATGACTTGAACAGTCAATGTCTTCATACAGACCAAAACACCGCAGGTGGAGTGATGAGTTGGTTTGACTGGTGGGGATCCAAGTGCCTGCCACATACATTTAGAGATAATGGTGATGCCTGGCACTATATAGAGTAGTGGCTTGGCCAACTAATCATCGGTAAACAGGTTGACACACTGTCTCCTGGGAGTGAAGTCAACTTTGTATGTGACCATTAAACTCTTTGTAGATATTGATGGCTTTTGAAACTTCTTGTCCCTGTGTTTCACTGGCTTAGAAGACAGTGAAGGATGGGAAAAACCTTCTTTGTGACCACGACGTTGGCATTTGCTGAAAATGTGTTTCTTGCATTGGCAGTTCTCGTGAATTGCATCACAGTTCCAACAAGCTGCGTTCAGCTGCTTGGAGACCTGCTGAGCGATGATCTGAGCCACTGGAAACTGCCACGACATGGTTCTGTTCAATCAGGTTGGAATCGTGTTTCAGGATGATCAAATGCTGACATTCTTCAGTGGCAGCTTGTAGAGATATAGCAGGGTCTTGCTCCAGTCTAGCCAGAAGCCATTTGTGAATGTCTGAATGGCCAGGTGCCTGAAGTCCACAAATAAAAATCAGACATTTCAACTGTGATTCAGTCAGATTACCCGCGTGAACTTTTCACATTTACAATTGAGACACCAACATTGTGATGAAGTCACCAGGGCTCTATTTAATGAGACTTATGCAATGGTAGTGAACACTGAAGAGAGATGACTGCTCTCCAAAAATGCTTGTTAGCAGTCAGACAAATCCCTCAAATGATAGGTCATGCAGGTTCTTAGGGAGAATGAAGATGAAATAACACATATGTTCAGCACCTCCATGAGGACCACAACCTGGTCACAAGGTTTAGAGGCTTGCATGCCTCAATGACCCAGAGAGCTATGTTGGCTGGAGTCAGGGCTTTATGCTTTGACTTCTGGTAGGGTCATCCATGTCAAACAGGTCAAAGGGTAGAGGTCAGACTAAGATGGTCCACTGATCCTCCTGGTTCAGCTCAGGGCAAGCAACCCAGACTGGTAAAGCAAAACTGTTACAGAAGCAGCCATAAAGAACTCTTGAACATCTGAGTGCAATGGTATTCCTGAGGCTCCACCCAGGACTTATATGACAGACAGTAATGAAAACCAAGAGGAAGCTATTGACATGATGAAAGATGCCCTGAACACTGCTAGAGATGGAGAACCTTCATTGGTGCCCTAAATGCCAGTGGCATAACAGGCAGTAGACTTATGTTCAGCAGTACCCACTTTTCAGAGTAAAGTGTGTGGCTTCCATGAGTCATCCTTACTGGTGAGCTGGGCCCCAAATATATCTTCGTAACTTTAGAACCATGGTTCAAAAGTATTTCCGATAACTGACTCTCAAACATATTTCCCAATAACTAACTCACATCAGTGTTTCAACTTCCTCTGAGCTACCTCAGATTGAGCTTGCTGCTTTTGCAGAATTGCACATTGATATAAGCTAAGTTTATATAATACAGCACCTCATCACCAGTATGTTGTGTTCACTCATTTATAATTATTGATGAGACCAGAAGCCAGGAGATAGGACAAAGCCAGAATTCAAATAAACCATTATTCAGAAAAACCATGCAACTCCAAGACTCTCAAGGCTCAACAGTACATCCCGAATCATGACTATTTAAATGGTTTACACAAGAACATTTGAGACATTGATAGGTACAATGACCAATCAGTGAACAGCAGCCTGTGATTGGTTGCCAGCTGACCAATAGGCATTGGCTGTTTCAGCTTGCTGTAAAGCAAGAAAGGGTCTTGAGCATAATTATGGGAAATGATGATTGGTTTACCTGAACTCAGAAAATTCAATGTCCTATCGAGAAAATTGCAAGATATTCATACAAAAAATAAGATGACATCTCTCCTCTGTTCTCCAGTTCTGAGGAAGGGTTCCCGACCCAAAACATTAACCGGTTTCTTTTTCCACAGATGCTGCTTGCCTGGACGAGTTCTCACAGTATTTATGTTCTTGGCTTATTTATGTGAATGTTGTATGCAGCTGGTGTTAAGCACATTGGTTGTTGTCTCTATTTCATGAGTGCCCGGAACCAACTTAAAACCATTTCAAGGTGTGGTTCACATTCAGTGTATGAATAGGTAAAAGGAAAGTCAAGTCAAGTCAAATTTATTTATAAAGCACATTTAAATACAACCCATGTTGTGATTTTGACTGCATGCTATTAGGACATGGACAGAGGGAGAGACATAATCAAGTATTGCCTCAAAAGGAGAAGCAGGTAAATAGTTAAGAATATATGAAAAGCATTGGAGAAATAAATAGAAAGGAGTGTGGCTTTCCTTGAGCCAGGTTTCATTTGGGGAAAAACATTTACAATGTGTCCACTGTCTGAGGGACACCACTAGTAGGAAACAACCAGTCTCAGCCTTTTCTCAAGTGCATCACACCCCTGTCACCTTTGCCTCTATTAATTGAACCCCGATGGGTGATCACTGGCACTGTAAAGTGAACACACTACCATGATACACTTTTTATAGCTTCCCTTCACCACAACCTTCTGCTTCCTATCACCCAGCCATTTTCAGGTCCAGTTTGCCAGAGGAGTCATTCACAGTTTGCCACAAGGAACCCTTATGCCTGTACATTCAGGACCAACCTATCAAGTGGGAGTTTCTCAAATCCTTTACTAGGGTTTATGTAAACTGTGTCTACTGCATTGGCAGCATCAGTTTTCTTAGTTATCTCCTTAGAAATCTCAGTCAGATTTGTGAGACACCACCTCCCCTGCACAGACCACTCTGACTCCTTTCATCCATTCCTGCCTTTCCAATTGATCAAAAATCCAGACCCTCAGAATCTTCTCCAGCAACTTCCCTTCCAATGAGGGAAGATTCTCCGGCCTGCACTCTCTTTTTCAGATTAGCTCTATTTGTCACATGTGCATTGATGCCAACAGTGAAATGAGTCTTTTGTGTCAACGATCAACACATTCTAAATATGTGCCCGTATGTGTCACCATGCTTTTGGTGCCAACATAGAATGCCTACAATTTACTAACCCTACCTTATATGCCCGTGGAACGTGGGATAAAAACCGAAGCACCTGGAGGAAACCCACGTAGTTACGGGAGAATGTACAAACTTCTTAAAGGCAGAGCTGGGAATTGAGACCACTGGCATTGTATAGTGTTACATTAACTACTACGCTACCATACCATCCTGTCCTGGCTGATCCTAACTGCCCTTTTTGAACAAGATGACAAGTTTATCCATCCTCCAGTCTTTTGATACATTACCTAATGAAGATGCAAAAATCTCTGTGCTCAATTCAAGTAATCAAATGAACCTAGAACTTTATAAACAAACTACATCTCAATAATGAAATCCACAAAACCACCAAATTGTTGTAGAACACCATCAAGTTCACTGATATCTGTTTTCCTTACCCACTAGCTTACATATATCTCCAAATCCACCCAAATGGTTAAATCCTAACTTCCTCCTCAGTTCAAGAGCAATTAGTAACGGGCAGTAAGTGGCAACATTACCAGCTAAATGCACAGTCCATGAGCAAAAACAATTTACTTTCTTCATAAACACAAAATACTCTGCAGGTGCTGGGGTCAAAGCAACACACACAACACGCTGGAGTGAACCCCCCCTACCCCCCATCCCAGTTTCACTCTGCCTCCTCCTCCCACTGCCTATCACCTCCCTCATGGTTCTGCCTCCTTCTACTACCCATAGCGCTTTCCCCTTACATTCCTTCTTCACCTTTCCTGCCTATCCCCTCCCTGCTTCCCATCCCCTACCCCTTGATCTTTCCCCTTACTGGTTTTTCACCTGGCACCAACCAGCCTTCTCCCTCCCACCCTCCCCCTACCTTCTTTATAGGGCCCCTGCCCCCTCCCTCTTCAGTCCTGACGAAGGGTCTCGGCCCGAAACATTGACTATTCATTTCCACGGATGCTGCCCGACCTGCTGAGTTCATCCAGCATGTTGTGCGTGTTACTTTCTTCATAACTCGTTCATCCCAACGATCACTCTGATGAGTCTTCACTATATTGGCTCCAAGGACCTTATCAACATAATAGCCAAGACAACACCCATCACAAACATGCATGCTGAAATTTGTAACTACAAACCCCATTTCCAGAAAAGTTGGGATATTTTCCAAAATGCAATAAAAACTAAAATCTGTGATATGTTAATTCATAAGAAGCTTTATTTAACTGACAAAAGTACAAAGAAAAGATTTCCAATAGTTTTACCGACCAACTTAATTGTATTTTGTAAATATACACAAATTTAGAATTTGATAGCTGCAACACACTCAACAAAAGTTGGGACAGAGGCGTGTTTACCATTGTGTTACATCACCTTTCCTTTTAATAACACTTTTTAATCATTTTGGAACTGAGGATACTAATTGTAGTAGATTTGCAATTGGAAATTTTGTCCATTCTTGCTTGATATGATACTTCAGCTGCTCAACAGTCCATGGTCTCCATTGTCTGATTCTCCTCTTCATAATGTGCCATACATTTTCAATAGGAAATAGATCTGGACTGGCAGCAGGCCAGTCAAGCACACGCACTCTGTGTCTACAAAGCCACGTTGTTGTAGCCCGTGCAGAATGTGGTCTGGCATTGTCCTGCTGAAATAAGCATGGACGTCCGGGGAAGAGATGTCACCTTGATGCCAACATATGTCTCTCTAAAATCCTAATATACGCCTCAGAGTCAATGGTACCCTCACATACATGCAACTCACCCATGCCGTGGGCACTGATGCACTCCCATACCATCACAGATGCTGGTTTATGCGCCTTTCACTGATAACAGTCAGGATGGTCGTTTTCATCTTTTGCACAGAGAACTCAACGCCCGTTTTTTCAGAAAACTAGCTGAAATGTGGACTCATCTGACCACAGCACATGGTTCCACAGTCTTTCGGTCAATCTGAGCTGAGCTCAGGCCCAGAGAACTCACCAGCATTTCTGCATAGAGTTGATGCATGGCTTCCTCCTTGCATAATACAGTTTCAAATTGCATTTCTGGATGCAGCAATGGACTGTGTTAAGTGACAATGGTTTTCCGAAGTACTCCCGAGCCCAGATGGCTATAATTGTCACAATAGCATGACGGTTTCGTAGGCAGTGCTGCCTGAGGGCTCGAAGATCACACGCATTCAACAGTGGTTCCCAACCTTGCCCTTTACACACTGAGATGTCTCTGAACTCTCTGAATCTTTTCACAATATTATGTACTGTAGATGTTGAAAGACCTAAATTCTCTGCAATCTTGCGTTGGGAAATATTCCTTTTGAGCTGACTAACAATTCTCTCACAAATTTTGGCACAAAGGGGTGAGCCACGACCCATCCTTGCTTGCAAAGACTGTGCCTTTTATGGACGCTACTTTTATACCCAGTCATGATACCTCACCTGCTACCAATTAGCCTGCTTAATGTGGAGTCTTCCAAACCGGTGTTACTTGAATATTCTGTGCACTTTTCAATCTTATTTTAACTCTATCCCAACTTTTGTTGAGTGTGTTGCAGCCATCAAATTCTAAATTTGTGTATATTTACAAAATACAATTAAGTTGGTCAGTAAAACTATTGAAAATCTTTTCTTTGTACTTTTGTCAGTTAAATAAAGGTTCACATGAATTAACATATCACAGATTTTTGTTTTTATTGCATTTTGGAAAATATCCCAACTTTTCTGGAAATAGGGTTTGTAGATCCAGTTTAAGTTCAACTTATTGTCATTCAATCATACACATGTATATCGCAAAATGAAACGACATTCCTCTGCACCAAGGTGCACAACACAATACAGATAGTTCACAAATGCAACACATAAAGTTATATTACTACAAATTAATAAATAATATGGTGTATTTATGATAAAGTTTAAAAAGTAAACAGTATAACACCACTGGCACTTCATACATGAACTAAGCTTTTGAACTAAGCTTCTGGCCTGAAACTTTCAGGAATTGAAATTGGTTTATTATTGTCACGTGTACCAAGGTACAGTGAAAAGCTTGTCTAGCATAGTGTTCATACAGATCAGATCATTACACAGTGTATTGAGGTAGAACAAGGGAACACGATAACAATGTAGAATAGAGTGTGACAGTTACAGAGAAAGTGCAGTGCAGGCAAATAGGGAGGTGCAAAATTATAACAAAGGTGGATTGTGAGGTCAAGAATCCAACTGATCATGCTAGAAACCCATTCAGTAGTCTTGTAACAGTGAGATGAAGCTGTCTTTGAGCCTGCTGGGATGTGCTTTCAGGTTCTTGTATCTTCTGATGCTTGCAGTTCTTTGAGATATTTTTGCCTCAGACAGGATGCTGGGTAGACAGGGTGGTCAGGCTGTGATGCCATCTGTTGTCAAGAAGCCCAAAGAACGACATCTCTCTGAGCTCATATTTGAGCAAGTCGGGACAGATGTCACAGGATTACTGAGAAACCCCATGCCAGCGACTTGTGTTTTCATCACTGTGCCTCTGGGCTTATCTGCAAATGGGTGTGGAGACGTGAAGCAGTTAAACATCCCTCCCTCTCTCTCTCTCTCTCTCTCTCTCTCTCTCCCTTCCTGTTCTTCAGGAATAATTACCACTCAGAGCTGTGAAAATGCTGGAAAAGTTGAAAATGGTTTTGTAGAAATTTCAGCCTTAAATACCACCTGCCATCTGTTGTCTAATCTCGCTCAGTCACATGCATATTTTTTTTGGCTTATTGGTGTAAATTTTGTCGCATTCTTTTCTTCCCCCTCCTCCTGCCGCTGTCAAATTTGCAAATACCTTTAGTTCCCAAAATATTGCAAGTTAACTGAACAGCCTCAAATATGTCGAAATGCAAAGATCACCTGCCAAGACGAGTGGCTTTGACAGAGGTCTGTAAATGTTGGTTATCATAGTCTCGCCTCAATCAAGCAACAGCACTATGATATTAGCGTTAGAGGGGAAATTAACACATATTCAGCTAGTTGCTGTGCAGAATGACACAAGTAACTGTGTTAGATAGCAGCAACAGACTCATACTAATGTGTCAATGTGCTAGGCCATGATGTGCTTCTGGCAACAGTGAATAGTATCTAACTTTGAAGGATTAGCCAAAGACAATTGAAACCTGCTCTGCTTGAAGGTGGCACTCTAGCATAGTGGTTTGCATAATATCTTACAGCATCAGCACCCAGGTTCAATTCCCACCACTCTCTGTGGAAGGAGTTAGTACATTTCCCCCCCGTCACTGAGTGTGTTTCCTCTGGGTGGTCTGGCTTCCCCCCACATTCCAAAGACATACAGGTTAGTGGGCTAATGGGTCACTTGAGTGTATTTAGGTGGGGTGAACTTGTCGGGCCAGCAGGGCCTGTTACTGTGCTGTATCTCTAAATCAAATAAGATGAATACAAATAAGGAAAACCAGTCTTCTATTCACTTGGAGCAAGACTTTGGACCATATTTCTAGCATTTTGTTTTTAGATCTGACTAAAACAAAATTTGCAAAGGTAGTCAAGAAAACCTCCTGGAGGATTAATCCATGATACCTGAACCCTGTGGATATAGAACCTCAAATAGACATACAAAATCTGTTGATGATTTAATTGAGCTTTTGATGGAACTCAATCTGTAACTAAATAAAGAAGAAGAGAAGTCTTGCATCTACATAATGATTTTATGATCTCTTTTCCTCTCTCAAAAGTGCCTTACTGGGAGTATTTGAAGTACTGTCACTTGCAGAGCCAAACTGCAGGAAACAAAACCCAGCAACTTCCAGCTATCCCTAACAGCAGCTGTTTCCTCAGAATTACGACGTAGAACAGTACCGCACAGGAACAGGGTCTTCAGACCACAATCTCTGCGCTGACCTTGATGCCAAATGAAGCTAGTCCTATCTGCCTGCACATCAGTTGTTCGCTTCAAAGACATCCACAGAGACACCCTGTGATTGTCAGGAGGAGAAACAAGTTCACTACGTTCCTTGCAAAGAGCCCTCCAGCACAGAGGCAGGTTCTTCAGCCAATCCACTTTAAACCAACAATCAAGCCCCATTGACATTAGAATGACATTTTCAATCATGTTAATTTTAAACCACTCCACTTCAGCCAGTCTTGGCTTGATGGGCAGAATGGCCTCTTTCTATACCATTATGTCTGTGGCTGTGGCAATGTCTTCACAATCTACCTTGTTATGATCCTGCACTTGATCATTTACCCACACTGCACTTTTTCGGTAGTTTTCACACTTCATTCAAAGACTAGTTTTATTTGTCACATGTACATAGAAATATACAGTGAAGTGCATTGTTTTGCATCAAATCAAATTAGCCAGGATTGAGCTGCAGACAGCCTGCAAAAACCATTCTGCATAATAATTGTTAATTTTTTACCTTGTTCCACCTCAATGCATTATGTGATCATTTGAACGGTATGAACAATATACAAGGCAAGTTTTGCACTGTATTGTGGTACAGGTGACAATAGTAAACCAATATCAATGCTTATCAAGCACCAGTGGATGGGGAAATGGCTAACATTTATGGAAAATAATCAATAGGTCTTATGCAAGGGCAGAGCTGGGAGAATGAGAAGCGATTAAAATGTGCATGGGATTGGGTGGAAGTCAGAAAGTAATTAAAAGGTAAAAGAGATGATGCAGCAAGCCAGAAGTGATGCTATGGACCAAAGTTCAAAGTTTGGATGCAATACTAGTACAGCCACTGCCTCACAGTACCATAGACCTTGGGTTTGATTCTGACCTCTGGCTGTGACTGTGTGGAGTCTGCACATTCTCCCTATGTTTGCTGCAGTTTCATTCCAGATACCAAAGATGTTTGGACAAGTGGGTTGACTCACTGTTGTCAATTGCCCCACAATGTGTTGGTGAGTGGTAGAATCTGGGAAGAGTTGAAGGGAATGTAGTGAGAATCTAAAAGAATTGGATTAATGAAGCGTTGGTGAAAATGGGTGGATGATGATCAGCACAGACTTGATAGACTGAAGAGCATATTTCTGTTCTGTATTTCTCTATAATCCTGGAAGACAAAAAAACAGCCAATATAAAGATTGAAGTTTTGCCCTTTTTGAGCTTGTATTGAGCTTCACTGAAATCAGCCAGATTAAGCTGAGTGGAATTAATTTGACTCCTGGGATGCACAAGAGGCCTGATGAGGAAAAAGTTGAGCGGGCTGTGCCCATCCTCATTGGAGGGTAGAAGGACGTGCGATGATCTCATTGATGTTGTCTTGACTGGGTAGCTGCCAAGGGATGTTCCCTCAATTGGCTTTAGATTCAGGGTAAGGTGTGGCCCACTTAAAATAGGAATCAAGAGTAATTTCGTCTCCAAGAGTTAAGAATCTTTTCAGTTCTGTGGCCCAGTGAACTTTGGAGGCTGAAGTATATATTCCAAACCAATACCATGAGAACTATGGGGAGTGTGTCAGAAGTGAAACTGAGACTGAGATCAGATCATATTACTGAATAGTACAACCTGCTCTAGCAACTAAGTAACCAACACCAGCTCTTATTTTTACTGGTTTTGTGTTGTGATAGAGTAGGATTAAGAACTGAATGAATGTATCTGACACTTTAATTTTGTTTTTCTCTTCTCTATGCTACCTGTCCTGCTGTGAATTTTGCAGGATGGCTACATTTAATTCCAGGTTTCTGAGAATTAGATTTGATTGAAGTTGTATTTTCTAAAGCTGAAGAGAATATTCATGGGAATCCAAGTATTTTGGGGACTAACATGCTTATTCTTGTAAGCTGCTGGATGCTTTCTTTCTTAGTGGAAAATTATCTCAGTTAGCTGACTATCAGGAATCTTGTTCACATAACATAGAACAATACAACACAGTACAGGTTCTATGTCCCACGGTGTTGTGCTGACCTTTTAACCTAGACTAAGATCAATCTAGTCCTTCCCTCTCACAGAGCCTTCCATTTTTATTTCGTTCATGGGTCTCTCTAAGAGGCTCTTAAATGGCCCGAATGTATCTGCCTCTACCACCACCCTGGTGGTGTGTTCCATGCACACACCAAAACAAAAGTATAGAAAACTACCTCTGATATCCCCCATACTTCCCTCCAAAAACCTTAAAATTACGCCCCTTTGTATTAGCTAAAGGCATAGGCTGTTCTCCCCATCTATGCCTCATCATCATGTACACCTCTATCAACACACTTCTTATTCTCCTTCACTCTGAAAAGAAAACCTCTATCTTGCTCAGCTTTTCCTCAAAAAACATGTTCCCTAATCCAGGCAGCATCCCGCATTCCTAGATTAATCAGTAGGTCGAAGCTCTGAAATCAAAACATTCCATTCACTGATGAGAGCTTTGGGACTGCCTGACTCAAAGGTCAAGTTTGAGTTTATTGTTATTATAGGCATACATGGACAGGGCAATAAATGCCATGATTTAACAAGTCAAGGATGAACATAAATTATCATAACTTAAACTAACATCAATGATACATGATACCACCATCTCAGCTGGTTTACTTTTTTCACTAATCCAGGAACTGCCTTTACTGGCACAAAAAAAACTGATTCTGCAACACTATCTTAAAGGGGCAGATCTTCAGTCTTGTCACGGGCACGATTGCCCAGCCAGACATATCCAGCTTTCACTGTGCTAATCTCATTTTCCAGTGCAGGCTTCAGGCTAAGTCAACAGTGGAATCTTCTAACCTATTACCTGCTGCCTGCAACTGTTCTGGTGGACTCCTTGTGGAGTCTGACCGGGCATCATGTTCACACCTCTGCCCACTTCACTGGATTAAACCGTGCACTAGCACAGCAACCCCATTCAATGAATGGATGACATTGGACTCGTTCAAGAAAGGGAAGGAGTTGTTGCTTTAATTTATTTAATCTGCTTTCAGTATTTTATGTTGATTTTTAATCCATCAGTGTGATTTTAGCATTTTTTTAAATGCTAGTATTAAGTGTAAATCTAGTTTTTATAAATAACTATCGATCCTCTAACACCCAGCAAAATGCAGGCAGACAGAACAAGTTTAGATCGACAATTTGGTTGGACTGGATAGATATATATATATAGACAAATAAAGTGCAAAGGCCACAATATGGTAGATTGGGAAATCAAAAGTTCACCTTTTAAAGTATATGAAGGTCCATTAAAGGGATAACAATGGGATATAAGTTATCCTTGTGCCTACTGCCATGTGCTCTCAGGCTTTGTAAATTCTACCCAGTGGAAATTGGAACTAAAGACTTTTTAAAGGTTAACTTTATTTGTCACCTGTATTTAAAAACATACAGTGAAATGCAACATTTTCATCAAATCAAATCAGTGAGGATGACCTGAAGGCAGCCCACAAAGGTCAGTGATCACTGGGGCAGTAAAATGCCTGAGCTACGCTACACTTGGTAGTAATCTTCACAGGTTTTTACTAAGGTGTTGATAGAAATAAAGCTTTCACTACAATTTTGTCTCCTGAGGCTTCCCTCATCCAATATGGTATTAATGGAAAACATTACCTAGTCCTAAACAATGACCATCAATTCCCTCATGCAGGAATGAGGGAGTGCTGCACTATCGGCATTCCCAGTTTGCAGAAGATCCATAAAATTGAGGACGCAACAGCAGCACACTCAGAGAAAAAGATTCAAAGTAAATTTATTATCAAATTATGCCTAAATTATATAACCTTGAGATTTGTCTGCTTACAGGCAGCCACAAAGATAGAAATCCAAAAGAACTCAATTAAAAAATAAATACCAACACCCAATGCACAGTGAAATAGAAAACAAAAGCAAACCATGCAAACAATAGAAGCAAACAACATATATAGAAGACCAATATTTAACCTTCAAACATTTATAAAATAAATCCGTTTCATCACTATTTACATTTTATATAATGTCTTCCATGTAGTAAAATATCCCAATGTTCTTCAGAAACATTGGCAAAAGAAAAATTTATAGATGTTGTCATCAAGGTTCACCAGCTGGTAGCGTAGTGGCATCAGCACTGGACTTTGGAGCAGAAGGTCCAGAGTTCGAATCCAGCCGGCTCCCATGCACACTTTCCATCCGTGCTGGGTGGAGCATCGAGCTAGCAACTTGACCTCGTAAAAAAGAAATTGCCTGCAACAGAAACATCAACCACAAAAAAGTTGATGGCCTATGCTCTCTCGTGAGTTGAAAGGCAATTTCTCTTTTCCTTTTCATCAAGGTTAATAATCAAAAGCTTGGTTTAGGGAGGTGGAGTTTAGGGAGCACCTTAAAAATAAAGAAAAAGAAAGTAGACAAATGAAGAAGTATAAGGAGAGAATTTTAGATTTGGGTGTCAAGGTAGCAGAAGGCATGGACGCTAACAAAGGAATGATTTAATTAGTCGCATGTGCAGGATGCCATTCTAGAAGAACGTTGAGAATGCAAATGTGTACAGATCTAGGACAGTTTATAGAGCTGATGGTCACCTGGCCTTCAAACCGACTGTGGAGTTTCCCAAATTACAATCGCATTTCACAAAGATTTGCCTCATTCTTCAATTGCCTTCAGCTGTGAACTTCGCAGTGTTGCTTTGGGATGAATCAAAATACTGTGCAGTTTTCATTTTAATGAATACATCTTAATTATTCTAAAAAAAGAGATGGGGAGAAGTCAAGTCACTCCTATTGTCATTTCGAGCATTACTGCCAGTACAGTACACAGTAAAAACAAGACAATGCTTTTCAGGACCATAGTGCTACGTGAAACAATACAAAAACTACACTGAACTATGTAAAACAACACAAAAAAACTACACAAGACTACAGACCTACCCAAGACTGCATAAAGTGCACAAAACAGTGCAGGCATTACAATAAATAATAAACAAGACAATAGGCACAGTAGAGGGCAGTAAGTTGGTGTCAGTCCAGGCAGTCATTTGAGTGAGTGAGCATTTGGAGGCAGAGTACTGTATCACCGAAACATTCTTGGATGTTGCACGGAGATTGAAAACTATTTCTTCCTTCCACTTCTGTAGGTTCTCACTGGCTGATGAGGCCAATGTGTGATCCATAGGCTTGAACAGGTGGTTTGTGATGGAGTTGAGGTGGGAATTGAAATTGGTTTATTACTTGCCTGATGGTACAAGAGTCTGATGGTTGAGGGGTCATAACTGTTCCTGAACCTGATAGTGTGAGTCCTGAGGCTCCTGTACATTCTTCCTGATGGCATCAGTGACAAAAGAGCACGAGCTGGATGGTGGTGTCCCTGATGATGGATGCTGCTTTCCTGCAACAATACTCTCAATGGCAGGGAGGGCTTCACCCATAATAGACTGGTGCATATCCACTATTTTTGTAGCATTTTCCACTCCAGGGCATTGATGTTTCCCATACCAGGCTGTGATGCAGCAAGTCAATATACTCTCCATTACATATCTATAGAAGTTTGCCAAAGTTTTAGATGTGATGCTGAATCTTCTCAAACTCCTAACAAAGTAGAGGCGCTGCCCTGCTTTCTTCATAATTGCATTTATATGTTGGGCCCAGAAAAGTTCCTCTGAAATGATAACACTGAGGAATTTAAAGTTGCTGACCCTTTCCACTTCTGATGCCCCGATGAGGACTGGTTCATGGACCTCTGGTTTCCTCCTCCTGAAGTCAATAATCAGCCCCTTGGTCTTGCTGACATTGAGAAAGGGGTTGTTTGTTTATTTATTGAGATACAACATGGAATAGGATCTACTGCACCTTCAAGTAACACCACACAGCAATCCCCTGATTTAATCCTAGCATAATCATGGGACAGTTTATAAACAAAAACAATTAACCTACCAACCAGTAGAGTTTTGGACTGTGGGAGGAAATTGGAGCACCTGGAGGAAACACACACAGTCAAAGGGAGAACTTACAACCTCCTTACAGTCAGTGGTGGGAATTGACCCAGGTCACCTGCACTGTAAAGTGTTCTGCTAACCTCTACAGTGCCCGCTGCCCCTGTTATTGTTGTGACACCATTCAGCCAGATTTTCTATCTCCATCCTATGTGCTGAATCATCACCACCTTTGATTCGGCCAATGACAGTGCTGTCCTCAGCAAACTTGAATATGGCATTGGAGCTGTGCTTAGCCACACAGTCATAAGTGTAAAGCGAGTAGAGCATGGAGGCAAATACACAGCTTTGTGGTGCACCCGTGCTGGTGTAGATTGTGGAGGAGATGCTGTTGCCAATCCAAACTAACTGAAGATTGCAAGTGAGGAAACTGAGGATCCATCTGCACAGGGAGGTATTGAGCCCAAGCTCTTGTAGCTTATTGATTAGTTTTGAGGGGATGATAGTATTGAATTCTGAGTTCTCATCAACGAAGAGCATCCTGATGTATACATCCTTGTTGTCCAGATTTTCTAGGGTTGAATGAAGTTAATGAGATGGCATCTGCTGTGGGACTGTTGCTCCCGTAGGCATATTGGAGCAGATCCAAGTTGCTACTCAGGCAGAAGTTGATCTGTTTCATCACCAACCTCTCAAAACACTTCATCAGTGTGGATGTAAGTGCTACTGGATGTTAGTCATTGAGGCAGGTTACTTGCTCCTCTTAGGCTTCGGTATAAGTGAAGCCAGCTTGAAGCAGGCGGGTAACTCAGATTGCTGAAGTGAGAAGTTAACATTATCAGTGAACACTTCCGCCAGTTGGTCAGCACATGTCAACCATCAAGCTCTTGAACCAAAGGGGATAACTTCACTCAACTTCACTTGCCCCATCACTGAAATGTTCCCACAACCTATGGACTCACCTTCAAGGATTCTTTATCTCATGTTCTTGATAGTTATTGCTTATTTATTTATTGTTATTCTTTTTCAATTTGAATAGCTTGCTGTCTTTCGCACACTGGTTGAATGCCCAGTTGATGCAGTATTTCATTAATTCTATTATGATTTATTGGGTATGCCTGCCAGGAAATTAATTGAAGGGTTGTATATGGTGATAAACATGTACTTTTATAATAAATTTACTTTGGACTTCTGAACTTTGAACTTTACAGTCGCATGTACCAAGGTGCAGTGTAAAACTTGTCTTGCACGGATCAAATCATTACACAATGCCAAATAAAGGCAAAATAATACCAGTGCAAAATGAAGTGTGGTAGCTACTGAGAAACTGCAGTACAGGTAGACAAAATATTGCAAGATCAGAACTGCAGGATTGTGAGGTCAGGTGTCCATCTTTTCATGGATAGGTTGTTTGGGAGATTGTGCACCCTTTCCCACACTTCTGCTGTTTATTTTTGCTCATTTCAAAGGTCTTTATGTTCTCAATCTGATTGCAAATGTTATGTTGTTATGTTCAAATGTAATTATGTTCATGAGCCAATAAGGACATTCTCTGAAGGCTTTGAGAAGATCCTTGAATATTATCCTCTATCCACTTGATAATCTCTTCCCACGAAGGAACTCTCAACAGTGTAACACTTCCAAGGACCTAATTAATACTGGACATGCAAATGATGTGGCCTAACTATTGAAAGCAAATAGCTATTTATTGCAACTAGCCATGCAATAGCAAGGCTGTTTGCCTGGAGGAGGTGGGAGAGGATACCAGCCTTATCACTTGCACTCCCTGTGATTTAGGAGGATTTCAGAGAGACAGATTTGGTGGGATAATTCCAATTGTTTGAGATGTCTGCTGCACTGGCCCTGGAATAGAGATGATGTTGGTTGAACATCTTCCCTTCCATCATGGAGATGACACCCACTGGAGTACGAGGTCAGTTGTAAGTGAATTCTGAGGAAGACCGTGAAGTGATGAGGCAATCATAAGACATAGCAGATTAGGCCATTCAGCCCATCAAGCCTGCTCCACTATTCCATCATGGCTGATTTGCTACCAATTCCAAACCTAATTCTCCTGTCTTCTCCCCAATAACCTTTCTATTCAAACCCTTGCTATTCAGGAACCGATCAACCTCTACTTTAAATATACCTAATGACTTGGCTCCCAAGGCCGTTTGTGGCAATGAATTCCACAGATTCACTACTTTCTGATGAAAGAAATTCCTCCTTAACTCTGTTCTAAAGGGACCTTGTTCTATTCTGGACCCAGTTCTGCTCTCTAGTCCGAAATTCCCTCACTGTAGGAAACATTCTCTCCACATCCACTCTATCTAGGGCTTTTAATATTCAGTAGGTTTCAATGAGATCCCACCCCCCCCTCGTTCTTCTAAATACCAGCGAGTTCAAGCATACAACCATCAAATGCTCCTCGTATGTTAACCCTTTAATTCCCAAGATCATTCTCATGAACCTCCTCAAGATCCACTCTAATGCTAGCATTTTCATTCTTAGATAAGAAAATGGTCTGATCAATGCCATGTACAGTCTCAGCACCTTCTCCACACAGGCAAAAAAAAAGCTCCTGATGGATCACACCAGACATTACTCTATCTCTGCTTCTTGAAATTTGAACTTTGAGAAACCCCTCCGGGAGTCTGATAACAGCAGGATAGAAGCAGTGCTTGAGCCTGCTCTCAAGCTTTTGTGTTTTCTGCCTGACGGGAGAGGGAAGGAGAGAGAATGACCGGGGTGGGAGGGTTGTTGGCTGCCTTCCCAAGGCAGCGAGTTGACTGATTGCAGAGGACGTAAAAACCCACAAGGCCACAGCTGTTTGAATCTGGATTGTGAAGCCGGCCAAGTTACAACTGCCTCTCAGTGTAATCATGGAACATTATACAAATGTGACATTGGTTACGAAAAATAACCTCATTACTTTATCAACCATCAAAATCAAACTTGCAGATCTATCACTGGTAACAATGTTTCCTTGGTCCTTATTACTTCACATGTGTTAGCAATTGGTTCAGATTAAAAGAGGACATCTTTATGATGCAATTATCTGAGGGAAAAGTGAATAAATGGCCTATTAAGACATCATTGACTTAGCAACAGGGAGTACATGTCATGACAACTTAGCAACTAACTAGATTGGCAGGGGACCAGCTTGCCGCTCTTTCTCTGGAATGTAACATTGCTAATAAAATGGCACCATATGTGAATTAAAAATGTTTGCACCAGGGAGTTGGATTAGCATGCTGGGTTATCACCTATGGCACTCCAACTTAGCCTAACAGGATAGAATGGTAGAAATGTTACGGAACTGAAGGAAATCACTCAAATTATTTCATCTATGCTAACTCCGAGAGGGACAAATTCTATTTTTTTAATTTTTATTTAGAGACACAGCACAGTAACAGGCCCTTCCTGTCCAACGAGCCTGATCACCCAGTTATAGCCATGTGAATGATTAGCCTAACTGATTCATCTTTGGAGTGTGGGAGGTAACAGGAGCACCTAGAGGAAACCCACTCAAAAGGTTCAAATGTTTAAAGCTTCATTTGTTATCAAAGCATGCACCCAAATACAACTCTGAGATTTGTTTTCTCCAGATAGCCACGGAACAGAGAACAAACATGTAAGTCATTCCGAGAGAAACATCAGACCCACCCATGCCCCCGGCACAAAATGAATGGCAGCACAATCATCAACCCCAACAACCCCTCCCCCAGACAAATAACTAACAGTACAGTCACGGAGAGAACGTACAGACTCCTTACAGATGGCAATGGAAGTTGAACTCAGGTTGCTGGCACTGTAACAGCATTACACCAATGGCTACTCCACCTTGCCACCCAATTCATCAGCTGTTTTCCCAGACATTGGGCCAAACATGGGAAATTGTCTCTAGATCCCCATTAATCTTTCCTATATCTGTTCTCTCTCCTATACCTATTTCCTAAACCTTTCCTATTTAGACCCTACAAAAGTCCTTTAAATTTTGTTATTACACCTGCCTCAACCGCTTTTCTAGCAGCTCATTCCATGTACTCACCACCCTCTGTATGAGTTCTTAAATCTTTCCCTTAAGCCTAAATCTTCTGGTTCTTGATTCCTCAACTCTGGGGAAAAGACAATTTGCATACACCCTACACATTTATACACTTCTACAAAGTAATCCCTTAATTTCCTACGTTCTCCAGAATAAATTCCTAGCCTGCCTAACCTCTCACTATAAACCATAGCATAGCATGGTAGGAATATTATACCACTGATGGAAATCATTGAACATATTGACTCTAGACAATCTCCTCATGGAACAAAGTCTGTTTTTTTATTTTATTTAGTGATACAGCTTGGTAGCAAGTCCTTCTGGCCCAACAAGCTCGCACCACCCAATTACTCCCATGTGACCAATTAACCCATTAACTAGAACAGGTTTCTGCCAAACCTGGCGACTGTGCTCCACCCCTTGAACTCACTACCTTGCTCCATCAGGAAGAAATGACAATGGACAAAACAATTTGAAGTGGCTTTAAAAAAGGTCAAAGAAATGGTAATGTCAGACATTGTTCTCACACATTGGCATCTACGTCGTCCAGTGAAGCTTGCTTGTGACGCTTGGCCTTATGGGATAGGTGCAGTCATGTCACATGATGTGAGTGATGGAAGTGAATGCCCCAGAGCATTTGCATCATGTCCCTGACCTCTGCGGAGAAAAATACACACAGATTAACAGAGAGGCCTAGAGCTTGGTTTGGGGTGTAAAAGGTTTCAACCTGTACTCATATAGGATCAAGTTTATCCTCATTTCTGATCATCAACGGCCAGTGTCCATTTTGAATCCACAGAAGGGTGTTCCACTAACAGCAGCATGAATGCAGATAAGGGCACTGTTTCTCGGAGGACACAATTACACAATCAAATTCAAGAGGAAGACTAATCACAGAAATACTGATGGATTGTCCCATTTATCCTTGGAAAAGGAATTACCTGAATAATTTATGAAAGGAAATGCTCCTCATGACGTATTCTACCTAATACAAATCAGAAGTTTCACTATTACAGCAGAGATAATCCAAAAGGAAATCTGTAAGATCCCATGCTGGCTCAGGTCTACATAGCTACACAAAATGGCTGGAATGTGCAGCAGAAATCCCAGTTCCCCCATTTTTGTCCGTACCGGAATGAACTTGCCCTTAACAGGGGTTGCCTTATCTGGGGATTGAGAGATGTTATACCATCTCAGCTGAGTGTTAAAGTGTTGGAGGAGCTACATGCCAGTCATCAAGATGTGGTCAAAATGAAAGCATTGGCTCAAACTTTGTCTGGTGGCCTGGGATAGATCAGCAGATCGAGTAACTCACCATGCACTGTTCGGGATGCCAACATGTCTCGAAGATGCCAGGAGCAGTGCTTCTCCTATTCCTGGAATGGCCTGCATGCCCTGACAGAGGATTCATGTGGATTTTGCCAGACCATTCATGGGCACAGATTTCTTGGTGGTAGTGGATGCAGCTACGAAGTGGCCAGAAGTGTTCTCAATTGCCTCCACTATACCTTTGCACACTGTTCATGTGTTGAGGAACACACACAAAAAATGCTGGTGGAACGCAGTAGCCCAGGCAGCACCTAAAGGGAGAAGACCTAGGGTCTTGGCCCAAAATGCCGACAGTGCTTCTCCCTATAGATGCTGCCTGCCCTGCTGCGTTCCACCAGCATTTCTTGTGTGTGTTGCTTGAATTTCCAGCATCTGCAGATTTCCCCGTGTTTGTCATGTGTTGAGGAGCCCCTTTGCAAGGACTGGTGTTCCAGAACAGTTAGGCAAGGACAATGGACCACAGTCTGTGGTGGAACAATTTCAGTCATTCCTGAAAATGAATGGAATAAGACATACAAGGGGTGATTGATAAGTCTGTGGCCTAAGATAGAAGGAGTCAGTTTTAGAAAACCTAGCACATTTATTTTTCAACATAGTCCCCTCTTACACTTAGTCCAGCAGTCGTGGAGCATACAGATCTTGGACCAGAAAGTGTCCACAGCAGGGGTAATTGATAAGTTCATGGCCTGCTGTAGAAAGAGATGAGTTATACAGCTCTCGTTACATGCACATGCAGGTCAACTCTTTCAGTGATTATGCAGAAAGTTTGAAGTTAATAACTCATCTCTTTCTACCTTAGGCCAGGAACTTAACAATCACCCCTGATGAGTTCAAACTTCAAACTTTCTGCATAATCACTCAAAGAGATGAACTGCATGTGCACTTAACAAGAGCTGTATAACTCATCTTCTTCTACCTTAGGTCACAAACTTATCAATCACCCCTGCTGTGGACACTTTCTGGAGGTCCAAGATCCACATGCTGCATGACCACTGGACTAAGTGTGTAAATGTAAGGAGGGGACTATGTTGAAAAATAGATGTGCTAGGTTTTCTGAAATTGCCTCTTTCTTCCTTAGGCCACAGACTTATCAATCACCCCTCGTATCACCCAGCTGCAAATGGCTTGGCGGGAAGGTTTGTCCAGAGTCTGAAGAACTCACTGCGAGCAACATCAGCAGACACACTACACTGACACTACATCAGAAGCTTGCTAATTTCTTCCTTACACATCACAATGCAGCACACTCCCTGACCAACAATTCACCAGCTAAGCTGTTCCTGGGTCAGCCATTGCCTTCATACTTGGAGCTCCTCAAACCCAATCTCAGAAGCTGTATGCAGGACAAACAGCTGAGACAAATTCAATGCTCCTCAAACAAGGAGGTTCAATGTTTCACTTCTGGAGAAGCAGTCCTGGTGAGGGCCTACTAAGATGATCAAAAGTGGGTCCTTGGAAAGATTAAGGATAGAATTGGACCACTCTCCTACACAGTGGCTATCATCCGGAGATGACACATCAATCAATGGAGGAAAGCAGAGTCAATCGTTGGAGAAGAAAGGTGGACAGAGCTGACAGAACCACTACCTACAGTCCCAGCGGCAATTGCTACAACCACCATGGATGAGATCTAGGAACCTAAGATTATTTCACAGACACGGGTTTCACCAGTCAAGCAGTATGATCCCCATTATGAGGAAAGACATTATCTTACAAGAATAAAAAATCCTCCACAGAGGTTAAACCCCTAGGCCTGAATGGGACAATTTAAAATTTACTATGCTGTGGATGTCTAGATAGTAGTTCTATTATACAGAATACTGTGTATATAGTTGAGGTGTATTTTGTATTGAGTTGGAGTTCATAGTTAAGCAGGGGGGGAAAGTTGTGTATTTACTATTTCA
Source organism: Hypanus sabinus (assembly GCF_030144855.1). Lineage (NCBI taxonomy): Eukaryota > Metazoa > Chordata > Chondrichthyes > Myliobatiformes > Dasyatidae > Hypanus > Hypanus sabinus. Next base: position 26,181,736 of record NC_082718.1, read on the forward strand.
GTAATATTGTAAATATATTGTTGATTAAACATCCTTTGTTGTTTACATAATGCACTGCGGGTTATATGTAAAAGTATGTAAATGGCATACGTCATTACACCATCATGTCATACATGTATGCTTCACTTAAAGTGAAAAACGAAGTTTGACTCACATTTCCGGCTCCCTTATTTTCCTTTTAATTATTTTTATGGGGTTACATAACATAACATGTACCCCTTTGGAATGAGGAGGAAAACGGAGCTCCTGGAGGAAACTCACGTGGTCATGGAAAGAATATACAAACTCTGAATAGACAGCGCTGCGAATTTTTGATCCAAAGATCTCTTTCATGCCAGCATACATTTGTGTACTTCCTCTAATGTACTAAAATGTTTCAAGATGCCTTATATTAGGAAAGTCTATTTGAATTGAGGCCGCCGTTAGTCAGAGTCAATCATGGAAGTTGTGTCTTGGCTCTCTACAATAAGTCAATATGCAAGCCAAAGCAGTATGATATGGAGAGCAAGCTGTTGCCCATGCAGCAAGCTCCCTCTCTCCATGCAACTGATGAATCCATACGAACGGCAGAGACGGCAGTTTGGCACCAGCAGCATCGCAAGCATTGAACTCAACGTAGGACTGCTTCAGGGACTCCAGCTCTGGATTTTTCCTCCGGGTTCACTCCCAAAGCCTTACTCATGAGTGGGTATTGTCACAAGGCAGTGGAGATTTGAGGTCAGAGCTTTCCCTCTCCTAAATGAGGTAGCAATCATAGCTAACAAATCCCATTTGCTTGTAGCGTCTGGTTTTGAGGAGCCAGTGACCTGCCTTTGCACCTTCTCCTGTCAGTAGAAATGGTTCTGATAGGCTTAGTAGCTGAGCCACAATTGAAAGCCAGGACCTGTATTTGGTTGTCTGAGATGATTTGAGATGCACTCCATTGGGAGCATTTACTAGGTAGTGTGAGCTTATCACTTCTACACCCCCTCCCCTTGGCTATGACAACCTTAACCGTAAATACAGTTTGGACTATCAGCAATATAAACAAACTCGGGTAGATACTTGTCCTCTGTTAATCATGTAATTTGTGTGTTAAACACTGGTTCTGAAGTTGAATTTCATTAATCCCAGTAGAGCTTAAATTTCAGAGGCTGAAATCAATTTGTGTGCTGAGAACATAGAACACTACCTCATAGTGTGGGCTCTTTGTCCCATGATGTTGTGCCAACCTTATAAACTCCTCACAGCTATCTAACCCTTCACTCCTACATAGCCCTTCATTTTTCTATCATCTTGTAAGAGTTTCTTAACTGTCCCTAGTGTATCTGCCTCTCCCATCACCCATGGCAGGGTGTTCCTCTCATTCAGCCAAGAATGATTTTTTACAGTACTGTTTCACAGGGAAGAGGATAAATTCCAGGAAGGAATCTTGAAGCGGGAAGCTAGCCCACTTCTGAGAGGTACCTATTTTTAGAAGCAAGAGGTAAGTTTGTTCTTGGACTGTAATCATGTTACAGCAGACACACAGAAGGAAAGGCCTGGCTGACGCCAGAGTACGGCGAGTAGAACTGCTGTCTCACAGCTCCTGCAACTTAGATTCAATCCTGGCATCCAGTGTTCTTCCTGTGATCGTGTACGTTTCTGCCTGGAGCTCCGCTTTCTGGCCACGTACCAAAGACTTGCAGCTTGATAGTTTAATTGGACGCAGGGCTTGGTGTTTAGGCATGGAGTGAGGGGTGCGTGTTGAAAATGTGGGAAGATAGCAGTGGAAATGATTGGACTCGATGGGGAGAAAGATCTGTTTCTATGCTGACTGTACTGAAGCAACTATGAAGGAGAAATGCCACTAAAGTCCATCTCTAAACATGGAACACGAGTATTGTCATGTGCACAAGTACATGTGAGGGAAAAGACACATGCTGAATTTTGAGTGTTACTCAGGTCTGAATGACTAACGTGAGTTGAGAGAAAAGTCCCCTTCAAGTTAATTTGATTTCAGATCAAATGACAGCTACAGTGAAAAATGACATGACATTTGTAATATAAACACGCCCAGCCATCTCCTTATAAGACAATGTTTATTAGGATGTGCTGTTGACCATGTTTGGACTGGTAGATTAACTGGCCACTGTAAATTGCCCTGAGTGTGTTGGTGAATATCTGGGGGAGTTAATATGAATGTAGGAAGAATAAAAATGGGATTAATATAGGAATAGTCCAAATACGTAGGCAGTTGATGGTCGACAGGAAATCTGCGAGCTGTTGAGTTGTCCATTGCAACAACAACTTCCTTTTAACTTGCACCGTTCCCTACTTGAGCATCTTGGAAAGTATGGTAGAGAAACAGTGAAATTCTTCACAGTGCCAGTGATCACAATCAGGGTTCAATCCCTGCTGCAGTCTGTATGGAGTTTGTATGTTCTCCCATGATTGTGCGGGTTTCCTCCAAGTGCTCCAGTTTCCCCCACATAAGTTGCGGGCATGCTATGTTGGTGCCAGGAGCATGGCAACTCTAGCAGACGGCACCCAGTAGACCTTCAGACTGTGTTGGTCATTGACACAAACAACACATTTCACTCTATGTTTTGATGATCCGATGTACATTTAATAAATAAAGCTAATCTTTATCTTTCAAGTCACTTTTTCAGATTAGCCTTGAACCTGGTGGTAGGTGCTTTCATGCCCAAGGGGAGAAAATGCCAGAGGTGGCTGGGTCTTTGATTATTTTTTTATACAGTAACATGCACTTCCAGCTTAATGAGCCCACGCCGCCCAATTACGCCCATGTAACCAATTAACCTGCTTGGAATATGGGTACCTGGTGGAAACTCAGGCAGGGAGAATGTACAAACTCATTACAAACAGCGGTATGAATTAAACCTAGGTCACTGGCACTGTAATAGTGTTACACTAACCACTACACTATGTTGGCTGCTTCATCAATCAAATTTGAGGACATGCATTAGAGAGGCACATTGGAGGGTTCTAAGGTTCAAGGTTCAAGATTGTTTCATGTCATTTCCAGTACACAATGTAAAGAAGAACAGAATTGTTATTCCAGGTCTGATGCATCTCAAATAGAACACAATAAGATAAAGAACACAATAATAAAAAAGCACACCGAATGTATATATTTAAGATTGCTTATGCACATATATTGATTGTATGTAAATAAATTGACAGTAGGCACACAATGTATAAACATAAGTTGACTGACAAGAAATAATAAAGTAGACATGGTGGGGTGTGTGGAGGGATAAGTTCATGAGTGGAGGCGTTGATCAGCTTTCCTCCTTCGGGAAAGTAACACTTTTTGAGTCTGGTGGTCTTGGCGTGGATGCTATGTAGCATCCACCCTGATGGGAGTGAGACAAACAGTCCATAAGCAGGGCCGGTAGGATCCTTCCTGATGTAACAGACCCTTATCTTACACCTTTTTGTATATATGTCTTTCATGGCGGGTGAGCTGGTGCCGCTGATGCGCTGGGCATTTTTGATTAGTCTTCCTTTTGTTGTAGGCAGTTGCACCTTCCTGTACGCTGCGGTGCAGTTTCCATGCAATGCAGTGATGCAGCGTGTTAAGATGCTCTCTATTGCACATTTGTAGAAGGACATGAATATTGATATGCAATGACCAGCTCTCATCAGCCACCTTAGAAGGTAAAGGCATTGGTGAGCTTTCTTGATTGAGTAGGATGTGGGCTTGGATCAGAAGAGGTTGTGCGAGAAGGGCACTCCCAGGAATTTGAAACTGCTGTGCTGCTGACGTAAAGAGGTGTGTGAGTGGTGTGAGTTCTAAAGTTGATAACAATCCACTTTGTCTTACTAACGTGGGGCAATAGGTTATTTGCCAAGTGCCAGGCTTTGAAATTTTCCACCTCCTCTTTATAGGCCATCTCATCAGTGTGAGTGATGAGCCCCAGCACTTTTGGGATGGAGAAAAAAGAGAAAGGGCAGGCCAAGATCTTTCCTCTCTGCGACGTTGCCTTGTTGACAGATGGCTCTGACAACAATGAGAGTTTCCGAATTGAGGCATTGCCAGCAGCTGGTGTGTGTTTGCAGGCCAGGAGATCATGTATGAGTAGATCAGATCAGGTCAGATTAGGACATGATCAGGCAGATTCAAGTTGATGCCCACCCACCATCGGGTACATCTTGTACAGGTGATACCTTAAGAAAACAACATCTAACATTAAGGACCCTCACCATCCAGGCCATGCCCTCTTCTCATTACTATCATCAGGGAATAGGTTCAAAAGTCTGAAGACACACACTCAACATTTTATGGACAGCTTCTTCCCCTCTGCTATTTGATTTCTGAATGGACCATGAACCTGTGATCACTACCTCATTTTTTGCACTACTTTTTAAAAATTTCTTATTGTAACTTGTAATTTTAATGTACTACACTGTACTGCTGCCATAAAGCAACAAATTTCACAACACATGACAATGATAGTAAACCTGATTCTGATTTTTCTGACTCCAGTTCATAGAAAATGGATTGAGCGAGGTTTGCCAGGAATGTGTTGGAATAACCAAGTTTAAAGGTAATAAAACATCAGATAAGCCCTTCAGCAGCAGACAGACTGAGACAGTTCAAGAGCCAAGTAGTGTTGCAAAGGTAGAAATGGGCCCAATAACACAAAGCATTTGCAATGACAAATATTTAAAGGTTAATTTATATACGATCATTTTCTTCATGAGCTGTGCATAATTGTTTGGATTTTTACTTTCACATTTCTGCTGTAAGTCACTTCTGATTTGCTTGACAGTGAAGCATTCCAAGAGGAGCCCAGTAAAGGAGAAACAATAGGGACCCTTTTCCTTCAAAAGGATATTTTTAAATAGCCTCTGTAATATGATTGTGCCTGAGGGACTAGTTCACAGTCAGTGAGACCGAATTGACAAACACAGGAGAAAAATGAAGAGAGTTACATTTTTCACAATGGAAAAACAATGGAGCCTTTGTGGAGTTTGATGAGAATTTGCCAGGGCTGCCCAGCTTTTGATGATACCACATCAATCCTGCGCAGTGTTCAAAATCTTCCTGCAGAATGCAGCAATTGCACCAGAAATTAATTGAAAGGAACTGTGATTGTGGACTAACAAACAGTTGGGAAAGATGGCAAGAAGGGAGGTGAGAGAGGGTAGGGGGTGAAGGCATCTACTCCCTGAGTATTCAATGGGAATTTTTGGTAATGGAGGAGGGTTGAACTTCCACCAAATGCGTAATTACTCACTTGTTTTAATAAAAGTTGATGCTGCGCAATTAATCCTCTGCACTCAAGATATATGTAAACTGACACAATTAACCAAGCACAAACATAAGAGATTCTTCAGGTGCTAAAAATCCTAAAAAAACACACACAAAATGCTGGAGCAACTCAATGAGTCGGGTAGCATCTATGGTTAGGAATAAACAGTTTAAGTTTTAGACCCTTCATCAGGATTGGAGAGGAAGGGAGAAGTCAGAATAAGAAGACGGGAGGAGGGAAGGGAGGGAGTACAAACAGGCAGATGTTAGTTGAGACTGGATGAGGGGAAGGTGGATGGCTGAGATGGGGGGAAGAAAGTAAGAAGCTGGGAGGTGATAGATGGAAGAAGTAAAGGATTGAAGAAGAAAGAATCTGATAAGAAAGGACAGTGGACCATGGAAGAAAAGGAAGGAGGGGAATCTGTGAGAGGTAATGGGCAGGTTAACAGAAGAGAAGAGGTGACAGATTAACCGGAATGGAGAATGGAAAAAGAGGGATGGATGGAGGGAGTGAGAAATTAGTGGAAATTAGAGAAATCAGCATTCATGGCAGCAGGTTGGAGGCTACCCTGGCTGAATACAAGGTGCCATTCCTCCAAGCAGAGTATGGCCTCATCATGGCAGTAGAGGAGGCCATGGACAAACATGTCAGAATAGGAATGGGAAGTCAAAAGCTAAGTTAACCACTGTTGACTATGGAAGAGCCTGAACATTTGAAATTCTCAAGCCTATTCATCAGTGAGGTTAATCAGAATTTGTAGAGGGTGAAGTGTGCTCTTCCTCCTTCAGTCTCTATCTCCACATACCCTTTACACTTAAAGGAGTTTGCTACTATTAAGTATTTTTGACGTACTGTCATCAGATCCTGTCATCAGGAAACCTTGTTTCCCTCTCTGTAGATGTCCCATTGTCTATTCCTAATCTCCTCTACATTTTAAATACCCGTTTGCCTTCAATAGGCAACAGTTAGAAAACTGAGTGGGAAGAGAGTTCCAGTGTGATTTTTGTTCTGGTGTAGGAAAATGTTAAATCGTGTCCAGGAGGGTTGGAAGCCGCAGGTCGAGATTCGGTCCGTGCAACTAAACTTGGACTGGGAACGTTTTCTCCTTCGAAATGCAGAGCAAGCGAGTAAGGAGTTAAAAGTACTCCCCCCTCCCCCACCCCCAAACCTCCTATGTGTTCTCTCTCTCTCGAATGTGTGGTGTATAGTCCTATGAGTTGAACTGCAGGGTTACACACGGGTCTATATACACATAATAAATCCTCAGCGACTGACTCTGTAGACAACAGACTTCAGTCAGGTGGGGTGAAGGAGGGGAGACTTCAGACCTGCCAGGACCCCGGGACGCTGGCGCACTATGACTTTACCTCAGTTTTCTCTCGTGTAGGGAACACTGCAGGTAGGTTTGAAACCCAGCGGAAAGATAGGGGCGGAACAGATTGATGCAATACTGACAGAAAATCAAATCATCGGAAAGCCCTCCGTGTGCGTGTGCAGGACAGCTGGAAGATTCTGGAGTGCGAATTTTAACAGACTGCATTTGTTTCTCTGATTTAGGATATAACCGAGAGCAACCAAGGAGCAACCTTTCGGAGTATTTGAACCCGAATCTGCGAAGACACCGTGGTAAGGCAGATCAATTTATTCCACTCACTTGCTTTACACAATTGTAAATTGGACTTCCGTTATTGAGGCGGTCACACTTCGGCCGGGCTTGTCCAGTCGGCACTTCCTTGGCGCAAGGTGCGGAAGTGCCCCCTTCTCTGACCTCTCCATCCCGCAGACTGTCACGGGGGCATTTACCCAGTTCCCCGTGAAGTCTCGCTCAGCCATGTGCCGTTGTCTGTTGGTGAAAACAAGGGGTTTACTCGCCTTTCCCGAGGACAGACGAGCTTCTGGCACTGCACAGACCCAGTTGTGTACGGTGATCTCGCTCTCTCTCTCTCCTCCCCCCTCCATTCGCAGTAGTGATATAGACACTTTGTTTCTTACAGTGAGTAGTTCCCCGGTTATAGAAAAGTGATTTCTGTAAAGCAACCTTTTTGCCATTAAACAACTTTGGAAACCCAGTTTCCTAACAGGGGAAACAATTGAACAGTTATATACTTTACATTTCATGAGGTACCAGAGGTTTAAAAAAAATCCTGTAACCCCCCCCCCCCACCCGGATTTTGCCAACATAACCATCTGTTGGCTGCTGTTCATAGCTTTAAGCATTTACTCTGTTTCATTCTCCCTGGAGGTCTGTCTGTCTTCACCATGAAAGTCTGGGTGCGCGGAGACACCGTAAAGTACTGCTCGTGTTTGGCTATCAGACGCAGGGCAAGGACATAGCTGAAGCGACCGTGTTCTTCACTCTCTCTCGGCACTGAGCAAACCTATTTTCCGTTCTTTATTAAGTCGTCGTGGAGAAGTGTTGCAGGGATTCAAAATGATATCACAGAACTAAACGAAAAATACCAGTTCTAGTTCCATAAATTATTTACAGTAAGGTCATATGTTTGATGCGAGGAGACTTGCCGGTGAAGCGAGTAGAAGGTGCTTAAATAAACCATATGCACTCTGAGCCTGGGCTGCGTCCAGGTATCTCGTCAACAGGGCTAAATGTTTAACCCCCTAAACACAGGTTAGATAAACAGGGACTGTGTTGGGCGATTTCTCAGTACTTTCGGCAGCAGCTAAATGTCGCCCCAGATCTATGGCTGTTGTTATTTTAATATCTCAGCGCGGTTCAGCGGGGACTCTGTATCTGGCTACCCGTTGGACTAACGCCGGCTTTGCCTACTTCGAAATATTTACTTAAGGCGTAGGCGGAGAAAGAAGGCACCAACATCACGCAAGACAAAGACCCGCACATCCGTGGGTCCACTGCAGTTCGCACATGTCCAACTCTCTCAGCCGGTTTGAGTTGGCAGACTAGGCCAGACAGTTCACTGATTTGTTGCAACAGAAATTGTGGACTTTCTTGTAAAATTTCTCCTGCAGGTTTAATTAGCCATATCGACGTAAGAGGTGGCATAGCTGAAGTATTGTGGGCTGTCAAGTGTGAAAGAAAATTGCAAATAATTATGTCCCCCAAGATGATCCAGATGTAGGTCATTCTATTTGAATACAGGTTTCCGGGGACTGGAAGTGTACTATAATTTAGGTTGCTTATTTGCAGAATGCTTAATCTTTCTTTCACTTGGCACATGAATGTGAGCTTTAAACATTTTCTTTTTCTCTCTCTCTCTCTCTCTCTCTCTCTCTCTCTCTCTCTCTCTCTCTCTCTCTCTCTCTCTCTCTCTCTCTCTCAAAAATAAAAAAGGTAATATTGTGAGAGATTGCATTCAGCACTGCATCAAGTATTGGTCACTATACCTGTGAAATGATATTATTTCCCCTGAGAAAGTGCAGCGTAGAGCCACCAAGATGATATCCGATCTTGGAAATATAAATTGAGGGGATGTGGGGGAAGGTCACTCAACCATTGCCTGCTGGAGAATAGGAGACTTCAGATGACCTAATAAATGTTCCAAAAGAATGAATTGGGGGGTTGATGAGAGTCACAGTGGCAAATAGTTCAGCTGGGTGAGAAAACCTTGGCACACTGTATAAGATTCAGGGACTTTGAAAGATCCAGACAGATATTCACTCAAAAGGTTATAAATGATAAACTGCGTGTTTGTTTTAAGAAAATAACATTTTGGGAATTGGGAGACGGTATTCTGTCAATTATATCACCCAAAAGATTTAGTGTGAGGGTTTAAAATGTTTTGTAAATTATCAACACCCGGAGTCTCTGTTCTCGGTTTCAGTAAGAATGTTATAGATGGATTGTGTGTATAGAGAAAGACATTCCGTCTTCTGGAGTTAAAGATTTTTTTTTGTATTGATAAGTATCAAACATCAGGTGCATTAAAGACTCAAACATATCTAGCTGAGCTTTTTATTTATGCTGACTCTCTTGCAGTACACGGAGTATGCTGAGGAGTCCAATGAGGAGGAAGGAATTAATCCACAATGTTGTGTGCAACGTTTACCCATTACTTAGCTTTATGTTCAAGGCTCAAAGTAAATACATTATCAAAGTGTGTATATGTATACTATGCTGAGATTCATTTTCTTACAGGCATTCATAGTAGAACAAAGAAATACAATAAAATCGATGAGAAGCTACTCACAAGGAAAGACTGGCAAACAAGAGAAGCCAAACTGTGCAAATACAAAAAAGTAATAATAAATAAATAGGTACTGAGGAATTGAGTTGTAAAGTCCTGGAAAGCGAGCCTGTAGGTTGTGGAATTGGTTCAGTGTTCAGGTGAAAGAAGTTATCCACCTAATCTGGTTCAGGAGCCTGATAGGTGAAGGGTAACCACTGTTCCTGAACTTGGTGAAGTGGGACCTAAGGCTCCTGTACGTCCTCCACGATGGCAGCAATGAGAAGAGAGCCTGGCCTGGATGGCAGAGACCCTTGATGATGATGGGTGCTGTCTTCTTGTGGCAGTGCTCCTTGTAGATGTGCTGAATAGTGGGGAGGGCTTTTCCTGTTATTTATTTAGAGAGACATTGTGGAATAGGCCTTTCTGGCCCATCGAGGTACACTGCCCACAACCCAGATTTAAACCTAACCTATTCACAGCACAATTTACAATGACCAATTAACCTACCCGGTACACCTTTGGACTGTGGGAGGAAACTGGAGAAAACCCACTAATTTCACAGGGAGGACATACAGAGGACACTGGAATTGAACTCTGTACTGCAATGCCCTGAGCTGCAATAGTGTCACGCTAACTGTTACACTTCTGTGACACCATGAACGGGCTATGTGCCCCGCATTTTTTTTAGGCTAAGCCATTCTAGCTTTACTCAACTAGATTGTCTTGTTAGGAGCACCTTATTTAAATGAACCAGCTTGGACACATTTTCTACGTTAAAATAGTGAACATAATTTAAAGAAACATATTTGGCTTTTAAGCTACTAGGGCCACACTGTGCATACTTTATCTATTATGGACAATATGAATGCAAAGTTCATATTTTTAATCAAACTACGCTTCTTCACCATTGTGTTTGGATTAAAATTCCATTTTTAATTCAGGAAATTAATGAATGGTTGCCAGATCATTGTCCATTTTCCACAGTCCCTGTAAATAAGCAGGTGAATCTAGCTTAAAGAATGAAGGAATCCCATACTGTGACTTGCAAAAGACTAATTTTGCCCCAATGTTTGCAGGGACCAACTGTGATTTGTTCTGTCCACAGTTCCCAGGCAGCTAAAGCTGGTGGACATTTGTCATAAAGAGAGGATAGACAAACTTGGGTTGTTTTCTCTGGAGCACTGCAGGCTAAAGGAAGTCCTGATCAAATTTTATAGAATTATGAGAAATGTAGGTGGGGTATACTGTCTTTATCCCAGAGCTGAAATGTCTAATACTAAGGGGCAAGTTTTGAGGTTAGAGGGCATACGTCCGTAGGAGATGTGTAGGCAAAGTTTTCTTATACAGAATGGGCTGTCAGGAATGGCGTTGGAAGTGGATCCAAAAGAGGCATTTAAGAGGTACTTAAATGAGCAAAAAATGCAGAGATACCGACATTGTGTAAGTAGAAGAGATTAGTTTATTTAGGGATTTAATTACTATAATGATTTTGTTACAACATTGTGGGTCAAAGGACATGTTCCTGTGCTGTACTATTTAATGTTCTTTAACTTAAGCTGAGGAGTAAGCGATGAATGCTTGGAAAAGCTCTGAAAGGAGAGAGTGTAGTGTTTGCTGTAGCCTGGGCAGTCACAAAAATAAGGTCCTGCTGTAAAACTGATGTCTTTCTCACTTTCTGTGAGGGAGATTTTCTATCGTGACATCTCGCTCACTTTGCTGTTCCATGAAACACTGCAAGATAGTAAGACATTCAGACAATAGGTTTTTACTTAAAAACAATAGGCAATTTCAGAATGCTGGTTGCTTGTCCTTTTTTATATATTCAGGTTAGTGAATGATTTATAATTAAACAATTAGCTATATAATCAATATTGATAATATTTCATTGAGATGTGTCAGTATGGTTTAATAATTACAAACACGTAAACTAGCAGCAGGAGATCCCTCAAAGCTGATCCACCATTCAATATGATCATGGTTGTTCTGATGGCAACCTTAGTTCCTAATACCTGTTTGTTCCCGAAAATGCTTCACCCCATTGCCATGAAGAATCTATCTCGCTCTTCTTGAAAAATATCCAAAGGTTCATGTTTCAACAAAGAAGTTACAAATTCCAAAGAGAAAAGTCTAATAAGAATACCTTATCCTTGTATCACAAGGGCAACCACATGCATTTAAACAGTGGCCAGTAGATCCTGATTCTCCCACCAGAGGAAAGATCCTCTTCACATCCATTCTCCCTCTATATGTTCAAGATTAAAGTTTATTTATCATGTGTATTTCAAAATGTAGAACGAAATGCATCATTAACAACCAACATAGCCGAGAGTGTGCTGAGAGCCGACCACAAGTGTCACCACAGATTCGGGCTCCAACATAGCATGGCCCACAATTCTCCTTTTTCAAGGTCACTCCTGTTTTTCTGAGCTCCAATGGACGCAAGCTTCATCCATATAATGCTCCCTCCTCTAATCACACGCTCATTCCAATCCAGTTGGATTTTCAAAATGACTGTCGCTTGGCAGATAGTTGAACAGTTCTATAATGGTAGTCCAGCCTGGTTCTGTTCCTTTCAAGAGCAACTTAATTATATCTGGAAGAATGTACAAAGTTCTTAACAATAAAAGAACTCTTAAAAAAATAAAACTGAAGATACGTATTATAATCATGGAATGTGAAAAAGACATGACTTCCAAAATTTGCCTCTTCTGTATGCAAAATGTAATGAGAGTGTACAACAAGATTTTCTTACAGTTTAAATTCCAGCGGACAGAAGCAGAGCCTGTCAAACCTTTCTTCATAAGACAACCTGCCCATTCCAGGTATTTATGGAGTAAATCTTTGAGCTGCTTCCAGTATAGCTATCCTTCCTTAATTAAGGAGATCAAAAGGGTACATGTACTGCAGACATGATTTCACCAGTACCCTCAATAAATGAAGCCTCGTTGCTTTTGTATTCAATTCCCCTCACAATAAACACAAGCATTCTGCAGCTTCCTTTATTACTTCGGTACCTACATACCAGACCTTTGTGAATAGTGCTCCAGAATACCCAAACCCCTTTGCAATCTCTCATCATTTAGGTAATATACTTTTTCATTTCTCCTGCTAAAATGTACAGTTTCATATTTTCCCACAATGTAGAACAATTTCCAAATTTTTGCTCAGTCACTCCTTTTCTTTAACCCTCTTTGCAACTTCCACTTGCTCATCTTGCTGTCATTTAGTCACAAAATATTTTGTGGTTTTAGGTGTTTCCAACGTTATATCGCTGGTAAATTGAATCCCAGTAACCATCCCTGTGTGCATTTTGGGCACTGGATAAAGACCAGCTCATTTTCCCTCCATTCATACACTGCAGAAATGGGATTTTGTAGGGCACACCTCAGACTATTCAGCCCAATGGATTTATTGTGGTGAATTCACAGGAATTGCTTCCAATTCATTTTTATCTAGCCATCACCTTCCATCGACAGCCAGGCTGAGAAGCTTAGTATGGAGATGGGAGCCTTTAGAAAAGACCATGTTAAAGTTGGATCATAAACACAAGAGATTCCGCTATTGCTGGAAATCCAGTTTAAGACACACAAAATGCCGGCGGAATTCAGCAAGTCTGGCAACGTCTATTGAGAGGAATAAAGTGTTGACATTTCAGACCGAGACCCTGTCCTGATGAAGGGTATTAGCCCACAACATCTCCTTTCCTTCAGATGTTGTCTGACCTGCTGAGCTCCCCCAGCATTTTTTCTGTGTGACTATGTTATAAACGGAGACATTCACCACGTCGACCCATTCAGATGAGGGGTGTCTGGAGGTTGGCGGCAAGTGTTGGCCCTGCCAGTGAGGTCTGCACTTTGTTCATGAGTTGGTTAAGAGTCAGGGTGGCATAGAGAGGGATTGAACTAATGGTTGAGATCATCAGCAAACCATCCAAGCTCACTGATCACCTGCCCAATACATCCTCTCCAGTCTGAAGTGGGTCCTTGAACCACACCATTTGCTACAAAGTTCAGAGACTTTCTTAGGACTAGAATATCAAAGCAAGAATGTCCTGCTGAGGCTTTATAAGGTGTTGGTGAGATTGCTTTAGGACTGTTGTAAGCAATTTCTTGTTATTGGTTTGTTTATTTTGTACTTCGGGTTACAATGACAAGAAAACAAATAAATAGTGTAAAAGAGGATCCATGCATGGATCCATGGACCTTTCAGACATCTGATAGCTGAGGGCAAGAAGCTGTTCCTAAAATGTTGAGTGTAGGTCTTCAGGCTCCTGTACCACCTCCTTAACGGTAGTAATGACAAAAGGGCATGCCTTGGATGGTGAGGATCCTTAATAATGGAGACCACGTTCTTGAGGCACCACCTCTTGAAGATCTGCCAATCATCTCTCCTCACCTCGATGCACCTTTCACTTGAAAGCTCCAATCCACCCTCTCCATCACCTCTTTATGTTGGTTCCCTTCTCTCTGTAGGGTTCTGACTAGAAACATCACCTGTCCATTTCCTATTATAGATGTTGCTTGACCTATTGAGTTCTTCCAGCATTTTGTTTCTTTTTGGCTCCAGCTTCTAAAATCTGCAGTCTGGAATGAAAAAACAACCTCTTCAGTAGCGAGGACTACTAAAAGTTCTAGATTCTAACATTAGGATACACCCCTTTGGTGCATTTTGAAAACTAAACAAAGATAAACCAAAAGCTTAGAAATTTCTGAAGTAAAAGCCTTGATTGTGGAACAGATTGTGGAAATTCACAGGAAAGTCATGTCATGCCCAGCATCAAGGAAAATGAGACAGATGAGAAACCAAGCACGTTGCAAAGCAGACAGATTAACCAGTAACATGTCCAGTGTGTGAATTCCGACTCAATACAGTCAACAATGCTGCCACAGGTAAAGCAGCAATCTGATAAAATTACAAGGTGCAAGCTTTGTCAGTGTGGTTCAATAATAAATCAATTCCTTACAATTGGTGTTAATGCTGTTCTGAACAGCTTTGTGTGCAAGAGCTTTATTAAAGAAATTTGGGAATTTAGAATTTTGTTGCATTTTAACAGTGAAAAACATAGAATGCATTTTTCATATAGATTAGTGTTGCATCTAAGGTGCTGTAGCCAAAGAAATCTTTTTTTATACATTGAATATCAGAAATGTATAATTTACATAGCAATGTTATGGATGTCTTAAAACAAGGAAGGTTTGCTACAGAATGAATTATCACTTCCTCAAACTCCCAGGAGTCCAATTTTTCTTAGATTAGATTCCTTATCTGTGGCATGGATGGGGTTGAATGTCTCCGCTGCTAATGAACAGTTTGAGACAGTTCTTGCATAAGTGTGCACTGAACGGATTTTAGAGTTGAAAAGAATCCTCTTGTAATCAAAATCTGGCGTGGACAATTGAGTGAAGAGGTGAGATTATTAAACAAGATCAGGGCTGTGGACAACATGAATTTAAATAGATTAATTGGTTTGAATTGCTGAGTGCAAACTAAAAACAAAATGAAGTTCAAATAAGTATGAACAGCCTGCACACACTTGGTGCACTGGGTGTATAAAATGCATTCTCAGCAGAATTTTATCTCAGGTTAGAGGGCTTGTGCATAACGAGACGTTGGCCAAACTTGGGTTGTTTTCTCTGGAGTGGCGGAGGCTGAGGGAAGATCTGTTAGAGGGTCATAAGGTTATAAGAGGCATAGCTGGAGTAGGTAGGCAGTATCTTTTTTCCCAGGGCTAAAATGCCTCATACCAGTGAACATGCATTTAAGGTGAGAGGGGGTAATTTCAAAGGAGATGTGAGGGGCATCGAGAATGGTGGGTGTCTGGAATGCACAGCCTGGGGAGGTGGTAGATGCAGAAACATTAGTGTTCGTACTGAAATGAACAGGCCCATCATCCACTCAGCTACACCCGTCAATAAGATTACGGTTGATGCGGTAACAATTTACCCCTTTACACATGAAGAATATCCCTACCCCGCCATAAAAATATTCAAATCATATTTTTTTTTCTGTTTCTACCACTTATTGGAAAAAAAGGTTCCAAAGATACATAATTTTCCAGGCGAGACGAGAGTAAAGTATTCTTTTAAATCCATGCTTTCACTGAGATACTTATATTTTAAACCATGATTCCATATTCTTTCAGAAGAGGTAAGATCGTCTCCAATCCGTGCTGTCATGAATCCTCATGATCTGCCTTTCATCTTCTATACTCCAACAGATACAGTCATTCCTTGTCCAACCCACCCATTGTAGGTATTTGTCTAACCATATCGACAGTCAAAAAGTCAAAAGTGATCAAATCATATTGATTATCTGCTTCAGCCCAACACTTAAACTTCCAGGAGCTCCTTAACTGCCGATGGAAGTGATAGAAGATTACATTATCAAAATGGAATCAGAAGAAAGCATTAATCTCCTCTATTGTATCCCTTATAAAAACATCTTTTAATCAGATTGCAAAGCAAACCAGTCTTGTGTAATCTTTAAAGAGGAAAACAAAGGCACAGACAAATGTTTATTCCACGTTCGGTTTTGAAGTTAATAACTCAACTCCTTCTACCTTAGGCCACGAACTTAGCAATCACCCCTGATGAGTTATTAACTTCAAACTTTCTGCATAATCACTCAAAGAGTTGACCTGCATGTACATGTAACGAGGGCTGTATAACTCATTTCCTTCTACCTTAGGCCACGAACTTAGCAATCACCCCTGCTGTGGACACTTTCTGGAGATCCAAGATCCGTACGCTCCACGACAGACCGCTGGACTAAGTGTGTAAATGTAGGAACGGACTATGTTGAAAAAATAAATGTGCTAGGTTTTCTAAAATTGACTCCGTCTACCTTAGGCCATGAACTTATCAATCACCCCTCGTATGTACTACTTCAGTGCATATCACAGTGTCTGACACTGACTTTGATTCAAAATTCAAACTTGTTGTCATTTGTGGCACAAGATTGGCAAGGTTTTCCATCCATTCGCTTCCCAAAGGAGGGGAGGTTAGTGCTGAAGACTGCTCAGAAAAGACAAAGGTACAAGCTAATGTGGGACCTCTGATAACATCGTGCAGATAGCTTCATGATAAACTTAAACTTGTGATGTCAAAGTTAATTGGCCTCTTGAGGGAACATCATCAGGGATCTATTGAGCACTAACAGCTGCTGTTGGCATAGAACCAAACAGAAATAGGAAAGAAATCCTCCCATATAACATAAAACTGTATGTTTTAGAAATAATTAGATAGCTCACTCCTACTGTAATCCACATATTGTTTGTGCTTCACTCTGCATTTTATAATATTAGTTGTTGGATTACTGCTTCAAAAAAGCTCCTAGAACCAAGCTACTCCATCAAATAGTGGCTTACATCAAAATATATTAAGAGCTTTTTATGACTAAACACCTTTTTAGATCTCTACATGATAGCCTTTATAAACAGACTAAAGTATTTCATTTTCAGTCTTTTCAAGAACTAGACCAGTGCCTCAATGAACGATATGGGGTACAAATTCTCTGTGGATTCCCACATCCGAGAAAGTCCTCCATAGTGTGTGTCAACCAACAACTTTATGTACAGGGAGCACAAGGTGATCACTGTTTTCTTTCCTCAAGGGCCACTCACTGACTGCCTCTCTGCAGCTCTCGCTGCCGAATGGAGAACCATTAGTCACAGGACACAATTTTTAAAAATGTAATAGTCTTAAAACATTAGTTATGATTCACAGCCGATGTTACACACAGTAGAAATGAAATCGTTGCCTATTGCCCTATGGACTGATTGTGCTGGCCTCTCCTTGCCGCCACTGGAATTAGCTTATTATTGTTACATGTACTGAGCTATAGTGATGAGTTTGTCTTGCATCCTGTTCATACAGATCAAATCATTGCACAGTGCATTGAAGTACATAGAGCAGTATAGCAGAGTGCAGACCCTTCGGCCCATAATGTTGTGCTGACCTTTTAACTTACACTAAGATCAATCCTAAGTAGCCCTTCATTTTTTTTTATATTCTGTGTACCTGTCTAAGAGTCTCTTAAAAGACTCTAACGTACCTGCCTTTAGAACCACACCAATAGCACATTCCATGCACTTCGTTTGTGTATAAAAACTTAACCTCTTACACGTTCCTCCAATCATCCTAAAATTATGCCTGCACATATTAGCCATTAAATTAGTTCAAGGTAAACAATAACAAACTGTAGAATAAAGTGCAAAAGCTTCGGAGAAAGTGCAGTGCGGGTAGACGATAAAGTGCAAAATTACAATTTGGTAGATTGTGAGGTCAAGAAGCCATGTTATTGTGCCAGTGTCAGTACATTGTCTTTTCACAGTGAGTGGCAATATATCAAGCAATGCGGTAGAATCAAGGCTACATTTATACTCTTACCCAGGTACACCTGCAAAGGTGTGTTCGGCATGCATTGGTGCAAAAGTGTCAGTGTAATTCAGTTTCCGTGACTCATGCTTGATAGTTGTATAACCTGAGCTGGTGGGTCTGTAAGTGGAACACTGGCCTCTATTTCTTTCCAATTAATTCTCCAATCCGCGGCTCCATTTAGTCAAGTCACCCCAAGCAACCAGGGGAAGCTTGCCTATGCCAACAAGCTGAATGGTTTCCTTTATCTCCCTTCTTTTAGTAACCTAGAACTTTAAACCAGTTTGTTTTACCTCAGCTCCCTGGATTTAGAGAATTAGAGCGTGGCTTTATCAGGAGAGAATGCACACTTGGCATCAAGGCCAGCATGATAGCATAGCGGTTATTGTAACCCTATTACAGTGCCATGGTTCAATTCCCACTGTCTGTAAGGGGTTTGCACATTTTCCCTGTAACTGCATGGATTTCCTCGGGGTGCCTCAGCTTCCTTCCGGATTCCAAGGATGTATGGGTTAATAAGTTAATCGGTCACGCGGATGTAATTGGTGGCAGGGGCCCACTGGGCAGAAAGGGCTTGTTACCGTACTCTATCCCCAAAAAAAAGCTGAAGTGGGGAGCAACTTTCACCTTTCTTTAATGGGAAGCGTCCTTTACACAATGAATTTCAACGTATTGTAGAAGTTAGACAAACAAAAGCGGTGCTCTCTGTGCTCATTTCATAGTCGTAAGCTCCTGAGAATTTTTTTTGAAAGAGGTTAAATCACAAGAGGAAAGTAGTCGTGTGTACTTCTGTGTAATTTCTCCCTGCTGAACTGCTAAGTCACTCTCTAGACAATAATAATTACAAGTAATTTGTAAAGGTAATAAGAGCCACTTTTTATTACAGGCAATAAAATCAATTCTTCATTCAATTATCTTCTTGGCTATGATTTGATAGCTGCCCCTTGGGCAAGGGTTGTAGGGACACGTCAACCTAAACACTGGTAATGTGTCTGCGCACTGTGTCATTAATAGAACCTAGTTTTTAAAAATTTTATAGATATTTCGCATTCCCAATGATAAAGCGAGTAAACTATCAGATACTGGTGTATATTGGAGAGCCGTGACACACAGTGCACTGGAGTGCTCCACCATTGTAAAGTAACCATGGCTACCACACACAGGTTCTTGACACCAGCATCAGAGCAGAAACATTTCATTTTATTCCCAAATTATTTCGAGTTAGCCAGGGAAGATAGTTAACCACTGGGAAACGTAGAGCAAAAGCAAACTAAGAATTGTGGAATTATTCCCACTTGCTTTCCCAGGCGAGAGTTACTACTCTTAACTTCGACACTGCCATCTCTGGCATTATCACTCCCCCCCATCTCCCCCCTGCAATATTTGTAGTTTTATATGAAGCCATCAGGCTCTCTATTTCTTCTGCAGCACGTGATGATGATGTATTATGCTGGTCCTAATGCCAGACTATAGGGGTAAGGAAATACAATGACTAATTTACTTGTTTGGTATCTGGTGACCTGAATAAGCAAGGCAGGTGCAGGTGCTTAGCAACCAGAGAAATATAACATCGGAAGGGTAGCCCAGTGACACAGCTAACAGCTCCCCCACACCCCCAGTGACTGCAGTGTTCCATCATGGGCACTAATGCTGTCTGTGTGGAGTTTGCACATTTTCCTTGTCACCACATGGGTCTCCTGAGGGGACTTGATGGACTGTGGGGAGAATAAAATAGGATTACCTGAAGCTTAAGGCCCATAGACCAGTGAGTCCAGATATTGGAGGCCTGTTGTCCAGGGCCGTGATCTGGAAGTCAGAGGCGGACAGTCCTCCTGTCCTGGGAGTGGAGGCCCGCTTGTGTCTGTGGGTGGAGGAATGGGAAGGGGATTTGCTTTGCTGTTGTTCCTTGTTTTGTGTTTGCTAGATGTTGTCCTGCTGATCATTGTGGGCATGCTACGGTGGCACTGAAATGTATGCAGACACTTGTGGATTGCCCCCAGTACCTCCTCAGGCTGTGTTGGCTGTTAACACAAATGCCACATTTCACTGTATGTTTTGCTGCACATGTGGTTGATAAATCTAACATTGATTGAACATCGATTGATTTTTATGGAGGATTGGAGTAAAAGGGGGCTTCATAAAACCTTGAGACATAGGAGCAGAATTAGGCTATTTGGCCCTACCAGCCTGATCCACCATTACAACATGGCTTTCCCATTCCCATTCTGATGTGTCCACACATTTTAATTCCACATCCCATTCCCATTCTGATATGTCTATCCATGGCCTCCTCTACTGTCAAAATGAAGCCACGCTCAGGTTGGAGGAACAACATCTTATATTCTGTCTGGGTAGCCTCTAACCTGATGGCATGAACATTGACTTCTCTAACTTCCGTTAATACCCCTCCTCCCCTTCCTACCCCATCCCTTATTTGTTTGTTTGTTTATTTATTTATTATTTCCTTTTTCTCTCTTTCTCTTTTTTCTCTCTCTGTCCCTCTCACAATAACTCCTTGCCTGCTCTCCATCTTCCTTTGGTGCTCCCCTCCCTCTTTCTTTCTCCCTGGGCCTCCCATCCCGTGATCCTCTCCCTTCTTCAGCTCTGTATCTCTTTTGCCAATCAACTTTCCAGCTCTTAGCTTCATCTCTCCCCTTCCTGTCTTCTCCTGTTTTTTTGGATTTCCCCCTCCCACTTTCAAATCTCTTGCTATCTCTTCTTTCAGTTAGTCCTGAAGAAGGGCCTCGGCCCGAAACGTCAACTGTACTTCTTCCTATAGATGCTGCCTGGCCTGCTGTGTTCCACCAGCATTTTGTGTGTGTTGGCTGATTTATTATCCCTCTCAACCCCATTCTCCTGCTTTCTGTCCGTAAACTTTGACACACTTCTAATCAAGAACCTGTCAACCTCCACTTTAAATATATATAATGGCTTGGCCTCCACAAATTGGTGGCAATGTATTCCACAGATTCACCACCCTCAGACTAAAGAAGTTCCTCCTCATCTCTGTCTAAAGGGGTACCTCTCTATTCAGAGGCTGTGCCCTCTGTGGCTGGCATGGGCTGAAGGGGTTTGTTTAATAACTGTGTGACTTTATAAGATGGATATAATGGTTACTTTTAGGGAGGCACCAGAAAGATGGCAGTAGTCATAAAATCATAATACAGAAGAAATGATCAGCACTGACAGCAAGATGTGATTGCACACATGCAAAATGAAGATCTTGGCTTCACCGAAAGAGATGGGATAAATTAAAACTGTAGATAATCAAAAGGTGACAACAAAATCCTAATGTCTGGCTTCATTGGAATCTGAAACCCAGATTGAACAAATGAATGCACTTGTACAGCTGCATGCCAGGGATATAGAAAACACATTATAGACCTTGTCAATGGCTGTAACTTGCAATTATCCTTATCAGCAGGGAAGCAACTATTCTTCAACAAGAAGAGCAAATTAAAGACTGTAATCCGTCATCTCTCTTGGAGGATGTGCAGAGAATGAAATTCTCACATGCTCTTTTATTTCACCCTTTCCATCTTCCCCCCTCCCACCCCTGCTCCCTCCCCTCCACAAACAGTACAAAGGTGTGGGGGCTTTCGTGATTGAATGGCTCAAAGGCATGGTATCAGATTGTGAACGTCTCACGAGTTCCATTTGGCGCTGGGATGACATCAGTGGTCTAAGCCCGGTTCTTAGCTGATACCCGGTTGAATATGTTGCAAATTTTCATCATTTTAGACTGATACAGGCCCAGTGTTGGAATTCCTAATGCTTTTAGTTTTGAAATGAGTAGAAAAAGTAATCTACCAGAAGAATCAGAATCAGGTTTGTTATCAGTGACAGATGTAATTAAACTTGTTGTTTGGCAGCAGTACAGTACAGTGCATAAATTATTCTATTAAACACAATAAGACGCTCTCTCACCACTATATTAAGCACCTCCTGTACCTAATAAGGTGGCCACTGAGTGTATGTTCATGGTCTTCAAATGCTGTTGCCCATCCACTTAAAGGTTCAGCGTGATGTGTGTTCAGAGATGCCCTTCTTCAATCACGTACCGCGTGGTTGTTTGAGTTACCGCCGCCTTCCTGTCTCTTTGAACCAGTCTGGCCATTCTCTTCTGACCTCTCTCATTAACAGGCCATTTTTGCTCACAGACTGCTGCTCACCGGATGTTTTTAGTTTTTCACGCTATTTTCTATAACCTCTAAAGACTGGTGGGCACGAAGATCCCAGCAGATCAGCAGCTTCTGAGATACTCAAACCATCCCATCTGGCACCAACAATCAAGGTCACTTTGATCACAGTTCTTCCCCATTCTGACGTTTGGTCTGAACAACAACTGAACCTCTTGACCATGTCTGCATGCATTTTATGCATTGAATTGCAACATAGTTGGGCTGATTTAGATATTTGTATTAACAAGCAGGTGTGTAGGTTCACCCAATTTAGTGGCCAAGTGGCCACTGAGAGTTAGTGAGTGTGTGTGTGTGTTTGTGAGAGAGAGAGAGAGAACACATACACACAAATAGTGAACAAAAGCAGTGAAGTAGTGTTCGCAGGTTCATGGGCCATTCAGAAATCTGATGGTCAAGCAGTACCTGTGGTTGGGGGAGGACTTGTCAATGTTTCAGGTTAAAACCTCACAGCAGAGAGCCTTCTAATTTCCTCTAGAATCCAGCATCTGCAGTCTCTCGTGCCTCTGCTGAAATAAGTGGAGACAGGCACAAAATAACCTGAAAACTTACAGCCATCCCAGGCCATTATGTCAGATTTTGTGGATGGAAAATGTGTTAGTACATGTGTAGTTTGGGAGGAAATCCCATAATTGCTATCAATGTTTCAATTTTCCCCAACATGCTGCAGTAAATGTGCTAATAAATAATTTGTTCAATATTTCAGCTATTTATAATTTATTCTCACTGTAAAATCGTCTGAAAATATTCCAGTTCGTTGCACAGGAACTTGGTGCATTTTATTTATACACTAAGCAGCTATTGCTACTTCGCAAACTCTAACTAAATAAAATAATTTTAGTTATGTGGATTATAATACCATCAGAAATATGTTTCAAATATAATCAATATTGAAATAATGTCATTTTAATGCTGATTATTTTATTTCATCTTATGTTAGTATTGCAATTATTATTTCTCACTATATAAGATGTTTGAAAAAAATTGCTGTTACATTAGGCTTTTATTTGGAAAGTTCTTCAATATGATTGACCGCTCACATAGTTTGATTGGATTTGGAATTGGGTTATTATTGTCATGTGTATCAATATTCTCATATGTACCAAAAGGTTAGTTTCGCAGACCAGCCATACAAGTAATTTCAAAACATAAGTACACTGCAGTAGTACAAGGAAAAAGCAATATCAGGAAGATGATATTAGAGTTGCTGAGTGCCTGGTAGCTGCTTGAATAGATACCTGACAGAAAAGGACATCGGAAATGGAATAGGTCAAGCTCCAGAAATCATTGTGTCCTCATGGTCGCCTCTATGCCAGAACAGTGGTGATCCACATACCTTCACCACTGACCAATGAATTGGGGCAAAATACTTTTAGGGTTTTAGGATTTTAAGCCACTTTAGTTTGATTTAGGGATAAAGAGTTTCTCAAGCTGCAGAATTATGAAAATGACTTGAGTTCAAGCAAGGTGTGTACAACATAGACTATATTGAACTGATGTAGTTTTCTTGAAATATTCCTGACTGAACTGCCCAAGTCAAGGGGTCTGCATGATGGGATTTGCAAGTAATAGCTAAGCTGCTTAAAATAGCTTGCTTTCACGTTTAATAAAGTTATTTTTTTTCATTGGCTTTTGGATTATGAGGAATTCTGAAAACAATTCAAGAAATTCCAGCTTTAATTTTCAATGAAATCCTTGGGCAATAATAGTTCATCTGCTGGTTCATGAAATAAAATGTGGATTACTGTTTTCCCAGAGTCCTGGCCATATGTTATTGCCTAGATCACCAGTACAATAGAAAAAAAATTCAGCCCAATAATAAATGAGGATGAAGTGAATTTTCTCAGAATCAGCTAAAACATCACTGGCGTATGTTGTGAGATTTGTTGCTTTGCAGCAGCAGTACTGTACAATACACAATAAAAACACAATAAATTGAAATAAGAGATTTATATATAAAAAGCAAATTAAATAACTAGCGCAAAAGAGAGGGATAAATAGTGAGGTGGTGTATTTTGTCCGTTCAGAAATCGGATGGTGGTGGAGAAGAAGCTGTTCCTAAAAGCTGTGTGTCTCTTCACACACCTGCACCTCCTCCTTGATGGTAGCAATAAGAAGAGGGCACGTCCTGAGTGATGGGGGGTCCTTAATGATGAATGCCACCTTTTTGAGGCATTGCCTTTGGAAGATGTCCTCGATGAGTTTGCAAATTTCTGCAGATTTTTCCAATCCTGTGCAGTGGTTCCCCCATATCAGACGATGATGCAACCAGTTAGAATGCTCTCTACATCTGTAGAAATCTGAAAGAGTCTTTTTGGTGTCATCCCAAGTCTCCTCAAACTTCTAATGAAATATATCCGTGGTCATGCCTTATTTGTAATTGCATCAATTTATAGGGCCCAGGATAGATTTTCAGAGATGTTGACACCCAGGAGCTTGAAACTGCTCACCCTTTCTACTGCTGATCCCTCGATGAAGATTGTTGTGTGTTCTCTCCATGTCTCCTTGCTGAACTCCACCATCAATTTCCTGGTCTTACCGATGTTGACTGCAAGGTTGTCGATGCGACACCACTCAACCAGCTGATGTATCTCACTCCTGTATGCCTCCTCGTCACCATCTGAAATTCTGCCAACAATAGTTAGGACATCAGCAAATTTAGATAGCACTTGAGCTGTGCCTAGCCACATAATCATGGATGCAGAAAGATTTGAGCAGCGGGCTAATCACACATCCTTGAGGTGTGCTGGTATAGCGAGGAGATACTATTTCCCCTCCACACTGACTGTGGTCTCCCAAATAGGAAGTCAAGGATTCAGTTGCGGACCTGTAATCAATAAACAGAAGCCTGACATAGGTGTTGGTACTTTCTGAGTGGTCCAAGGCAGAGCAGAGAGCTAGTGAGACTGTATCTGCTGTAGTCTTATTGTGTCAGTAGGCAATCTGCAGTGGGTCCAGGTCCTTGCTCAGGCAGGAGTCAATTCTGGTTATGACCAACTCCTCAAAGCACTTCATCACAGTAGATGTGAGTGCATTAGTCATTGTGGCAACTCACCTTGCCCTTCTTGGGCACTGGTATGATTGCCACCCTTTTGAAACAACTGGGAACCTTCTGTTGCAGCACTGAGGGGTTGAAGATGTCCTTGAACACTCCTGCTCGTTGATTGGCACAGTTTTTCACTGCCCTACCAGGTACACCATCAGGGCCTGATGCCTCGTGAGGGTTTACCCTCTTGGACAATGTTCTGACATCAGCCTCCGTGACAAAGATCAACGGGTCACCAAATGTTGTGGGGATCTACACAGGGAAAGCTTTATTCTCCCTTTAAAAGCATGCATAAAAGGCATTGAATTCATCTGGGAGCGAAACACCACAAGCATTCATGATGTTGGGTTTCACCTTGCAGAAAGTAATGGCCTGCAAACCCTGCCAAGGGCGGATGTGTGTCCAAATTCTCCCTAACTTCAATCAGTAATTTTTTTTTGCCCTTAAAATAGCTTTCCATAGGTCTTACCTGCACTTCTTGTATAGTTCTGGATCACCAGTCATAAATGCCACAGATGTAGCCCTCAGCAGTCAGTGAACCTCCTGGTCCTTGTGGATGTGGGAAGGAACGGCGTGTATTCTTGATGGTGGCGTTACCATGGTCAAGTGTCTTGGCTCCTCTGGTTCCACAGGTGACATGTTGGTTGTAGTTGGTCAGAGACTTTCTCAAGCTTGCCTGGCTGAAAACCCCACAATGATAGGACCGAGACAGAACCACCGCATCTGTGCACCATGTTGAGCTTATCATGAAACCCACTGTGACTCGGCTACCTTTAAAAGACTCACCTGTTCTGTCTTTGCAGTGGGTAGTGAAGCCCTGTGTTAATGGTATGTACTTCCACACTAACGGTAATTTTTCTTTATTTCTTTGTGTACTTGGGCATCACTGGCAATTACACACCCCAAGTTGTCCTTGGAATGGTGCTATTGGGATACCCTCCTGACCCTCCTACAGTCCTTCTGCTGAAGGTAACATTAAGTTTTCTAACTCTAAAACATAAAACTAACTCCAAGAAAAGAAACTGCAAAGAAAACATACTGCTCTGCAGGATCAGAAAAGGTGCTGCACTTTTTTTTAAACTTGACTGTCTCGCTGTGGTTCAACAGATAGGTAATCGTCGGGGGCTTATTTTAATCCTTCTCATCGTCACTGTTATGTTTTGTAACTCCAAAGCATAAAAAACTAATTGAAAGGAAAACAAGGGAGTACAAAAGGTGAGTCCAACTTTGTGTTTACATTAAATGAGGCACACATGTATCACGTGGTAGCATCGTGATGCGTGAAATTCATATATTTTTACATGTAACCCGTAATGAATTAGACAAACACAAATGCTTAATCAAATAATATATTTACAATATCATTCAAATATTACTGAAATATTAAATACACAACAACCGTGACTTGTCATGTGTACAGTGATACGGTGAAAATTGATCCAAACTTTTGCAGAGTTCAAGGAGGAGACACAAAACTCGGTAGTTATGGCCATTTTATTATGTGCTAAAAGAACAAAGAAAAATAAGTCACAGTCATCTCGTACTCAGACTAGATATAACAAAATTCCGGTGATAACAACTAAGCTATACAGATTCAAGAGGTGCAACACCTGTTGCCAAAAATCTGAGAATATTCTAGAAACTTCTATACTACAGCATAGACGATATCAGCTAAACTACAATTTCTAGAAGATTTACTGAACAGTTACATGTATATACAGTAGGTGATTATATAAATATAAGAACAAGCACCAGAAAGTTAAGCTGCAAGGAAAATACTAGATAGGTAAGAATTCCACACCCTAATCCAACAAAATGATTGCATTACACACAAAAAACTGGAGGAACTCAGCAGGTCAGGCAGCATCTATGTATTTGAATAAGTAGTTAAGGGGAAGGGGTACCTTACCTGCCTGTCACCTCCCCTGGTGTGCCTACTTCTTCCCTTTCTCCCATGATCCACTTTCCTCTCCTATCAGATACCTCTACTCCAGTCCTTTACCTTTCCCATCCACTTGGTTTCACTAATGACCTTCTAGCTGGTCCTGCTTCCCCACCCACCCCCCAGATTTTTATTCAGCATCCTCCCCCTTCCTTACCAGCCCTGAAGAAGGGTCTCAGCCTGAAATGTCGAATGTTAAGAATGTTTATTCATTTCCATAGATGCTCATAGACCTGTTGAGTTCCTCCAGCATTTTGTGTGTGTTGCTCTGGATTTAAGAACATAAGAGCATAAGAAATAGGAGCAAGAGTAGGCCATCAAGCCTGCCCCACCATTCAGTAAGATCATGGCTCATCTGGACGTAAACTCAGCTCCATCTACCTGCCTTTTCTCCAAAACCCTTAATTCCCCTACTATGTAAAAACCTATCTAACTGTTTCTTAAATATATTTAGTGAAGAAGCCTCAACTGCTTCCCTGGGCAGAGAATTCCACAGATTCACCACTCTCTGGGCAAAACAGTTTCTCCTCATCTCCATCCTAAATCTTCTCCCCGGAATCTTGAGGCAATGTCCCCTCGTTCTAGTCTCACCTACCAATGGAAGCAACTTTCCTACTTCTATCTTATCTATCCCTTTCAAAATTTTGCATGTTTCTATAAGATCCCCTCTCATTCTTCTGAACTCCAGAGAGTATAGATGCAGATAACCAACATCTGCAGAATCTCTTGCGATTACGATTGTGTCACTGCCTAGTATGGAAATGCAAAAAATGCCCAGGAAAGCAAAAGACGACAAAAAGTGGTGGATACAGCCCAGTCCATCATAGGCAAGCCCTGCTCATGTTTACATGGCGTGCTGTCATGAGAAAGCAGCGTCTATCATCAAAGTCCCCCATCATTCAGACTAAACTCTCTTCACACTACTACCATCAGGCAGGAAGTACAGAAGCCTTATGTCCCACCCCAGCAGGTTCAGGTACATTTATTACCGTACAACCATCAGGCTCCTTAACTTCAACTTTGACCTGATTCTACAACATACAGACTTAGTTTCAAAGACTCTTCACCGCTCATGTTCCCGGTTTTATTTCTATTTGCAGTTTATTTTCTTTTGCACATTGGTTAATTGACAGCCCTAGTCTGTTTTGTAAAATATATTGTGTTACTTTTTCTCCTGCAAATGCCTGCAAGAAAATTAACCTCACGGTAGTATATGGTAACATATACATACTTTGATAATAAATTTACCTTGAAGATTGTAGTTAGTTTTCCAAGCCATTCCTACAAAAGCAGTAACAGAATGGCAGTGACCTCCAGGACTTTGATTTGGCAATGAGGAGTGTATACTACTCAGAAAGACACCTGATGGCGATCCTGTGCACATTCTGCCCCTGGGAAGTGCTGTCAGAGTAGCTCACACAATTAATGGAAGTGTATTTTGCATGTGACGCACCCGCCAATGTGATGTACTGGCCGCAGAATGAAAGGCCTGATAGAGTGGATTTGCAGAGGACCTTTCAAATAGTGGAGAGTCTAGGACCAGAGGGCCAACAACATCCCTTTAGGACAAAGACAAGGAGGAATTTCTTTAGCTAGACGGTGGTGAATCTGTAGCATTCACTGCCATTGACCCCCTGTGGAGGTCAAGTCATTGGGTATACTTAAAGGGAAGGTAGATAGGTTCTTGATTAGTAAGGCCTTCAAAGGGTAAAACACAAGAGAGTGGTGTCGAGGAAAAATATTTAAGCCACAGTGGAATGGTGAAGCACACCCAATGAGTCAAATAGCTTAATTCTGCTCCTAGGTCTAATGGTTTTATGGTCTTGTGAATGTCTAGGAAGGTGGATAGGATTTCAGTCAAGTGGCTGCTTTGTCTTGGATGGGTGCCCAGCTTGTTAAATGTCGTCGGAGTTGCAGTCATCCAGGCAAATGCGAACCTTTACAGCAGAAGTATTAAAGAGAAGAATTTGCCAACCAGCAAGGCTCACCTCCATCTGGGTAAATATATTAAATGAAGAATGAACATGACCTCTGATGGCCCATGTGTCAATGCAATAGGAATGTGATCACAAAGGCTATACTGCTGTTTGTAGTGTTGACTGAGTTAACCTCTTGTTATAGACGCCGAGCGATTTCTAGTGTTCGATTATAAAATCAGGAATTGGAGAGTGCATAGCAACAATGGTGAATCATTGGTATTCACTATAGTTTGTTTAACTATACGGGGCACCTGAGGTCCTTTTGCGTGCTGTAATGGAATTGGCTTGTATTGAATTATGTTCTCATGGCAAAATCATCTTAGTGGTTGTAACTCCATTTCAAAACTAAGATCAGCCGTAGTGTTCTCGACTTTGAAACATGCATTCACCCGAATGGAGAAATTTAGTGAAGTTTGGCATGGTGGCACAGTAGTTAAACATAATGTTTTTCAGCACAAGTGATTACTGATCAGGGTCCAATTCCCTCTACCATCTGTAAAGGGGTTTTTTTGTGTTCTCCCTGTAACTGAATGACTTACCTTGAGTGCTCTGGTTTTCTCCCACATTCCAAAACAATGGTATTAGGGTTAGAATTTAATGAGTTGTGGGCATGCTATGTTGGTGCCACTTGTGCACTGTCTCCAGCAGAATCCTCGGACCATGTTGTTCATTGATGGAAACTGCACATTTCACTGTATGTTCAAGTGTTTCAATATAAATGTGACAAATAAAGCTAATATCATTATCTTTACTTCCCTAAAGGTGTTAATGAACCAGGTATGTACTTACAACAGCCCAGTTGTTTCACAAACACTTACTAACACCATCTTTTTAATTACCCATTCATTTAATAAACTTCATTTAAATTCCACAATTGTCATTCATGAGAGTGGATCATCAGTCAAGGTTATTTAATCGTCAGGCTCTTTGTTTAACTAATCATGTTGTTATCATGCTCGTCACCCATGAGGCAACATTCCTATAATTCTAGGCACAAGTGACTACAAGTGCTGGAATCTGGAGCAACAAACAAAACACTGGAAGAACTCAATGGATAATGCAGGATCTGTGGAAGGAAACTTCATCTGGACTGAAACATAGAGGGGAGATAGTCAATATATCACCCCTCTGTCTTTCTGTCCAGGTGAAGGGTTTTGACTCAAAATGCCAAATATTTGTTACCCTCCACAGATGCTGCCTCACCCACTGAGTTCCTCAAGCCTTCTGTTTACAGTTTATTCCTGTATGGGCGTCTAATCATATTGAACCAAAGGTTCAAAGGTTCATTTTACTCTCAAACTGTGCATGTATAATGCAACTCTGATATTTGACCTTTCCAGATAGTCATGAAATACAGACCATAGGAGCTGATGAAAGAAAATACATCAAATCCCTTTCCTGACATGGAGAAGAAAATAAATAAAACTCACAGGCACCAAAATCCCCCACTCCTTCCACTGCAGAAAAAAATGAACAACAATAACAATCCCTGACCCCCTCACTCACAGAAAAAAATCTGCGACAATAACAATTCCTGACCCCTCAATCACAGAAAAAATCAGTGAGAATAACAATCTCTGACCCCCTCACTCACAGAAAAAATCAGTGACAATAACAATCCCTGACCCCCTCACTCACAGAAAAAAATCTGCGACAATAACAATTCCTGACCCCCTCAATCACAGAAAAAAATCTGCGACATAACAATTCCTGACCCCCTCAATCACAGAAAAAATCAGTGAGAATAACAATCTCTGACCCCCTCACTCACAGAAAAAAATCTGCGACAATAACAATTCCTGACCCCCTCAATCACAGAAAAAAATCTGCGACAATAACAATTCCTGACCCCCTCAATCACAGAAAAAAATCTGCGACAATAACAATTCCTGACCCCCTCACTCACAGAAAAAATCAGTGAGAATAACAATCTCTGACCCCCTCACTCACAGAAAAAAATCTGCGACGATAACAATCCCTGACCACCAAACATGTAGAGAAAAATCAGCGACAATAACAATCCCCGAACCCTCACTCACAGAAAAAAAACTATAACAATCCCTATCCCCTCACAAATTTGCCTCTAGTATTTTAATTAGTTATTATATTTAAATGACCCAGAAAATGAAGTAACAGCAGTGTGTTAAGTTTTGGTACAAGAGCATGAACCACTTGTATTCTGGCACCAGAGAAAAAGAAGGGACTCAGTATTTATTTGAAATCATTTATGGTCATCTACAGCCTTTCATCTTTAGGAGTGAGCATTCCACCCACCCCTGATGGGATGAAAGTCCTCCCTGCCTTCAACTTGAATTGAATCTGAGTGGGCCTGTCCATCATCTCTTTATTGCGAAGACCTCCTGCCTAACACTAAGCCTCACTCACCGTGAAATTGATAGTCGCTCAAAGGGACCAAAGCAGAGACATCTGTGGGAAACAGAAGATTGATGAACAGGAAGGTGCCTTTCCACTCCGGAGCTGAAGCATGTTGTCATGTCACATGCGAAGGAATCTGTGATCGTATTATCTCAATCTACAGAGCGTGGCATGGAAATGTTCAATACGCACACTGGCCATTCAAAAGTTAAACATTTCAACCTTGGGCACCATGGTAGCATAGCGGTTAGCTCAATGCTATTACAGCTCAGTGAGTCTGAGTTCAGAATTAAGTCCCAGCAACCTCTGTATGGA
Source organism: Hypanus sabinus (assembly GCF_030144855.1). Classification (NCBI taxonomy): domain Eukaryota; kingdom Metazoa; phylum Chordata; class Chondrichthyes; order Myliobatiformes; family Dasyatidae; genus Hypanus; species Hypanus sabinus. The sequence continues at coordinate 26,213,350 of NC_082718.1, forward strand.
TTCTTTCTACGTTCTCACCATGGATTGCATGGGCTTTCTCCGGGTCCTGCAGTTTCCTCGCATAGTCTAAAGGTGTACCGGGTCAGTAAGTTGGCCATTGTAAGTTGTCCCATGATCAGGTTAGGGTTAAATCGGGGGTGCAGGGCAGTGCATCTCACAAGGCTGGAAGGGCCAGCTCTGTGCTTTATCTCTTAAGTAAGCAAAATAAAACAAATTTCATTCTAACATCACTAACTTCGGTGAGAAAAACATTAGCACTATCTCTGAAATAGCTTGCAGCCAGCATTTAATAGTTTGTCTAGTGTACAATGGATGGGGGATTATCTGAAACATGGTACAGTTTAGTAGAATAACTCATCAAAAAAAGGCAAATGTATTATCAAAGTACATATATGTCACCAAATACTGCCCTGAGATTCACTTCTTGCAGCCATTCACAGCAGAACAAAGTGCAATAGAATCAATGAAAAACTACAAAGAAGGACTGATAAACTACGCTAATACAGAAAGAAACAAATACAAATAAATAAATAAACAGATAGACAGACAGACACTAAGAAAATGAGTTGTAAAGTCCCTGGAAGTGAGCCCATAGGTTGTGTACAATGATCAGCTTGATGTGGTAGTGAGTGAAGATGTCCATGTTGATTCAGGAGCCTGGCCAGGCTGAAGAGTGGCTAACCAATGCAAGGCTTCTAAGAGAAATGCAGATTCACTGTTGTGTTCTGTGCTGCATTGGTTAATAACTTGGCAAGATTAGACACAGTTCGAGGGAATCTAAGGTTCATTTCACAGAAGCCATAAGTATCTATGTAGTGAAGGGAGGAGGACTCATTTACAAATTAATTGGGATGGACGGAGACAGTTGTAACACAATTACAGTAATTTATGCCCATGTAATATTGCATCCAAGTCGAGGTAAGGGATAATTATGTGGTTTGAGGACAGTATTGTTTATTGCTTGACATCTAGTAGCAAGTATCAGAAAATGTACAAATTTTTAAAACAACAGCCCTTTTCTTGGCCACAGACTGCAGTGTTGCTTTAAAGGAGACACGACCTTTTCATTTTGCAAATCTCACACGACTTTAATGAGAACCCAATTGCTTCACTAAACTATGATATCAAGCACACTAGAGAAGGAGATTGTGTCAGTTTTCAAATGATTGAAGATCTCCCGAGCAGGATATGGAGATCACAATCTTGGAAAGGATTGAGTGGCTGAGTTTCTTTGGAGAAATCAAGGTAGAGTGAGAACTTTACAGTCATGAAGATTCTTGTGTTTGTGATTTTACACATTTGGGTTTAATTTGGAACGAATTGTCCATGCAAGTACAAGAAACACAAAGGAAGACTATCCACCTTTAGGTTCCTCTTCAAGTCACACACCATTCTGACCTAGAAATGGTTGTTCATTTACTGTTGTTTCCCGAGTCTATTCCAAACAAGTGTTTTTAAATACCAGTTTGAATTTCCAAGCTGACTTTGTTTGGCTTGTATCTGAAGGTTCAGGACCATTGTTCCAGGAATGTAAATCAAACTAACCAGAAAAGCAGGGGAATCCATTAAATAAATCTGAAATTAAAATATCTGCATCGGAGACAGCAAAGGGAAATCTGTCACTAAGTTGAAAAACACCATTCAGTTCACTAAATCCTCTTGAGGGAAGGAAATCTGTTGGCTCTAACCTGCCTGCACTAAAAAGTCATAGGACGATACAACATGGCAGAGGCTCTCAATGCTCACTCATCCATGGCAACTGTGTTCCCAAGTCACTTAGTCCCATCTGCCTGTACTATCTCAACATGGAGTCTTAACTGTCCTCTCAAATGGTCAGGTAGCCTCAGTATAGAAGACATTTGCAGATACCATAGTAGAGAAATGCAGTGCTTGCTGGCAACATTCATTTCCTATTGAATGAAGGGAAATGTCTCTACAACGCATGTACTTCGTATTATTTATTTATTTATTTATTTATTTATTATTGATATTATTGTTTTAAAATTTGTGCCATTTGTCTTCTTTTGCACGTTAGTTGACTGTCCATCTTTCTGAATAGCTTTTCATGAATTCTATTTTGTTTCTACTGCCTGCAAGAAAGTGAATCTCAGGGTGGTATTTGGTGATGTATGTGCATTTTGATAATAAATTTACTCTGAACTTCGAACTTGGAATGAACCCAACAAAAACTTGGGACTGTTAGGTCACTCTGTGTTGGATCTGTAGTTCCAGATGGTCAAGCCAAACACTTATGAGAGTATTTGTCAGCAGCCCAGGCAGCACCTGTGGAGGGACATTTATAATGCTTCAAGCTGATAAGCTTGCAAAAGCACTGCGAAAAGTCGACGGCGCAACAGTAAGGAAGTGTCTGATTTGGATGCATCACAGCTTGGTAGAATGAGAGGGGATCTCATAGAAACATTTCAAATGTTGAAAGGGTTGGACAGAGTAGATGTGGAAAGGCTGTTTCCCTTGGTGGGTGAGTCCAGGACAAGGGGCCACAGTCTTAGAATTAGAGGGTACCCATCTAAAACAGAAATGAGGAGAATTTTTTTTTAGCCAGAGGGTTGTGGATTTATGGAATTTGTTGCCACGTACAGCTGTGGAGACCCGATTATTGAGGGTGTTTAAGGAGGAGATTGATAGGTATCTAATTAGTCAGGGTGTCAAGGGATATGGGGAAAAAGCCGGAAATTGGAACTAGATGGGAGAATAGTTTAGCTCATGGTGGAGTGGCGGAGCAGACTCGATGGGCCGAATGGCCTACATCTGCTCTTTTGTCTTGTGATCTTGTGGTATGGCAGCTGTTCTGTCCAAGATTGCAAGACACTGCAGAGGACTGTGGATACAGCTTAGTACATGACAGAATTAGTACACCCCTACATGGACTCTATACTCTTCACTTCCACAGTAAAGCAGCCAACATCATTTTTATTTTTTTTATTGAGATTTATTGTGCAGTACGTCCTCTCAGCCCTTCAAACCACGCTGCCGGTGACCCCCCGACTTAATCCTAGCATCATCACGGGTGTGGTGAACTACATATACCTGTCTGGACACGCCCCCTGTGACTGCTCCTGTGGCTCCTCCCACAGACCCCTGTATAAAGGCGATTGAGGCCTGAGCCCAGCCTCTCAGTCTCCAGGATGTAGTATGGTGGTCAACCACTGCTTGTTCCTTCTTCCAGTCAATAAAAGCCGATATCTTGCCTTACGTCTTGCCTTATTGATGGTGCATCAACGGGACAATTTACAATGACTACTTAACCTAAACCAGTATGTCTTTGGACTGTGGGAGGAAACCCATACGGTCACGGGGAAAACGTACAAACTCCTTACAAGCAGTGGGCGGAAAATGAACCCAGGTCACCAGTACTGTAAAGCGTTGTGCTAACCATTATGTTACCGTGCCACCCCCAATCAAAGACCCCACTCACCCCAGACATTCCCTCTTCTCCCCTCTTGAAGATACAAAACCCTGAAAGCAAGAACAAAGAGGCTCAAGGACAGCTTCTATCCTGCTGTTATGCGATTATTGAATAGTCCCCATAAGATGAACTCTTGACCTCACAACCTATGTACCTCATCATAAAATTTTACTTTACTGCAGCGCATCTTCTCTATAACTGTAACACATTTATTCTGGTTTTGGTTTTAGTTTTCCCTTGTGCAGTCTCAATGCAGTGTTAAAATGAATTAATCTGTATATACGTGCCATGCAAAGCAGAAGTTTTTCACTGTACCTCAGTAACATGAAAATAATAAACCAAATTATCAGTTGGTGTTGGGATTGCAACAAAAGAGGAAAGATTTGTCAAAGGTCTGTCAATCTTTTTTTAAAGTTGTCACAACTTCTGGTTTCTATAAGGGTACAGGTTTCTTTTTTCTCTAATTTGGGCTTAGGCTGGTACAAGCTGTCTGCGAATTGATGTGACCTAGCAACTCAGGAGTTCAGTTCTGTATTTAATTGGCATCTCCTGTGCCCCCAACCAGCCTCTCTCCAAGCCTTTAGTATCAGAGCTGTGAAGAGCAAATGCGCTGCCCACCTGTAGCCACAGGTTTCCACTTACTGTTGCCTGGTCTGTCTGCGTGTAGCTTTATAATCGAATGCTTGACTCGAGGCCAAAAACCTTTCACAATGTTCAGAATACCAGCATGGCCGGTAACAACCCAAGTGCACTTTCCAGCACATGTGCTGCTGTTTCTTTTTAAATGGAGACTGCGGAGTGCAGAAGATAAAATAATAGCAGATCTGCCTCAGAAAAAAAGCCATAAGTGATATTAATGGTGCCGAGTATTTTTTTCAGGAGCTTTACCTGCAGGTTATAAAAGGTGTTATAATGATTGAAGCCACATGGCATCTTAAAGCAATGGTCTCGCTATTCAACTCTAACAGCTTCTATATAGCCCAGCTCATTATTTTTGTGTGTGTGTGTGTGTGTGTGTATTTCAGTGTTGAGTTGAGGGATTGATCAGGACCTACTGAATGCTCTGAGATGACTTTGTAATATGCCCACAATGTGACTATCGCTTGCAATTCAAGATTATTTTTTTGTCATTCTTCAATACACAAGTGTCAAGGAGAATGAAATAAGTGTTACGTGAAATAAGATCCGATACAGTATGAGAAAACACAATAAACGTAAATAACCCGATAAATATAAATATAGAAGGTTCGCTTGTATACGTAGACTGATTACATGAACATAAAGTGATGTGAGTTCAGCAGTATCTGTACACAAGGTGACTGACAGGGAATGATAAAGTAGTGGTGGAGGGGGTGTGGTGGGGTGGATCAACATGTGGAGCTGTGGATCAGGCTGACGGCTTCAGGGAAGCCAACCATTCATTAATTGTTTAGATATTTGCTACAAAGATGTGATTGAATAATTTTATAGCCTTCCTGTTGCTGGAGGACACAGTGGTGTGCGCATCTGCAGTGGCTTCCACTTGAAGTGCCCACTGACTCTCATGCAAAGGCCACAGTAAATGCAATGAATGTCAGTAGGTAATTAATGTGAACTGTTCCAGGCAGAGCACCAGGAAAAGAAAGCTAACCGTTTTCATTTACATGCCTCTCTATAATAGGTTCAGAGGAGATTTATCAGCTGTTGCTGAGAGTGGAGTATTGGGAACATAGAACAGACCAGCACAGGATGGGCCCTTTGGCCCACAATATTGTGCTGACCTTATAAACTACTAAGGTCAATCTAACTCTTTCCTCCATCATAGCCCTCCATTTTTCTACCATCAATGTGAGGATCTAGGAGTTTTGTAAATGCTCCTAACATAGCTGCCTCGACCACCATCGTTGGTAGGACGTTCCATACACTCACTACTCTCTGTGTAAAGAGCTTAACTCTGACATCTCATTCACCTCAGTGACAGCATAGAACACTGCGCACAGTGCAGGCTCTTTGGCCTATGCTGTGATGTTGACCTTTTAATCTAAGCCAAGATCAATCTAACCCTTTCCTCTACAAGATCACCCTTCATTGTCCTGCATTCCAGGGAACATAGTCCTAACTTATTCAATCTTCCCCTATAAACAACCCCCTCCCTTTCCCCATCTCCCACAGTAGATCATGGCCGGCCCCTCAGATTCCAAGGGTGCCTCCTCCTCTTCATCCCTATCCCTCTCCAACAAAGACTTTGAAGTACTCGGCTTTGAGGATTTACTTGCTTTCTGCCAGATCTGTTGGAGAGGCCAACTCATTTGTGTTCTACCATCAGACTCCCTAAGCAGACAATCTATCATGAGCTGCTCTAGGGGAAGAGATTACCAGGTGGAATGAGGGGACGGTTACTCCCATCCACCCTTTAAGTACATGCTACAGTGAAGTAATTAATTCTAGAGCATTTATAAAGCAATCAGTGGAATGAATGGGAGGAAGAGAGCCAAGGATGTTCTTAAAGCTTTCTGAGAGAAGTGCAACATTCCAACTGGCACCCGGGAATCTCTGAAATGGAGATAGAACATGAGGAATGCCATGCCCATGGACTGAGAGAACAAGGAGGCACAGTGTAAACAATAGAAGCTCAACAAACTATCTGCCCCATCAGACCAATGGCCCATCTATGGAAGGTTTCCCTCATCAATCTCCCCAAAATCCACAGAACTGGGTTAGAAGCAAGTCATCCTTAGTCCCAAGGAACTACTTAAGAAGGAATGCCTATTTGCTGCATACCAAGATCCTTCATCACTTGCCAGGTTAAATTGGCGGTTAATCTCATTTTAATGCTCTGATTCAAGGAAAGGTACCAGTCAGGATGCTATTTCTTCCTGTTGAAGGAGGTTGGGTATTTTTATTGTTTTTAATTTGTGATTTAGAAGTAACAGGCCCTTCCAGCCCAATTAGCACATGCATCCCAATCATATCCATCTAACCAATTAATCTACCAACCTGTATGTCATTGGAACCTGAGAGGAAACTGGAGCGCCAGGACAAAACACGTGAGGTCACAGGGAGAATGTACAAATTCCATGCAGACAGCAATGAAATTGAACCATGGTCTTTGGTTGTGGTATACGGTTAGCTTACCGCTATGTGACTGGTTTGGGAGGACTGTAGCAGTAGCCCAAGTGAACAGTTACAATGCATTTTGCTGATGTCCATACTGCAGCCACAACTCATTCAGGGGAAGATCTTGAAGAGGAAGTGAATAGAAGTGCCATTTCTTTTGCGCTTTTGAAAGTATTGTAGGATCATTTCTGCAAACTTCAACAAGCCAAAAGATGACACAAATCACAATGCTATAAAATCACTAGATTCTGCAATGGTTCGGAAAGACTGGAAAATTGTAAATGTCACTCCACTCTTCAAGAAGGGAGAGAGGCAGAAGAAAGGAAACTATACACCAGTTGGTCTGACGACAGTGGTTGGGAAAATGTTGGAGTCGATTATTTAGGATGAGGAATCAGGATACTTGGAGGCACATAATGAAATAGACCATAGTTAGCATAGTTTCTCAAGGGAAAGTCATGCCTGACAAATCTGTTGAAAGTCTTTGAAGAAATAACAAGCTGGATAGGCAAAGGAGAATTATTGATGTTGTGCACTTAGATTTACACAAGGCCTTTGACAAGGTGCCATACTTGAGGCTGCTTAACAAGCTATGAACTCATGGTATTACAGGAAAGATTCTAGCATAGTTAAATCAGTGGCTGATTGGCAAGAGGCAAAGTGTGGGAATAAAGGGAACCTTTTCTGGTGGGCTGCTGGTGTCCAGTGTTCCACAGGAGGCTGATTATTTTTACATTATACGTCAATGATTTGGATGATGGAATTGATGGCTTTGTTGAAAAGTTTGCAAATGATATGAAGATAGGTGGAGGGATCGGTAGTTTTGAGGAAGTGGAGAGGCTACTGAGGGACTTAGATTAGGAGAATGGGCAATGAAATGGCAGATCAAATACAGTAAATGTATGGTCATGCACTTCAGTTGAAGAAATGAAAAGGTTCATTATTTTCTAAATGGAGAATTAAGACCGAAAAAAACTGAGGTGCAAGGGGCCTTGGGAGTCCTTGTGCAGGATGCCCTTAAGGTTAATTATCAGGTTGAGTCTGTGGTGAGGAAGGCAAATGCAATGTTAGCATTTATTTCAAGAGGACTAGAATATAAAAGCAAAGATGTAATGTTGAGACTTTATAAAGCAATGGTGAAGCCTCACTTGGAGTATTGTGAGCAGGTTTGGGCCACTAATCTTAGAAAGTATGTGCTGGAGCTGGGAACCATTCAAATAGATTGATGAAAATGATTCCAGGATGTAATGGCTTGTCATATCAAGAGCATTTGATGGCTCTGGGCCTGTATTCATTAGAACTCAGAAGAATGAGGGATGACCTCATTGAAACCTATCAAATGGTGAAAGGCCTTGATAGAGTGAGAATGTTTCCTATGGTGGGATAGTCTAAGACCAGAGGACACAGCCTCAAAATAGAGGGGTATCCTTTTAAAACAGAGATGAGAAGGAACTTCTTTAGCCAGAGAGTGGTGAATCTGTGGAATTCTTTGCCACAGGAAAGTGTGGAGGCCAAGTCTTTATGCATACTTAAAGCAGAGATTGAGAGATTCTTAATTGGTCAGGGCATGAAGAGATATGGGGAAAAGGCAGGGGATTGGGGCTGAGAGAAAAATTGGATCAGCCATGTTGAAATGCTGGAGTAGACTCGATGGGCCAAATGGCCTAATTATGGTCTTATGGTCTAAAATACACTGAGATAATCCACCTATGTCTGGATCCATAAGATTTAATGTTTAACCAAGTGAGCCAGCATAATTGACAATCAACTATGCCCTGCGTTATTATTGGTCTGAATCACCAAAGCGATTACTTCAATTCTGTTAATAAATTTCCCAAGCCCTGGCCATCCTTGAGCACATTACAGTCACTAAAGTGAAGACATATGGTAGAAATATTTAAAGTGATGAAGGCATGAATAAATTGGATGTTTACAATCTTTTCCCCAAGGTAGGGGAGTCCAAAATTAGGGGGCATAAGTTTATGGTGAGAGGGGAAAGATTTAAAAGGGATGGTGCAGATTTGGATTGAGCTGCCAGAAGTAGTAGTTGAGGCAGGTACAGTAGTATAAGTCCTTAAGACACAGGAGAATAATTTGGCCATTCAGCCCTTCAAGATCGCTCTACTATTCGGTCATGGCTGATTTATTTTCCCTCTCAACCCCATTCTCCTATTGTATTATTTGAAAAGCATTTGGATAGATACGTGAAGGGCCAGGGATATGGGCAGAATGCAGGATATTGAGACTAGCTGGGTGAGCACCATGGTCAGATTGGACTCATTGAACCAAAGGGGCTGATTCTGTACTGTATTGCTCTGTAACATTGATGTAGTGTTGATAAACCCAAGGAAGTAAAACCTTGCAAGTTTGTGTAATGTTGAATTCTTTCATAAGTTGAATTGGGAGCTTTAAGTACAAAACCTGTTATTCAACAGTTTGTACATTGAGTAATGTTTCATGTATGAAGGGGAAGGCACTTGAGTGAAGTGTGGTTAGTGAGTACCCGGTTGGTACAAAGCTAATTAATCTGCATGCCATTCTGGTTGTTGTATCTGTGGTGTTATGGAAGCATACATTGGCAGGTAACTGGAGAAAGTGATTTTTATTGATGTGCTACGAATTGCTGGCCTCACAGAGAGCAGAGGATCAGGAAAAGGTACAGAAAGGTTTAAACTCTGCCAGCTCCATCACAGGCACAAGTCTCTGCTGCATCCAGAACACCTTCAAAAGGTGATGCCTCAAAAAGGCAGCATCCGTCATTAAGGGCCCCTATCACCCAGGATGTGCCCGCTTCTCATGGCTACATTCGAGGAGGAGATACAGGAGCCTGAAGACACACACTCAGTGTTTCAGGGACAACTTCTCTGCTTCCACCATCAGATTTCTGAATGGAGAGAGAACCCACGAAATTGCCTCAGTATTTTTTCCTCTCTCTTTGCACTACTTATTTAATTTAATTTTCTTTCTAATATTGTAATTTATAGTTATTATTATGGGTTGCAATGTACTGCTGCTACAAAGCAGCACATTTCACAACTTATGTCAGTTATATTAAACCCAATACAGAGCTGCTGGGATCAAAGTGAGTGAGTCCTGGCTAACTTTCATCACTTGTTTTTTTCTATAATCCTTTTCTTCATATTTGATTAACATAGCAAGGCTTTTAAACTGCAAATTTGTCAAATCTCTACAAAAGCATTTCACAAGCATTGAGGTGCAATGCAGGCTACTGAAGTGAAGTGAAACAATACACGAATTAACCAATAATAGGAATATCCAGGTGAATCTGGAGAAGGTAGTTAACAAATACAGGAGACCCCTATTTTGCAGCAGTTCGGGTAATGGAAATTCGCCTTTGCAGAATTCACAAATCACTGACAAAAATAGAAGACCTATGTGATAAAAATTTGTACAAATCGAATTTATGTGTAAGGAAAAACAAGTAAATAAGCACAAATTTTCTGCTATATTTTTTCCTGATATGGCTTCACATTACGCTAAATCACAATATGGAATGATTTCGGATGACAGCCCCCACAGTAACGCAGTTTCAGCTTTCAGGCACGGTGAGGTGTGAAGAGGTCAGAAAAGGTGCAAAGGATTTTCTAAACGGATTTTGTGTTATTTTGTTACAACAAAATTAACTTCATTTTGTAGCCCATTTAAAGCAGTGTTCCGAGAAAATGGAATAGTTTACTGAATATTGCTTCATAAAATATTGCTGTCTCTGGTGAGTTATTGCTTCTTGCATTGCGAACAAATCAGACTTACGAGTTAAATAATTGATTTTTAATCCAATACATAAGTAACTATGCGACAAGTTTATGCATACAAAATTCTTCAATTTTTAATGAGGCTGAGCTATGAATAGCATGTTGCGCAACACCACAGAAAGACAAGCAATCGCCCGAATCCTACAACAGCTCTAAGTAAAATTTAATTTGTTTTCCACCTTTTCATTTCTCTTGAGGGGAGAATTAAGCAAGGAGGAAATATAAATACACTAATTTTTTAAAAGTTTGTGGAAGTCTTGGTAAAGGCCATATCCCCTGGTGCAGCATGCCAAAAAGAATGTATGCAGAAAGGAAAACGAACAAGGTACTATGAGCAGTGTACACGGTTCTGGAGGAACACATCGTATCAGGCAATCTTAGAGTGAAATGGGTAGTCAACGTTCCAAGTCAAGACATCCGGAGTGAGATACTATGAAACCAAATTTGGGTTGAGGATTGAGAAAGGTAAGTCATTCTACAATTTGGATATTCTGAAAATATACAAGGACATATCAACAAGAGGAGTCCATACCATCCCAAGCTCATTCTGCCTCCAAATGACTGATCAATGTCTGAACTCCAGAGGCTTGCCTGGCACCCATATCACTTACTGCTTTAAGTTAACAGTAAGCTATTAGTCTTAAATTTAACTGACCCAGCATAAATTCCTGTTTACAAAAAAACTTTTCCGCTCTCTTGTAGAAGTGCTTCCTAAATCCATTACTTATCGGTCTGGTTTTGATTTTGAATATCTCCCCTAGATGAGAACCGAGTGGGAACAATTTCTTTCAGAGTCTGTATTAGATTTATTTTCACTTCATCCATCGTGAAATTTGTTGTGTTGTGGCACCAATTTAGTGCAAGACATAAAAATTCCTAAAAGTTGCAAAATAAATATACAGTACAAAAGATGAATTACAAGGGTTCATCGACCATTCAGGTATCTGAAGGAGAAGGGGGAAGAAGGTATTCTGAAACTTTGGCTGTGGGTCTTCAAGCTCTTCCTAATGATAGTAACGCAAATTGGCTGAGCCTCTGGAACCTCCTGCAATCCGGCACAAAGGAGGCTGCACACCAAACTGTGATGCAGCAGGTCAGAATATCCTCCATCTGTAGAAGTTTACTGGAGTCCTTCCAATGTACAGGTGTCTGAACATTATAGCCATTCCGTTACAGAAATTTGTCCTTCCAGAATGGAAGAATCTCTACCCAAAAATTTGAGATACTGAATAAAATCTGCTATTATGGAATTAATGTGGGGGAAAATAAATATAAAACTTTAAAAATCAATAGATCTTATATTTTATTAGCAAATCACATGTTGAAGCATGCACAGATATTTTTATTTAGTGCTGAGGACTCATTTTGATGTCTAGCAGTTTCTTTTTTATTTAAAAAATGGTTCTGTTTTCACCTAAGGTGTCTAAAAAGGGACCAGTCAGTTTAAATGTTAAGATCTTTGTTAGTTGGTGTGAGTTATATTATTTAAAATATCTTGCCTATACTTGATTTGCATTTAAAAGATGTAGAATTGTTGAGTTTGTAGAGTTAAGGAAATGCAAGGGTAGAAGACCCTGATGAGTTATACAAGCCTCCAAATAGTAGCTGGGATGTGGGCTACAAATTACAATGGGAGATTTAAAAAAATGCATGTCAAAAGGACAATGATATGATAGTCATAAAGGATTACAATATCCAGGTAATTTGGGAAGATCAGGTTGGTGCTGATTTTGGCTTTGAAGAGAGAGAATTTGTAGAAAGCCTTTAAGATGACTTTTTACAGCAGCTTGTGGTTGAGCCCACTAGGGGATCAGTTATTCTGCATTGAGTATTTTGTAATGAATGAGATTTAATTAGGGCACTTAAGGTAAAGGAACCCTTAGGTGACAGTGATCATGATATGATAGAATTCACCCCACAGTTTGAGAAGGAGAAGCTAAAGTCAGATGTATCAGTATTACAATGGAGATACAGAGGCATGAAAGAGGAGCTGGCCAAGGAGGATTGGAAGGGAACACCAGCAGGGATGATAGCAGAACAGAGATTCTGGGAGCATTTCAGAAGGTGCTGGGTATACATCTCGAAGAGGAGGTACTCTAAAGGCAAAATGATGCAACTGTGGCTGACAAGGAAAGTCAAAGCTAACAGAAAAGCAAAAGGGAGTAGATAATAATGGAGCAAAAATTAGTGGGAGGTTGGCGGATTGGGAAGCTTTTAAAACCAACAGACAGCTAAAAAACATCATTACAAGGGAAAAAAATGAAAGCTGGACAACCATATCAAAGAGATATCAAAATTTATTACAGATATATAAAGGGTAAAAGAGAGGCAAGAGTAGATATCAGACACTGTAAAATGATGCTGGAGAGGTAGTTCAAAATCTCAGTTATTGTCAAAGTATGGATATTATGTTCAACCTTGACATTTATCTTCTTATAGACAGCCAAAAAACAAAGAAACACGATAGAACCTATTAAAAAAAAGACCATCAAACATGCAATGTGCAGAGAGAAAGAATCAAATGGGGCAAGCAGTAAAAATAAGCAAATAACATTCAAAACTGAAGTTCACAAAAGTGAGTCCACAGACATGAAGCCAGCGGTCGATTCAGTGGCCCGCTAGTTGTAGGCTACAGCCTCAGTTCAGTGCAGAGGCACTTGAGTTTCAACAACACATCTTAAACTGGAACAAGGAGATGGCAGGCGAACCCAGTAAGTATTTCTCATCAATCTTCACTGTGGAAGACACTAGCAATGTGCCAGAAGTTCAAAAGTGTCAGGAGGAAGAAGTGAATGAGTTGCTATTACTCGGAAGAAGATGCTTGGGAAGCTGAAAGGTGTGAAGGTAGATCAATCACCTGAACCAGATGGACAACACCCCAGCATTCTGAAAGAGGTAGCTAAAGAAATTGTGGTGGCATTAGTAATGATCTTAATAGAATGAGGATGGGAAAATTGTAAATGTTACTCCACTCTTCTAGAAGGGAGGGAGACAGAAGAAAGGAACTTAAAGGCCAGTTACTCTGACCTCAGTGGTTGGAAAGATGTTGGAGTCGATTGTTAAGGATGAGGTATCAGGTGATAAAATAAGCCAAGGCCAGCATGGGTTCCACATGGGAAAACCTTGCCTGACAAACTTGTTGGAATTATTTGAGGAAGTAACAAGCAGGATAGACAAAGGAGAACCAGTTGAAGTTGTGTACTTGCATTTATGAAGACCTTTGACAAGGTGCCACATGAGACTGCTTAACAAGCTATGAGCCCATGATATTACAGGAAAGATTCTAGCATGGGAAAAGCAGTGGCTGATTGGCAGGAAGCAAAGAGTGGGAATAAAGGGAGCCTTTGCTGGCTGGCTGGCTGCCAGTGACTAGTGGTGTTCCACAGGGGTCGGTGTTGGGACTGATTCTCTTTACAAGATTTGTCAGTGATTAGTTTAATGGTGTTGATGGCTTGGTTGCAAAGTTTGTAGAAGATATGAAGATGGATGGAGGAGCAGGTAGTTTTGATGAAGTGGAGAGGTTACAGAAGGACTTAGACAGATTAGGAGAATGGACAAAAAATGGCAGATGGAATACAGTCCTGGGATTTGTACAGTCATGCACTTTGGTAAAAGGAATAAAAACATAATTTTCCAAATGGAGAGGAAATTCAAAAACCCTAAATGTTAACTTGCAGGTTGAGGCAGAGGTGAGGAAGGCAAATGTAATTTTAACATTCATTTTGAGAGGATTAGAACATAGAAACAAAAATGTAATGCTAAGGCTTCACTTGGAGTATTGTAAGCAGTCTTGGGCTCTTGAGCTAATGAAGGTCGTGCCAAAATTGGAGAGGGTTCAAAGGGGATTCACAAAAATGATGCTAGGAATAATTTCCAGGAATGTATGAGGAACATTTGATGTCTCTGGGCCTGTACTTACTGTAATTTAGAAGGATGAGGGGTTTTCTCATTAAAACCTATCAAATATTAAAAGGTCAAGTTAGGTGGATGTGGAGAGGATGTTTCCTATAATGGAGGAGTCTAGGACCAGAGGACATAATCTCAGAATAGAGAGATATCCATTTAGAATGGAAATTAGGAAGAATTTCTTCAGCCAGACGGTGATGGATCTGTGGAATCTGTTGCCTCATGCGGCTGTGGAGACTATGTCATTGGGTATATTTAGGGTGGAGACTGATAGGTTTTTGATTAGTCAGGATGTGAAAGGTTACAGGGAGAAGGCTGGAGAATGGAGTTGAGGGAAATGGATCAGCCATGATCAAATAGCAGAGCAGACTCGAGCTGAATGGCCTAACTCTGCTTCTATGCCTCATGGTCTTCTGGTCTAGAAGTGTATTCTTTTGTCCAAACTGAAGCCCAGGAGGTGATTAAAAACTCCAGTCGCTTGTGCCTCCAGATTCAACTGCTGACCTCTTAAGAGATTGCCTTGTTATTTTCCAAAGTAAATCTCTTACGTGGCCTCTGCTGTGAGCCAGCAGCTCTGGTATTCATTGTCACTGTTCATTGAAAAAACATCCTAGAGTAATGCATCTCAGTTTGTGACATGGAATTCGATGCTTTGGGGTATGTAAAATTGTGATAAGGATTATTTTCTAAGAACCTAACCTCTTCCCACTCCGTAACCTGGGGGTGTCTGTCAGTTTCTCCTTAGTAGCTTGAAATTTTCAGCAAGTTCCCAACCTCCAGTGATACAGCCCTAGCTGGTATCACAAAATCATCAAAAATCCATCAAAGAAGGAGGCCATTAGGCCCATTGTGTTCATGTTGGCTGAAGAAGAGCTTCCCACCCAATCTTGCCTTCTAGTACTGACTCTGTAACTCTGCATATCACCTCTCTTCAAGAACATACCCACAGAACTCAGAACACTAGAGAACAAAAACAAATCTTTCAGCTCACCTACACCATGCCAAGCTATTATTCTGCCTGGTCCCATCGCCCTGCACCTGGACCATAGCCCTACACAGCCCTTCCATCCATGTACTCATCCAAATTCGTCTTAAATGTTGAAATTGAACCGGCATCCACCACTTCCATTGGCAGCTTGTTTCACACTCACACCATCTTCTGAGTGAAGAACTCCCCTTCAATATCTCAAGTTTCACCCTGATCCTAAGATCTGTAGTTTTCTTCTCACCAAACTTCAGTGGAAAAAGTCTGTGTGCATTTACCCTAGTTACACCCCTCATAGCTATATATACGCTATCAAATCTCCCTCATTCTGCAATGCTCCAGGGAATACAGCCTAACCTATTCAATATTTCCCTATAATTCAGGTCCTTGTCCCAGCAATATCTTTGTAAATTTTCTCTCAAGATTTCAAAAGTAGCACAGTTACTCTTGAACAGAGCTGATAAGTAGATAATGCAACTTTTTTTAATCTCTCTTTCATTCAGTACAACATTAAAATGATGAGATTTTATTCATGAAATGATTCTGTTTCTGTTCAAGTAGCTTTCTTGTACACTAATGCTGGTCACTATAAGATAACTTTACATAGGATCCTAAGTAGTACAGACTCATTGCCTTGACCAGTGTTGAAATGTGGAAGAACCAATAGGAAAGCTGCACATTCAACAAAGAAGGAGCACACTGTAGACGCAAAACACTGTTTATCCTCTGTGGAATGACAAACAACCGTTAACACTTCTGGTCTGAAACATTAGCTCTGTTTTTCTTTCCACTGACACTGACATTAAGGATATTCTCTGAACAGAAAAGTCCTTTGAACCGTCAGTTTAGAGACAAGGCATGACGACTTTGATGGAAAACCGCATGCCCTCATGTCTCACACAATTGCTTTAAGAACATAAGACCATAAGGAACTGGAGCAGGAGTAGGCCTGTCGAGCCTGTTCGTCATTCAATAAAATCATGGCTTCTCTGGCGATTGGCTCAGCTCCACCTACCTGCCCTTTCCCCGTAACCCTTAAATCCACTTCTAATTGTGTCTTCAATATATTTATGAGGTAGCTTCCTTAGTCAGAGAATTCCACAGATTCACCAATCTCTGGAAAAAGAATTTGCTCCTCATCTCCATGCTATATCCATTCTCCCTTGGGGCTACAGTTTGTTCCCTAGTTCTAGTTTCACTTACCAGTGGAATCAACTTTCCTTCCTCTGTCGTATCTATCCCTTTCATAATTTTAAACAGACTATGATTGCTCTACACCTACATAACGGGAGAAATCTTCTACTAAAGTATGGAATTTCTGATCTACCTGAAACCAGATCTGATGAAGGACACTTTGGTGTGATACCATGACAATCCATGACAGTCAATTTGAGAAAAGCGACACAGATTTTTTCTTAGCACCTCCTGTAGGTGGCATTGCAGTAGGTCTTTTCAGTATTGAAGCTGTAATAATTCTAAGAGTAACAGGTTAAAACTTTCATCCATTCATACATAAAGTGAACACAGAGCGTAGTCAGGTATCCCTTCCAATATTTTTTTCTGGTTTGATTCTGTTGAAGTTAATGCCCACAAGAAAACGAATCTCAGGCTAGTACGTGGTGACATACATTTACTTTGAACTTTGAACTTTGTTCGCTAGCAAAGATTAAATGCTACATATATTTCACTGAATAAAACAGAATGATTGGGCTGGATTTTGCTGGACCCAGCTGTTTAAGGCACAGATTCATACATTACAGAGGACAGGCCCTTCAGCCCACCATGAAAATGCTGACTATTTTACTTAACTATACTAATCTCATTTATCCACATTTGGTCCATTGCTTTCTTTGGCAATTCAAGTACCTGCCTTGATGCTTCTTAAATGTGAGAATGCCTGCCTCCATAACCACCTCAGGCAGCGTATCCGGATTCCAATCAATTCTCTGTGAGACAAAATTCTTCTTCGGGTCCTCTCTAAACTCTCACTTACACCAACGCCTTCATATTTGAGACATCGTCACCATGGGAAAAGGATTCTTTATTTCTTTCTATACAAGAAATTCTGCTAATACTGGAAGTCTTGAGCAAAACACACTCGATGCTGGAGAACACAAGTGAATCTGCAGATGCTGGAAATAAGTAAAAAGCACAAAATGCTGGCAGAACTTTGTCAGGATGAAGGGTTTCGGCCCAAAATGTCATCACTACCTCCTCCCATAGATGCTGTCTGGCCTGCTGAGCTCTGCCAGCATTTTGTGTTTTTTTATCAATGTTGGAGAAACTCAGCAAGTCATGCAGAATCTTTGGTGGGAAATAAGCAGTTGACTTTTTGGGCCCAGGCCAAAACATAGACTGTTTATTCTCTTGACCTGTTGAGTTTCTCTGACATTGTATGTCTTTCTTTCTTTTTCTTTTCTTTCCTCTTATAACCTTTCCCCCTCTGTCATTACCCCTCAACCTCCTCCACTCCAGGGTCCAGCGACTTAGTGGTATGCACAAAACTTTACAGTGTCAGCAATTAGAGTTCAATTCCGCCGCTGCCTGTAAAGAGTTTGTACGTTCTCTCCATGACTGAAGGGTTTCCTCTGGATGCTCTAGTTTCCTCCTACAGTCCAAAGGCATATTGGTTAGCGTTATTAAGCTGTGGGCATGCTATATTGGTGCTGGAAGGATGGTGACACTTGCTTCCAGGACATCTTCAGACTGTGTTGGTTGTTGACGCAAACAAAGCGTTTCAATGTTCCAATGTACAGTGCATGTGGCAAATAAAGCTAATCTTTAATCACAAAAATGAGAAAATTTACAGATGCTGGAAATCCAAGCAACACAATGAAGGATTCCGATGATCTCGGCCCAAAACGTCAACTATACTCTTCTCCATAGATGCTGCCTGGCCTGCTGAGTTCCTCCAGCATTTTGAACGTATTGCTAATCTTTAATCATTAACCCAGCCTATCGAATGTCATGATGTGCTCAAATCTCAGTACATCTGATGAATCCTTTCTGCACCTGTACTAAGAGCCATGTAAATAGCTTCCTTTTGCTTGACACCCTGCTTAAAACATCTGGTCCACAGCCTTGGCAATTCGAGGTGCTTCATTAATATTATGAGAGTACCAGGCTACACCAGCTCTTCAGGGAGCACATTCCAGATTGCAATCAGCTCTATCTGGGAACAACTTCACCCTCAGGTCCCTTCTAAACCAGAATCAGAATCAGGATCAGAACTAGGATCCAGAACTAGGATCAGAATCAGGTTTATTATCATGATGTGTCATGAAAATTTGTTGTTTTGCTGCAGTAGTACAGTTGTAAATATTACTATGAAGCTACAAATGTAAGTAAAGAGCACAATAGAGCAGTAGTGAAGTTGGGTTGATCATTTCACAGGCCCATCTGATGATAGAGGGGAAGAAAGCATTTCTTAAAATGTTGACTGCAGGACTTCAGGCTCCTGTACTGACTGAATCTCACGGTTCATCCAGGGCTTCTGGTTTGAATATGTCTGATATGCTGTTGGAGGCACACTCCATTCATGCAGGTCTTGATGAGGGTGGTGCTGGCTATAACGTAAACATTGCAATCCAAATATGAATTGCTGAATATGATCCAGTCCACCAATTCAAACTCCCACCACTCATTATAGTTATGCCCTGTTATTTTAGGCACAGAGCCACCCAATATGAGAAAAAAATTCTTATTCTGTAACCCAACCTCACTTTATTTTGTATGAGGTCATCCCTCAGCCTCCTCCACGCCATGGAACCAAACTCAATCTGTTCTGAAATGCTCCAATCCGGGCAACTTTCTACTGAGTCTCCTCTGGACCATCTCTGGAGAAGACCCATCCTTCCTCGAGCACGGTGACCAGTACTGCAGCCTATGTTTCCTTGCCTGCTTATGCCTCCTGCCCGGATTTAACTTTCCAGGGCCGAAGGAGCTGGCCATTTGCACCCAGGATGAGAAGTGGATTCTGAGCAGTGAGTAAGTCTCGGGTGATGGATCTTGTGTCCCCATTTCTATCAGGCTTTTAGACAGTCTTTCATTCCTCAGATGGAGAAAATTAAAAATAAATCAAATTGATTTAAATGTTTAAAAAATGCTCCTCAAGATACCAATGACTAAGTGGGGAGAATAACAGTTGTAAATGGTTACTATGGATTCTAGCTGAAAAGGCGTTTTCTGGGCCTATTGACTCAAAACACAAAATAGCTTGAATACTTACAATCCTCCATTTCCCCATCTGTTGTGAGTGAGGAAACAGATTCGATAGGTCTCACGGACAAGGACTCTGGATGCGCAGCCTTGGTAGTAAAGGATTTTATTTACAGAAGGCAAACGTGGAAAAATGGCAACATGAGCAACACACGTGCACAATTTACGGTAATTGGATCAGCAATAAAACACACTGACAATTAATAATGAACGTGGGAAAATCATGTGGGAACAAAGTACACAGATATACACACACACACACACACACCCAAGGGAAAAGTCAATACAATACCCACCGCTCTTGACTCTGTGCAGGCACGGCTCTTCTGCTTAGGGACAATACTCACACTCCCAACCCTATTCAATGCACAACTCACCAACAGCAGGGTGGTCCCTCAGAGATAGCGAAAAAGAGAGTGGGTCAAGCACAAGTGGCTTCCTTTATAGTGCAGCAGGGCTGATGAGTCCAGCCCAGGTGATTCTCAGGGAAACCAATGGCTCAGTGCCAGCCGAGTTAAGCTGATTACAAAGGCCAATTGCCCAAGGCCAAGTACAAGGCTAATTAAAGGAGGCAATGGTTAGGTGTGTATTGATGGGCGAGGAGGGGTCAAACATTGATCGGCAAGTGGTGTGTCTTTCAACCAGGTAGTGGGCACGTGACAGTCACGACCCCTCCAATGTGCCATCTTCTTCCCTCTACACTGTTTTCTTCTATCAGGTTCCTCCTCCTTTATCCTGTTTCCCGCTTCCACCTATCAGCTCTCAGCTTCTCATATCATCCCACCGCTCCCCCACCCACCAACCTTCCCTCTCACATAGTCTCAACTATCTCATGACAGCTTGTCTCCCCCCCCCCCCCCCCGACCTTCCTATTCTGGCATATACCGCCCTTCCTTTCCAGTTCTGATCGAGGGTCTTGACTGGAAATATTGCCCGTTTATTCCCCTCCATTGACTTTCTGAGGTCCTCCAGCATGTTACTTGAATAGGAACTGGTTTATTATTATCACATCTACTGAGATACGGTGTCTTGTATACTGTTTGTACAGATCAAATTATTACACAGTGCATTGAAGAGAGCAGAATAACTACAGCATGATAGAAGTGGTGAGCAGATCAGCAGAAAACAGCTGCAACAAGCATCTCCAGAGTTTCATGTGCATAACTCAGGCAGTTATCCATGCATATCCTCGGTCTGTTTTGCTGATTGATGCAAATGACACTTTACACTGTATGCTTCGTTGTTTCCATGTACATGTGACAAATAGAGCTAAGCTTTAATCGTTAAAAACAACATAAGTGAGTGATTGGGGTGGGGGGGGGGGGGAGGTTAAAGTTTGTCCTGACTCAAGTGAAGCTGAAGGGAGTGTGGTTGATACAGAGTGCCCGGACCCCTTCTCCAGTAGGGCTGTTCTCACCTGCAGGCTCACTGGTGTGTCCACCGGTGAAGTGGGAGGTGGCAACATCTTTTCCCCGGAGTAACACACTCAAAATGCTGGCGGAGCTCTGCATGTTCAATAGGTTTCAATAGATACATTTAATGTCAGAGAAATGTATACAATATACATCCTGAAATTATTTTTCTTCGCATGTCAAGCAGAATCTATGGAAAAGATTCAACATTTCATTATTTTCCCCTTAGACATTTACCCAGGAACCCAAGATGGGCTGAACCAGGCAGGTTGATTCAGTATTATATGTACACCCGTAATGTCCAACCTCACTCCACACTTTTCCCAAAATATCACTTCAATCACTGCAATTTCTTCTCAGCAACTGAACATTAAAGTGATTAAACAAAAGACATGAATTTCACTGGTTCCTTTTCATCCTTTGAACTGACATTTATGACTTCCAGTGCATTTTATTAATTACTATTACAAGTAAGTTCGTACCTATCCCAAAAGCACAGGCATCGATGTGATGTTTTCACGCAGAGCTGGGACTCAATGTTCAGAATATGGATTGAACTGTCTAAGCATTTGCTCCAGACCTAATTTCTCAGTCAGTGACATTTAGGCGATACTTTGCTTTACCTGCCAACACTTGCTGTTTAACCACTCACCTTCAAATGATCCTGAAAAATAAGAGAGTAAATTTTCAAATGCTTGACTTTTTTAAAGGAATGTGTATGAAAGGGAAGAAAAATCTTGATACTCTATTCCACACCTGCTTTGTCTTTGGTTCTGCAGTGTGCTCTGTTTAAGGAGTGGTGTTAATGGAAATTAACGGAGAGCATTTCAGAAAAAATAATTGTTCTATTAATGGTACTTCAATTTTCAACAAAAGATATTTTATTTAGGGGTACGGCATGGAACAGGCATCACCGGGCCAGCACGCTGCACCACCCAGCAACCCACCTATTTAACCCTAGCTTAATCACAGGATAATGTACAATGACCAATTACCCTACTAACTAGTACATCTTTGGACTGTGGGAGGAAACCAGAGCACCTGGAGGAAACCCAAACAGTCACAGGGTGGATTCTTGAAGTAACTTTCAAATTTGAATTTTGAAGACTTTGAAAGTATTCAAAATGTTTATTTTCAACTTTTTTTCTTCTGCAGAGCTTATCTGTTAGCACATCTGCCTTAAGAGGTAATTATATTGTTGATTCCCAAGTTCAAAGTGTGCTGTTTCAATATTTGCCATAGGTGGAAATGCTGACTATTGAGTGCTGCTTTCACAAGGTTATCTATCCTCTTCTGCTGTTGTTTATGTATTTATGTATCCTATATATTCTGTACCACAGGGTGTTCTGGCATGAGAGCTTGGCAACATAGTGGTGTTCAAACTTCATTGTGATGTTGCTGTAGTCTGTTGTTCTGTGATCTGATTTATAATGACCTTCTGCAGAAAAGTTTAATGTTACCCTGAAACATCAGGCCGATGCTTTTCGTTGGCTTATTTTGCAACCTCGCCAGAACGGTGGTGTAGGTCACAGGCATTGTCATTTTGTCTAATTATCGATGAGTGTGAAACTTCCTGACAGTGCAGTCATTGGCACATAGTGATAGAAAATGTTACTTAGGATGGATGAAGAATGAGACATCATAGACATTTCCCCACAAAGTAGAGAGGAGGCAATGAAGTTGTTGGACGTCAAAGCTTTAAGAATCCACCTACAAAGCAATTTTCCCACAATGCTCCAGCAGGAAGATGCCAAGGAGTTATACAGCACACAACAGGCCCTTCGGCCCATACCCACCAAAATATCCCATTCAATCTAGTCCCATTTGCCTGTATTTGGCCCATAGCCTTCAAAACCTGTCTTATCCTTATACCTGTTTAACTGCCAGTTTTGAAAATTTTGAGAAGTTTTGACAGTATTGAGAATACAAATTTGGCTATTTGTCTCCTTGCAGGTACTTTGATAATAAATTTACTTTGAACTTTGAGCCTTCAGTAAGATTATGTCTGATCTCATGTCGATGATACCCAGTCTTCTGATTACATGAGCATCATCTTGCTTGTCAGGATTTTCTCAGTGATAGCTCTCTCGTTCTTCTCATTAAGGCTTTTTCCTAGGGTTGGAGATTCAAAAACTAGATGCCATAGACGTAGGGTAAAAGGAGAAAGATTTTAAAGGCACTTATGGCTCTTTCATGCAGAAGGTTGTCCATCCTTGGAACAAGGAAGTGGTTGAAGCAGATACCATAACAACATTTTAAAGACACTCAGATACATGCTAAGAAAGGTTTAAGGGGTTATAGGCTAAATGTGGGCAAGTATGGACTATTTCAGATGGGCATCTTGGTTGATATAGATGAGATGGGCCAAAGGGCTTGTTTCTGAACCACGTTACTCTATGACTCCAACAGATCACTGGTTGGAATTCCACACTAAAGACCACCGCACCCTGTTGGCATTAGAGAGAGTGCTGTTTTGTAGGAAGTGGCTTCGGTTATGATGGTAAAATAAGGTTATGATGGCTTCAGATATGATGTTAACGTAGAAAATATCAGGGGAACTCAGTAGGTCAGGCAGCATCTACGGAGGAGAATAAACAGCCGTTTTTCGGCTGAGACCCTTTATTTGGACTGGAAAGGAAGGGGAAAAAATCCAGAATAAGAAGGTGGGGGAGGAGAAGAAGCTAGACGGTGATAGGTGAAGCCAGGAGGGTTGGGGAAGGGGGTGAAGTGAGAAGCTGGGAGGGGAGAGGTGGAAATGGTAAGGGGGTGAAGAAGAAGGAATTTGATAGGATAGGAGAGTGGACCATGGGAGAAAAGAAAGGAGGAGGGGCACCAAGGGGAGGTGACAGGTAAGTGAGGAGAGGAGAAGAGGTCTGAAGGGATCCAGAGCGGGGAATGGGAGAAGAGGAAAGGGGGAGGGGAAAAATTAGAGAAACAATGTTCATGCCATCAGGTTTGAGACTACCTAAATAGATTATGAGGTGTTGCTCCTTCACCCTGAGAGTGGTGTCATGACAGGAGTGGAGGCATGTCGGAATGGGAATAGGGATTGGAATTAAAATTGTGGCCATTGGGAAACTGTTAAACTGAGGTCTTGTTTGGTCTCTTGTATTAATTAGTGCATTAAATTGTTGGCATTATTCAAAAGCAAAGCGGTAAAGTTATTCCGGGCTAATATTTATGCCTCTATCCTCATTACTGAAGCAGTTAGTTTGGCCACTATGACAATACTTTCTGTGGGATCTTGCAATGTGCAAATTGGCTGCATTTTATAGATTCCAACAGTGACTACTCCTCAAAATGAATTAGTTGTAAAGCACTCGAGATGTCAAAAGGAGACAGGAGAGTGCTTATATAAGAACGTTTTACTTGTTATCTGCACTGAGTTTACTAACAAAAGTCGTGGCATGGAAGAATCAAATTGTGACAGCATAAAGCCTAATGAGACCCCAGTAGGAATCCACCATGCAGTTTGGAAGGATGCTAAATCTAGAGAAGATTGAAGCAAAACAGTGCACAAAGTAAGAGCCATCCGGGCCATGCTCTCTTCTGACTGTGACTTGGAAAGGAGGTATAGGAGCCTTAAATCCCATTCCACCAAGTTCAGGAACAATCTGCCATCATGCTCCTGAACTAGTGTGGACAGCCTCACTCACCGGAACACAGAACTGATCACTGAACTCAAACTATGGACTCACTTCCAAGGACTCTAGATTCATGTTTTCTGTATTATTTATTCACTTGTTTATTATTGTTACTTTTTTTATTTGCGCAGTTTGTCTTTTGTACATTGGTTGCTTGTCAGTCTTTGTGTGTGCGTGCGTGTGTGTGTGTGTGTGTGTGTGTGTGTGTGTGTAGTTTTTCATTGCTTCTACTATATATCTTTGTCCTGCTTGAATGGCTGCAAGAAAGTGAATCTCAGGATACAATTAAGTGACATATTATGCACTTTGTTACTACATTTACCTTGATCTTTGAACTGACTTTGAAATGTGAAGATAGATAGGCCATTCAGCTTGTTCAGCCTGGTTTACCCTGCATGATTCTCTGTGTTATAAATTCCCCTCTCGCCATTCTCACTCAGCTTAATCAATTCCCTTCAACGTTCAAGTATCTATTGACTTCATCAGAGACCGAGAAGCCACAGCCTTCATGAGGTAAATTCAGTGCAGAGATGCACCAATGCACAGTCTGGGATGAGGAAACATAAGTACAAAGGAGTGCCTTGTATTTCTCCGTTGTAATTTTAAACCATCTATCTGAAAAATCCATAATATTGTCTGTTCAAGCACAAATTACCTTGGTTCCAGCAGTTTCAATACTGCATGTGCCTGGGGGCTATACTTTGAAAATCACAGTTAATCTCTTGGGTCATGACATTGTTTTTCTGGGTATTTATCTCAGGAGTTTGGTTCATGATCAGAAGCAGCATTGCATAAAAGTTAGCTTGCTACTTTAGGATTTGCAACCTGTGATTCTTCTGAGCTCTCCAAAGTGTTCCTAATGCTGCTGTAATGAGGTAGTAATTATGGTTGTAGCTAACAAATTAAGGATTAGTTTTACTTGTCACATGTACATCAAAACATACAGTGAAAGGCATTGTTTGTGTCATCATTTGCAATGTGCGAGGGGAAGCCCACAAGCGTTGCCATACTTTCCGTGACACACCTTACTAATCTTGACCATATGTGTTTGGAATGTGGGAGGAAACCAGAGCACCTGGAGGAGACCCATGCAGGCTCCTTACAGAGAGCAGTGGGAATCAGAACTCAGTCAGTGATCTCTGGCGTGGCAAAAAGATTGCAGAAACTCTTATGCTTTCGTACCTTCCAGTTGGTTCAAATACAGAATGACTGAAGGGAAGTACCTGTCCCTGAAGCTGGTGTTGTGGGATATCAGGCTTCTGTTGCCCAGTGGTTGCTCTGAGAAGATAGTGTGCCTCTGATTTGATATGGAAGATCATCTCAGATGAGAACTCTGATGCTCCTTTGCAGCCGCATTGTTAAAATATGAATCTAGAACAGGGGAAAGCCATTTGGTCCTTCCAGCATACTCCTGCATTCATTTAGATCAGAAACCATCTGACTGAAACCTCATTTCTTTTCCCCTTCTCTCCTTTCCTCATCAGGCAACTGACTACCACTCCTTATATGCCTGGGCTGGCACAGCTGTGTGGTGTGGGTGACACAGTGGTTTGGTGTGGGTGACTCACTGATTTGGTGAGGGTGACACAGTAGAGTGGTGTGGATGACACAGTGGTTTGGTGTGGGTGACTCACTGATTTGGTGTGGGTGATACAGTGTGGTGTGGGTGACACAGTAGAGTGGTGTGGGTGACACAGCAGAGTGGTATGGGTGACACAGCAGAGTGGTGTGGGTGATACAGTGGTTTGGTGTGGGTGACTCACTGATTTGGTGTGGGTGATACAGTAAAGTGGTGTGGATGACACAGTGGTTTGGTGTGGGTGACACTGATTTGGTGTGGGTGATACAGTGGTTTGGTGTGGGTGACACAGTAGAGTGGTGTGGGTGACACAGCAGTGTGGTATGGGTGACACAGCAGAGTGGTGTGGGTGATACAGTGGTTTGGTGTGGGTGACACAGTAGAGTAGTAGAGTGGTGTGGGTGATACAGTGGTTTGGTGTGGGTGACAGTGTGGTGTGGGTGACACAGTAGAGCAGTATGGGTGACAATCATAGTGTAGTGGTTTGATTAATGTTATTTCTGTGCCAACAGTCCAGGTTCATTTCTGCTGCTGTCTGTAAGGAGTTTGTACATTCTCCCCACGTCTGCATGGTTTCCTCCGGATGCTCAGATTCCTCACACGTTCCTATCCCGTATGGGTTACTAGGTTCAGTGCTGTAGTGCCATTGAGTGGGGAGAGCCTGTTACCTTTTTGTATTTCTAAAGAAAGATCAAATTGAATTAAATTTTAATAATGTTTAAAGGCTCTACCTCTACTACCTTCTGGGGATTGGAACTGTAAAGGCTCACTATCCTAAGAGAAAACAACGGCTTTGTACCTGTTTTAACTTAAACACTGACCATAGATCTGGATTTTCCCACAAGAGGAGGCAATCTTATTGCATCATATTATGTTTGATCTGCTTCAATCAATTTACAAAAAAGCCAAACACGCCACACAATTTTCCGAGTCCCCTAAATAGAGGAGCTTGTGGAGTTATAAAGTCATACAGCTCACAGACAGCCCACACATGACCATGTTAACCATCAAAGTCTCTCAATATTCATACACTTGTCTCTATATTCTTATTAGCTGTAGCAATTCCACCTGTTGTGAGAGTACTTTCTTTCACCATTCCCCTCAGGCAGTGTGCTCCAAATTCCACCCATCCTCTGGGTGAAAAAGTTCTTCCTCAGAATGCCTCTAGTATTAGATACCTTTACTATGGGGAAACTTTACCTGAAATCTACCTTATCTACTGTATGCCCTTTATAGTTTTGCACCATCTGGTCCCTCCTCCGCACCAAAGAAACCAAACGTAGAACATAGAAAAATATAGGCACGATATTGTGCCAACCTTTTAACTACTCTATGATCATTCTAACCTATCCCTCTTACATAGCCATTCTCTTTTCTTGCATCTATGTAAATTTCTTAAAGATCTCCAATGTATGTGCCTCTACTACCCATTCCATGCCCTCACCACTATCTGTTTCAAAACCTACCTCTGACATCGCCTCTATACATTCCTCCAAAAACCTTTAAATTATGCATGTCCTGTATTAGCCATTTCCTGCCTGGGAAATAGGTGCTCGCTGTCCACTCGATCTATGCCTTTTTTTTCCATCTTGTGTGCCTCCAGGGAGGGATAGCATCTCTGGTGAAGCGGTTTGTCGTGTCCATTCTGAGGTAACTCACTCACCTTTGGTCCCCACCAGACACCCCGCTCTCACCCATGGCTCCAAGTAGCTGTTTGCGTATGATAGCGGCCATAGCCCGGTACATGGCTTCAGCAAGCGGGCTAAACCAGCTGAGGGTAGCTGGCGGCCTCATACTCCGTGAGGTAGGGATATGCCTATCCTAGCATGCAAAGTCAGCTCCAGCTACAGTGAGATCCACCGGCCAGGAAGGCAGTTCAAAGGTCACAGGTTCAAAGGTTGAATTTAATGTCAGAGAAATGTATACAATATACATCCTGAATTGCTTTTTCTTAGCAAATATCCACAAAAACAGAGAAGTGCCCCCAAAAAAATGACAGTGATACATGAGAACCCCAAAGTCCCCCCCAGTTGCCCCCTTCTGCACGTAAGCAGCAGCAAGCAACGATCCCCCCTCCCCTCGCCAGCAGAAAAAAAGCACATTGATACCGTCACCAAGCCCAAACATGTGCTGAGCAATAGCAAAGATACAGACCAAAGTTACCCCAAAGGCTTTGCATTTCATCTGACATTCAACAAACCACAGGTTCTCTCTCTCTCTGGCAAGGGAGAGGGAGGTGTCCCCCATTTTCACAGCAAGTGGGAGACATAACAACAGCCTGCTAGTTTATGATGTTAAAAGTCCATTTCGTCGCTCAAGCTCTGCACGGTTTCATAAAGAGCAAAGGGCTTGATAAGGCATGGAAGACGTCATGGTCTTCTACTGCAATCAAGGAAGAGCCCAGTTTGTGACACTTGCTTGTACCACTGGACAAGGACATCAGAGGTGAAGAAAGTGAAAGCCTTTCCAGCTTAAAAACTCTTCCTTGTCGTCATTGGATGATGGATAACCACCACCGCTCCTCCAGGAATCCATCCCTCATCATCCTTCCAATAATAAATCCAGCTTGGCCAGTCTTTCCTCAGATCTGAAACATTCTGTCTCACGTAGATACCCCTTGCATTCTCTCTAGTGCAATTAAATCCTTCCTATAGTGTGATCACCAGAACACTACCAGGAATTAAATAAAGTTTGGCTTTATTTGTCACTCATACATCAAAATATCAAAACATACAGTGAAATGCATCATTTGTGTTAAATCAAATCAGTGAGAATGTGCTGGGAGTAGCTTGCAAATAAGACGTAGGAGCAGAATTAGCCATTTGGCCCATTGAGTCTGCTCCTCCATTCTATCGATGCTGATCTATCATCTCTCTCAATCCCATTCTCCTGCCTCTTTCCCATAAACTAGGTCCTGATTCAGGTTGTACCAAAGAGATTAGCTACAATCTAATGAGGTCCAATTCAAGTTATACCAAAAAAATTAATGTTTAGCTTTATTCGTCACTTGTACTGTACATCCAAACGTGTAGTGAAATGCTGCTCTGAAGAAGGATCTCAGCCTGAAACATCGATTATTTATTCGTCTCCGTGGACGCTGCCTGACCCGCCGAGTTCCTTCAGCGTTCTGTGTGAGTTGATTTGGATTTCTAGCATCTGCAGACTTCCTTTTGCTAGTGAAGTGTCGTCTGTGTTGTGCAAGTGTTGCCGCACTTCCGGCACCAGCGTAGCGTGCCCTTAGCTCACTGATCCTAACCCCATGCCTTTGGAATGTGGGTGAAGCCAAAGCACACGATAGAAGCCCACACAGTCACGGGGAGAACATACAAACTCCTTACAGACAGGAGCAGAATTGAACCACTGACACTGTAATAGCAGAACACTAACCTCCATGCTAAGGTGTTCCCCCAATTCCAGTTTCCATTGTACCAGTTCTTGACTGTATTTGTTATGACTTAGGATTTGATAATACTCCAACAGGCATTTAAATGTTGAAGCTATTAATATTCAAGCTATTGTGCAGTGATAAAGATATATCCATCTATAAAAATTAATTTAATTCCTGCAGGCTTGACTGTCATCCAGATCATCCAATGGGTCTACATTAGGATGACATATGTCAAAAGAGGCATACGGACTAGCAATGAAACATGATTAATGTTACCAATACTTTGTCTCTGCAGTAGTGGTATTAATAAGCAATGATTTGTCTACAGAATGTGGTGGTGACGTCTTGCTTAAGGACGATGGGGTTGAGGCAATCCTTCAATCTCATCATCTTGTAATATTGTGGCCAACCTCTTTTTAAAGAGCCTTTGCATTTACTGAGCTGTGTTTCCCAGCTACTGCATATCCAGGCCAGTCACAGCATATCCGTTTACCCAGAGGAGGAGTATAACAGCATCTGTTGGCAGCTTAACTGGCTGATTAAAAGAGTAGAAAAGCTGCTTCAAGTGGTCCGCGGATCAGTAACCGAAGGGCGCAGATTTTCACGACATCTGGCAGTGGAAATTGAGGAAGATTTACATTTTTTAAGCAGTGAGCCATTCTGGCCCGAATGGCAGAAACAAACTCCAAAATCAGCCTGGACGGGGAAGTGGGGAAATCTGCAGGACTGCCTGGAGCAACTAGAGGAGCTGGGAGTCCGGACTGAGGGAAGGCAGAAGTGTCAGAGGGAGCCTTGCACAGTCTGGGAGTGCCACACTGTTTGAGAGTGGTTTTAAGATAAAGTTGCATTGTGGCAGGGGCAATAATGAGGGAGCAATGCACTGCTGGGGTCAAGGGTGGCAAGGACAGAGAAGATTATGTCTGACCCAGGTTAAACAGAATCTCTTCTTCCTGCCCATGATTCATATCCCTCCATTCTCTACATATTCATGTATCTAACAAACAACCTCTTCAACACCACAATTGTATCTGCTTCCACCACCGCAGCATTTTCCAGGCACCACCAACTCCTAAACACAAGAGATTCTGGAAATCTTGAGTAACACGCACAAGATGCTGGAGGAATGAAACATTTCGAGCTGAGACCCTTCATCAGGAACCATCTCTCAACCCTCACATCCTTTAAACTTTCTCCCTCTCACCTTAAAGCTATAGTAATATTACAGCTTTATAATAAAGCTCCAGTATTGTAGATGCACGTCACGGGGACAGCGTTGTCAGAGTTGTGCAGTGTCGGAGAGTCAGCTGATAGAGCACCATAGAGGGTCAGCTGCATAGTCACAGGACAGTGTGGATTGTGGGTTTCCTTAGTTAAAGACAATACTGAATGCACACAATACAGGTGGAGATCTGCAGTGTCTTGAAGCAGTGTTGGTGTTAGGCTGCGTTGTCCCACAGTAGGGCAATTGCCTTCATCTGC
The DNA here is from genome assembly GCF_030144855.1 of Hypanus sabinus. Classification (NCBI taxonomy): domain Eukaryota; kingdom Metazoa; phylum Chordata; class Chondrichthyes; order Myliobatiformes; family Dasyatidae; genus Hypanus; species Hypanus sabinus. Next base: position 26,244,257 of record NC_082718.1, read on the forward strand.
TTCAGCAATTACCTTTATTTCCCCCTCACTTGACAGGCCTCTCCTCCATGCACTTCACTTAATATTCTCACTGCCTCAGTGAAGCAGCCAGTATTGTGAAAGACCCCACCCGCCCCGGTCATTCTCTCACCTCCCCTCTCCCTTAGGGCAGAAGATACAAAAACCTGACAGCATGCACCATTAAGCTCAAGGACAGCTTCTGTCCTACAGCTATGAGACTCTTGATCAGACTTCCTGTACGATAAGATGGACAGTTAGCCTCATAATCTAGCACGTTATTATCTTGCACTTCGCAGTTTATCTGCACTGCACTCTTGCAGAAGCATTTACATTGTTATTGCTTATTCTATCTCAGTGCACTGTAATGAATTGATCTGTATAAAAAGTGTGCAAGACAAGCTTTTCACTGTGCCTTGGCACATGTGACGATAATAAACCAATACCAATACCAAAAGGAGATTTCCTTTTCCACTGCATGGGAAAAGGGGAAGTACAACGAGATCTAGGTGTTCTTGTACATCAGTCAATGAAAGCAAGCATGCAGGTGCAGCAGGCAGTGAAGAAAGCTAATGGCATGCTGGCTTTTATAACAAGAGGAATTGAGTATAGGAGTAAAGAGGTCCTTCTACAGCTGTACAGGGCCCTGGTGAGACCCCACCTGGAGTATTGTGTGCAGTTTTGGTCTCCAAATTTGAGGAAGAACATTCTTGCTATTGAGGGAGTGCAGCGTAGGTTCACAAGGTTAATTCCTGGAATGGCGGGACTGTTATATGTTGAAAGATTGGAGCGACTGGGCTTGTATACACTGGAATTTAGAAGGATGAGAGGGGATCTGATTGAAACATATAAGATTATTAAGGGATTGGACACACTGGAGGCAGGAAGCATGTTCCCGCTGATGGGTGAGTCCAGAACTAGAGGCCACAGTTTAAGAATAAGGGGTAGGCCATTTAGAACAGAGATGCGGATAAACTTTTTCACCCAGAGGGTGCTGGATATGTGGAGTGCTCTGCCCCAGAAGGCAGTGGAGGCTAAGTCTCTGGATGCATTCAAGAGAGAGTTAGATAGAGCTCTTATAGATAGCGGGGTCAGGGGATATGGGGAGAGAGCAGGAATGGGGTACTGATTGTGCACGATCAGCCATGATCACAGTGAATGGCGGTGCTGGCTAGAAGGGCCGAATGGCCTAATCCTGCACCTACTGTCTATTGTCAGGCTACACCTTCATTCTGCAAGAGCAGGACAACAGAATTAGACATGGCTGATGGTTAACAAGTAATGCATGTGCCACAGATGTTCCAGGCAATTACAGGAGAAAATCAATAAGATCATAACACATACGAGCAGAATTAGGCCATTCATCCTATCTAGTGCTCTGCCATTGACCATAGCTGATTTATTTTCCCTCTCAACCCCATTCTGTCATCTCCCCATAATCAGTGAGCCCCTACTATTCAAGAAGCTATCACCCTCTGCTCTAAATACACCCAATGACTTGGCTTCTACAGCCATCTGTGGCAATGAATTCAATGGATTCACCATTAGCTGGTTAAAGAATACCTCCTCATCTCTGTTCTGAAGGGACACCTTTAGTTATTTGATTAAATTTATGAATTATCGTCATCACTTTGCTGTTTGGGTGATCTTGCTGTGCACGAACTAGGTGTTGCATGCAGTAAATTACAACCTTGCATTTCTGTGGCTATCTCGAAAGTGATCCACAAGATGCTACATAAACATGGACCATAGACTGTCATTTCCCCCCCCCCCCCCATCCATGTACTTATCCAAACTTTCCTAATATATTCTGATTCCTAAGCTCCGGAACCTGGGTCTTAGCACTCAGATCTGCAGCTGGATCTTCAACTTCCTCACAGGCAGGACCCAGGCTGTAAAAATAGTGGACAAGCTCTCCTCTACAATCACTCTGAGCACCGGTGCCCCACAAGGCTGTGGACTCAGCCCCCTGCTGTACTCACTGTGCACCCATGATTGTGTAGTCAAGTTTCCATCAAACTCAATATATAAGTTTGCTGATGACACCACAATTGTAGGCCGTACCTTGGGTAATGATGAGTCTTGAGTACAGAGAGGAAATTAAGAACCTGGTGGCATGGTGCGAAGACGATAACCTATCTCTCAACGTCAGCAAGACGAAGGAATGGGTTGTTGACTTCAGAAGGAGTAGTGGACCGCACGACCCCATCTACATCAGTGGTGCGCAGGTGGAACAGGTCAAAAGCTTTAAGTTCCTCGGGGTGAATATCACAATTGACCTGACTTAGTCTAACCAAGCAGAGTCCACTGCCAAGAAGGCCCACCAACGCCTTTACTTCCTGAGAAAGCTGAAGAAATTTGGCCTGTCCCCTAAAACCCTCACTAATTTTTATAGGTGCATTCTTCTAGGGTGCATCACAACCTGGAATGGAAGTTGCCCTGTCCAAGACCAGAAGAAGCTGCAGAAGATCGTGAACATAGCCCAGCACATCACACAAACCAATCTTCCATCCTTGGACTCACTTTACACCGCACGCTGTCGGAGCAGTGCTGCCAGGATAATCAAGGACATGACCCACCCAGCCAACACACTTTTTGTCTCTCTTCCCTCCGGGAGAAGGTTCAGGAGCTTGAAGATTCGTACGGCCAGATTTGGGAACAGTTTCTTTCCAACTGTGATAAAACTGCTGAACGGATCCCGACCCGGATCTGGGCCGTACCTTCCAAATATCCGGACCTGACTTGCACTACCTTACTTTCCCTTTTCTATTTTCTAATTATGATTTATAATTAAAATTTTTATTATATTTACTTCGATTTGTACTTCAGGGAGCGCAAAGCACAGAAACAAATATCGCTGTGATTATTGTATGCTCTAGTATCAATTGCTTGGTGACAATAAAGTAAAGTATTGCATCCACCACTTCTGCTGGAAGCTTGCTCCACACTTGCACCAACCTCTGAGTGAAGACGTACCCCCTTAGCTTCTGCTTAAGTATTTCACCTTTCACCCTTAACCTCTGACTTCATGTATTACCCAACTTCAGTAGAAAACGCCTTCTTGCATTTATCCTGCCTATACACCTCATAATTTTGTATAGCTCTGCCAAATCTCCCCTCATTCTCCTATGCTCCAGGGAATAACCTTATCAGTCTTTCCCTTGCATTCAGGTCCTCAAGTCCTGGCAAAATCCTTGCAAATTTTCTCAGTACTTTTTCAATCTTATTAATGTCTTTCCTCCTCTGAACTTTTATTTTTTTTTCCTTTGAACTCTATTTGCCTCAAAATATCTTCACTCCACATTTTAACCCCTCTCCTTGTAAAGGGTGCCTGATGGACTTATCTGTATATTTACACCCTAATCCTGAATCTCCCCATAATTTTCCAGTATTATTGATACAATTCAGGCTCATTATTGATGCAGACCATTCTCTTTCCTCTAAAGAAACTGTTAAATTGGTTTATTATTATCATATGTACTGAGGTACGGTGTAAAACTTACCTTGCACATTATACACGTAGATCAATTCATTATAACAGTACTCTGAGGTAGTGCAAAGTAAAACAATAACTGATTCCAGAAAAAAGCATTTCAGAGAACGAAGTGCAATTAAGGGGCAAAGTCAGAACGAGCTAGATTGTGGATAAAGAATCTATCTTATCGTACTCAAGAACCATTCAATAGTCTTATAACAGTAGAATAGACGCTGTCCTTGAGGCTGGTGGTATGTACCATCAATCTTTAATATCTTCTGCCCTGCAGCAAAGAGACGCAGAATGTCCTGTTCGATGGGGTCTTTGATTATGCTGGTTGCATTACCAAGGCAGCAAGAAGTATAGTCAGACTCTATGGAAGAGAGGTTGGCTTCAATGATGTGCTGAACTTGTGGTCACTGGCAGAGCAGTTTCCGTAACAAGCTGTGATATATCTGATAAGATGCTTTCCATGGTACATCAGTGATAATTGGTGAGGATCATATGGGAGATGCCAAATTTCTTTGAGCTCCTGATGATGTAGAGATGCTGGTGAGCTTTCCCGGCTGTGGTGTCAATGTGTTTGGAACAGGACAGGCGACTGAGGAGGCTCATTCCTAGGGACTTGAAACTCTCTTTTCTTTATTTGTTTACAGGATGTGGGCAATGCCAGCATTTATTGCCCATCCCTAGTTGCCCTTGAGAAGGTGGCGATGAGCTGCCTTCTTGATCCACTGCAGTCCCTGAGGTGTAGGTACACCCACAGCGCTGTTAGGGAGGGAATTCCATGATTTTGACCCAGCGACAATGAAGGAATGGCGGGCAATATGTTTCCAAGTCAGGATGGTGATTGACTTGGAGGGGGATTTCCAAGTGGTGGTGTTCCCAGGTTTCTGCTTTTCTCGTCCTACTAGATGGTCATGGTCGTGGGTCTGCAAGGTGCTGCCTTAGGAACTTTGATGCGTTGTTGCAGTATATCTTGTAAATAGCACACACTGCTGCAACGGTTTGTCGATGTTGGAGGGATTGGATGCTTGTAGAAGTGGTACCAATCAAGTAGGTTGCCTTGTACTGGATGATGTCAAGCTTCTTGAGTGTTGGTGGAGTTGCACTCATCCAGGCGAGTAGTGAGTATTCTATTACACTCCTGACCTGAGCCTTGTAGATGGTGAATAGGCTTTGGGGAGTCGGGAGGTGAGTTACATGCTGCAGGATTCCTAGCCTTTGAACTGCTGTAGTAGCCATGGTGTTTATATGGCTAGACCAGTTCAGTTTGCTGTCAATGGTAACCCCCAGGATGTTGATAGTAGGAGATTTGGTGATGGTGATGCCACTGAATGTCAAGGGACAATGGTTAGAACCTCTCTTGTTGGAGGTGGTCATTGCTTGGCACTTTCATGGCTCGAATGTCACTTGCCATTTGTCAGCCCAAGCCTGGATATTGTCCAGGTCCTGCTGCATTTGGGTATGAACTGTTTCACTTTCTGAGGAGTCACAAATGATGCAGAAATTGGCACAGTTGTCTGCGAACATCCCTACTTCTGACCTTATGATGGAAGGAAGGTCACTGATGAAGCAACTGAAGACTGTTGGTCCTAGAACACTTCCCTGAGAAACTCCTGCAGTGATGTCCTGAGGATGAGATGACCTCCACCCCTACCAATACCTCCCCCTTCCTGGCTCCCCCTTCCTGAAGTCAATGACCAGCTCTTTTATTTTGTTGACGTTGAGAGAAAGGTTGGACTTCTGAAAGGGAACTGGGAAGGCCTCTGGGGGGAAAGTAGTTTGCAGTACTGAGAGGATTGTTCTACCGGGAGCCAGGATACGCTTGATGTGCTGAGCAGCTTGATAATAAATTTACATTGAACATCTTGTGAATTGCAGTGTGGAGCCAGGGGATAAACAATCAGGACTCAATGTACCCACTGGCGCCAATATACTTGCACAATAGACTTGTATGAGTAAATATTTAGTGATCAGAGTGGTTAAGTTACCACAGTATGGAAAAACAAATAGAACCTTTTGAGTGTGTTGCAGAAAAAAGGTGGCCTTTTGCCGATCATTGTCACACACTCCCTGAAATACCCAAGGAATGGCGCCAAGGAAAATGAGAGGGAATAATTAATCATGTTAAAAGGTTGTAATTTCAACTGCCTTCAGAGCGATATCCCAACAAATGAATTTTTACAAGAAGCAATGTCAAGACTCTTGCTTCTCCTCTCCTGACATTGTATTGTACACATCCAATGCCGTCACTACCAAATAGTCCATGCGAGCTCAATTTCAATGTTTAAGAGAAGCCCAGTTAGGTACATGTATGGTAGGGGTATGGAGGGCTATGGTCCAGGTGCAGGCCTTTGAGAGTAGGCAGTTTAAATGGTTTCGGCATAGACTAGATGGGCTGGAGGGCCTCTTTCTGTGCAGTACTTCTCTGGGACTCTGTGACTATATCATCACACACAGCACATATAGTTACAATAAAGCACAATACAGTAACAAAATAATATGGGCACAGGTCCCTGAGTGGCATGGCCTGAAGTTTGATGGTGCATGGGATATCTTGGAGCCACACTCTGTAAGGATAGCGCACATCACTTTTTCCTGTACATTTGGTCAGTTGCAGATGACGGTAATCCATTTTGTTTTCCAGGGAGCAAACGTTTAAGAGCAGTGTTGACATTGGAGCCAGATTGCAGAGATTAACCTTTGAACCTAGCATAGATTCAGTGCCCTCTCTCAAAGGTACTTTGTTCCAGTTCAAAGGACTAAAGAACCTCCTGGTACCATTTGTCTCCTCAAGCCTGGTTCACCATTTTGTACAACCATAGCTGATCTGACCTTGACCTCAGCTTCACATTTCTACTTGTTCTTCATCCTCTCCACTCAATTAAACTCACCTCAGCTTCCACAGCTCCGCTGATAGCCCCAAAGATTCACAACCCTCTGAGAGATGATATTCCTCAACTTCATTATGAAAGGTCAAGAAAAGGCTTGGAGATCTATTGTGATCTAGTATTTATTGCCTTAAAGGTGAGTGCTGGAGAATCAGTTAGGCCCTTCAAGAGGTACTGGAACTGAAAGCACCACAACAGGAAGCGTTGCCACAGGAAAGCAGCATCCATCATCAGGGACCTCCACCATTCAGGCCGTACTGTTTCCTCACTACTGCCATGGGGAAGGAGGTACAGGAGCCTTGGGTCCCACACCGCCTGGTTCAGTAGCAGTTATTATCCGTCAACCATCAGGCTCCTGAAACGGTGCATACAAGTTCACTCACCTCAGCAATGAACTCATTCCACAACCTATGGAGTTGCTTTCAACTAATATTCAACTAATGTTCTCAATACTTTTATCACTTATTTATTCATTAATATTTTAATTTGTTTTTTTCTCATACTTGCACATTTTGTCTCCTTTTACACATCGGTTGTCCATCTTCTTGTGTAGTTTTTCATGGATTCTTTTGTAATTCTCTGTATTTACTGTGAATGCCTGCAAGAAAATGAATCTCTGGTGACGTATGCATATTTTGATAATAAATTTACTTTGAACTTTGACCTTTAACCTATAGCAAGGCAACGTGAAAGAAAAGAATGAGGGTGATAGATTTGCTCTACTGGGAGTTTACATGAAGTCTATGGACGAAAAGGTCTCTAACGATGCTACGATGATTCTATCATTCTATGATTTCTCCTCATCATCTAGGGCAAAAGAATCAGGGTATGCCTGTGAAAACTTCAAATAAATTACCTCATTAAAGGTGTGCATGAATACACGGCGGTCAATGAAAATGATTACAACATTAAAGTTTAAGTTCAGCAACAGAAATACTATTGTAAGAACAAAGTGATTTATTTGGTTTTTTTCAGCAATCAATAAATGCTTTATTTTGTTAAAGATTTCCTAAAGGCCAGGAAACTAGATACTGCAATTTTAATGCCTGCATTCTTCTTACAAATTGTAACTGCATCATGTAGTGTCGTTAGAATGAAAAAAAGTGGGATGGATTGCTATTGATTCGCAACTGAATAGCAATATTTTTTGTGGCAGTGCAGAAATAATATTAAAGTCTTATCACAATGCCCATAAAACAACAGACTGTAGAAAGATTCGATAAATCTTCATATAGACAGGTCTTAAGCTACCTGTGCTCCTCGTCTTCTGACTGCTAAGAAGAGGCTGCCAGGCAAAAATCACTTCAAGGACGTCAGTCACTGAAAGATTTGAGTGAGAAATAAATTTTACAATACACAGAGCTGTATCTGGAAAAGTTTGAATATGATGGCCTAGATTTCTCTGAAATAGTCAATGGCTTGGTAACAATGCCTATTCTTATCAATGTACAAATTTGCAGCAACTCGGAACAAGTTCAAGAACAGCTACTTTCCTCCAACTATTTGGTTCTTGAGACAACCTGTCGGTTCTTGAGTCAACTTGGGGAAAAAAAACCCTAATTACTGGAGTTTAGCAAAACCAGTGCCGCTTTAATCACTTTATACTAAAGTGGACTTTTGTTTTTATTCTTTAGCCCCCATTCTTTATTATAAAGGAACACAATTGGAAATTTCTTATAAAAGTTGTGTATAATTTATATTTTTCTTGTGACTACTGCTTATGTAATGCTACATGCCTATAATGCTGCTGCAAGTAAGTTTTTCATTTCACCTGTGTATACTAGACTTTTGCCAATGACAATAAACTCAATTTTGATTTTGAGCAGAGGTACATTTGAATGGACTCTGTAACTTCTCTGTATTATTTATTTATTAAAGATTATTATTAATTGTGTCTTTGTATTTGCATATTTTGTCTTTTTTTGCATATTGCTTGCTTGTCAATCTCCTTGTGCAGTTTTTTATTGATTGTTATATTTCATTTTTCTAATGTAAATGCCTGCAAGAAAATAACATGTACATATGTACCTTGATAATAAATTTACTCTGAATTTTGAATGCTCACAGTTTCCCAATTATTTTATCTCCCTCCATCAATAGTTCAGCAAGAATGATGTAATTTCTCCTCTTTCTCTTGACATCAGTGTATTAATTGAACATTACATCTGCCTCAAGTGACTAGTCGTTAACAGCATGCACCGTTTTTTGGAGTCATCAGGTCATTACTTTCCTAGCATCATCTGGTCAATATACCCAGAGAGCCATCAGATCAATACATTGTACTTAAAAAGCTCAGGCAAAACTCATGTGACCTCTTTGTGGCTGTTTCCCAGGACTCAGCCCCTCTGTGTCTTGTAGCAGCTGGATCAGAGATTGCAGTCCTTCCCTTAAGGCCTTTGTGGTGGCTTCATCAAGCTTCAGTGTGTCCTTAAGCACATACTCCTGCAGCCTGGAATATATCTGTCAGCCACACTCATTTATAGACATCTCATTGTACCAGCAGATCAAAAAGTCTTTGGACAAGCCTTTAACTCCCTCCATCATTAGTTTGGCAAGAATTATATAATTTTCCTTCTTTTTCTTGAAATCAGTTTATTAAATGGACATGAGACACCCCTCAAAGACCATTCATTAATAGCATTTACGTTTTAATTACGTTTTAACATCTATCTGGATTCACTTTAGAAAGTCAAACTTGAAAGGAGAGAACAAGGTTAATTGCAGAATTCTTAGCAGTGGGGAAGAGAGGGGTTTTGAGCTGCATGTTCACAGATCCCTCAAAGTTGCCACAGAAGTTGGTAGAGTGGTTAAGAGGGTGTATGGTGCGTTGGCTTTCATTACTCTTGGGATTGAGTTTAAGAGTCGCCAAGTAATGCTGCAGCTCCATAAAACTTCAGTGGAGAAATTTAAACCACTCTTGGATTATTGTGTCCATTTCTGGTCACCTTATTATAGGAAGGATGTGGAAACTTCAGAGAGGGTGCAGTGGAATTTACCAGGATACTGCCTGGATTAGAAAGCATGTCTGAGGAAAGCTACAGCTATTGTCTTTAGAGTGAGGGAGGATGAAAGATGAATTGATAGAGGTGTAGAAGATGATAAAAAGCATTGGTAGAGTGGACAGGCAGCACCTTTTTCCCAGAGTGGATATGGCTAATACGAGGGCAGATAAATTTAAGGTGATTAAGTAAAGTAAGCCAGAGATGCCAGAGGTAGATTTTTTACACAGAGATTGTGGACATGTGGAACGTGCAGCCAGGGGTGGTGGTAGAGGCAGATACTGGAAGCAAATCAGAAGGCACAGGATATATACATCACAAAGAGGATGAAGTATTCTAAAGACAAGGTAATACAACAGTGGCTAACGAGAAGTCAAAGCCAACATAAAAGCCAAAGAGACGGCATATACAAGAGCAAAAAATAGTGGGAAGTTAGAGGATTGGCAAGCTTTTAAAAACCAACAGAAGGCAACTAAAAATCATTAAGAAGGTAAAGATGGAATACAAAAGTAAACTAACCAATAATATTAAAGATGATACTAAAAATTTCGTCAGGTACATAAAGTGTAAAATAGAGATGAGAGTGGATATCAGCCATCTGAATATGACACTGAAGAGGAAGTAATAGGGGACAAGGAAATGGCGGAAGAACTAAATAAGTATTTTTCTTCAGTCTTCACTGTGAAAGACACCAACAGTATGGTGGAAGTTCCAGGTGTCAGGGGGCATGAAGGGGGCAAAGTTACTATTTCTAGAGAGAAGGTTCTTGGAAAACTGAACGGTCTGAAGGTAGATAAATCACCTGGACCAGATAGTGCACAGTCTAGAGTTCTGAAAGAGGTGGCTGAAGAGATTGTACAGGCATAATTAATGATCTTTCAAGAATCACTAAATTCTGGAAAGGTTCCGAAAGTCTGGAAAATTGCAAACATCACTCCACTCCTCAAGAAGGGAGAGAACCCAAGGAATTATAGGCAAGTTAGTCTGACCTCAATGCTTGGGAAGATGTTGGAGTTGATTATTAAGGATGAGGCATCAGGGTACTTGGAGACGCATGATAAAAATAAGCCGTAGTCAGCATGGATCCTCAAGGGAAAACCTTGCCTGAGAAATCTGTTGGAATTCTTTGAAGGAGTAACAAGTAGGATAGACTAAGAATTAGTTGATGTTGTATTCTTGGATTTTCAGAAGGTCTTTGACAAGGTGCCACACATGAAACTGCTGAACAAGCTACGAGCCCATAGTTTTACAGAAAAGATTCTAACATGAATAAAGCAGTAGCTGACTGGCAGGCAGCAAAGAGTGGGAATAAAGGGAACCTTTACTGGCTGGCTGCCACTGACTAGTGGTGTTCCACAGATTTCTGAGTTGGAACTGATTCTTTTTACATTATATGTCAATGACTTGGATGATGGAATTGATGGCTTTGTTGAAAAGCTTGCAGACGATACGAAGATTGGTGGAGGTGCAGGTAGTTTTGATGAAGTTGAGAGGTTACAGAAAGAGCTAGACAGATTAGTAGAATGGGCAATGACAGTGTTGGGCTGTGTGTAATCATGCACTTTGGTAGAAGAAATTAGAGGGTTGACTATTTTCTAACTGGAGAGAAAATTTTAAAAAAACTGAGGTGCAAAGGGCCTTGGGAGTCCTTGTGCAGGATTCTCCAAAGGTTAATTTGCAGTTTGAATCTGCAAACGCGATATTAGCATTCATTTCAAGAGGACTAGGATGTAAAAGCAAGGATGTAATGTTGAGATTTTATAAAGCACTGGTGAGGCCTCACTTGGAATATTGTGAGCAGTTTTGGGCCCCTTATCTTTGAAAAGATGTGCTGAAACTGGAGAGACTTCAAAGAAGGTTCCTGAAAATGATTAAATGGCTTGTCATATGAAGAGTGTTTGATGGCTCTGGGCCTGTATTCATTCGAGTTCAGAAGCATGAGGGGTGACCTCATTGAAACCTATTGAAGTGTGAAAGTGTGAAGTGTGAAATCCACATAGAGTGGATGTGGAGAGGGTGTTTCCTATGGTGGCAGCTGTGGAGGCCAAGCCTTAATGTATATTTAAAGCAGAGCATGATAGATTCATGATTGGTCAGGGCATGAAGGGAGAAATCAGGAGATTGGGGCTGAGAGGAAAATTGGATCAGCCATGATGAAATAATGGAGCAGACTTGACTGGTTAAATGGCCTAATTCTGCTCCTATATCTTTCAGTCTTATGGTCTTATACAATAGGGATGTCTAAGCAAAATGGAGGACTATACAGGAGGGAAGGGTTTGATTGATCTTGCAGCATATTAAAAGATAGGCACAACATCGTGGGCCAAAGGGCCTGTACTGTGTTGTACTGATCAATGTTCTATGTTGCCATCATTTTGAATTGTGGTGAAGTCGTAAGGAGTAATCATGGGTTAAAGGAGATTTGAGCTGAGATAGCTAGCATGAAAATAGGAACTGAGGAAATGATACAGATCTTTGAATCAAATTGGAGTAGCAAGAGAAGTACTGAATGTACTGTAGGCCAATTTTTTTTTTGGTATGTTATTAGAATTCACTTTGGGGTAATGATAATGTTAGCATTATGGGTTTCAGCATTGTAGGAGCTCAGATTGACAAGAAACATCTAGGTGAAACAAAATTTGAGCTTTAGCCCATTTCTCACTGCAATTGACCCATTTTTCATGGAAACTATAACTTGTGGGTGTAAGAGTTATAAATCCATGCAAGTGGTGAAGCATAATGAAAGACCAGTTTGTAAAGCAGGTGGACTTCTGCCTAGATAATTGGAGGCATAGAATAATAAAGCTGGGGAACTATTGAATCTTTATAAAATACCTATTAACCATGACCAACCAATTTTGGTCATATTAAGTGTGAAAGAGAGAGTGCAATCCAGGGATAAGGACTTTCATCCTCAAGGGTTAGGCTGGAGAAGCTGGGGATGCCGTGCTTGGAGCTAACGAGGTTGTTCAGAGGGGCCCAGGAGACTTAATAAAGGAACACACTTATGAAGGGTTCAGCTTCGTTCATTTCCCACATGTACATCGAAACATACTGTGAGATATTTTGCTTGCATCAACAACTGATACTACCTAAGGAAGTGCTGTGGGCAGCCTGTAAGTGTTGCCACACATTCTGGCACCAACAGGGAACTCTTCCCATTGAGGAGAGTACAAGGACCCGGGGGTCACAATTAAAAGAATGATGAAAAGATATAATGAGCAAAAAGGGTGGCAGAGTGCCACTGCCTCACGGTTCCAGTGATGCAGGTTCCATCCTGACCTCAGGTTTTGTCTGCCTAGAGTTTGCATGTTCTCCCTGACAATGTGTGTTTCCTCACACACAACAAAGATGTAAGGTAGGTATGAGGAAAATTAATTTTCCTCAAACAGCTGCAGAGATCAGTGCCCTTTACTAAAAATAATATCAATTGGTGCCTTCAGATGGGCACTGGATAAACATAGAACGTAGATCACTGTAGCACAGTACAGATCCTTCAGCCCACGATGTTGTGCCCGCCTTTTAACCTACTCCATGGTCAATCTAACCCTTTTCTCCAACAGACCCTCCACTTTTCTAACATTCATGTGCCTACCCAAGAGTTTCTTAAATGCTGCCTCCACCACCATCCCTGCCGGCATATTCCACATGCTTATGCCCTCTGTAAAAAAATTACATCTGACAGTTGAGGCAAAATAATTTTCTGAGCGGTGGTGGAAGGAGTGGGAGACTGGGATGTCTCCATTTGTCTCCATTCCAGAATCTTTTCAAGGTCTCCTACTTTGAAGAGTCTATTTTCCTCCATAGATGCTGTTTCACCCACTGAGTTCCTCCTGCATTTTGCTTGATCCGGGAGAATGGAACTGACTGATTCACACTGCAGAGAACTGACACAGAATTGATGACTCCAATGGCCTGATTCTCAGTGGTAACAATTGTATGATTGTATTGTCCAGTTTTGAATTTCATACAACTTAGTTACTCTAGGCAGCGTTCGCATATAGAGTTAGCACTCATAAGACCATAAAGCCATTCGATGTAGGAGCAGAATGAGGGCATTCGGCCCATTGAGTCTGTGCTGCCATTCAATCATGGCAGACTTATTACTCTCCTAACCCCATTCTTTGCCTTCTCCCTGTAACCTTTGGTACCCTTACTAATCAAGAACCTGTCAACCTCTGCTTTAAAAATACCCAATGACTTGGCCTCCGCAGATGAATTTCACACATTCACCAACCTCGGGCTAAAGACATTTCTCCTCATCTCTACTCTAAAGGGATACCCGTGTATTCTGAGTCTATGCCCTCTGGTCCTGGACTCTCCACTATTTCAAAAGTTCAAAGGTCATGTTGAATGTCAGAGAAATGTATACAATATACATCCTGAATTGCTTTCTCTTTGCAAAGTTTGAAAAATACTCTGAACATCCATTCTGTCTAGGCCTTTCAGTATTCAAATCTGGCACTCAGTTGGGATGCCAGTGAAAAGAAATATCAGAAGTAATTAGGAACACCACTCAGGCACGTTAAAGCAGGACGTGTGTGGATCCTGATGGGAACAGCTTCTAATAGGTTGCTGTAATCCAATCAAAGAAACTCAGCCCTTAAATGTGTGCTCCTCTTTGAATGAAGAAAAGGGAGGCTGCAGAAGTGAGAGGGAGAGATCCCCAAGATCCAGTCAAAAGCTACAGGGATGTCCATGTCCATTGGATACAAGCGGAATTCTGTGTTCCAAAGAGCAACCCCCGCCTCAGAAGATTCTGGCGGAAGCTGGTCCCAGCTGTCTTCTCCAGGTGTGAGAATCCCTGCTCAGTATATAACACAGAAATAAATTTTGTATCCTCACAAGATATGTCAGGGTGAATTATAGATCACTGAAAACAGTTGTAGCGAGTTATTTCAGTAAGTGGATCAAAGATTCATTTAGAAATGGTTGTAGTCAATGCAGGTGGAACTGAAGGGAGGAAGTGAGTTATTATTGTGCCTGTCCCAACTGATTATTAGTGAACTATGCTGGTATAAAAGATTGTGGTGTGCAGTGCCTGCATTGGGAACTATAGTTCAGCCAGCTGATTATTAATAGCACTTTTCTGAGGCAGTGTTTTTTTGTCCATGTATTTAATGCCTCCTTCCTCTCCTTTGCTGAGGCTGGTGGGGTTTTGTCCACTGACCCATCCTTGTCCTCTTTATCCTGCCCTGTGTCAGCGTCAGGTGTCAATCCCGAAGATGGTCAATCATGCAAAGTCTTGCAGCTCTGCATGCAGGTCTTCCTTCAACATTCGAGGAAATCTTACAAAGATGTTCTCTCAAGAAGGCACCATCCATCATTGAGGACCCCCTCCACCCAGGACAGGCCATCTTCTCATTGCTACCATCAGGGAGGAGGTGCAGGAGCCTGAAGATACACGCTCAATACCTTAGGAACAACTTCTTGCCCTGAGCTATCAGATTTCTGAATGGTCCATGAACACTACCTCACTATTTTTCCCTCCTTTTACACAGCTTATTTTATTATTTATTCATGCAGTATTGTAACTTGTAGTCATTTTGTTTATTTATTGCATTGTACTGCTGCCAGAAAACAACAAATTCCATGACATATGTCAGTGATAATGATTCTGATTCTGATCCTGAGCATTGGCACCATCCTTACATTCTTAAACACAAGATATTCTACAGATGCTGGAAACCTTGAGCAACAAAATGCTAGTAGCTAACAACTGATGTTCCTCTGTGTCCAACGCATCATTCCCTGTAACACTGACTTCCATGGAATTCTACTACTAAGCACATCTTCCACCTCACTTCTCTTCATTTTCCACTCTTTACATGGCTCCCTTGTCCAGGTGACCCCCTGCACTGATCTCCCTCCTGGCACTAATCCCTGCGAGCATGACGAGTGCTATACTGGCCCCTCCACCACAATTCAGAGCCCCAAGCTGTTCTTCCAGGTGAGGTGTCACTTCACTTGTGACTCATCCGGGGTCATCGACTGTAACCAATATTCCTGGTGTGGCCTCCTGTACCTCAATGAGCCCCGACACAGATTGGAGAGCTGCTTTGTTGAACATCTTCACTCTGTCCACCGCTAAAGGCAGCACCTCCTGATGACCACCCATTTCATTCCAAGTTCCCATTCCCATTCTGACGTGTCTTTCCACGGCATGATGAGGCCAAACTCAAGTTCTGTCTGGGTAGCCTCAAACCTGATGGCATGAACATTGATTTCTCTAAATTTGAGTAATTCCCTCCTGTTCCACCTTCCCTCCCTCCTTCTCTCTTTATCTGGTTATCATCTTACCTTCTCTTCTCCTCACCTGCCCATCACCTCTTCTTGGTGCCCCTACTCTCTTTCTCCCATGCTCCATGCATTTACTGTGATCAAAGTCACCAAAAAGACACTGAAGCTGCTGACTTAGAGTTCTTTATCCAGTGCACAAAACAGGCATCATTCTGGAGAGACTCACAAACCCAAAGGTACATCACACTTTGTATACACGTAAGTTCAAAGGTAACAGTAGGTGATCTAATACCATTGCAGTAGTTACAATGACACTGTTTACTTTGGTATTTAGGCTGACAAATCACTCCTCTGTGGAAGCATATTGTAATTGATAAGACACCTCTGTAGGTCCAAACATTTTCGGGAGAAACTAATTAACAGAAATATTCTAAAACCTTTTGACAACAGAGAGCCAGACTCCCAAAATTATTGTTGTCAGGGCCATCTCTGGGTAGAGTAATATGGTAAGTACACAAAAATCATTGCTTGCCGATACCTGTGACCATGCTTGATATGGTAAGTGACGACGTCAGTCAGTTCTGCCGGATTGCACCCAAGTCACAATGGTGCAAACAACTTAGCCATGTTCCTGGTCTGATGCAAGCCAATTAAAACAATACCATTGTCATAATGTTTGGCTCCTGCATACGCAATATCTTAGTCTGTGGAGCAGCCCGTACTTTTAACTTCACTTCACTGCCTGCAATTTACAAAAATACTTGATACTTTTAAGGTGATTGGAGGAAGCTATGGGGGGGTGGGGGGATGGCCAAGGTAGGATGATTTAAACAAGGGAGTGGTGGGTGTATGGAACGCACTGCCAGGGCGGTGGTAGAGTCAGACATATTAGGGATATTTAAGAAATTCTAAGATGGATACATGGATGATAGAAAAATTGGAGGGCTACATAGGGTTAGATGATCTTGGAATAGGATATAAGGTTGGCACAAAATCTTGGGCCGAAGGACCAGAACGCTACTGTTCTAAGGTCTATTCAACCTATCCTGTAGCACAGGTCCTCATGTCAAGAACATTCCTGTTAATTTTCTCTGCACAATTAACTGGATCTAAATCCTAGAAATTCCAAACCCACTGACTCCCTCAGGAATGAACTGTGGGACAAAGACAAGAATATCTGCAGATGCTGGAAATCCAAACCAAAATGCTGGAGGAACTCAGCAGGTCAGGCAGCTTCTATGGAAAAAAGTAAACAGCTGACATCTCGGGCTGGAAAAAGACAGGAAGATAGAGCAAGAGGGTGGGGGGAGGAGAGAAAGAAGTGCAAGGTGGTAGGTGATAGGTGAGGGGTGAAGTAAGGAGCAGGGAAGTAAGTTTTGCCAACACATTTCAGAACAAAGTAAATTACAAACTCTGACAAGTGTATAAATAGAACTCAGTTTAACTTTCTATTGCTCTGATCTTTCCAGTCATTTAAATTCTCATTGACACTTGGAGCTTCATTGTACAGTGTTTGTCTGTATAGCAATGCAAACTCTGCTCTGTGAATCCATTTTCAAAGGGATGTAGGCAGGCAAGTGGAACACTATTCCCTTTTCTAAAATTATATGAATGTATAGTCAGTGGGCTCCTGTACCTAATAAAGTGGCCACTGAATATATGTTCGCGGTCTTCTGCTGCTGTAGCCCATCTACTTCAGGGTTCAATATTTTTTTGCTTCTGCGCAGCACTGTTTTTTGAGTTATTGTTGACTTCCTGTCAGCTTGTACCAATCTGGCCGTTCTCCTCTGACCCCACTCATTAATGTTTTTGCCAATGGAACTAACACTTACTGGATGTATTTCTTTTGTTCTTCCCACCATTCTCTGTAAACTCCAGAGATTTTTAAGCACTAAAATCCCAGAGCAGCAGTTTCTAAAATACTCAAACCACCCCACCTGGCACCAGCAATCATTCCACACTCAAAGTCACTTAGATCACATTCCCTCCCCATGCCGATGTTTGGTCTGAACAACAAATGAACCTCTTAACCATGTCCGCATGTTTTTATGGATTGATGCTGCCATGTGATTGGTTGATTAGCTATTTAACTAGTAGGCATGCCGGTAATCTAATGAAGTGGACACTGAGTATAGGTTTAGCACATGCACACCTCGTCTGGCTCCATTTCCTCCAGCTTATCTTGCAGGCGCGAGGAAGCAGTCTCCTCCATCAAATCTCCAACCTTATAATAAACACTGCACAATGGCCTTCATTCAAGCACAGGATGTTGGTGGGGTCGTCAAGACATCTATTGATTGCTCATCTTTAATTACCAGCAATGGTATGTTTTGCTGAGCTGTTTCTGAGGGCAGTTAGCAATCAAACTATATTGATGAAGTCTAAAGGTCAGTGCAGATAAGAATGGCTGATTCTCTTCACTGCGTGGTGTAAGGGAAGTTGATGAGACTTTATAACAATCCATTCATTGCACAGCCAGCCTTACTAACACTAGTTTTTTTATTCCCCAGCTGCCATGAGACTTGAATTAATGTCTCCAGATCAATAGCCTAAGCGACTAGACACCAGTTCAGAAATGTAACCATTGTGCCACTTCAACAATGAGGCCCACCAGTGCTCCTCCTTTTATTTTGCCTGGTGAAGACAGGCTCTGTGCTGTTTTTCTGAGAGCAAGCCATGTCACCACAGAGGCATAATGGTTACTGTGTCGGTATTACAGCTCAGGATGTTGGAATTTGGAGTTCACGTCCGTTGCTGTCTGTAAGAAGTTTGTACATCCTTCCCGTGAGCATGTTGGATTCCTCCAGGGGGATCCGGTTTATGCCCACGTTCCAAAGATGTCCTAGTTAGTAGGTTAATTGGTCATTGTAAACTGTCCTGTGATTAGGCTAGGGCTAAATAGGTGAGTTGTTGGTGGTCCAGCTCATTGGGCCTATTCTATGCTATATTTCTACATAAATATATAAATTTTTGGGCAAATAATCTGTAAGTGCTGGAAACTTGAAATGTATAATAGAAATTTTTGAAAGAACAAGGAACTTTGTCTTTTTTTTACACAGTATTTTTTTCACTGCACAATTTATGCATGATTGATATTCTGTATATTGTTTGAATCTATGTGTCTGTGATGTTTCTGCAAGCAAGTTTTTTTTTATATCTGCACCTCACCCTTCTTGTGCACATGACTAGACACAACTTGCAGATTACGTTGGTGTCAAATCACAAGACTTGCTGGGACTTACAGTTGACTGAGTTGCGTATACTTTATCAAAGCAAAGGATCTGCAGGCAAAAATGACTTATTCATGAGAGCTTGTCAACAAATGGAGGAAAATAAAAGTATTTATTGGTGACTCTATATCAGCCAGTCATTGAAGATGGGGTGGAGCTTATGTTTGGGAAGGAAGTATAGGATCCTAGGGTCCCACGCCACCAGGTTCAGGAACAGTTATTACCTTTCAACCACCAGGCCCTTGAACAACTTCACTCACCACAACTCTGAACTAATTTCACAACCTATGGACTCACTTTCAAGGACTCTACAATTTATCTTCCGTATAATTTATTAATTATTATTATTGTTATTATTTTTTGTATTTGTACAATTCATCTTCTTTTGCACATTGGTTGTTTCTCAGTCTTTGTGAGTAGCTTTTTGTTAATTCTATTGTATTGAATTCCGCCATGAATGCCCTGAAGAAAATGAATTTCAGGGTTGTATCTGGTGACACATATGTACTTTGATAATAAATTTACTTTGAACTTCTTACAGCAAATTGTACTCTGAAAATAAAATCTGTTCAGAGAACAAACTACTGCAACATATCCTAATAAAAACAGGTTAAAATTCTCTAGAAAATGCAGTGAGTGAAGGATGGTTACATATAAATAGCTTGCAGTCTGTCACTCACAGATTGGCGAACACTCTTTGATTGACAAGTAAATTGCCCAATCACTTCCATCTTGGTAGGCAATAGCATTGCCAGTATATTCAGCCTTAGAAAAAAAAAACTTGGATTTGGGTATGTAGTCTTCTGCTGAATGATCCAACACACCAAAGAATTGTTTATGAAACTGAATCACTAAATGAAGCAAATAGTCAAGGACATGAATAAGAGTGGAATTAAAATCTTAATTGCTTATTCATAGCACCATCCTGCACCACCAAACATCCCAAAACACTTTATATTCTCTGAAATACTTTGGATGTGTTGTCACTTATGTTAAGTATTTGATAGTTGCTAACTCTTGTAATCTTGGATCAACTGCAGGAACATCAGATGAAGGAAGATGTTGGAAGTGCCTTGTCTAGGTAAAGTCTACCGGTTGTCCCATCTGTAATGTAAATACTTAAGTATCTTATTGGACTTCAAGAAATAGATGGCATATTCATTATCATCTGTTGCAGGTTCAGAATCAGAATTATTATCACATTCTTAAATGACATGTGATTTGTTGTTCTGCAGCAGCAGTTCTGAGCAAAGACGTAAAATTACTACAAATTATAAAATTAAATAAATGGTACAAAACCAAAGTAATAATGGCACATGTTGTTCATGATGAGGGGCCTCAGTTCGAAATGTTAACTGCTTATTCCTTTCCACAGGTACTGCCTGACCTGCTAAATTTTTTCCAGCATTTTGTGTGTTGATCTAGATTATCTGTATAATCTCTTGTGATTATACTGTTCATGGGTTCATGGTCCATTCAGGAATCTGATAGTGGAGGGGAAGAAGCCGTTCTTGTTTCATAGAGTGTCAGTCTTCAGTCCACCGTACCTCATACCCGATCATAGTACTAAGCAGGGGGCATGTTCTGGATGGGGAGGGTCCTTAATGATAGATGCCACTTTCTTCAAGAACCACCTCTTAAAGATGTCCTCAATGATGGGGAGGGTTGCCCATGATGGAGATGCTGAGCCTACAAATCTCTGCATTATCTTGGGATACTGCATATTGCAGGTTCCGCACCAAGCAGCTAATAGGTTTAAGGTGAGGAAGGAGAGATTTAATAGGAACCTAAAGGGCAAATTTTTCACCCAGTAGGTCGCCAGTGTTTAGAATGAGCTGCCAGAGGAAGTGGTTGAGGCAGGTACATTAACAACATTTAACAGGCAGTTGGATAGGTACAGGTGCAGCTATAGGAAAGGGTAAAAAAGGGCAAAAAAAACAGGCACTTTGGACAGGCTTAGACAAGACTCTTGGTTGGCTTGGACAAATTGGCCTGTACTTTATAATTCTCTAACTCCACAGCTGCTGCCTGACCTACTGAGTTCCTCTAGCAGCACATAGTTTTGCTCCAAATTCCTGCATCTTTAGTCTCTATCATCTGTTTCCAACCTGATTAGCCTACTCCTAACCAGCTCTCCAGACATTGGGCTCTGATGTTCCATGTGCCAACAGTTTGTGAAAGGAGAAATAAACTCTTTGCTTGAAGCTTGAAAAACTGGTACTCACATTCCCTTGGTTCTCTGATCAGTGTCCAAGTTAAATAACTCGCTCACATCTACATTATCCGTGCCTCTTGGCGGTTTAATAACCTTCATCATGCCTCCTCTTAATCTTCTTTTTGCTAATGAAAACAGGTTCAGTTATGCAAAATTCTCTTTATTCTACATCACATGGAGCTCATGTGTGCAGAATTGCTCTCCGTCAAATCAAATCTTTAAACCTTTTCCAAAAGCACCCTTCTGGAAAATGCTATGTAGAGATATTAAACCAAAAACTTCAGACTATCTTCAAAATTTCTTCCCTTAGGCAGTTAATCTGATCAACCATCCTAGCTAGACTCTCCCACCCCTCTCTATCTATTAGCACAATCCCTGCACTGTGCTATGAACCACTTTTTATAATGCAATTTACATTGTAAGTACATGCTAATATTTTTATGCCATAAACATATTCTCAACATCACCTTATTTCATTTTTCAATGTTTTATTATTGTTGAAAGCAAGCAAACCACACCACAGCAAATTCCTAATACATGTAATGTATAGGGCAAATAAAATTGATCTTTGATCCTTAAATCCATTCCAATCCATCAAAGCAGCATCTCCAAATGGCACATGACACTCCAAATGAAAGCCAAGTACTGTGGTTACTGCTAATCTGAAACAAATTCAGAAAATGGAGATTGGTGTTTTCTCCTGCCTATCTACCGTACATTCACAAAGACTGGGATTTACCTACAACTGGTTATACGAGGGTAGCTGCTGTTGTAATGTAGGGAAAACGGCTGCCAAATTGTGCAGAGCAAGCTCCCACTAAATTATTGTGGGAAAGCCGAGTGAGCCTGCTTTCAAAATCAAAATCCAACTTATTGTCATATGCACAAGTTCATATATGCGGAGTAACAATGGAAAACTTGCTGGTAGCAGCATCACAGGTACATGGCATCATGTAAGCAGCATCACAAGAAAAGCATAAATTAAACCTACATTACACACTGCTTTTACAAGAAAGAACACATTTTTTTTGTAAAAAGTCTATTTTAGTGCAAAGTGATCAAAGCATGGCTAGTGTTGCTGAACGGTAGTGATTAGGGTTTTTCGGGTTGGGTTGAGTAATGGATAGTAAGTAGCTGTATTTGAACATGGAGATGTGGAATTTCAGGGTTTGTGCATCCTGCCCAGTGGTAGCTGTGGGAAGATGGCATGGCCCTGATAGTGAGGGATCTTTGATGGTAAATGTTACCTTCTTGCGCCTACTGTAGAGACTAACAATCGTAAGGATTGACGTGCCAGTAATCTATTGGGCAGAATCCACTACTTTCTGCAGCTTTTTACATTCCTGTGCATTTGAATTGCCGTACCAGTCCTTGATCCACCCAGTCACGATGCATTCCAGAGTGCATCTGTAGAAGTTTGTTAGAGTGTTCAATGATTCACTGAGCCTCCTTAATCTTCTGAGAAAGGAAATTATGTTCAGTGAGAGCCAAGGCCAAGGAACAAGTAGAGCCAATTCCACCATTCAATAATCGGCTATATCTTAACTCCCTGATGAAGGGCCATGGCTCGAAACATCAACTCTTTATTCCTCTCCATAGATACTGCCTGGCTTGCTGAGTTCCTCCGGCATTTTGCAAATCTCAATTCCATGCAGATATCTTGATTCTTTTTATTTGTGCTCTTTAGTGGAAAATCATTATCCCAACCCATATTGTATTTTGGTGATAGCAATATCATATCTATAATTAAAATGGCATAAGATACCAAATCATTCACATTATCATTGAGGTGAATTTTGCTTTCTTCACACAGCTTTATCTGTGGTTAATTGACACTCCTTCCTCAGGAGCACTTCACTATATTTGCATTTGTCTTTGAGCATAAATGTACTTGTTTTATTTAGAGATAGAGTGTGGACTTGTACCTTTGAGCTTCAATGCCCAGCAGCCCCTGACTCAACCGTAACCTAACCACGGGACAATTTACAATGACCAATTAACCTACTAACCAGTATATCTTTGGACTGTGGGAGGAAAGCCAAGCATTTCACAGGGAGGATGTAGAAGCTCCTTGCAGAAGACATTGAAATTGAACTCCAAATTCTGATGCCCCAAGCTCTAACAGCGTCAGACTAACCATTACACCACCATGGTACCAATTGATGAGGTTGTGGTGTAGAAAGAAAAATACTGCATCTGAAGCATTGACTGTCTGGAAACAACCCAATTTTATCTCAGTGATGCTGTAATGCTGGCCACTGTCTGCACCAGAGAGATAAAGACGAGTTGCCTTGCCGTGTAAATTCCTGATTAAGCTGAGATAAATATCCCTCCGCATCAAAAGAGCCTTTGTGTTGGTTGTACTTAGTTGCAGGCCTTTTGGTAAACTGATGATAATATGCTTTCTGTGTCAAAATTTCATGGGATGTTTAATAAAAATGAATACTCCTTTACCTTAAGGCAAAACAAATGTCTTGCACTTATATGCCACCTCATTTTTTTCAGGACTTCCCAATGAACTTTAAAACCAGTAAAATATTTAGGAAGTGTGTTTGCTATTGTATTGAAGGAAATACAAAGCCAATTTGTACACAATAAACCCGTGGGAACATAGTGACCAACCAGACTTTTGTGATGAAGGATAAACATTGACCAAGACATAGAAGACCATTGCTTTGAAGTAATGCTATAGGATCTTTTGACACATTTTTTGGAGGGACTTCAATTGTGCCACTTGGTTTCGTATCCTGTACAATAAACTCATGGAATTTATATGAGTTCGGAATCCAACCTGATTCAAAATCCGTCTCTCATTGAAGACCACACCAGTGCCTCTTTGGGTACTCACTCTCTTTTTATCTCTGTCAGACGTGGCCATTTCAAGCACTCATCCTTTCTGCTCAGTTTTTTATTTCCTTTTTTTCCCTTGTATTGTCTGTCCTGGTGGGCATGAGCCACATCCTTACTGCTAGCAAGCCATTACATAGTCAAAGAATCTTAAGCTGATTTTACCTGCTACTTGGGTATATTTAAAGCAGAGGTTGATAGGTTCTTAATTAGTAAAGATGTCAAAGGTTATGGGGAGGAGGCAGGAGAATGGGCTTGAGAGAGGTAATAAATCAGATATGATCGAACAGCGGAGGCAACTCGATGGAGCCCATTAACTAGGTGTGTTACCCAAGCCCCTAACAATTATTGAGTTGAGAGAGCCAGGAGGGCAGAAGATAGTGAGAGTACATATGTACTACTGGATCTTTCATACCCAAGTAAAGGAGCAGATTAAACTCCCATCTGAGATCACCACACTCTCAAGATGGTAACGTCTTTTCTGAGTTCCTCCAGCAGTTTGAGCATTGCTCAAGAACTCCATCATCTGCCAAACCTCTGGTCGTTATTCGTACTCTGGAGTGGGATTTGAGGTTTCCGTGGAGTTCCAGTCACAACCGTGGTTGAAAGGGGACATTGTGAGGGAATCTTGGAGTTCTTGTTGCTGGTAACACTTTCATGGAGCCATTCAGTGGTGAAGCCACTTGTCTCCCCATTGACTTATCACTTCACATATTGGGAGAAAGGCATATTAATCCCTAAATATATCTTAATGAAGTCACAGGATGCACAGTCTCTAACACTTACATAGTCAAGTATTTAAGTGTCGATACAGATGAATTTTTGGTCAATGATAATCTCTAGGCAATGGCCATCTCCAACAAGAGAGTATCTGACCATCTACCCTTGACCTTCCCTGGTAACAAGGCCTAGAGGAGTGAGATGGATCAACCAGTTGTGTGACGTCAAAGCTACAATCTTGCCTTCAACAAATTGCTGTAGTAGACCGCAATGCAAAATATGAAAGAAAGGAAGTTACATCCCCTCATTCGAATTTCTCCCACTAGCATCTACCCTGTTATACACCTTGTGATTTTGTATGCTCCAATAAGGTCATTCCTGATTCTAAATTCCAAAGAAAGTAGGTCTAATTTCTTCAGCCATGCACAGTTAGAGGACACTAGACACATTTCTCAGAATGATTACTGAAGCCATGTAGCTGGATCTGTTTTGAAAAGTGTCTAATAGCTTGGGCCCAACAGTGGTATTTTCCCTCTTGTATTACAGCAAGGCAGTTAAATTAGTTCCAAAAAGATCAGCTCTATTAAAACGCCCACAGTGATTTTCACTGAAATTGTTCAAATTTTGCAAAATTGAATGATCTCAATAAACAGAGTATCAGGTAACAGGAATTAATTAACATTTTTCTGTTTACTGCCCCCAGTCACATCCTCCGCCTCCACCATCCACTTATCAGGCACAGGATGTTCATAAAGCTAATCATTCAGATGTACCATATACTGCATTCTTTCCAGATGCATCATTGTTCATGTGGCAACTGCTCATGCCCAATACGGCCAGATATTGTAGACACATGCAAACCACCTTCCTCCACTGATCCTACCAAAACTTCCTAACACCTAAGGCAGGGGTTCCCAACATTTTTATGTCATGGGCCAATACCATTATTAACCTCGCAATAGACTGGCGTCCTATCTGGGGAGGGTGGGGGGGGGTCTCGTACTCTCAGTCGTTTCACGCCATGGAATCCGGCATAAGCCCCGGCCTGATGAGCCTATAAGGCTCGGGACAGACTTTTAACTTTAGCAATACCATTATGCAAGGAACCTGTGGACCCCAGGTTGAGAACTCCTGACCTAAGAGAAGCAGCAAACATAATGAAGGACCTATCATTTCCTCTTCTCTGCTCTCCCATTGGGCAGAAGACTCAGGAAGCTTGAGAACACATACCACTGGGTTCAAAGACAGCTTCTATCTTGCTGCTATCAGAATAGACCTCACTTACACTAAAACCTGAAGTTTTGACCTCCCAATCTACCTTATCAAAGTCCTTGCACTCTATCTGACTACCTGCACTGAACATTCTCCTTAACTGTAGCACTATATTCAGTGTTCCATTATCCTTTTTACTTCCTCAGTGTATTTAATGATCTGTCAGAATGGCATGTAAACAAAAGCTTTTCACTGAATCTCAGTACATGTGAGAACAATAAAAACATAGCAATTTAAAAGCACTTGTATAATGCCTGTAATGTTCATATGGTGCCTAAATGTGCTTCCTAGAGCTCTTTAGAGGAAAATGAACAGGCTAGCTTGGCACAATATGTTGGATGAAGGAGTGGATTTTAACATGGGTACTTATTGGGCTGAAGAATCATAAATGACTCTAGGAATTGGATGGAAGTTCAGAGAAATACCATATAGCTGAAATGGAGGTGTGGAGAGGGAGATTATAGAGTAGAATGAGATTACAGAGCTTCAAATCCATTTCAACACCTGTGAACCATTATGAACAACAGTGTTTTGGGGTGGTGGGTCTTGATATGCAAAAACAACAGTGATTTAGATCTAAAGTAGATTGGATTTGAAGGCCTGCCAGGGGAGGATTGGAACAGACAAGAATTGTGCAATAGAGGAGTATTTCATTAGAAAGTGATGGCATGGAAGAACATGGAACTTTAAGGTAGCTTCAAAGAAGCACAGGTGCTGGAATATGGAGTGAATAATAAAATATTGGAAAAACTGAGCAAGTCTGGCAGCATCCATAGAGGGAAACAGATAGACAACGTCAACTGCCCATTTCCCTCTGCAAATGTGGCCTGGCTGGCTGAATTCCTCCAGCAGTATGGATTTTTTAAATCTTGTTTTAAATATTTGGTTCAAGAATAGAGATGCAAGCAATGCTCAGAATCAGAATCAGCTTTATTAACACTGACATGTGAAACTTATTGTTCTGCGGCAGCAGTACAGTACAATACGTATCTATAAATAAGAAATATATAACAAATAAATAAGTAGTTAAAAAGTGACGTAGTATTCATGGATTCATGGACTGTTCTAAAATCCGAAGGTGGAGGGGAAGAAGTTGTTCATAAATCACTGAGTCTGTAGCTTTTGGTTCCTGTACCTCCTCCCTGATGTAGCAATAAGATGAAGACATTTGCTGGGTGGTGGGGGTCCTTCAGGAAGAATGCTGCCTTTTGAAGATTTCCTCGATGTTGGGGAATCTAGTGCCCATGAAGGAGCTGGCTGAGTTTACAACCCATTGCAGCATTTTCCAATTCTGTGCATTGGAATCCCCACACCAGACAGTGATTTAACCAGTTAGAATGCTCTCCGTGCTGCTTCTGTAGAAATTTGCAAGAGAGTTTAGTTTCATGCCTCCTCAGAGCCCTAATGAAATATAGCAGTTGACATGCCTTCTTTGCAGCAATTGCATCCGTATGTTGGACCCAGGATAGATCTTCAGAGATGTTGACACCAAGGTACTTGAAACTGCTCACCCAATCCACTGTTGACTCCTTGATGAGGATTGCTGTGTGTTCTCCTGACCTCCCCTTTCTGAATTTCACCATCAATTCCTCAGAGCACAGCCACTGGTGGTGGTGTTCACTCTTCCCAGTGTTTAACTGCAGGAAGCTGCCTAAGCTGTAGTTATGCTAAGACCTTAGGAATGAGTTGGCACTGATTACTTCTCCCCATCTACAACCCACGTGAACACAGAGGAACTACTGAGGAGGTGCACACTGGTGAAAGTCCTACCAGGCAGTAAGTTTGCACAGAAAACTAGAAAAGTTCCTGTTCACCTTTGGATGAAAAATATTGCTTATCTTATGCTGATACTATCTTTCCCTGTAAAACATGCGTGACAGAACAGGAAGAAATCTCAAATTGCTTGCTGAGAATCTTTTCTGTCTGTAGATCAAGCTGTAGATACTCATTTTTACCCTCAGGTCTGTTGGAATTTAACAGTAATATATTGTGAAGATCACAGGTTTGCCATAGGGGTTTGCATTCAAATTTCTGCATCTTCCTATCTCTTTTTGCGGATCAGTGGAGATTAACTGAGATGGAGTGGGAATGTGCTGTGCATAATCCTCGAAGATTTTCTCTTGAGTTCTTGCATCATTGTTTCCATTTCCTTTGATCTATGCCAGAAATTAACTTCTTTACTTGGTTTTGTTTCATATGCATCCTGATTGTCCCTACAAAGCCAGCCCGAAAGGCTGTGGTGTGTTCTTCCTTAGACTGGCAGCTCTGCCTCGACACACAGCAGTGTAACGGGAGCCCAGTAATCCGATATGCTGAAGGACACTGGGTCGAGAGCTGCTGTGCTTATAGAAGTCCAATCCTGCCAAAGGGTCCCGGCCTGAAACGTCGGCTGTACTCTTTTCCATAGATGCTCCCTGGCCTGCTGAGTTCCTCTAACGTTTTGTGTTTTGCTTGGATTTCCAGCATCTGCAGATTTTCTCTTGTTCGTGCTTTAAAAAATGCAGGTGGTCAGGAGTCACAGTTTAGAACATAGAACTGTACAGCACAGGACAGTCCCTTTGGCTCATTATATCTTAACCTACTCCATGATGAATCTAACCCTTCCCTCCCACAGTCATCCATTTTACTTTCATCCATGTGCCCATCTATGAGTCTCTTAAATGAACCTAATGTTCCTGGCTCTCTATTACCCCTGACTGCATGTTCCATACATCTACCACTCTCTGTGTAAAAATAAAACCTGCCTCTGACATTCCCTCTATACTTTTCCTCCCAACACCTTAAAGTTATGCCCCCCGTATTAGCCATTTCCCCGAAGAAAAAGTCTTTGGCTGTCCACTTGAGTTTATATGAAAATAACAATTTAAATTCAAAATCCAACATATTTTTTTCTTTTAAACTGGTGTGAGTGTGTGTGTGTGTGTGTGGTCACACCTTTACAGGATGGATGTGGAGATGTGGAGACTTTGGAGAGGGGCAGAAATTGTTTGCTAAGATAATGCCTGGATTATAACCAGAGGTTGGACAGACTTAGATGGTTTCCTCTAGAGCACTGGAGGCTGAGAAGAAACCTGATAGAAGTTTATAAAGTTATGAGAGGCATAGATAGACAACCAGAATTTTTTTCCCCAAGCAATAATGACAACTTCTAAAAGGTAAATGTTCAAGGTAAGTGGCTAAGTTTTACAGAGGATGTGTCCGACAGTTTCTTTCACACGGAGAGGTGTAGATGCTTGGAATGTGCTGCCAGGGTGGTAATGGAATATGATACAATAGTGGAGTTAAAGAAGCTATTCTCGGACTGCGCTGGTCGTTAACACAAAACGATGCATTCCACTATCTGTTTCTATATTTTGATGTACATGTGATAAATAAAGCTAACCTTTTAAAAAAGCCGCCTTCTTCACTTCGATGGCCATGTGAATACAGAGGGAGCGAAGGGATAAGGATCGTGTGCAGGCAGAATGGTTTAGTTAAATGTGGCATCATTCTCAACACAGAGACTGTGGGTTGAAGCTCCTGTTTCTGTGTTGGGCTCCTCTGCATTCCATGCAGACTATAGATTTTTTTTTTGTGCTCTGGCCCTCAGGATTTATCTTCCCTGATGGTACGTTAGTAGCATGCAACATCTGGAGTGAGAATTTCATCCACAATGTTTGGCGTGGAGGCAAGAGCCCCACTGACAGCTAGGGTCTATCCCAAAACTAAATTCGTACAATATGATTCACCAAAACACTGGTTCACTTTTGTAAAATAACAGCTGCCTGCTGCCACTTCTGAAAAGAGCTTCTTCCAACTTTGGCCGTAATTCATATGTAACTTCTGAATGAATTGAAAGCATAGGGGCAGAAATTGGGGGTCATTAAAAGCATTTTTCATTCAAAGGAAAGGTTAGCAAATTACCCTTCTACCTGTGACACTCATAAAACCATAAGACATAGGAGCAGAATTAGGCCATTTGCCCTTCGCGTCTGCTCCCCCATTCCATCATGGCTGTTTATTTATTATCCCTCTCAACCCATCCTCCCTTCTTTGATGTAAGCTTTGATGTCTTTACCAGTCAAAAACCTTTCAACCTCCACTTTAAATATACTCAATGACTTGACCTCCACAGCCATCTCTGGCTAAAGACCTACCTTCTATTCTGAGGCTGTACCTTCTGGTCCTAGACTCCCCCCATTATCAGAAACATCTTCTCCAAATCCACTCCAATTAGGCCTTTCAATCTTGGATAATTATCAGTGAGATATGCCTCATTCTTCTAAACTTTAGCGGGTAAAGGCCCAGAGCCATCAAACGCTCCTCGGACATGAACACTTTCTCAAGGACCTCTGGACCTTCTCCAATGCCAGAACATCCTTTCTTAGATAAGGGGCCCAAAACTGCTCACAATACTCTAAGTGCGGTCTGGACAATGCCTTACAAAGCCTCAGCATTTCACCCTCACTATTATATTCTAGTGCTCACGTGTTTTACAGAGTCTTTGACATTCATTTAATAAAGACACTAGGATCTACTGTAAGCAGACAGAATCTTACAAACAATTAACTCAGATGTACATAAATTAAATTTTTTTCAGTGTTACAGAGAGAGGAGTTTACAATGATTATTATTTAAAAAAAGTTACAAAAGATTGCTCTCAATTGAGCAGTTCTTAAGACAAAATCAACCCACTTCAAGGCATTGCTTGCAGAGCCAAGCTGTGAATTATTAATTCTCTTTTTTTATAATTTCGTATTTGTTTTAACTTATATCAACTTCTAAGGCACAGATTTTCTTTTTAGGCTGAAGAAGATGATGAATCATTTCTTCAGAAGATGCCTCAGAGCATTTCACTCTGGGCTGAGAGGGGACTATTTAAACCAACCGTAATCTCTTTCCCTGTGGTTCTAGATGGTTGTGATGTTTAGATAAAGGAATTTCTTGTGAATGTTTGTATCTAACATCCCAATTTACCTGAAATCATTCTGGGGAAGGAACAGGGATCTAATTTATGCCCCAGTGCATTGTCAGTGTGTGGTTGGCATTTTCTTTTAACTGTGAAAGCAGTTAACTGTGACTGCTCTCAGAAAGCAGCCATCAAAGAACCCTTTTGAGAACCTTCCTTACTGTGCAAGCCTTGCCTTTCTTTTGCCATATCTCATACACCACCAGATTCACCATTCCTCTCAAAATCAGGCAAGCTGGATTAGTTCAGTTAGGCAGTATGGATTGGCTGGGAGTCATCAACCCGGCTGACTTTTAATTGCTCCTGAAACAGCTCAGCAGGCCATTCGGGATTCAGTGTCAAAAAATAAACGCTGCTTTACAAGCATCATCCGTACATCATGAACAAATAAAATGTCCCTAAATTTACAAATTAGCCATTTCATCAGACCCCACTGGTAATCCCTTACTTAGAGTCATAGAACACTACAGCACAGAAATGAATCCTTCAGCCCATCTAGTCCGTACTGAACTAGCCACATCAACCTGCACCCAGACCATAGACCTCCATAGTCTTCCCATCCATGTACCTATTCACACTTTTCTTCAATGTTGAAATCAAACCCATCTCCACCACTTCACCTGATTGTTCATCCACACTCTCACCACCTTCTGTGCAGGTTTCCCCTCATGTTCCTCTCAAACATTTCACCTTTCACCCTTAACCAATGACCTCCAGCTCTCACCTCATCCAACCTCAGTAGAAAAAAACCTACTTGCATTTACCCTATCTCTATCCCTCATGATTTTGTTTACAAGTATTCAATTGTAGACAAAGTGTACAATTTTGTATGCTTTATATATAATTGTATACTTGTAAACAAAATCAGATAAACAATTTTTGCATACTTTATTGTTATCCACATTTATTCCAACTGTAACTACCTTGCCATCATCCTGTAGATAGTTTTATTGCTACTAATATACAGGACCTTTCAGCACTGAACTGTTTTTAGTCTATGGCAATCAAACAGATTGGACCATAAGACCATAAGACATAGGAGCTAATGCAAAAGGAGATGCCTGACTATTTTGCAGGAGGTTAAGCTATCTAACTGACTGGTTCAGATGTACAAGGTAGCATTTCCATGTCTCAGACAGAGCAGAGAATTCTTCCCTTTGCCGTCATTACCACAATCAAATTAATTGGTCAATCACTATTTAGCATTCTACTGAATGCAAGCCATCTGTTAAGGAGGCAAGTACCGGAAAGCAGTTTATTGTATACAAGACCATAAGACATAGGAGAAGATAGGCCATTCAGCCCATTGAGTCTGCACCACCATGTCATCACGGTTGATTTACTTCATCTTCATTCTCCTGCCTTCTCCCTGTAGCCTATGGCACCTTTACTAACCAAAAACCGATCAACTCCCACTTTACATATATACAATATCTTGTTCTTCGCAATAATCTGTGGCAATGAATTCCACAGATTCACTACCCTCTGCTAAGGAATTTCCTCCTCATCTCAGTTCTAATGTGAGGTCCCTCTGTTCTGAGACCGTGCCCTCTGGTCCTAGACTCCCCCAATATAAAACATCCACTCTACCTAGGCCTCTCAATATTTATAGGTCTATGATGAGATTCCCCTCCTAAATTTCAGCGGGTACAGTTCCTGAACAATCAAACGCTCCTCACCTTTTCATTCCCAGGGTCATTCTCGTGAACCTCCTCTGGACTCTCTCCAATGCCAGCACATCCTTTCTTAGGTAAGGGCCACAAAACTGCTCACGATATTCCAAGGGTGAAGATGCCACTGAGAGAAATGACAACATGCTGTCGAAGTGCTATTGCGTTTATAATTATGAATCGGATAGCCATTTTATAATCTTCTGCCTTGAATATCATTATAAACAGATGTACTTGTAGAGTGATAAAGTATCTGTCTTAATTCACCAAAGCAACAGTACAAATGATCCTAAAATTTTAACTGAAGAGGTTTGGTTGGAAGCCAGGTTAGTGGTAAATTATTTTTATCTTGGCACTGAATAGTAGTTGCACTTCCAAATATATCTTTGAGGTCACAGGTACTATGCCAGGTGTTGTAAAGCTATAATTTGTTCATCTACATGAACTGTGATTACTAATGAGGATCCAGTAAGCAGTGACTTTGCGTTGTACAGCTGCTCACACTTGTGCTGATCGGGCAATGAAGGTTCCTTTGCTTCAGCAAGAAGATCAGAGGAAGATGCTGGTAAATAGATTTCTCATGAGGCTAGACCCCATCTCTGAATAAGTAATATGCACTTATTAGGGGATAAGAGATGGAGAGGGTCAGTAACTTTAAATTTCATGGTGTTATCATATCAGAGGATCTGTCTTGGAACCAACTGGTAAGTGCCACCAAAAAGAAGGCATGACAGAATCTACTTCTAGAGTATCCTGGCTGGTTGCATCAGAACCTGAAATGGAAGCACTAATTCTTAAGAATGGAAAAGCCTACAAAAAGCAGTAAATACTCCCCAGTCCATCACAGGCAAAGCCCTCCCCACCGTTGAGCACATCTACAAGGGGTAGATGCCTCTAGAAGGTAACGTACATCACCAAGGATGTCCACTATTCAGGCCATGCTCTCTTGTCACATGATCTCTGCTTTCAAGGAGGTACAGGAGCCTTAGGTCCTACACCCACCAGGTTCAGGTGCAGTTATTACACTTCAACCATCAGGCACCTGAACTGGTGAGGATAACTTCACTCACCTCAACTTTGAACTGATTCCACAACCTATGGATGCACTTTCAAGGACTCTACAACTCATATTCTAAGTGTTATTTATTTTTTATTTGATCAGTTTGCCTTCTTTTGCACATTGGTTGTTAATCTTTGTGTGTACTTTTTCATCAATTCTGTTGTATTTTTCTGTTCTACTAATAATGCATGTGAGAAAATGAATCTCAAAGTAGTGTATGGTGACATATACACACTTTGAACTTTGAATTGTGGCTTCCTAAGGAAGTAGGTTGCCTCTCAATACCACTATGAGTTGCCACTATTGAGCACAAAGTTGACAATATTATGATAGATGACCAAAGATGTAGATGTCAGGAAGGTCTGCACAGAGAAGAGAATAAAAGGAGAAAAATATAGGAAAGAAATTCCTGTATTTGGAACCCATGGCAGCTGTAAGTATGGCAACTGCTCATTGGGTTAATAATACCTACCATTGTTCAGGAGGACTGAACTGGAGGGGTCCCTACAGGTTGGAGATGGGAAGGGGTGAGGTCATGAAGGAAGATACAAGAGATTGCAATACTGGGATTGGGACGCAAAAACAATCTACTGGAAGAACTCAATGGGTTGAGCAATATCTGTAGTTTTGAGAGAAAGTTGATGCATTCAATCAAATATACTATAGAAGCTGTTGCTTTGATGGAGCTGGATGATCTCATTATAATGGAGATTCCATTCTCATATCTTCTGTAAATGCATCAAATTTGTGAATTCCTGGGTTGGTTTAATATCGCATGTACAAAGATACAGTGAAAAGCTTGTCATGCACACTCAGTGGGTCAAGTAGCATCTGTAAGTGGGGTTTGGGGAGAGGAATTGTCAACTTTTCAGGGTGAACTCTTGCATTCAGATTAAAGGTGACAAGAGGAGGTAGCCAGTAGAGAGAGAGGAATTGTTGAAACAGGACCTTCATCTGGCTCCAATCTGCCCTTTTTTATCAGTCTGTCTCCTTCTATCATCTACCTGCTTTTGTCTCACATTCCTTCTCTTGATGTACATGTGAAAATTAAAGCTAATTTTTATCTTTATCTTTAACAGTAAAGGGAATTGCAGAGGAATCCTTGTGTATTAGACTAGCCAGCATTTGGGAGCTTAGAGGTTAAACTGAAAGAAAATAGTATCAAACATTTTAAAACCTTGCTAAGCTAAAAGACCAAGTATACTTTGATGAAAAAAAATAACCTGTTGTTACACCAATGTATTTTAGCAGAGTTAACATGTGTGTAATTATGCTGTTGTTTGTGATTCTTCTCAAAATGAATCCATTGCAAACTATTTGTTCCACATCTGTCCTTGCAGCACTTTCTCGGATTGAAAATCCACAGTAATTAGGGTGTGGAATTCAGCTGGAGTCACAATCAGTTGGTGTTGAAAACCCTGGAGATTCCTGTCGTGTTCCAAGCCCTTCATTAGCGTCCCCTGAAGCTTGCGCTGTCCGCTCATTAACGTTGCATTTACTTAACAGCCACTGGCTGGTCCAACGGAGCTGACAGCTCCTGGAATCGGCTGTGACTCCAGGAGACACCTAGAAAAGAGAAAAGCACTTGGTTATTCCGACTCCAGAGGAGCAGCAGAAGCCAAGAGAGTTCTGCAGTGCGCCTCCCTGAGGCCTGGCTAATGTTAGTCTCTTCACCAATTCCTCCATCCCACTCCCATACAGTCCTCTCCTCCACCTTCTACCTTGACATCTACTGAGGAAGGGGCACGAGAAACACAACGTTTAGAAAGTTGATTCTGGGCATATTTAGACACCACCCCTTCCATAAGGACAATTACACCAGGAAGATTTACTGGAATAAGGATTTTAGGAAAAACCATTTAACATTTTACACCTTTCTTGCATTGCCTTTTCAATCTGACTCCTGCCTACAGGTCTTCCAGCATCACAGCAGGAATTCATTTCAAAGTTGTCAGCCTGCTGTAGATTTTGCCCTCAGTTGGCTGAATAGCTTCGTTTGGAGTGGGAAACAGTAGAAGAGGGAGAGGGGACACTATTTGACATCATTGTCAGCGATATCCCATACAGAATCATTACCCCCCAGCTCTGAACATTGAGCATAGAACAATGCTCAGAACTGCACAAGAACAGACCCTTCATCCCATCGTGTCGGTGCCAGCCAGGGTGCAAATTGAAATTATGTACACTTTCAAAATCTGTACACTTTCAAGTTTATTGTCATCTTAACCGTACACACGTATGCCACCAAATGCATCAATGTTCCTCTGGACCAAGGTGCACAGCATAAAACTCATTTGCAATGTACTAGATAATATTACCGCAAATTAATTTTTTTAAATAATAAGGTGCCTTTACGACGCAACTCAAAAAGTAAACTAGCACTTCCGGTGTGATGAGACCTGGGTGGTGGCAACGAGTTCCGTAGTTTCCATCCATCTGCTGCCTGTTCATGTGCCTGTCGAAATGACTCTGAAACATTTCTGTCACATCTGCTTCCAACACTACCCCTAGCAGCATGTTCCAGACACCTACTCCTCTCTATGGAACGTAGAACGTGCCTTCACAAGAGCAATTAGGGACATGCAATAAATACTGGCTACCACCACAAGAATCTCGTGTCCCTCACACCAACTGGGGAGCAAGCCTGTGGAGATGACCCAAGGAAATTGAACCTGGAGGTTGTCCAAATCTATGTCAGTGTCTGCACAAACACAAATTTCCATAAATTGGTGAAGTAAATTTATTATCGTCACATGTACCGAGGTCCACCAAAGATGAGAATATCTGGAATGTGCAATCAGAGGAAGTGGGAGAGGCAGAAACAATTAGGAATTGGAATTGGCTTATTATTAACACGAGAAATTCTGAAGATGCTGGAAATCCAGGGCAGCACACACAAAATGCCAGAGGAACTCAGCAGGTCAGGCAGCATCTATGGCGAGAAATAAACAGTCAACATTTCAGGACAAGACCCGTCGGCAGGACAAGAAAGGAAGGGGGAAAACGCCAGAATAAAAAGGTGGAGGGAGGGGGAAGAAGGATAGCCAGAAGGTGATTGATGAAGCCAGGTGGGTGGGAAAGGTAAAGGATGGAAAGAAAGGAATCTGAAAGGAGCAGAGGGTGGACTATGGGAGAAAAGGAAGGAGGAGGGAACCCAGGGGGGAGGTGAGGCCAGAATGGAGATCTGAAGAAGAAGGGAGGGGGAGGGAAATCTTTTTATATCGATATTCAGGTTGGAAACTACCCAGATGGAATATAAGTTGTTCCTCCTCCACCTTGAGGGTGGCCTCATTGTGGCACAAGAGGAGGCTATGGACCGACATAACGTAACAGGAATAGAAATGGGAATTAAAATGTTTGGCCACCGGGAAGTTCCACTTTTGGGGGGTGGAGCTGAGGTCCTTGACAAAGCGGTCCCCCGATTTACGACAGCTTTCATCAATGAAGAAGAGGCCACCAGACCCAAAG
The DNA here is from genome assembly GCF_030144855.1 of Hypanus sabinus. Taxonomy (NCBI): domain Eukaryota; kingdom Metazoa; phylum Chordata; class Chondrichthyes; order Myliobatiformes; family Dasyatidae; genus Hypanus; species Hypanus sabinus. Next base: position 26,281,292 of record NC_082718.1, read on the forward strand.
ATGACCATAGTAGATCTGCGGGTGAGGTGTTGCCTCACCTGGAATGACTGTTTGGGATTCTGAATGGAGGTGAGGGAGGAGGTGAATGGACAGGTGTAGCATTTTGGCTGCTTGCAGGGATAAATGCCGGGAAGGAGATTAGTGGGGAGGGAGGGATGAATGGACAAGGGAATCATGGGGGGGAGTGCAATCCCGGCAGAAAGTGGAGCGAGGGAGGGAGGTAAAGTTATGTTAGGTGGTGGGATTGGTTTGTTATTTGCTGAGGATATCTTTGCATCCAAGGCAAAGCTAACCTCAGCAAAACAACAAATCTTTATTGATATCTCAAAAAGATGAGAGAGAGAAAGATGTTTAAGACATTAATGAAAGTGTGAATGGAAAATGAACTTGTGTGCAAAAATTAGAGATTAACTTTATTTAGCACATGTAGGTGAACAAACAGAAGATTACATCATTTTACAATCAAGGACGTGAAGGGGCTAGACTCCCAGTATCAGCTTAGCATACCCACAACTGTACCCCTTTGGAATGTGAAGTAAATCGGAGCCTCTGGAGGAAACTCAGGTTTGAGTATAGTAGTAAATTTGAGGGGCTAAATGGCCTCCTCCTTCTTGTTACGTTCTCATAAAATAGCTTATGTCCAACAGTCCAGTTACTGCTTTCCTTTGCCTGGAAACTGGGCAAGCATGAGAAACAGAATCTGTCCCATGCTAACCTAATACTCCTGTGATCTGTTGACATCAAAAGATAACTTATACCAAAAAAATGGAAAATAATATAAAAGGATAAATCATAATGAATCTTTCCATTTTCATGGCACCTTACAAGCTAATCAAAATATTACACAGCATTTTACTCAAGAAAATATTTTTAGACCTAAGGTGAGCAGAAATAATTTGAAAGATGTTTCAAAGCATTGGCAGGGTATGATAAACTAACTGCACAGTTTGATTCTTTGATTGAGGGTGTGTTGATACTCAGCCAAATATCTCCATTTGCCTGGGTAAGTGCAGTTCCAACGATGTTCAGGAAAGTTGATGCCATCCTGTATGTTGAAGCCTAATTGATAGGCACCCCAAACACATTCCCAATCTTCCATTCTCACACAACTCCTCCCTCACCTCTATTCAGGGCCCCAAACACTCCTTCCATGTGAGGCAGCACTCCTCCTGGGAATCTGCTGGGGTTGTTTATTGTGTCCTGTGTTCCCGATCTGGCCCCCTCCATGTTGGTGAGACTCCTTATAACTCGGGGGACCACTTTGTCGAGCACTTCTGCTCCGTTTGCCGAAAGCGGAACTTCCCAATGGCCAAACATTTTAATTTCGGTTCACATTGCCGTTCTGACATGTCGGTCCATGGACTCCTCTTTTGTCCACAGGGTGGAGGAGCAATTCCTCATATTCCAGGTAGACTCCAACATGATGGTGAGAGCATTAATTTCTCTTTCTAGTATATTTTTTTAAAATTCCCTACCCTTCCCCTCTTCTATTCTCCAGTCCGTCCTCTTGCCTCCTCTCACTTGCCAATCATCTACCCCTGGGTCCCCTCCTCCTTCCCTTTCTCCTATAGTCCACTCTGCTCCCCTATCAGGTTCCTTCCTTTCCAGCCCTTTACTTTTCCTACCCACCTGACAGCAGTGTGCACCAAATTAGAAACGCTCTGCAGTGGCTTCACAAGGTAGATGGTCAGATCGCGAGTTCATGTTAAGAGGACATGAACACAAACTCTGGATCATCGATCGGGATTCAGTTTCTCCCAATGGAAGGCATTTGTCTGTTCCCCACCGTGACCACGTAAGTTTTCCTCAGGTATTCTGGTTTCCCCCAACGTTTCAAAGACCTACAGTTAGGGTTAATAAGTTGTGAGCATCCTATGCTGGTGCGGGATACTGTATCTCAAAATGCTGGAGAAGCTCAGCAAGTTAGGCAGTATCTACAGAGGGAAATAAGCAGTCAGCCTGAGAATTTTTATCAAGACTGGAAAATGAAAGGGGCAAAAGCTAGATTAAGAAGGTGGAGGGACAGGAAGGAGTACAAGCTGTCAGTTGATTGATGAGACCAGGTGAGTGGGAAGATGGGTGGGTGATAAAGTGAGAAGCTGCGAGGTGATAGGTGGAAGGGGTAAGTAGCTGAAGAAGAAGGAATCTGATAGGAGAGTACAGAATACTATAGAAGAGGAGAGTCCTCTTCTACTTATCCCCTCCTAGCTTCTTATTTTCTTTCCTTTCTCTTTCTTTGTTCACCCTTTATTCTTGTAACACTTAATAAAATTGCATATAGGTTTATCGCCTCATTCTTGACTTCTGAAGAACGTTTGGATCACAAAAAGCATCAGGATCCAGCAGCACCTTTCAATAAAACTATCTCCTCATTTCTGGATGGGACTTTTGTCCTCCCTATCATTTTTTTTTTGCCCGACCCCAACATCATCTACAGAAAGCAACATCCAAAATTCAACTGTGGTAGATCATCCTCGGTGGTCTGAAAAGTGCCAGTTTATATATTCTCAGTACTGCATAATCTGCCTATTCAGTAGCACCCTTTCCCTGTAACTGGATGAATATAGTTTGTACTGTGGTGCATCCTTTCAAGAGCCAACTGCAAAGATTGCATCCACCGAGCAGTATGCAAACAACTGTAAAAATTCACAACGCGTCAGTATGAAACATTGCATTGATATCGACTGTTCGGCTTAGCGTTATACTGGAAGACTAACAATACTATTCTGGGAACCTGATAATTGAAGTTCTTTCTCTTTCTTTCAACGCACATTGTTGATGTAACCCACAATGTTCTTTTAATGCTAGGGGAAAAAGGCTTGGAATGATTTATTCTATTATCCTTGTTTCTTTTCTAAATAGCACTGCTAAATATTTTGTGCCATGATGTTTATCCCAACTACACTCCAGTGAGCCAATGTGTTCAGGAAGTATCTCAAAGCAGCTCTTTAGGGGCTTACTTCAATGAATCGCTCTACTGTGAACTGTATAACCTTGTGTCGGTAATTGGATCTGACGGCGCCCATCACATCTCATTACTACACACCAATCCATTGCACAAAAAAAGGAGCAAGAAATAAAAATAAATAGATGTCTAAATGTCAAAAGGTTCCGATCAATTGTGGAGCTGCTCAGCTAAATCTGAGTGCCACCATCAGTGAGGATGAGCCTTCTCGCATTTAAAATTGACATTCCCTGGGCTCAACGGGACAAATACAATAGGGTGACTCCATGAGGAATCTAGAATGGTGGTGGGGGGGGCAAAAGCGTCAAAGTAAAGGTGGGACTGAACTGAAGCAAAAAAAAGATTCTCGACTCCAAGATAAATTCTCCTCCCTAGAGGGTGGTGGAGGCTCAGTCACTGATTGTATTGAGGATTCAATGGATATGGAGAAGGGCAAAGAAATGGTGCTCAGATAGAAGGCTGGCCGTGATCTTATTGAATAGTTCCGCTGCTTTGAACACAGTGTAGTACAGGGCCTTCAACCCACGATGTTGTGCCGACCTTTTAACCTGCTCTAAGATCAATCCAACCCTTCCCTCCTGCACAGCCCCTCCATTTTTCTGTCATCCATGCGCCTATCTAAGAGTTTCTTAAATGCCCCTAATGTATCTTCCTCTACTACCACTCCTGGCAGGGCGTTCCAAGCACCCACCACTCTCTGTGTAAAGAACATACTTCTGACATCCCCCCTATACTTTCCTCCAATAACCTTGAGAAACCTAATGGCCTACTGATCCTCCTACTTCCTATCTTCTTGTTTTCTGATTGCTGCATCCATTCAAATGCAATGTCATCTAACATTATATTCAGTCAAAAGAGTCTCTCAGAGAGAAAACTGGACAAAGTGCAATCTTAACCTAAAATCCTTCAGAGCTTGAAATAATGCTACAACTAGACCTGACTGTATAATTATACAATTGCCCGTATCCACTGGAGGCTGGTGGCTGCATACCTGTTCTGGGGAGGAATGGGGCTCCATTTTACAGTCGTTGCTTTGTTCGGCATTGTTCTGCCAAGCATTGTTGGCACCAGTTAGTTTGGTGGCACCAGTGCTCTGCCCCCAGCACATCACTCGGTGTGTTGGCCGTTACACAAGGGATGCATTTCACTGTGTGCTTCAATGTACCTGTGACAAATAAACTTGAATCTTGAGGTTAAGATGGAGGGTGAAACAACACAAACTTTTAAAATGTTGACCAAAATAAATTCACTTTATTGTTTTGAACTTTTTATCTGAAGGAAATAGGATAAAATTATTTTTTAGGTCGGAGAGATTGGTAATAATTGTGGTAACACCGTTATAATCATACTTAAATCCCCACAATAGATTTTCACAATATTTTTTAAACCCCAAAAGTATTGGAGCCAAATGCGATATCTGCATGAAAACCTATTTCCATCTCCTTCACTGGAACTGATTATACCAGCTGCTTTGTTCAGCTGCAGAGGAAGTCCAGATGAAGTTCCTTGACCTGAAACATTGACTGCCCATTTCCCACCGTAGGTACAGCCTGACTCACTGAGTTCTTCCAGCACCTTTTGTGTTGATTTGCTTCTGGAAGTTACACCGCAGCAGGTTTCAGGTAAATGCTGACAGCATCGTTTCAATTTCTGCCGTTCACTGTGAATATGTGTGTACTCCAGTAGTTGTCAGTTTCACAGTATAATGATGGCAAACTCCAGAAGCGCAGTCCCTTCCATTCTTTTCTGGGACGTGACAGCTCAGCTCACTTCACATCAGAGCCACTGCAGTCAGTCAGGCTCTAGCTCAATTCTAATGCACGTCTCCGAAATAAGTGCTTGTCCAGCGGTCCCCTGCACTATCATCCGCTCAACACTATAAATCACCCGAGCTCATTACAGCAGAGTCCATAACTTGTTCTACTAATACCTTCTCCAACTGTGCATGAATCTTGTTAGGAGGAAAAAAAATCATCTCGGTGCGACCCAAATCCCACATTAATTCAAATGCAAATCTACGAGAAGTGGGAACAATTAATGTCAGCTGGTAGCACTGACTGTGATACAGGATTGTCATTTTTATTTTTTTCCACTGCATCCACAAGATACATTCACTCCCAGCAAACTTCCTGACGGTTGGATAATTAACACCAGAGAGAGAGAGAATTTGTCGACAGTACGTGTTAGATCTTTATTTAAATTACCTTCCACTGCATAGATTAACATTTTAGAACATTGTTAAAAATAAGCACCAGACCGGTTATGGAGGCTAATACACGGTTTGTATGTTAATAGCAGTGTGCTGTATTATATCATGCTGTTTACTATTATCAAACTGGTGTGCATTGCAGGTTGTGTTAATGGAGCCTTGATCTCATCTCCTGCTGTGTGGATGTTGCTGATTTTGGTTGGGGTGTGGTTCCACTGTTGTTGAAAACCCAGTCAAGGGCCTCTAAGCATCAGGAAACTATTTGACCTTAAGTGGTGTCACAGCCGACCCACACCCTGATATCTGTAGGTAACTGCTTCGTTAAAACTGATTGGACCAGCCGCTTTGTTTGATTCCAGGGGAAATCCAGATGAAGAGTCTTGACCTGAAATGTTGACTGTCCACTTCTTGCTGTAAATACTGTCTGGCCTGCCGAATTTCTCCAGCATATTGTGTGTGTTGCTTTGTTTTGCTGTGTGCATGCACCTTCTTGAGTTGCGTAACAGAGACATTGAGTCCACCCTGATTACAAAGAAGGTCTTACATTTATAAAGAGGTCTTACATGCTGACCTCAGGGCCAAAATCATTTGCTACCCCATCAATACTGCCAAAACAGAAGAGGGAGGTGGATACCCACCCAGTCAGACAGCGTCCACTAAGAGAGAAACTGAGTTAACATTTCAAATCAATGACTCGTCATCAGAACCAAAAATCAGTGTGTTTATATTGCTGGGAGGAGGAAGCGTGGAGAGAATAAAATAGATTAAATATTCAAGTCGATTTACCACAAGGCCATCGAAACATTCAGTGAAATGTGCCATTTCCATTTACAACCAACTCTCCTGAGGACGTGCTGGGGGCAGCCCACAAGTGTCACCACATGTTCCAGCACCAAGATAGCAGGCCCACAAACAGAACACAACAGCAAGAACAAGCCCCGATTTAAAGTCTGAGATAGGGTAGAGGTCAAGATAATCCAGGTGACATAGTTGCCATCAGTGCTGCTGAATGCATGAAAATAACAATTATGCACACTAGACTGCAACCACGTTTCCTACTTCACAATAATTATTAACTTTCCGATCAGCGTTATTGGTAGTAAAATCAGTTTGGGATGTGAGAGCTGTTCTGTGACTGCAAGCTTTTCGTCACCTGTGTTATACAGACAAGCCACCAAACTAGGGGGAACCAGCTGTTTTTATGCCATGGACCCCTGCCATGAACCAAGGGGTCCATAAGCCTCAGGTTGGGAACCTCTGCACTAAACCTCTGGTTTCTTCCTGATGCTTTGCTTGTTCTGTCAGGGAGTGGTGTTGAACAGGACGTGAATGTTTGGCATTTTGGAATTGGAACTGGAATTTGTTTATTATTGTCACATGTACTGAGATACAGTGAAAAGGTTTTGTTTGCCTGCCAGATAAATCATTCCATATGCATAAGTATACTGAGGTAGTAAAAAGGAAAATAGGATGCAGAGTGTATTCACAGTCAGAGAGAAAGTATAGAAATCATGATGGGGTAAGTTGGGAGATAAAGAGTTTTTGACGGTATCAGGTGGTATATTATTAAGGTAGTGTTCGTGTATTTATGTATATTTTATTTCATATCTGTACTTTAGCTTCAACTGTAGTTTTTATATCATTCTTTCTTCATCATTGTTGAATGTTGTTGTTTTTTGTTGCACATCACACCCTGACCAACACACCACATGTAAATTCCTAATACATGTAAATATATATGATGATCTTTGATGTAGAATGAACAGCCATTTCAGTCCTCTGAGTTTCCCAACCACCCCATCCCCCTTCATGTCAGGGGTTGGCCTTGTGCACTCGTTTTCTTCCTCTGCTCCCAGTTTTGGAATGTCTTAAGGTGCTGTTTGCTCCAGTGTGGAGGGCCCTAACGTGGAGCAAAACCAAGAGGGAGAACTGGTCAGGGAGCTGGGAGCTCTACACATTTCCCACAAGCAAGTGAGCTGCAAGATAAGATTCAAGATTCGAGATTGTTTAATGTCATTTACAGTACACAAGTGTAAAGGAGAATTGTTACTCGGGATCAGATTCAGCACAAAAAAAAACCACAATAAGAGAAAAAAAAACAATACTATAATAGCAAATACTCAATAAATATAAATACATAAGACAGCTTATATAGCAACACTCATAAACTGCAGGAGGATCTCAGCAGCATCAATGGAAATGAATAAACAGTCAATGTTTTGGGCTTTTGCCCTTCTTCAGGCCTCTTATATACATTGATTGTATGTAGACAAAATGACACTAAGTGCAGGAGTTTCTGTACATTGCAATTCTGACAGGAAATGATAAAATAGTATTGGTGGGAGTGGGGTGGGGTGGATTAGTGGGTGGAAGTGTTGATCAGACTTACAGCTTGGGGAAACTAACTGTTTTTGATTTGGAGATCCTGTTGTGGATGCTATGGAGCCATCTCCCTAATGAGAGAGTGACACCAACTCCCATCGGGTAGACAGCAGAGTTAATAGCAGTGCTTGATGGATATATTGCAGGAGCTGGGAATCTAAAATAAAAACAGAAAGTGCAGGAGAACACGTCAGGTCAGAAACTATCTATGGAACTATAAACAGTTAATGTTTCAGGTCAAAGATGACCTCTGACCTACTTCGTGATCGTACCGTGACATGTTCAACTCTCAGCATGGTAACTGGAGAATTTAAACTCAGTGATTTATCTAGTCATTAATTACTAAGTTAATGTCAGTAATGGTGAAATTGCTAGATAGTTCAATAATTTCCTTCAGGGAATGTAATTTCTTGAATCTATCTGGTCTGCCATATAAGTGACTTTAAATATGATCCAAGGTTAATTTGGAATGGGTAATTAATCTTGTCAAATAAAAGATATCCCCCTACCTACTGTCAATCCTGATTCTACTATCCCAGATTAACAGATACAAAATACTGAAGGAACTCAGCAGGTTGGGCAGCAGCTATGGAAAGGAATAAACAGTCGACATTTTGGCCCAAGACCCTTCATCAACGGAGCGACCTAATGAGTCCCTCCAGCATTTTATCTGTGTTACTCTGGATTTCCAGCATCTGCAGAGTCTCTTGTGTTTATGATCCACCATCCCAGCTCTGAAGATACCCACCTGAGTCCCTGAATTGACAGCCTTCAGGAGCAGATCCAGCAGATGTACAATGGAAAGTGGACCTATATCAAGCAGAGAAGCAAAATGAGCATCTGGCCAAAGAGGTCGACGATCATTGAATTGCTCAGTGAGACCAAACTCCGATCGGTAGGATATATACGCTTAGTGGCCACTTTATTATGTACACAAAACACCTGCTTGTTCATATAAATATCTAATCAGCCAATCATTTGACAGCAACTCATTGCACTAAAGCCTGCAAACATGGTTAAGAGTTCAGCTGTTGTTCAAACCAAACGTCAGAATGGGGACGAAATGTGATCAAAGTGATCTGATCATTGGTGCGAGAAAGGGTGCTTTGAGTATCTCAGAAGGTGTTGATTTCCTGGGATTTTAACACAGGACTGTTTCTAGGGGATGGCGTGAAAAACAAAAAAAAACATTTAGCAAACATCTGTGAGTGCAAACACCCTGTTAATGAGAGAGGTGAGTGGAGGGTGGCTAGACAAGAAGGCAACAGCACCTCAAATCACCACAACTGTGTGCAGAAAAGCATCTCTGAATGCAAAACACATTGAGCCTTGAAGTATGTGGGTTACAGCAGCAGAAGACCATGAACGTACACTAAGTAACCACTTTTATTACATACAGCACAACATAGGCACTGCCATTTTATTAGCTACCTTCCAATGATTATGGAATTGATGGCTTTATGGCCAACTTTGAAGATGATATGAAGGCAGGTGGAAGGGCAGGTAGAGTTGAGGAAGCAAGGAGCCTGCAGAAAGACTTAAGCAGATTAGGAGAGTGGGCAATGAAGTGGCAAATGGAGTATAGTGTAGGGAAGTGCATGATCATGCAATTTGGTAGAGAAGGAGTGAAAGCATAGACTATTTTCTCAATGGAGAGAAAATTCAAAAATCAGAGATGCAAAAGAACTTGGAGATACTTATGCAGGATTCCCTAAAAGTTAACTTGCATGATAAGGAAGACAAATGTAATATTAGCGTTCATTTCAAGAGGAGTAGAACATAAAAGCAAGAATGTAATGCGGAGACTTTATAAAGCTTGGTCAGACTACACCTGAAGTATTGTGAGCAGTTTTGGGTCCCTTATTGAAGAAAAGATGTGCTGGCATTGATGAGGGTCCAGAGGGTCCATTTATAACAGATGAAGAGGAATTTCCTTAGTTAGGGGTGGTGAATTGTGGAATTTATTGCCACAGATAGCTGCTGAGGCCAAGTCATTGGGTGTATTTAAAGCAGAGGTTGATAGGTTCTTGATGAGTCAGGATGTTAAAGGTTAGTGGAGAAGGGAGGAGAATGGGGTTGAGAGGGATAATAAATCAGCCATGATGGAATGACAGAGAAGATTTGATAGGCTGAATAGCCTAAGCCATTAAGTGTATATCCATAATGCGAATCTGTAAGTGCACTGGAGGCAAGGATGGCCTTTCCTAGGGTTAGAGGACTGTTTATGTGTGGAAGGAGGGAGGAATGGAGCGTGTTTTGCTGTTGTTGCTTTGTTGTTTGGTATATTCTGTTTTGTTGTGTTCTGCACTGTTCTGCCGTGCATTGTCAGCATGCTATGTTGGCATCAGACCGTGTTACACTTGTGGTTTGCCCCCAGCACATTGTTAGGTTGCGTTGGTTGTTAACGCAAACAACACAGTTCACTGTATGTTTGACGTAAATGCGATAAATAAACCTGAATCTGAAATAGTTAAGCAGGAAAAAAAAGGCTCTCCAAGAAGTAAAGCTGTGGGGAATCACCAGAGCAGAAACTTGAGCTGTTCTTTTCAGTGTTAATGACAATCGAAGGGCAATGTATAATTCACGAGGGAGTAGCACATTGATAAAGCTTGCCATCAAAGACAAACTGTCCACAGCTGAAGATGCAGCGAGGCTGGTGTGACAGGATAACAATAAGAGAATATGGCACAGACAGCCAGTGAGAGGGGAAAGTGTGTCAAAGTGGCCAGTAAGGAACTGATCGTGCACACACACCATTGGACAATGAAGGCAAAGGGTGGGAGCTTTCAGCTTCTGTATTCCAGTCAGAGGAGCTGACAAACTTAGACCCCAGAAAGTATGTTCAGCCCAAATTGACTGCCCAAAACTGTTTGCAACTGGCAACTATCAGCTAGGGGGAATTTACAATTTTTTGCGGATCAAGGATCAACTTCATGTGTCGTTTACGTGCGTTGACATGTATGAGGCATTTGCTGTGACATGTTGGTCAGGGTGCAACGTGAACAAAAAACAATAACATTCACCAATTATAAAGAATTATATAAAATAAAGAATTACAGTATGTATAATAATAAAAACAAAGCTATAAAATTAGAGATTAAAGAACAACTATGGAATAAAGTGTGCATAAATAAATAAATACCATCATGTCTTTACAATGGGCTTGATCTGAAACATCAACTGTTTATTCTTTTCCATAGATGCTGCCTGGCCTGTTGAGTTCCTCTGGCATTTTGTACGTGTTACTGTGGATTTCCAGCCTCTATAGACTTTCTTCCGTTTGTGATTGACTACCCCACCATTGTCCTGTTTCCAGTCTGCCTATTCCCTGTCTGGACTGACTTGAGAAATTCACAGCTCTGCTTGACAGGATGTTCGTCATGTAACTCATAGATTGATTTGGTTTCTTCTGCAGACATGCTTACTGACAGGCGCGTGTCTGGCTGTGAGCCCTTCCTTAATGCAGTAAAGGAAGCTTTAGCGAAGGAATCTCAGGCTGTGACTGTTTTGATCATCTAATTATTCATTCATTGATGCTGGTTGGTGAAAGAACTACTTTCTGGCGTAGTCAGTTAGATTCATGGCCTGCGTTGAGCAAGGCTAAAACTCTGGGTGGGGGAGTGACAACTTCTGTCCACCTCACTGCAATAAAGTGGATGTGATAGCTCTCCAGTGAGTTCCTCTGGGAAACATATGGGTGTGGACGTTGGTGGGAAGGAACATGCTCAACCCTAGGCCAACATAGTGACGCAGCTAGAAGATCTGCTGCCTCATAGTGCCAGAGACCCAGCTCCATCGTGGGCACACCCTCCCCACCATCAAGGTCCTCTTGCAGCATCCATTATGAAGGACCCTCACCAGCTGGAACAGGCCCTCTTCTGATTATTACCACCAGGGAGGAGGTTCAGGAGCCTGAAGACCCACACTCAACATTTTAGGAGCAGATTTTGTCCCTGCTGCTGCTAGATTTCTGAATGATCCATGAATTCATGAGCACAACCTCGCTATTCCTTTTCTGCACTATGTAAATTATTTTATTTTTGTTGTAACTTCTAGTAATGTTTTATATCTTGCACTTTACATCTTTTGGAGACGAACCAAATTCCTGCTAACCCTCTCCTAATTTACGCCTACTTGCGTTGAGATTCTATCCCAGCTGAGTCCTAAAACTCCTGATCCTCTTTTCCAGGTTTCTCTGTATCGTTTCCCCCTTCACTCCCAATCTCTGTAGTGTGTTCCAATCCTACAATCCTGCAAGATATCCAGCCAGTTCCTCATTCCTGAAGTTAGTGGCTCTGCCAGTGACAGCCAAGCCAATGCCCAACATTCAGAATTCTTTCTTAAACCTCTCTTCCACTTGAACACCTACCGGTTGAAACCTCCTCAAATTGCATCTCCCTGATTCATTGCTTTATCCATCTCAAATTTTGTTTCAGAAACAGATTTAATGTCATTGACTTATATCATTTTTTTTTTTGCTTTGTGACTGCAGTACAGTGCAATACATTTTTTTAAAAAACTATAAATTACAATGAAATTCAAGTAGTGAAAAAAGAGAGCAAAAATTGTGAGGCAGTGTTCATGGTTGGTTCATTGTCTGTTCAGAAATCTGATGGCAGAGAGGAAGACCCTGTTCCTTTAACATTGAGTACCTTGTACCTCCTCTTTGATGGTGGTACTAAGACAAGAACCTGTCCTGGGTGATATTTTAGCACAAGTGCTGAAGTGGTTAATTATTTTCACATGTACCAAGGTGCAATGAAAAGCTTACCTTGCATGCTGTTTGTACTGATCAAATCATTGCATTGGGCTCGAGAAAGGTAAAACAATGGTAATGCAGAATAAAGTACAAAAGCTACTGAGAGAGTGCGGTCAGTGCAGGTAAATGATAAAGTGCAAGATCATATTGATGTAGATTGTTAAGCCAAGAGTCCAACTTAATTGTACAGGAGGATCATTCAAGTGTCTGATAACAGTGAGGTAGGAGCTGTCCTTGAGTTTAGTGGTATGTGCTTTCAGGCCGTTGTATTGTCTACCTAATGGGAGAGGGGAGAAGAGAATACTTCTGCTGTCTTTGATTATGCTGGCTGCTGTGCTGAGGCAGCAAGAAGTATAAATGGAGTCCATCGAGGGTGGGTTGATTCCCGTGTAGCGCTGAGCTGTGTCCGAAACACACTGTGGTTTCTTGTGGTCACGTGTAGAGAAGTTGCCACACCAGGTCACTGTGCATCCAGGCAAAATGCTTTCTGTGGAGCAGCAATAAAAATTGGTAAGAATTGGCAGGGGCAAGCCTAGTTTCTTCAGCCTTCTGAGGAAGTAGAGTCACTGGTGAACTTTGTGGCTGTGACAGGCTGTTGATGATGTTCACACCTGCGAAGTTAAGGCTCTCGACCCTCTCAACCTCAGGACCGTTAATGTAGACAGGAGCAAGTGTGCCAGCCACTTTCTGAATTCAATAACCAGCCATTTTGTTCTGGTGACAATGAGGGAAAGTTGTTGTTGCAATGTCTCAAGCATGTCAGGAAGTCCATGGGATTAAAAGGTTTTCCTTTCTGTAAACGAGGTCAAAGATGAGACCATGCACCTGCATCTTACAGTATTCTGCAATGATGTTCCAATGGTCTGCAACCAGCAAACTATTAACCCATACGTCCAGCCCATGAAAATATAACATTTTATAGATGTCAGTCTAGTACGTTACAACAAAAATATCTCCCATAACAGTCCAATAGTTTGATTTATGCTGCACTTTTGGTGATGGTGTATATTGATACTGTGCCAATATGAAAAGATGTGCACATAAAACGTATTGGCTGTGGTTTTATTAGGAGCCTTTACCTTGCACAATGAATGCTGGGATATCCTTACCACTATAGCATCCCCAGGCTCATGGGGCAGCCAGACATCTTGATGATAGAACAAGAGAGGATACAAAGAAACGGGAACTAACTGTCATGATTTTAACTCTCCAAAAGTAGCCACAATGGCATTTGATTTCTACCTGTGGGCATTCCTCAGCTACACAAAACTACAAAGTGCCCTGAATTGATTTTGGCTTGATGTTGTTCATACTGGTGTAAACATTTGGGCCTGGCATCTTGTCAGCTGGATTAATAGACAGAGTGTGGAGCTGTCAGCCATGACTGGTAAAGCCATTTCTCGATGCAGTCTGAGGTATGAAAAATAGTTAAAAATGCAGGGTCATTCGTGGACAAAATGTTCGTTGCCATGGTTATTTGCTGAATGGTTTGAATAACTCATTTATACCCCCTCTGTATATCTATTTATGCTGCCTTAACCTGATCTGTAAGCCTACAAACACTTTGCAACCGAGATCGATAGTACTCCATGCCCAGAGAAGTCAATCTCCTCATTGACAGAAAGACCACAGCTTTATTTGTCATACTCTCTTGGCACTTCAGAGCTTGCTGAACCTTTTAACTCTTGTTACTCCAAGGCACTTACAAGAGAAATGCCTTAACTATGCAGAATAAGGATAAGCTCTAATACAGAACATGTGACATACATCAGCACAGGAACAGCTCTACGGTCCACAATGTCCTAACTGAACACAATACCAAACTAAGTCTCTTCTGCCTGCACATGATCCATATCCCTCCATTCCCTGCATACTCAGGTGCCTATCCAACAGCTCCTTATACACCAGGCACCTATCACTCTCTATGTAAAAGACTTGTTCAGTACATCTCTTCTCTCACCTTAATGCATACGCTCTAGTATCTGACATCTCTACCAAGGGAGAAACATTGACTATATCTCTCAGAGGCTTATAAATTTTATCAGGTCTCCTCTCAACCTACAATGCAGAGCAAAAAATATCCCAAGTTTGCCCAACTTTCTATGTTTGTGTTGATAAATTGTGCAAACAGATCTGCATTGTGATATATCATTAATGCAAATATCAATTATACAGAAGTGAAAATGGTATTTATTGACAATGACATCATGCAATGAATGGAAGTAAGGTGAGTTCAGGTGAAGCAAGTGACTCATAGTAAACAAAAATTCCAAAATGAGTGTAGTCAATATACTCAGGTAACAAAGACTGCTTAAAAGGCAGAGGACACAAAACCTACCTAACTTATACCAATAAGATCAGCTCTGTTTCTCCAGAGAAAGACACTGAGCTGAGCCTAATACTGAGTAAATTATGTGTGCACAGTCAGCCTTATAAAAGATTTTCCCCTGGCAATTAATCCAATCAACCATTCTAGTTAGCTGCTCCTCCCTCCCCACCTATTACCTCAGTAATGGCACTGCACTGTACACACTTTAAACCACTTTTTATAACGCTGTTTACATTGCAAATTCATGCTGGTATTTATGTATTTATGCAAATTTTATTCCATAACCGTACATTAACCTCTAACTTACTTTATATAGTTCTTTATTCTTCAGAATTGTTGAATGTTGTTGTTTTTGTTGCGCCAATACACAACAGCAAATTCCGAACACAAGAACAAATAAAGGGGAATATGAGGGGGACTGCTTCACTCATAGGGCGGTGAGAGTGTAGAACAAGCTGCCAGCAGAAGTGGAGGATTTGTTTACGATTTCAACATTTAAGAGATATTTGAATAGGTTCATCGATGGGATGGGTATGGAGAGCTTTGCTCCAGGTGCAGCTCGATGGAACAGCAGCAGCAGGGTATACTTAATTTAAAAACTATAAATTACGGAAAGAAATATATATTTAAAAATTAAATTAAATAAGTAGTACAAAAGTAGAGCAATAGTTTATTGTCCAGTCAGAAATCTGCTGGTGGAGGGGAATAAACTGTCCCTAAAATGTTGAGAGTGTCTTTAGGCTCCTGTACCTCTTCCCTGATGGTAGCAATGAGAAGAGGACACGTCCTACATGGTGGGGGTCCTTGATGGATGCTACCTTTTTTGAGCCATTGCCTTTTGAAGAAATCTTTGATACTAGGGAGGCCAGTGGCCACGATAAGAGCTCGCAGAGTTTGCAACTTTCTGCAGCTTGTTCTGATCCTGTGCAGCGGCCCCTCCGTACCAGGCGGTGCTGCAACCTGTCAGAACGCTCTCCACATTTCAGCAGTAGAAATTTGTAAGAGTCTTTGTTGACATACCAAGCCCCCTCAAACCACTAATGAAATATAATGATTTTACTGAGGCAGTGACAGATGCATACATGGAAGAGAGAGGCTGGTTTCTATGCTGTGCTGAGCTATGGGGTACTTAAATAGGAAAACCATCGAGAGAAATGAGCATAATGCGGGGAACTGAGATTAGAGTAGACAGGCATCTCAGTCAGCATGGTCAAGGTGTGCCAGAAGGGCCCATTTCTGTGTTATACGTTCTATAGTTCTATGATAATTTAAGGAACTGAATAAAAATATAGAAAATGAAATATAATGCGGAGAATTATATTTTGTGGTATTCTGGGACCAAGGGGCACAGACTCAGAATACAAAGGCATCCCTTTAGGATAGAGATGAGGAGGAATTTCTTTAGCCAGAGAGTGGTGAATCTGTGGAACTTATTGCCACAGGAAGCTGTGGAGGCCAAGTCATTGGGTATATTTAAAGTGAAAGGTTCTTGACTAGTAAGGGTGTCAAAAGTTACGGGGAGAAAACAGGAGAATGGGATTGAGAGAGATAATATATCAGCCATGATGGAGCAGACTAGATAGGTCAAATGGCCTAATTCTGCTTCTTTGTCTTATGATCTTATGAAATGTGGAATTATTCACCCTGACAGGAAAAACAAAAGAAGGACATTAGAGTTTATGGAGTACTGGGAAGCAAAAGGATCTGGCTGTCCTTCTGAGTGGCCTGCAAATGGCTATTATGCAAGTATAGAAAATAATTAGGAAAGGTAACAAAATATTTTCATACACACAGGAGAGTCTGCAGATGCTGGAAATCCAAAGCAGTGCACATAAAATGCTGGTAGAACTCAGCAGGTCAGGCAACATCTATGGAAATGAATATTCAGTTGATATTTCAGGCCAAGATCCTTTTTCTGGACTGAGAAGGAAGAGGGAAGACACCAGAATAAAAAGCTGGGGGAAGGGGAAGGAGGCTAACTAGAAGGTGATAGGTTAAGTTAGGTGGATGAAAGAGGTTAAGGCATGGAGAAGAAGGAATCTGATAGGAGAGGAGAGTGGACCATAGGAGAAAGAGAAGGAGGAGGGAACCCCTGGGGAAGTGATAAGCAAGTGAGAAGACATATAAGGTCAGAGTGGGGAATAGAAGGGGGATGGAATATTTTAACCTGAAGAAAAAATCAACATTCATGCCATCTGGTTGGAGGCTACTGCGGTGGAATATAAGATGTTGCTCCTCCATCCTGAGGGTAGCCTCTTCTTGGCACAAGATGAGGCCATAGACTGACATGTTGGGCTGGGAATGAGAATCGTAATTAAAATGTTTGGTGGATAGTGAGGAGGTGCTTGACGAGGTGGTCCCCCAATTTACAATGGGTCTCACCAATATAGAGGAGGCAGCATCGGGAGCACCAGCCACAATAGACAGCCCCAGCAGATTTGCAGGTGAAATGCTGCCTCGCTTGGAAGGCCCGTTTGGGGCCCTGAATGGAGGTGAGGGAAAAGGTGAAAGGGCAGCTGTAGCACTTAGGCTGCTTGTGAGGATAAGTGCTGGAGGGAGATTAGAGAGGAGGGACAAATGGGCAAGGGAGTCATAGAGGGAGTGATTCCAACGGAAAGCAGAGTGAGGTGGGGATGTAAAAATATGTTTAGTGGCGGGATCCCTTTGGAGGTGGTGCAAGTTGAGGAAGGTAATGTGTTAAACGCAGAAGCTAATGGGGTAGTAGGTAAGGACAACAGGAACTCTTATCACTGGTAGGGTGGTTCTGTTTCAAACCTAGAACACTTGGAAAAAGGAGGACATCGCTTATGTCCTGGAACGGCATACATTACAAAATATTATCATGTATTTCTAGGGGAATTGAATGCAAAAGCAGGGTGATTAAGCTTTACTTGTGTGAGAGGTTGGTGATTCAGCATCAGGAATAATGAGTACTGTACTGGTTGCCTTTTTTACAGATGAATGTAAATGCATTGGAAGCCATTCAGAGATTAAAATTCAGACTTCACTGGTTATTTTATAAGGCACTGTGGGTATCTGCTGAATTTTAGAAGAGTAGAAGGTAACTTTAATTGAAACATAAATATTCTTGAGGGATCTTGGCAAAGTGAATGTGGAGAAGAATCCAGAACTAGGAGTCACCGTTCGATAACCAGTACTCCCCCATTTAGGATAGAGATGCAGTGATTTTTTTTCATCATTTTACTTCTTTTCTCAAAAAGTGTTGAAAGCACTTTTTAAATAAGTCTTAAAGCAGAGAGAGACAGGTTCATACCAAGTATGGAGGAGGGAGGAATGCCAAGATCAGACAAGAGGAGCAGGTTTGGGGGGTCCCATTCTGTCTTTGCTGTAATATATACCAGGGGTGGGCAAACTTTTTGACTTGTGGGCCACAAAGGGTTCTAAAATTTGACAGGGGGGCCGGACCAGGTGCAGATGGACGGAGTATTTTGGTAATACACCTCATAAGAGAAAATAAAATATCATGGGATATGTAGAAAACATGTGCTTTAATTTCAATTGAAAATGAACAAATGCATTACAACAAAATATCTGTCTTTGAAGTCCCATGGTATTTAGCTATTTATTGAAATGACTTTTTAAACACTGAAAATTAAATGAATAAAACACAGCTTTTTTAATAGTAACAGTTATTATTTTAAAGCACTGAAAATTCTGTTATCCTTCAAGATATTATCATCATCACTCTCCTCCTGACTGTCTTTATTTCAAAAACGGTAGGAGATGCAGGTCTACTTGTCCTGCTCCTTCTTATTCAATTGTCCCCTGTGCCAAAACTCAACAACGACCAGCACAAAGACAGAACACTGACAGCGCGCCAGTATGCGGAGCGCGTTATTTGATCTGGAGCGCATTTTTTATTTTGAGAACGTACGTGCACCTGCGCACTACTCATATCCATCACTTAACAGAAATGACATGTAACATGTAAGACTTATTGAAAAAAATATTTTCAAATGCATTTTTTACATAACACAACGAAGAAACTTATTTTTAATTTCAGTGGGAACAGTGTTGTTGGTCTCCCTTTTTAGCCAGCGCATCAAAATCTGGATTTAGTTTTGTTGTGGCGATTCTCAGGATGGATCTGAGGTGTTGGTCAGTTAACTTGGATCTGTGGCTGGCTTTGTTGATGTTCATGATGCTGAACGCCTGTTCACACAAATAGGTCGAGCCGAACAAAGAGTAAAGCGCAAATGTGGAGTAATACGCTGCACCTCAACAAAGGTCAATGTGTAGCGGTGTGCTACATGCAGCGCTAAAATTACGACACGGAGTCGGTAACTGCAGTCGAAGAAAAAAACTTTATTCGAAATCCCCAGCCTCACTTTTAAGCCTCCCTCAACCTGCCCCCCCCCCCCCCCAGCGCAGAGGCTCCAAAGCTCTGTGCTCGCAAATCCCCGCAGGCTATCTCCCTTAGCCGGAACGCTGGCTAATTGTGAGCCGGTTCAGATGTGCCAGGAAATGGGTCGCCACAAATGTATATAGAGTGCGTCATCTATTGGGAAAACGCCAGAATTGTGGGGAAAAAACGTTAACAAGGTTTATTAATATAATTTCATCAAGTTCTGCGGGCCGGATTAAAATGCTTAACGGGCCGCATATGGCCCGCAGGCCATAGTTTGCCCATGCCTGATATACACATATACACTCGGTGGTCACTTTATTAGATACTTCCTGTACCTAACAGAGTATGCCCAAAGATGCTATTTTGCACTCTATTATTGCAAGGCATGGTTATTTGAGTTACTGTCAGTTTGAAACAGTCTGGCCATTCTCCTCTGACCGCTTCACCCACTGAACTGCCGCTCACTGGATGTCTTTTCATTTTGTGCACCATCTTCTGTAAGATCTAGAGATTGTTGTGTTTTCAAATCCCAGCAATCAGCATTTTCTGAGATACTCAAACCACCCCATCTGGCACCAACAATCATTCCACAGACAAAATCACTTAGATCACATTTCTTCCCCATTCTGATGTTTGGGCTGAACTACAACTGAACCCCTCGACCTTAACTGCATGCTTTTGTGCATTGAGTTGCTGCCACATGATTGGCTGATAAAGATATTTGCAATAATGAGCAGGTGTACAATCCGGTAAAGTGGTCACTGAGTGTGCATTTTAATATAAAAAGCAAAATATCGAGGAAACGGGAAAATTAAGATGAAACAGAAACTTCCGGAAGTATCAGCAGATCAGATTGTGTCAAAATCTGTGATAGAATCTGTAGTTCACCAATCTGAGAGTAATTCACTCTCTTTCTCTTTCTCCTCTGATGTTACCTGACATGCCGCAGGATCTAACTTCCATTCATTCACACCTTAATCAAAAGTGGTATGTACTTCAAAGAAGTGTGAGTTCATACATGTAGAGAGATGAAACAAGGCGAGAGAAATATAAAATAAATAAAAGAATATTGGGTGGTGTGGAAGATGGCTCTTGAAGTGTGTGAACCGAAATCTTTTAAGGCAGCAGATCAGGTCAGTGAGGTGATTTAAAAGAGCAACGAGCAATGTGCCTTTCTTAATTAGCCAAAGCAATGGCCTGAAGGATCACTGGGGACCCGAGTCACCCCAACCACAATCTATTCCAGCTGCTACCATCCGGGAAATGGTACCACAGCATAAAAGCCAGGACCAACAGGCTCCGGGACAGCTTCTTCCACCAGGCCATCAGACTGATTAATTCACATTGATATGAGTTTATTTCTATGTTACATTGACTGTTCTATTTATTATAAATTATTATAGATTACTATGATGGCACATTGCACATTTAGACGGAGGCATAACGTAAAGATTTTTACTCCTCGTGTATGTGAAGGGTGTAAGAAATAAAGTCAATTCAATTAATTACAATTAAAAGTATGGAGGTAATACTGGACTTGTCCACAATACTAGTTAGATCACTTAAGCACTATGTACAATTCTGGTCACGCAAGAGGGAACAGAGGAAATTTATAAGGGCTTGGAAACTACAGCTGTGAGGGACGATTTTATAAGCTGAAGATGTTTCCTTTGGAACTGAGAAAGTTGAGGGAGAGTCTTAAATGAGATATTTAATGTTATGTGGTTTTGAAAGCAAACATAAGGATAACATGAGCAGAAGAATGTAAAACAAGGTTCATAAACAACTCAAAAACACAAGAGAATCAGTAAATGCTAGAAATCTTAAGCAACACACACAAAATGCTGAAGGAACGCAGCAAATCAAGTAGCATCTGTGAAGGGGAATAAACAACTGACATTTTTTAATTCCACTCCATAGATGCTGCCTGAGATGCTGAGTTCCTCAAGCATTTTGCATGTGTCACAAGCAACTCACCTACTTTACAAATACTTTTCTGAAAAGGAATTTTGACACTTTTTTTTGTGTATCCTTAATCAGACTTTCAGCAATAGGGCTGACTCTTTTAAGAGGATCCTGAAGTCATTCAGACTGAGGGTAATTAATAGAATAAAAGTAATAAAGTAATCGGTCAAAGGGTTACAAGGAAGATGAGAACTTATTTTTGCCCAGATGATGATGACAGTCTGGAAATGGATTGTAACTGAAATTCACACAAAAGGCCGAGACCATTCTTCAGGACTGGAAAGGAGGGAGGAAGATGGAAGGCAGACAGTCTTAACCTGAAAAGTCGACTGTTTATTCATTTCCATAGAAGCTGCCTGACTTGCTGAGTTCCTCCAGCGTTTTGTGTGTGGTGCTTGGGATTTCCAGCATCTGAAGAATTTTCTTGTGTTTATAACAGCAACTGCCTGGTTCACCGATAAGAGCCTTCCCAGAATGATTTTGCCAGCATATTCTGTTTACCAAATCCTCAGCAGTGTGTTTGATTCTTAGGTATAGAAGTCACTCAGCTTGAAGAGAATTTATAGGTGATAAATACAATTGATATTCATACCTCCTTACGGAGTCATAGAGTAATACTAATATAAACAGGTTCTGCAACCCTGCTGCTCAGTGATCAACCTCAACATCCTTTCAGATAATCCAAATTGCCTGCATTCGACACATAACCCTCCAAAGCCCCTCACCTCCATGCACCTATCCAATGCCTCTTAAGTGCAGCCCTTATGCCCACCTTGACAACTTCCTCTGGTAGCTCATTCCAGCCAATTACTACCCACTGTGTAAAGAAGTTAACTCTCAGATGTCTTTTAAATTTCTCCCCTCTTATCTTGTATCTGTGCCTTCAGTTTTGGGTTCTCCAGCCTTGAGAAAGAGACTATGACAGTCTACCTTAACTTTACCCCTCATGATTTTATAAAGCTCTGTGAGGTCAACCCTCATTCTCCAGCACTTCAGGGAATAAAGGTCCAGCATGGCCAACCTCTCTCTGTAACTCAAGGTCTCTGGTCCAGGCAACATCCACTGCAGATTGACAGTGTTGCTTTTTTTTAACAAAACTATAAAAGTATATTTCCATAACAATCACACAAGGTACAGACATACAGTGTTTACAAGACAGTGAAGATATTCAGATTAAAATACCATTACTACTATCTATTAAACAGTCAATTTCCCGGGGTGGGGGGGGGGGGAACAGTGTCTTTCTTGTGACAGGGTGACCAAAACTGTACATAATACTCCAAGTGCAGCCTCACCAGTGACTTAGGAAACTGCAAAATTATGTCCCTACTCCTAAGCTCGATGCCCTAAATGACAAAGGGCAGCATGCAAAATGCCTTCTTCAACACCCTGTTTACTTGCATGGCCACTTTTAGAGAACTGTTCACTTATGCTCCCAGGTCTCTCTGCTCCATAACACTCACCCGTTGTTTATTTATTTGTTTAGAGATACTGTGGGGTGTAGGCCCTTCAGGCCCATTGAGCCACGCCACCCAACAACTCCCGACAACCCCCAATTTAACCCTCACGTAATTACCGGACAATTTACAACGACTAGTTAACCTACCAACTGGTACGTCTTTGGACTGTGAGAGGAAACCGGAACACCCAGAGAAAACTCATTAATTCCATGAGGAGGATGTACAGAGGACACTGGGATTGAACTCTGAACTCTGACACCCCAAGCTGTAATAGCATTGTGCTAACCGCAATGCTGCTGTGAAGCCCTGCCCATTCACAGCATAAGTCCTATCCTGCTTTGACTGTCCAAAATACATTACCTGATACTTATCTGGGTTGAAATCCATAATTGAATTTGGTGGAGATTGTTGCAAATAAATTAGATGTTGGTTTCTTATATGATAACAATAGCTAAGTTCAAATATATTTGATTAGCTGTAAAGTACCTAAGTCCTTGAAGATATTTGGAAAATGCCACACAACAGATTTTACATCATTTGAGCCTGGCATAATCCAATTCTATTCTTTCTCACTACAACCATTGATTTATTGTGCGCTAATTTAAATGCATAGATACAGTTGAGATCACTGTCTTGGACATGGCTGGTCTATGTTGTCCTGTCACTTTATCCACTGGACAAAGTACAACAAGCCCAAAAATAAATACAGGACCATAAAACTTATGGAGCAAATTAGGCCATTTAGCCCATCAAGTCTGCTCCACCATTCAATCATGGCTAATTTATTACTCCCCTTAACCCTATTCTCCTGCCTTCTCAAAGATGAAGAAATATTCTAAAGGGAGGATGAGGCATCTGTGGCTGACAGGAAATCAGAGATAGCATAAAAGCAAAAAGAGTGAGAATATAGCAAAAATTAGTGGGATATTAGAGGATTTAGAAGCTTTTAAAAACCAACAGAAAACAACCAAAAAAAGTCAAAGTCTAAGAGAGAGAAAAGATTAAATATGACTGTAAGCTAGCCAATAATATAACAGAGGATACCAGAAGTTTTATCAGAGATATAAAGAGTTAAACAGATGTGAGAGAGGATATCAGACCACTGGAAAATGATGTTGAAGAGTTGGTAATGAGGGACAAAGAAATGGCAGTCAAATTTAATAAGTATTTTGCATCAGACGTCACTAGCAGTATGTCATAAATTTGAGAGTGTCAGGGGGCACTCATTAGCAATAATCTTTCAAGAATCACAAAATTCTGGAATGGTTCCAGAGGACTGGAAAATTACAAATGTCACTCCACTCTTCAAGAATGGAAGGAGGCAGAAGGAAGGAAATGATAGGCCAGTTAGCCATACTTCAGTGGTTGGGAAGATGTTGGAGCCCATTAGTGATGGTGTCCAAGGTTACAAAGAGAAGGTTGAGTGGGATAATAAATCAGCCATGATGGAATGATGGATTCAGATCGATGGCCCAAGAGACCTAATCCTGCTCCTATGTCTGGTGGTATTGTAATCCTTAATAACCAAGAACCTGTTAACCTCTGCTTTAAATATATCCAATGACTTGGTCTCCACAGACATATTTGGCCATAAATTCCACAGATTCACCATCCTCAGGCTAAAGAAATTCCTCCTCATCTCTGTTCTGAAGCTATATCCTCTGGTCGTAGGCTCCCCCATCATTGGAAACATCCCCTCAGTGTCCACTCTTTCAATATTCAATAGGTTTCTTTGAAATCCCCCAACCCCTTCCCTCTTCCAAACTTCTATAAGTACCAACCCAGAGCCATCATATGCTCCTCATACATTAACCTGGGATCATTCTTGTAAATCTTCACACAATTTCATTCAAGTTCACTTGCTCCATCACTGAGTTGTTCCTGCAATCTATGGACTCTCTGTTTACGATTCTTTATCTCATGTTCTCAATATTTAATGTTTTTTTCTCTTTTGTACTTGCACAGTTGTCTTCTGCACATTGGTTGTTTGTCCTGTTGGGTGCAGTCCTTTATTGATTCTAATATGGCTCTTGGATTTACTGTATATGCCCACAAGAAAAATGGACCCCTGAGTTGTATATGGTGACATTGATGTATCTTGATAATAGATTTACTTTAACCTTTGAACTTTGAACCTTCACCAATGCCAGCACACCCATTCTTAGATAGGGGATGCAAAAATGCACACAACGCTCCAAATGCAATCTGACCAATGCCTTATAAAATCCTCAGCTTTATGTCAATGCTTTTATATTCTAGTCCTCTCGAAATGAACGTGGATTACATTTCTTTCATATAATGTTTTAATATAAAACATTACCTTTGACAAGCATGAACAACACAATGTGACAAATAGCCTCCTTCTGTACCATAAATTTCCATGAATCTCTGTCCCTGTTTTTTAAATAGACCTGGCTGTTCACTGCATTTAGCTGTTCAATAATAATTTGCTTTGCTTACTGTTATATTGAGTTCTCAATACTTTGAAAACAAGGAGCATTGCAATGTACAAATATTCTCTCATTGCTTCAACACAAAAGGTAAAATGAAGTGTTTTAAGTCTCTAACATTATCTTTACTATGGACAATGACCCAATCAAAAGCTACTCATTGCTTCTTTATTGCTGCTCCCTTTTGTTATCTTCAGGACCATTAGAAATGAGATTGTGTCCTGTGCAGCACAGTATCTTGCTTTAACTGGATTAGACTGAACAGACTTGTATATGAAATCAGAGTTCATCCTGTCTATCAGGGCCATTCAAAGGACAATTGTGTTTTCCTACGAATAAAATGAACACTTACTCTGTTACCAAAATTCATCTTGCCATGGCTCTCCCAAAAACGAATCTTCTTACCCAAGGGCCAATAAATGTGGGAATGAATTGGGCCACATGGCTATTTGAACATGACTTGTGGTAAAGAAGCTGGGGGAAGGAAAATTGTAAAAAGGGGGGAAGGAATCAAGTATTGGCTGGCATCTTTCTCCCAGGGTCTAAGTGTCTGATACTAGGGGGCCTGCATTTAAGGAGAGGGGGGATTTAAGTTCAAAGGAGGCAAGTTTCTTACGCAGAGCTGGGTGTCTGTGATGCACTGCCAGGAGTGGTGGTGAAAGCAAATGGTAAAGGGATGTAAAAGGCTCACGAATATACAGAAAATGTGGACATCATGTAGGCAAAAGGTGTCATAAGCCTTTCCAGCTCAGCACGATATCATGGGCTGTATAGCCTGTTCTTGGGCTGCACTATACTGTTTTATGTTCAGTTCTGTGATTATATAATAGTGCAGGTAAATGCTGCTGAAACACAAAAGTGCAGAAGAGAAAAAAGAATTGGATGTTTAAATGCAGACACAAAATACTATTAAAAAGGATAATGGAATGTTAGCCTCTATCTCAATAAGCCTGGGGTATAACTGGAGAAATAAAGTTGTAGTCATATGGATCTCTAATTAGAATGTACCTGCAATTTAGTATTAGTTCAAGGGCACTTCAAAATAAATTGGCCTTGGAGGGTGTGTGTTGTAAATATTTACCAGAGGGTGGTGTATGTCAGCTGTGTCTCATCCAGTTAAATGGATGAACAAGAGACGCAGATGCTGGAGTCTGGAGCAAAAGAGAACACAAACTGCTGGAAAGGCTTAGTAGGTTGACCAGCATCCGCAGAAAGAGGAATAGAGTTAAGGTTTCAGTTTGGAAAAGGCCAGTTTAGAAGTGTAATTGAAAGAAGCAGAAACATTACTGGAATTTAACAAAGTACAGTTTCATCTTTTCACTACCTCTCCTTTCAGGTTGCATCCACATTCTGTTGGAAGATTTCTATAAGGCAGGTCCATTGTCCTGGAATCAAGTCCTTGTGAGTTATCATTTAGATCTCATTACCTGTAATTCTGACAACAGCAGCTTTTAATACCCTCTTCATTGCCGCTGTAACTTATATGATCATCAGGACAGTAAAACATGTTAGAAATACTCGGTATCTATGGAGAGAGAAAGAGTTAATATTTTAGGCTAATGCCCAATCACAAGCAAAAGTTGCTCCTAGCTCTCTTTCTTCCTCTAACCCATTTAGTTCTTTATTTTCTCAATAATATAATCATTTTTTTCATACTAAACTGTCTTTATTTGTGCAGAAATTAATTTGCTGACTAATTCTATTTGGCGCATCCCATCCATGCCAGCCAGCAATACCCAACAGAGTCAGAGTCACAGAAAAGTGTAGCAAAGAAATAAGCCCTTCGGCCCATCCAGTCCATGCCAAGCCGTTTAAACTGTCTACTCCCGTTGACCTGCACCAGGACCATA
Organism: Hypanus sabinus; assembly: GCF_030144855.1. Lineage (NCBI taxonomy): Eukaryota > Metazoa > Chordata > Chondrichthyes > Myliobatiformes > Dasyatidae > Hypanus > Hypanus sabinus. The sequence goes on from NC_082718.1 coordinate 26,308,030, forward strand.
GCCCTTCATACCTCTACCATCCATGTCCCTATCCAAACTTCTCTTAAATATTGAAATCAAGCTCGCATGCACCACTTGTGCTGGCAGCTCATTCCACACTCACGACCCTCTGAGTGAGGAAGTTTCCCCTTATATTCCCCTTAAATTTTTCACTTTTCACCCTTACCCCATTATCTCTGGCTGTAGTCCCACCCAACCTCAGTAGAAAAAGCCTGCTTGCATTTACCCTGTCTATTCCCCTCATAATTTTGTTTACCTCTATTAAATCTCCTCTCAATCTTCTACGTTCCAATGAATAAGGTCCTAATCTTTCTTTGTAACTCAGGTCTTCCAGACCAGCAGCATCCTTGTAAATTTTCTCTCTACTTGTTCAACCCTAATTACACCTTTTGGTAGATGACCAAAACTGCACACAATATTTCAAATTAGGCCTCACCAATGTCTTATACAACTTCAACATAACATACCATCTCCTGGACTCAATTCTTTGCTTTTTGAAAGCCAATCTGTCAAAAGCTTCCTTTACGATTCTATTTACCTGTGATGGCACTTCCAATGAATTATGGCTCTGTATTCCCAGATCCCTTTGTTCTACCACACTCCTCAGTGTCCTAAGTGCCCTTAGTGCCGCAGTGTAAGACCTACCCTGTTTGGTCCTGCTGAGGTGCAACGTCTCACACTTGTCTGCATTAAGTTCCCTCTGCCATTTGTCAGTCCATTTTTCCAGCTGGTCCAGGTCCCACTGCAGGCCATGGTATCCTTCCTTACTGTCTACTATATCCCTAATCTTGGTGTCATCTTTATGCAGTCCTGGGTAGGTCTGTAGTCTAGTGTAGTTTTTTTTTTCTGTGCTGTTTTCACATAGTTCAGTGTAGTTTTTGTACTGTTTCATGTAGCAGCATGGTCCTGAAAAATGTTGTCTCATTTTTACTGTGTACTCTACCAGCAGTTATGGTCGAAATGACAATAAAAAGTGACTTGACTTGATCTGCAAACCTACTGATCCAGTTAGCCACATTATCATCCAGACTGTTGATATAGATGGCAAACGGCAGTGGACCCGGCACTCAACTAGTCACAGGCTTCCATTCAGAGAAGCATCTAACTACCACCATTCTCTGGCTTCTCCCACAAAGCCAATCTCTAATCCAACTTACTACCTCATCTTCAATACCCAGCCACTGAATCTTCTTGACCAGCCTCCCATGTGGACCTTGTCAAATGCCTTGCTAAAGTCTGTATAGAAAACTGCTTTGCCTTCATCCACCTTCCTGGTAAGTTCTCTGAAAAAATCCATTAAAAAAACTCTTTAAGATTGGTTCGACATGACCTACCATGCATTTAGTCATGCTGACTATCCTTAAGTAGTCCATCTCTGTCCAAATATGTATATATCCGGTCCCTTCAAATACCTTCCAATAACTTTCTCACTACTGATGTCAGGCTCACCGGCGTATAATTTTCTGGTTTATTTTAGACCCCTTTTTAAATTGCGGAACAACATTGGCTATCCTCCAATCCTCTGGCACCTCACCCATCGCAAAAGGTGATTTAAATATCTCTGCTAGGGCCCCAGCAATTTCTGCACTTGCCTCCTGCAGGATCCAAGGGAACACTTTGTCAGGTCCTGGGGATTTATCCATCCTAACTTGCCTCGGGACAGCAAACACCTCCTCTGTAATCTGTACAGGGTCCATGAAGTTGATACCACTCTGCCTCACTTCTGTAGACTCTGTGTCCACTCCTGAGTAAATACAGAGGAAAAAAAATTATTTAAAATCTCCCCCCTCTCTTGGCTCCACACATGGATTATCATCCTGATCTTCCAGAAGACCAACTTTGTCCCTTGCATTCTTCTGTAGAACCCCGTAGGATTCTCCTTCATCTTGCCCTCAGGCAACCTCATGCCTTCTTTTAGCCCTCCTGGCCTCTTCCTTACAAGTTCTCTGGCATTTTTATACTCCATAAGCACCTCATTTGTTCCTACCTGCCTATACCTGCAATGTACCTCCTTTTTTTCCTTAACCAGGGCCTCAATATCTCTTGAAAACTAAGCTTCCCAATAGCTTTTATTCTGTCAGGCACATACTAGCTTTGGACTCTCAAGATTTCACCTTTGAAGGCCTTCCACGTACCAAGCGCACTTTGCCAGAAAACAGCCTGTCCCAATCCACACTTGCCAGCTCCTTTCTGATAACATCAGAATTGGCCATTCTCTAATTTAGAATCTCAACCTGCAGACCAGACCTATCTTTTCTACATATTTACTTTGAAACTAATGGCATTGTGATCATTAGATATAAAGTGTTCCCCTACACTAACTTTTGCCACCTGCCCAGAATCATTCCCTGACAGCAGGTCAAGTTTTACGCATTCTCTGGTAGGGATTTCAATGTACAGATAAAGAAAACTTCCCTGAACACATTTGACAAACTTCATCCTATCCAGTCCTTTTGCAGTATGGGAGTCCCAGTCAATACATGGAAAGTTAAAATTACCTACAATCACAACCTAATGTTTTATACAACAGTATGTGAGCTCTCTACAAATTTGTTCCTCTAAATCCCTTGAACTGTAGGTAATATAGCCCCATTAAGGTGGCTATCCATTTCTTATTTCTCAGTTCCACCTATAATGCCTCACTAGACGAGTTCTCCAGTCTGTCCTAACTGAGCTCTACCATGACATTTTCCTGACGAGTAAAACCAACCCTCATCCTTAATCTCTCACACTCTGTTGTGTCAAACACAATGAAATATTGAGCTGCCAGTCCTGCACCTTCTGCAACCAAGTCTCATCAATGGCTACAATATCATAATTCCAGATGTTGATCAATGCTCTGAGCTCATCTGCCTTCCCCACAATACTTCTTGTGTTGAAATATACACAGCTGAGGACACAAGTCACACCATGCTCAACCTTTTGCTTCCTGACTTTGTCGGAGATCTTCCCAATATCTGCCTCCACAACCTCTCTACTGTTTTGGCCTTCTGTTCCCATCCCCCTACATCTCTAGTTCAAACCTCACCTGCCAGCACTAGCAAACCTTCCCACTAGGATATTAGTCCAATGCTTTCATGAATTTCTTTCAGTCTACTCCCTTATTATCTAACAGTCCTCTATTTTGTGTTATCTGCAAATTTAGATATTATATATTCATTCTAAGGTCTAAATTGTTAACCAGTCCATCGGACTGCTTAATTTATGTTGACACAACTCTATTTGTATGTTGTATTGACTATCCTGCTGTACATAATATTTATTATAAATCACAATGTTGCACCTGGCACATTTAGAGGGAAATGTAATGTAAAGATTTTTACTCTTCATGTATATGAAGGATATAAGTAATAAAGTCAATTCAATTCAATCACCATATTGACCCTTAAGGGACCCTTTTTCCATCTTCTACCATTCTAAAGGCCTTTTGCTCTTTAACCCTGCTCTCTGCTTTCTGTCTTTCAGCTAGCTCACTATCTCTTATGCTTCTTATTCCCTGAATCTGCATCCCGACTGTGGCATTCTTCATCTGTTACTTGCCCTTTTGGAAGTCTGGGTTAAGTGCTCTAACTATATTATCCCATTGTATTCCCTTTTATTTCTAATAATGCCCAATTCAGTTGTCCTTTCAAAGCCCATGCAGACTGTTCATTACATGTTTACATCCCAGATATTTTCTGTATTGATTGGGTTATTTTTCTTGTCAGTGATATTTAATGCCCAGGCATGTACCAATGGCCTTTCAATTGCATCAACCGCTCATCCATTCTCTGGCACCACATTCTTCTCATTAAATTATTCAGCAAACCTAATATCTCTTTAAACTCCTTTAAAATGTATGAAACTACTTCATCTGGACAAGAGGGCTTATCCATTGTGAGTAGAAGCCCTTTTATCTAAGTAATTGTGCTGACAACAGGGTTGTCAATTGTAAATGTTAACACTGTTTCTACCTCCACATGCACTGCCAGACCTGCTGACTGTTTCCCAGCAATATTTTATTTTGGATCTGTAATATTTTGCCTTTTGGATCAAAGTTAAATTCCTAGACTGGTATCTAGGTTAATAGTTCAGAGACTATTTGGGGCATTGTGAGAATTGGACTATAGTGATTGGTTTTGGGCCCCTTATTTGAGAGAGGATGTGCTGGCATTGGAGAGGGTACAGAGGTGGTTCACTAGAATGAAAGGGTTAACATATAGTATGAGCAGAGTTTGATGACTCTGGGCCTATGTTTGGTGAAGTTTGGAAGGACGAGGTGGGGTGGGGGGAGAATCTTATTGATACCCATCGAATTTCAAAAGGCCTAGATAGAGTGGACGTAGAGAGGATGTCTGGTGGGGGAGTCCAGACAATAATGACCATAAGTTGTGAATGAATAAGTACATCTGATCATGCACTAAAAGCTGGGGAGCTCAATGCGTCAGGCAACGTTTATGGAGAGAAGTAGACAGTAACCATTTCAGGTCCAGGTCCTTCACTTTTGATGAGTTCACTTTACATTTCTCTTTGTTTTCTTTTGAATGTAATTTCTCATTTCACCTTCTCATGTTGTATTTATCTGACCCATTTCTATGGTAACATCTCTCTGGAGGCACATGGATGACAGAAAAAACGGAGAGCTATGCAGGAGAGAAAGGTTACATTGATCTTAGAGCAGTTAAGATGTTGGCACAACATTGTAGGCTGAATGGCCTGTACTGTGCTGTAATGTTTTATGAAGCAAAGTAATTATGCAGTATTTCTCTTTTTATATTTATTCTTTGTGATTTTATCTTATACCATCATTAATGGCCCTATTCCCAATTCTTTGTATTATTTTGTCTGATAATTATTCTGTTTTGTCATCTTGTTAATTTAATTTCATAATTCCTCTTTGCCTTCCTAATTGTTTGATTCTTAACTTCTCTCCAAATCTCTTTGATTTCTTGTTTATAATGCCGTACCCTGCTGTCAGTCCATTTAGTACATCTGTCAGATGTTCCCTCAAGTCTTCACTCATCCATCACACTTCATCAGCGTTGGGTTTGATTTGATATCTTTGTACTGAAGTATGTTATTCTTGGAATGTGTTAAACATAATCTTTCATGTTGAACTGTGCCCTTAACCAATCCTTTGGTATCTCCTTTAATATGGTATTACACATTTTTGATAAGACTCAGTACACATCTTGAGATGTTTTCTACATTAAGGGTGCTACACAATTGCGAGTTGGTGTTGCCCTGCACAGTAGAACATAGAAGACTGCAGCACAGGAAAAGGCCATTCTGCCTATGATGTAGTGCTGAACTAATTAAACTAGTAATTAAAAGCCTAACTAAACTAGTTCCTTTTGTGGGCATAAACCTATATATATTTCTCCATTCTCAGCATAATCATATGGCTATCAAAGAACCTCTTAAATGCCTCTTTTATTTGTCTTCACTACAGCCCCTTCCATTGTGTTTGGGATACCTCCCATTCCCTGCAAATCGCCTTTGAATTTGCCCCTCTCATTCTAAATGCATGCCCTCCAATGTTAGACATTTCGACTGTGGGGAAAAGTACTGGCTGTCTACTTTATCTATGTCTCTTGTAACCTTATCAGTTTCTATTAGGTCTGCCCCTCAGTCTCCTCTGAAATCAACTCAGGTTTCTCCAGTCTGTCATCACAGCACCTGCACACTCCCCCAGGCTGCATACTGCAAACCACTTCTGCACCCTTTTGAAAACTACCACATCCCTACCATTTCCTACCTGGTGCATTTCCGACACCTCCCTCCCCTTTCTCAATCTCTGTCTCTGGAGACAGCTTATCTACTGCTGTCTATTATAAACCCATGGACTCTCACTACTATCTGGATTATACCTGTTCCCACCTACAACTTGTAAAAATGCCATCCCCTTCTTTCAATTCCTCCATCTCCACTGCATCTGCTCTCAGGATGACGCTTTTAATTTCAGAACAAAGGAGATGTCCACCTCCTTCAAAGAAAGGGGCTTCTATTCCTCCATCATCAACACTGCCCTCAACTGCATCTCTTCCACTTTGCACGCGTCTGCTCTCACCCCATCCTCCTGCCACTCTACCAGGGATAGGATTCCTCCTGACCTCACCTATTACCCCACCGGCCTGTGCATCCAGCACATAATTCTCCACAACTTCTGCCACGTCCAACAGGATTCTATCACCAAGCACATCTTTCCTTCCCCTCCACTTTTTGCTTTCCGCAGGATTGCTCCCTATTCAACTCCCTCGTCCATTCATCCTTCCCCACTGATCTCCCTCTTGGCACTTATCCTTGCAAGTGGAACAAGTGCTTCACCTGCCCCAACACCGCCTCCCTCACTAACATTCAGGGCCCCAAACAGTCCTTCCAGCTGAGGTGACTCCACACCTGTGAGTCTGCTGGGGTCATTTACTGTGTCCGGTTCTCCTGGTGTGGCCAGTTGTATATCAATGAGATCCGACCTGGATTGGGAAACCGCTTTGCAGAACACCTACACTCCGTCCACCAGAAAAAGTGAGATCTCCCAATGGCCACCCATTTTAATGCCACTTCCCATTCTCATTCCAATATGTCTATCAATGGCCTCCTCTACTGTCGCAATGAGGCCACACTCAGGTTGCAGGAACACCTTATATTCCATCTGGGTATCCTCCAACCTGATGGCATGAACATTAATTTCTCAAACTTCCAGTAAATTCCCCCTCTCCTTCACCATTCCCCATCCCCTTTTCCCTCTCCCACCTCATCTCCCTGCCTGCCCATTGCCTCCCTCTGGTGTTCCTTCCCCTCTTTTCTTTCTTCCATGGCTTTTTGTCCTCTCCTATTAGATTCCCCCTTCTTCAGCCCTGTATCTCTTTCACCAATCAACATCTCAGCTCTTTACTTCACCCCTCCCCATCCCAGTTTCACTATCACCCTGTGTTTCTCCCTCCCCTCTCCCCGCCTTTTATCTCTACTCCTCATCTTTTTTTCTTCAGCATTCTGAACAGTCTTGGCCTGGAATGTCAACTGTACTCTTTTCTATAGACACTGCCTGCTGAGTTCTTCTAGCATTTTATATGTGTTGCTTGGATTTCCAGCATCTGCAGATTTTCACTTGTTGGTGACATCCCTACCGTAATGGGATGACCAGAATTGAATGCAGTACTCCAGCTGTGACCCAAGCAGGGTTACATAAAGCCGCAATATAACTTCCTAACCACAAAAGATTCAGCAATGCTGAAAATCTGGAGTAACAGACAAGAAATTCTGGAGGAACTCAGCAAATTAGACAGCATCTATTGAAAGGCATAAAAGGTCGATGATTTGGACCAATCCTGATGAAGAATTGTTGTCCAAAACATTGACTTTTTATTCATTTCAATAGATGCTGCCTGACCTGCTGAGGAACTTGTGTGTAACATAACTTCCTGACTCTTGAACTCATTGCTCAACTAATAAAGGTAAGCCAACCATGTGCTTTCCTTGCCAATCTATCAACTTGATCTGTCTCTTTCAGGGAGCTTTGGGCTTAGATCCCAAGATCTGCCTGTATATCAACACTACTAAGGGTCTTGTTGTTTACTGTCCTTTAGTAATTAGAAGGGATGACAAAACAGAATAACCTGCAGACACAAAAAGTTATTTTTATAATATTAGAATTATTCTGTCTATTCGCTATTGCCCCTCTGCCCCTCTCCCCAAACTCAACCTCTCAAAAGCAGATTTCTCTAGTTTATATCTCTGGTTTAGACAATTTTCTACAAGTGATCCAGATCCAAGGCACATGTCATTTCGATCACTCTAAGGCTGACAATATCAGGGATCAACTTTGTTCAGCCTATACATTTACATGTATTAGGAATTTACTGTGGTGTGTTGATCTGGGCACGATATGCAGCAAAAAGTGACAGCATTCGATAATTCTAAAGCATGAAGAATCATATAAAAATATATAAAAAAGCTAATGAAGTTGGAGGTTAAAGGATAGATTTGGAATCAATTGTGCATAATTAAATAAATACCACCAGGTACTTACAATGTAAACAGCTTTATAAAAAGTGGTTTGAAGTGTTTACAGTGCAGTGCAGTGCAGTGACAGGATTAATAAAAGGAAGGGGTGGGAGCCAACTGGAATAATAAATCAGATTAACTTAATACCTTTTAAGGTGGTATGACGTTTCTGTTTTAACAACACTGTAGTGCTTTCCAGACGGGGAAAGACAGTTTGCAGGGTGGATAGTGCCCACAGTGATATTTCCTGCCCATTTCTTTGTATTTACTTTATATAAATAATGCTTTGCAAACTGATTGTGGGCAGCAAATTTCTGAAGACATCATATTAAGATAGATTGGATTAGAAATGTGAATAGAAATGTTGTACATTTTTGGAAAGCTTCTGTCAACTTATTTAATTTAAAACTTGTTTAACTGAGCAGGTTAGTAACTGTAGAAGTGGGACCATCAGGCAGCAATGATATTGTGGAAACATTCCTCTCAGCATGTGAGAGGAATGTGGTGATATGACACAGATTTCACCAAGGGGTTGTGAGATACTCTGCAGACGTCACCAAGAGTGTGTGACTGGGTGTAATGACAAAGATGTAAAAGTGACTGAATGATTGAGTTAAAGGATGCAGGTATAAATGGTGATTAAATGAGAGATATATCGCATAAATCACTGTAATTCACAGAGATGGAGTGGCCATTACAGGAGGTATTACTATAACTGACAGAACAATCATTGCAGGGAGTATTACTTTGACCATTTGAATGGGTGATAAAGAACTATCACCAGTTATTATAGTGATTAAGATAGTTACCATTACTGGAGATGTTACAATGATCAACAGAGTGACTTTGATTGCAAATATTACCATAATTCACAGAATGTTTCTTGTGGGGGTCATTATTATCTTTGAGGGATTATATTCAAAAGGAGCCTGGGATATTAATAAGATTGTCCAAAAATGACAAGTGTATTATAATTGTTTGATTATGCACTTTGAAATGCATGATGTAAGGTTCTGGATTAACAATGAGGTGGTGAAATATTAAATAGAAGTATTTGATCTATAAGTGGTTACTTTTAAGTCAAATCAAGTGCTGAGAAATATCTGAAGGAAACGTGTTGAAACATGCTACCCAGACCTGAAAAAGTCTCAGAAACTATAGGCAGTGTAGCTAGGAAGAGATACTTTCAAAGGGATTTAAGGCTTTAAGAAAATTTCTGGGACAAGCACCAAGTTATGAGGAGTAACTCCTAGAGTTTAGGTTGCTTTGGCAGAAAATGCAGTTGCAAGATCCGTATCTTCAAAATGCTGACAGATGTGGATGAATTAGAAACACAAGAGGTTCTGCAGATGCTGGAAATCTCAGCCCAAAACGCCGGCTCATTAGTCATTTCCATTGATGCTGCCTGGCCTGCTGAGTCCCTCCAGCATTTTGTGGCTGAATTAGGGGTGGAGTTAGGTAAATTGTACTGGACTCAAAATGAGAACACAAATTGCAAAAAGAGAACACAGGATTCCAGAAGATAATCAAGGTCAATGGTCATGCTGAAGAAACGCGATGGTAGTGTCTTACTTACTAACTATATTTACGCCTATCCCCCACCCCCACCCCAGGCACAGGTCAGCAACAGCAGCTCATCAGGGTCCTCTGTCACGGGATAGTCCTTCAAATTGTCCCCGGGTGTAGCCCATCTTCAAAGATCCTTCCTTTCCCGTGGATAAAGTCTTTGGAGCTTCTGTGGGCGTTTCTGTGGCTCTGGATTTTTAGGGGATGGTGTTGCTAGCCTGATGCCCGACCCTCCTCCATTCACAGTCAGGCTTGGGATTGTCAGTGCTAGAGTTGATCATGGTGAAGCAGTTGATTAGCTGGGCCATCAGATTAGATGAAGAGAGGTACTTTTCCAGTGCCCTTGCTCACTGTGTGCTGCCAGGATCAATGGTTACTTTGACAGAGTCCTTATCTTGCTTGCCTATCCAGCAGATGTCGCTGACATTTGAAATATGTAAAATATCTGACAATATTCCTGGGTTATAAAGAAATAACTTCTGTCTATATAGTGCATTTTATGATTGTAGTATGTCCCAAAGCACTTTAAACACTCAATATCATTAATTTTGTAAAGCTGCAATGCCACAAGCAAATGTGCACGTGGCAAGTTGTGCATTGAATGACAAGCATCCTGCTGGAGGAACTCAGTGAGTCGAACAGCATCAGGAACTGTGAATGCTTCAAGTCAAAACCTTGCATCTGGACTGACAGTGGAGAAGGGAAACAGCCAGTGTAAAGAGGAAAGTCGGAGGGTGATGTTGGTAAGATAGCAGCCCAAGGAGCCCAGGAGCTCCTCCTCTTTATACCAGCCGTCTCCCCTCGCCTCTCTCAGGGCTCTGATCCTTTCCACCACCTCCCCCTCACCCAACCCTCCACTGTTGCTGATCAACCTGCTGAGTTTCTCCAGCAGATTTTTTATTGCTCCAGATTCCAGCACCTGCAGTCCCTTGTGATTCCTGTGTAATGAATTGGAGTGATGGGACTTAACTGTACTGATTGACGCAAGGACTCCATTATAACACCTCATCCCAGAGGCAGCTCCTCCTCAGTGCAACCCTGCATCAGCTCAGTACTGGAGTGTCAGTACTGAGATCTTTATGCCCAAGGCTCTGGAGTAAAACTTGAACGCCCGGCTTTCTCTCTCAGAGACAAAACTGCTACTGACAGAGTCATTACTGAAACTGTAAAGCAGAATCAGAATCAGGTTTATTATCACTGACATATGCCGTGAAATTTGTTATTTTGTGGCAGCACTACAGTGCAAGACATGAAGAAATATTGTGAGTTACAATAAAAAATATAAAGAAAAGAATCGTGCAAAAGAGGAATTGGAAGATGGTGTTCATGGGCCGTTCATAAATCTGAAGAGAAAAGAGCTCTTCCTAAATATTTGAGTGTGAATCTTCAAGATCCTGAACTTCCTCGCTGGTGGTAGTAATGAGATGAGGGCATGTCTCAGATAGTGAGGGCCCTTAATGATGGATGTCTCCTTCTTGAGGCATCGCCTTTTGAAGATGCTCTCAATGATGGGGAAGTTTATGACCATGATAGAGCTGATGGAGTCTACAACCATCTGCAAACTCTTTGGATCCCATGCATTGGAGGCTCTGTAAGAGCTAATGATGCAGCCACTCAGAATGCACCCTATGGTACATCTGTAGAAATTTTTTCTCAAGTCTTTGGTGAGTAGTCAATAAAGCAAAGTTTTGTTTCTCCAGCTAAGATTGACGAGCCTAAAAGGGCCATTTATAGCTCCTTTGCAAAGGATGGCCAAATGAGAAGTAATACCAGAAAAGTCAAATCAGACTGGAGCAGCAAACCATCTGCTTGAGGAAGTCAGCAGGTCCAGCAGCATCTGTGAAAGGGACAGCAGTCAAAGATAAAGAAAGATTAGCTTTATTTGTCGCAGGTGCTTTGAAGCATACAGTGAAATGCATTGTTTGCATCAAATCAAATTAGCGAGGATTTTATTGGGCGGCCTCCAAGTGTCGTCATGCTTCTGGCACCAGCATCGTTTGCCAACAAACCACAAACCCTAACCCGTACGTCTTTGGAATGTGGGAAACTTTGCGGGTTAGGATTTGCGCTAAGTGACTGGAGTGCTGCACATTCAGAAGGAGTGAGTCAGAGTGGGTGAAGGGAGTGGAGAAGTCAAGTCCGCAGTTACAGATGAAACTGGAGGATGTGCAGTGTTTCAACCCAAAGTGTTGTCTGTCAGCTTCGCCCCCAACCGATGCTGAGTTCCTCCTGCAGCCTGTTTGTTGCGCTGGATTCCAGCATCTGCGGTTTCTTGTGCCTTAAATAAAACTCTGCTGCTTTAGAATAATTTATTTGGATTTCTCATTAAATGAATGGAGGTATATTTACAACCAATTGTTGAAATTAAGTCTTCTGAACAATTATTATGCACTCCTGAAATCTGGTTCCATTGAGTCCTGAAACAAAGAACAACAAGATGAAACTGTGCCCAGTAACAATGACAAGTACAATTGAGTTGCAGCAAAGTATGCTGAACCTATAAAGTATTTCACACTTGAAGTACAGTTGTGCTAAACTATTTAAAAAGAAAATAGAGTGGACTGTCGACAGTGCAGCGAGAATCTGCAAGGATGATAAGGAGGAATTTCTTTGGCCGGAGGGTAATGAATCTGTAGAATTTATTGCCGCAGATGGCTGTGGAGGCCGTCATTGGGTATATTTAAAGCGGAGGTTAATAGGTTCTTGATTAGAAAGGGCATCAGAGATTATAGGGAGAAGACAGAAGAATGATAATAAATAGTCGTGATCAAACGGCAGAACAGGCTTGATGGCCTGAATGACCTACTTCTACTCCTGTGTCATATATATGAAGTGTGAGGCTAGCTCCATCAGGAAAGGATAATCAGACTGATTCTTAGGTAAAGAAGAATGAGGGGTGACCGAACAGTTATCTTTAAATCAGTTCAGTCATAAAGGATGCAGAGACTGCATAACCTAAGGTCAGAATCAGCATCAGAATCAGGTTTATCCTCACTGAGACGTGAAATTTGTTGTTTTGTGTCAGGAATACAGTGCAAGGTAGCAAAAATATGATAAGTTAAATAGAATAAATAGAGCTAAAGAGAAATAGTGAGGTAGCGTTCATGGGTTTGTGGACTGTTCAGAAATCTAATAGCAGAGGGAAAGAAGCTGCCCCAAAGGTTTAGGACCATCACCTAGACATCCAGTCGAACATTTGGTGGAGATTTCATTACCCAAAAGGTAGTGAGCTCATAGAATGTACTAGCGCAGGCTGTGGTCAAAGGGAAAAAAGTGAACAGCTTTAAGTTCCTCGGCGTAAACATCACCAAGGATCTCACGTGGTCTGTACATACCGGCTGTGTGATGGAGAAGGCACAACAGCACCTCTTTCACCTCAGACGGTTGAGGAAGTTTGGTATGGCCCCCCAAATCCTAAGAACTTACTACAGGGGCACAATTGAGAGCATCCTGACTGGCAACATCACTGCTTGGTTTGGGAACTGTACTTCCCTCAATCGCAGGACTCTGCAAAGAATGGTGTGGACAGCCCAGCTCATTTGTAGGTGTGAACTTCCCACTGTTCAGGACATTTACAAGGACAGGGTGCATAAATGACAGGATCATTGGGGACCTAAGTCACCCCAACCAAAAACTGGTCCAGCTGCTACCATCTAGGAAACGGTACCGCAGTACCAGTACCAGGACAGCTTCTTCCACCAGGCGATCAGACTGCTTAGCTTATGCTGACACAATTGTATTTCTATGTTAAATTGACTGTTCATATGTAACCATCTTGTCACTGTCCTGTTGTACATACTATTTAGTATAAATCACTATAAATTTCACATTGCACATTTAGACGGAGAAGTAACGTAAAGATTTTTACTCCCCGTGTATATGAAGGTTGTAAGTAATGAAGTCAATTCAGTGCATTGGAGATGAGCCTGGACAAACCTGAGTGGAGAAAGGCACAGAGTTCAGCAGAGTAAAGAAGGAAGCTTGGGTAAAGCATTTGCACCAGCATAAACCGATCGGGCTGAATGGCCTGTTTATGTACCACGTATCTTAAGGGATTTCTAGACATTTAGGTCGAGACGATTTATACAATGGTATCCAATCTTGCATATGGAGCATTTCTATGTGACCAAGGTGCAGGCAAGCTGCTGATGAAAATGAAATGGAACTCAGCCAGAGAACAAGAGTGAAGAGCATGCTGGCTCTGGAGTGCATTTAACAATATCACTTCCACTGTTAGGGAACTGCAGGGGAGGAACATTTAAAGCCACCAACTCACCTCCCCACCAGTCCCCAGCATCTGAACATGTAGATTATGGAGGCAGAGAGATAACCCCAACCACATGAGCACTCCACCCATCGAAACACTGCAGTGCAGGTATAACTTGAGTGACACCCTTGATTGCTTTGTAATAAATCCTCAAACATTGACAAGGATGGGAACAACAGCAAAATTGATACGATGTGCAAAGCCTGTGCTGAGAATTGCAGCTAATGGGACATAAATCCCTCATTTGAGTGTGCACTTGTGCAGGCAAGACCTGCCAGTAATGATTCAGAAAATATCTCATAATAAGATTTTTTTTAATGTGTTTTTTATTTCATGCTCGGCCGATCTTGAATTACAGTGGCAAGAAGGTGACGGTGTGCATGTAGCAAGGGCTGATGTGAGTACGATGCATGGCAGAGTGTTTGGGGCGTGTGAGCAGAAGCTGTGCGTTTAGTGTATCGGAAGTAGGCAACTGACAGCTTCCCCCCACCCAGGATAAAACGCCATGTCTCCTTCAACTCCTCAAACGGAACCAAATATGTTTGCTCCAGTAAAGAAGCTTCCTGCCTGCCTCTCCTGAAGGGTGTGGTTCTATGGCTAGAGGCAGCTCCTTGCCAGCTCGGCCGAGACAGGAAATACTGTCAAATTATACTCTGGTGCGGATTAATACTGTAACACTACTGCGACACTATTTCTGCATTGTATTACTGGCTTTGCTTTGTACCACCTTGATGAACTTACATGTTATAAATTGATGGATGGCACACAAACTTTACGTTTTCACTGTATCGAGATATATGTGACTATAATAAACCAATACAATATGCCCCCTGACCCCATGCACACGCCAATACTTTTTTCCCAATCGGAAAGTACTGCAGATACTGGAGAACTGAAATTAAAATAGCATTACAAATCCCATTTTTTTGGCATTTTTACATTCATTTTCATAGATGCCAACATCAGTAATTGTTGGCACTTCCAAAATACTACTGGGCAGTGTGTTCTAGGTTATACTCCCAGTGACAGTGAAGGAACGGTAATAGCTTTTCACAGAACATAGAATACTACAATGCAGGGACAGGCTCTTTGATCTATCTGGTCCATGCCAAACTGTAATTCTGCCAAATCCGATCAACATGCAAAAGCCCTCCATTCCCTGCTCAAGAAAGGTGTAATTATTCAGCCAGAGGGTGGCAAAAGTGAAGGTATAGTCAGTAAATATATTTAAAGTGGACACTGTTCGGTTCCTGGTGAGTAAGGTAAGTACTTGGAACTGGAGATTGTAAGTTTGTGGGCACTGTCTGAATGAACTTTGTGTGCATTTAGTAGAGAGTGCAACTGTGGCCATTGTACATCAGAACTTGCAGCACTGTTGCTGCAGCACGTATGATGTAGGCATCGCTGAATCATAGCTGAAAGATTATATCTGGGAGCTTAATGTCCAAGAATACACATCATATCAAATGTTGTTCTGTTGGTCAAAAATGAAACCAAATCATCAGAAAGAAGTGACATAAGGTCAGAAGGTATTGAATCGTTGTGGATAGAAATAAGATAAAACAACCTTGATGGGAGTTGTATGCAGACCCCCCCCCCCTCCCCCAAACAGTAGTGAGGATGCAGCCTACAAATTACAATGGGAGATAGAAAATGCATGCCAAAAGGGCAATAGTCATGCAGGAAATCAATCTGCAGGTGGATTAGGGAAATCAGGTTGGTGCTGGATTTCAGGAGGGAGAATTTCGAGAGCGCCCATGAGGTGGCTTCTTGGAGCAGCATGTGGTTGAGCCCACAAGGGGATCAGCTATTCTGCACTGGGTGCTGTGCAATGAACCAGCAATGATTAGAGGGCTTAAGGTAAAAGAACCCTTAAGGGCAAGTGATCATAATATGATGGAATTCACCCGTATAATGCACGCATTCAGGTACAACACTTTTAGTCCTGTATTCACCCTTTTCGATTTTGTCCGCCTTTTACACTGTAACTCATCCTGGTTAATTGGAATTTTGCCCTATCAGCAGGTTCTCCTCACTACACATTGCCTCTGTTTGTAAACCAGCCACCTCATCTTCAGCGCTATTATCTGCCTTTCCTACGATACTTCTTGCAATGAAACATACACACCATGCTCAACTTTTTGATTCCTAATTTTGTCAGAGGTCTCACCAACATCTGCCTCCACAAATTCTCTATTAGCTGTTCTGGCACTCTGGTTTCCATCCCCCTGCAACTCTAATTTAATTCCCTCCATGCAGTGTTAACAAACCTTCCTGCTAGGTTATTGCAGGTGCAAACTGTCCCTTCTGTACAGGTTCCACATTCCCTGGAAGAGAGCTCAATGATCTAAAAATGTTATGCCCTCACTCCTACACCATGTAATAAACTTATAAACTTCCAAGTTCTAGCCTCACTAGCATGTGGCATGGGTAGCAATCCTGAGATCACAACCCTGGAGGTCCTGCCCTTTAATTTAGCACCTAACTCCCTGAACTTCCTATGCAGAACCTTGTCAATCATCCTCCCCATGCCATTGGTATCTACATGGACCATGACTTCTGGCTGTTCATCCTCCCACTTAAGAATGCTGCAGATTCGATCCAGGATGTCCCAGACCCTGGCACCCAGCAGGCAACATACCATCTGGGAATCTCATTCTCACCCACAGAACCTCCTGTCCATTCCCCTAACTAATGAACTCCTATCATCACAGCATGGCTTTTCTCTTCTCACCTCTTCCCTTCCAAGTCACAGAGGCAGACTCAGTGACCTGTTGCTGAGGGGGATGGCCACATGGGTACTCTGCAGTGGCTCCGTAACCCCTTTCCCTTTCCTGACTGTCACCCAGTTTCCTGTGTCCTGCACCTTGGGTGTAACTACCTCTCTATATGTGCGATCCTGAAGTTCCTGAAGCCTCCTGAAGTTCATCCAGTTCCAGCTCCAACTCCTTAACGTGGTTTGGAACATCTAGAAAGAAATAGCTTACTTAACCAGAGCATGGAATATCTTGGAGGCCAAGTCAATGGGTATATTTAAAGCGAACATTGCTTTTCTGAAGTAAATTGAAGTGAACTATCACCGCAAACAATGAATAAGCAAGTGGAGGTGAAGCTGATTGGAAGGATGAGCCGCACTGAAGTTCAAGACGTGGTGGCAGACGGAGCTGGTATACCCTCTTGCTGTTGGAGTGAACTATTTGGAGAGGAGCCAATGTTGTCTGTCCACCTAACCTGGGTGCAAGGTTGGATCGCTCCAAGTGCCAAGCCGATTTGGTGAGACAAGAACGGCTTCAGGCTCTGCTGCCCAAACATGTCACTATGTCAGGATCCAGGTCCCAGAGTGAGGCACTACCTTTAAATGCCGGTCCAGATGCACCGGAAAGCCTGAGTGTCAGGATTATAGGCGAGGGTTGGGCCGATTCTGCTCACTCTCACGCAATGTTCATTCTTCTCTCTGTGGCACCGAGGCTGTTAACTGTTCCGGCGGCTGTCACTTCTGTGAGTTATACAACATTTTTGCCCTGCTGTTATGATGAACTGTGATCGAGCCTTGGGCCTACTCTGGCTGCTTCTGGGAGCGGATCTGAGAAGCAGTCTGGTTCGGAATGGTGTGTGCGCGTGTGTGCGTGCGTGCGTCCCCTCTTTCTCTGCGCAGTGGTTATCATCTGTTTTTTTCTAATTGGGTTATTCTAGTTTCTTGATTTGTGGATGCCTGTAAGCAAACAAATCTCAAGGTGTATAATTTATACACTCTTCAGTAATAAATGTACTTTGAATCTTTGAAGTACCAATATGGAACACGATTTGGTCAGCATGGCCACATGGCGGTTAGCTTTACGCTATTACAGCATCAACTGGATTCAATCCCCACCGTTGTCTTCCATTTCCTCTGCATGCTCTGGTTTCCTCTCACATCCCAAAGACTTATGGGTTGGTAGATTAATTGGTTCCATGGGCGTAACAGCATGACACAGGATTGCCTGTCTTCATCTATCATCCCCTCCCCTGATCTCCCAATCCCATCCTTGCTCTTTCCCTTCCCTGGTACCACCTGCCTGCTATCAGTTCACCAATCACCTCAGAATCCTTTCCTGCCACTCCCCTTCACCTGTCTTTTCTGGCCAGCTGTTTCTCTCCATGCTCAGTCCTGACACGGGATTTCAACCTGAGAAGTCGGCAATCTGTTGTGTTCTTCCAGCAGTCTGTTCGTTACTCTAGTCAATACAGATGTGGGTTTACTTAGGATGATATTACCACCTGAGGAATTAGTTGTGATGAACTTTCACTCCACTCTCTCTGTGGCACGTACGTACTTTCTCAAACTGACACTAAACTTGAAACTAGTGTACTACCAGTTCCACCACCATCTGCTACGGAGGAGACCCTGCAGAGGATTGGAAAAAGCTGCAGAAAATTGTTAACTCAGCTCCACCATGGGTCTAGCCTCCTCCACATCAAAGACTCCTTCAAATGTCAATGCCTCAAAAAGGTGGCATCTGTCAATAAGGACTCCCATCATCCAAGACATACCCCCTTCCCATTGCTATCATTAAGAAGAAGGTACAGGAGCCTGAAGACCCATATACAATATTTTAGGAACTGCTTCTTCCCCTCAGCCATCAGATTTCTGAATAGATAATGAACCCATGTGCTCTACCTCACCATTTTTTTCCTCTTTAAATTTGCTCCCTTTAGCACCCTAATTTTTATCTATATATTTCTTATTGTAATTTATTTTTATTATTGTGTACTGCAATGTACTGCAGCCGCAAAACAACAAATTTCACAACATCTACCAGTGATATTAAACCTGATTCTGATTCTAATAGGGTGTGTGTAAACATCAGGAGGACACCGATGATAGAACTAAATATATGCAGGAGTATTGGTTTCTAGTTTTATTCACTTGTACACATTTTGTTCCATTGACTTTCTTGGAATCAAATATCATGAGATAAGTGTAATAATGACTGTTTACCACAGGGACTAGAGACCAATTTATTCCTCATAATTTCAACAACTCAGCAGTTAATCAATGTAATATGGCCCCTGGGTAAGTGCTGGGCAGAGCTATTATGACTGTTTCAAATGCAAAATACATCTTTTTTTTCCAGGAAGTAATATTTTGTGATGCAGTGAATGAGACCTAAAGTGTGGTGAGTTGAGAGAAAGACATGAATCCATGACTCACAATGCAGTCCTTTGTCAATTTATGTCAAAGTCTATTAAGGATGAATTGACAAAGATTGATGCATCAGCAGCTCTCTTGTGCTGTATCTAGCAGCAAGAGATGTGGCTAGCTATCTTTCTGTTTAAACCAGTGGTTACCATCAGTACTAGTGAATAGTCTCGGCCCAAAGCATCGACTGTATAATCCTTTCCATAGATGCCGCCTGAGTTCCTCCAGCATTTTGTGTGTGTTACTCTGGATTTCCAGCATCTGCAGAGTCTCTTGCTTTTTTTAAATGTATCCTACCACAACTGAGTGTTTTCTGGTATCAGCTGCCTGGGCAAGGACAGAGATCCATGCTCATCAGCATCTTCGATGGAATGCTGTGGCCAACTCCTTGCATTTGGAAGCATTCAAGTATTTTTAATGAAACATTCAATGAAGTATTTTTAAGGTGTGTCTACACTGCCAGGTTCATAAACCAGCACTTTTTTTATTTACTTGGAGACACAGCACGGTAGCAGATCCTTCCAGTCCGACAAGTCCATGCCACCCAAGTACACCCATGTGACCAATTACCCGACTAATCTCTCGGTCTTTCGAATGTGGGTGGAAACCAGAGCACCTGGAGGAAACCCACACAGTCACGGGGAGAACGTAAAAACTCTGAACACACAGTAGTGGGAATTGAACCTGGGTCACTGGCACTGTAATAGTGTTACACTAACCACTCCTCTATTGTATCATTTATTGATTCAACGTGAATACTTCACAAATCAGTATCAGATTTATTATCATTGACACTATTGTAAAATGTATTGTTTCATGGCAGCAGTATAGTCCAAGATGCAAAAAAAATTGATATATTTCAATAAAAAAATAAAATAAGTAAATGGTGCAGAAAAGGAATAGGGAAATAGGGTTTGTGAGTCCATGCAGATATCTGATGGCAGAGAGGAAGAATCTGTTCCTCAAGCATTGAGTATAGATCCTGTATCTCCTCTCTGATGATGTAATGAGAAGAGGGCATGTCCCAGATGGTGGGACTCCTTAATGATGAATGCTGCCCTCTTGAGCCACCACCAGCTTCTGAAGATGTCCTCAGTGGTTGTGTCCTTGATGGAGCTGGTTGTGCCTACAAGGCTCAGCAGCCTCTTCTGATTGTGTGCATTGAAGTCTTCACACCACAGTGATGCAGCCAGTGCTCACTATGATGCTGTCAGTGACATTCCAAAGCTCCTGAAACTCCGAATGAAATATAGCCAATGGTGGCTATAGAAGAAACTCCTTCTTCAACATATTGGGCAAATACAAAGATCTGATCTACATGATTCCATCTAAACCTCTATCCTCTATGTATGAGCCTCGAGTTTAGTGCTTGCCTAGACAGCCGATGAAAAAATAGTTCTGAAGCCAAAGTGCTGGTGGGGGACAGACTATTCTCCGCTAGTTTTCACAACCCCAAATTAATGTATGTTTTCCACAAGCCCAATATAACTGATGGAGCCGTCCCTCATCGTCAAGCAGTTCATATACACATGTGAAGGTTGACCCTGCCTGTTTTACAATTCAAGATTTCATGTTCCCCCTCCCTCCAGGACAGATAGCAGACATCCTCAAAGGAAGAGGTCAGCAAGCTGGTATTCCTAACAATGAATAACGTGCTTATTTTAACTCTACTTCCAGTGCTGACATCCACAAAACTCACGGTGACTGGTTCCCCCGACCAATTTCTAAAGGTCATATACACTTTCCTCTGTGTCAGTTGAACTCCTTTGAACCTTTCACTGATATTTGAAGCAGTTTCCCGAAGTGTGAATGTCATTTGTCATGGGGGGCTTGTAATCCTTTGTAAAGAAAAGGATTAGAGGGATGAAAGATCTCATTTCATTTTACTGGTTGATTTCATTGGAAGCCAAGTGCTTTGGCTCATGGCCTAGCATCTTGCCGACTTCTGCCTGTTCTAAATCACCATTATATAATGCTGTCAGATATAGGACCCATCAGCACTCCAAACAATCATAAGGACATCCACATCACCAGCTTCAGCAACAATTGTTATTCTTCAACCATCAGGCTTCTGAACCAGTGTGAATGCCTTCACTCACCTCAACACCTCTGATTGCACAACCTCTAGACTCACTTTCAGGCTCTCCACAACTCATCACACAAAATGCTGGTGGAACACAGCAGGCCAGCCAGCATCTACAGGGAGAAGCACTGTCGACGTTAGTCCTGACGAAGGGTCTTGGCCCGAAACGTCGACAGTGCTTCTCCCTATAGATGCTGCCTGGCCTGCTGTGTTCCACCAGCATTTTGTGTGTGTTGTTGTTTGAATTTCCAGTATCTGCAGATTTCCTCATGTTTGCTCTCTACAACTCATGGTTTTTTTAAGTTTAATTAATTTATTTGTTTTGCTATACAGTGTGGAGTTTTGCAGTACAGTGTGCCCTTCTGGTCCTTTCAGCCAGACCTTGCAACCCAAGACAAACCTAAAAAACCATAACCTAATCAAGGGACAACTTACAATGACCAATTAACCTAACCAATACGACTTTTGACTGTGGGAATAAACTGGAGCACCTGGGTAGTGTAATAGCGTTGCACTAGTTGCTATGCAACTGAGGCATGGTGTGGCTCTCAACATTATCTATTATTAATTGTTTTAGTCTTTTGTATTTGCACAGTTTGTCATCTTTTGTACATTGGTTGTTTGTCAGTCTTTGTTGTGTGTAGCTTTTCATTTATTTTATTGTGTTTCTTTGAATCTATTATGAGTGCCCACAAGAAAATCTAGTGACTTATATGTACTTTGATAATAAATTTACTTTGAACTTTGACATTCTTTTTGTACCAAGCTCTGTAGAACTACCAGAATCAGAATCAGGTTTAATATCCCTGGCACATGTTGTGAAATGTGTTGTTCTGCAGCAGCAGTACGTTGCAATTCATAAGATATAGCATAAAATACTAAGAAATATACTGTATATTAAAGAAGTTAAATAGCTAGCAACAAATAAATAGTGAAGTAATTTCATGGGTTGATTGTCCATTCAGAAATCTGATAGCGGAGGGAAAGAATCTGTTCCTCATTCATTAAGACCTCTCTCTGATGATAGTAATGAGAACAGGGCAGGCCCTAGGTGATGGAGGTCCTTAATGATGGATGCAACTTTTCTGAGGCGTTGCTTTTTGAAGATGTCCTTGATGGGGTGGGGTGTTGGAGGCTAGTGCCCCTGATGGACCTGGTGGAATTTGCAACCCTTCGCAGCTTTTTCTGATCCTGTGCAGTGGCCCCTCTGTACCAGACGGTGATACGGCCAGTTGGAATCCTCTTCACATTACATCTGTAGAAATGCGCGAGTGTTTTTGGTGACATAGCAAATCTCCGCAAACCCCTAATAAGATATAGCAGCTGGCATGCCTTCTTCATAAGGGCTTCGATATGTTGGGTCCAGGATAGACCTTCAGAAGTGTTGACACCCAAGAACTTGAAGCTACTCACGCTTTCCACTGCTGACCAACAGCTTGCGAATTACACTTACAGCTCTATCGCACATGCTACAAAGATTGTCCCTCTAAGAAAGAAACAGGAGGATGATTTATAATCCATCTCTGCCTCCCTTTGGTTACAGACTGGTTCAAGCTGACAGTAACTAAAATATCCACGCGTTACAGCAGGGCTGTGCAGAAAAGCATCCCTGAACACACGACATGTGAACCTTGCAGAGTGTGGGCTACAGCAGCAGAAACCCACGAATACACACTTGGTGGCCGCTCTATTAGGCACAGGAGGTACATAATAAAGTGGCCACGGAGTAGATGTCAGTGATAATAAACCTGATTCTGATTCTGGGTACATCAGGGTCCAATGAAATCGGTTGTTTGCGTGAAGCCCACCGAGTAATACATATACATGGTGGCAAAAACAGCAATAAATACAGTAAGTCATCAACACTAGAGATTCTGCAGATGCTGGAAATCCACAAGAACACAGAGACTAAGTGCTACAGCTGCCCATTCGCCTCCATTCCCACCTCCACTCAGAGCCCAAAGCACTCCTTCCCGGTGAGCCAGTGCTCCCACTGCGAATGCTTTCAGCTCGTTTTCTGTATCCGGTGCTCGCAACGCAGCCCGCCCGCCGTTGCTGAGACCCGATGTAGATTACGGAGCTGCTCTGTCGAGAACCTGAGCTCCATCTGCAAAAAGCAGGATTTCTTGGTGACCATCACTTTAATTCCGATCCCCGTTCCCATTCCGAAGTGGTGTTCCGTGGCCTCCTCTATGGCCATGGTGAGGCCATCTCGGACAGGAGGAGCGACAGCTCATAGTCCATCTGGGCAGGCTCCAACCTGATGGCATGCACGTCAATTTCTCTAGCTTCTGGTAATTTTCCCCCTTCTTCCATTCCCCTCTCCTTTTCACTTTCTCTTCTTCTCACCCGCCTATCGAATCCCCTAGTCATCTGACTTCCTCTTCTCCCATGGTTCTCTTTCCTCTCCCATCAGATTCCTTCATCTGCTTCACAGCATGAATATTGGCTTCTCTGGATTCTGGTAGTTTCTCTTGCCTCCCCATCGTTTTCCATTCCCCATTCTGGCTCCCCTCTTGCCCCTTCTCTTCACCTCCCTGTCTCTAACCTCTGTTGCCCTCCTCCTTCCCTTTCTCCCATGATTCATCTTCCTCTCCTGTTAGATTCCTTCTTCTTCAGCCGTTTACCATTTCTGCCAGTTGCCTCCTAACTTCTCACTTCATCCTCGCTCCCTCACCCACCTTCTTATTCTGGCCTCTTCCCCCTTCCTTTCCAGTCCTGATGAAGGGAATCAGCCCAAAAAGTCAACTCTTTCTACCTTTCCTCAGGTGCTGCCTGATCTGCTGAGTTCCACCAGCATTTTCTGTGTGCTACTCTGGATTTCCAGCATCCGCAGAATCTCTTGTGTTTATGATTAGCAAGGGATCGTAGAGGCTTAGAGAGGATATTCCAGAGATTTTCATGCAGTCACCTTTCAGTAACTGGGTACTTTTAATGGATTAGTATGAGGTCAAAAATCTTTGATGATTCTCAGTTGGAAAGAACATACCAAGATAATAAGGGATTTGAAACTAACAATGAGAAATTTTAAGTTTTGTGATTATTTAACCCAGATAATGTCAAGCTACAAAGTACAGCAGTGGGGGATCTGGAGATAGTGGGCATGGGAGCTTATACAGGAAGTCTGTGTGGGTCATTGTATACTGGTGCCACTGAATCACTTACTCCAGCAGCGTTTTTGCTTACATTTATTAATCAATTCCCTGGCAAGAATTCCAAATCCAAAAATGATAACATGATAGAAATTTATCAAAAGCCATGCAGATCAAACAAAATGTTTAACTCTGGGGAAACGGCAGTGTCAGTGTAACTTTTCAGCTAGGCTGATTAATTTCTTTAGCACAGCAAAGTTTCCAAGCCAATATTCTATAGCTTTCTTACTCCTTTCCAACAACATTGGCTCCACAGATATTTTCTCTTGACATGGATTTGGCCAGTGCTTCTGAGCACCTTGGTTGGTCCTCCTCCTGAGACAGTTAGTCCACCACCAAGGTGGGCTAGAGCCATTGAGTCATAGAGGACTGAGCAGAGAAGCAGGTCATTTGGCCCATCTATACTGTGCCGAACTGTTATTCTATCTAGTCCCATTGACCCTCACCTGGACTATAGCCCTCTATACCCCTCCCATCAATGTACCTATCCAAACTTTTCTCAAATATTGCAATCAATCCCACATCAGCCACTTGTGCTGAAAGTTTGTTACACACTCACACCACCCACTGTGAAAAAAGTTCCTCATCAGGTTCCCCTTCAATATTTCACGTTTCACTCTTATTTAAGTATCCCTAATTCTAGTCTCACCAACCTCAATGGAAAAAGCCTGTTTGCCTCTACTGCCTCTGCAACCCTCTTAATTTTATAAACTTCAATCAAATCTCCCCTCAGTCTTCTATGGACTAGGGAATAGAGTCCTAATCTGTAAAACCTTTCTCTATAACTCAGAACCTCAAGCTCTGGTGACATCCCCTTGTAAATTTGCTCTGTACTCTTTCAATGAATAAATTCCACAGTCCTGGATGAACAATTGCAATGTCTCCACTTGTGTGTACGTTTTCCTCCCATTCACATGTTCCTGCAAAGTTAACCCATGTGGAAAGTGTTCTAAAGCTTGGGAACTTGGTATTGTCTTAGATCCAGCTAGGTCTAGAAGATTAATTCCCAAACTTCATTCTTGTTCTGTATGGGTGGAGCAAAATGTAAAACAAGCGGTAGGATTAAACGTTTTCACTGAGTCATGTTGGCCCTGGTACACTCTGGGCAATTTACAGTGCAGGATCGATGATGGGCCACTCTCAGTTTGGAGGAGAAACAGCTCATAATCTATCTGGGTAGCTTTCAAACTGACAGCATGAAAGTTTCTCTAACTTCTGGTAACTTATCCCACCTCGCCATTTTCTCTTCCATCATTCCTCATTCCAGCTCCCCTCTTACCTCTTCTCCTCACCTGCCTATCACCTCCCTCTGGTGCCCCTCCTTCTTCCCTATCACTCATTGTCCACTCTCCTCTCCAATCAGATTCCAACTTCAAAGGTTTCAAAGGTACATTTAATGTCAGAGAAACGTATACAATATACATCCTGAAATACTTTCTCTCTGCAACCGTCCACAAAAACAGAGGAGTGCCCCAAAAGAATGAATTATATTTAAATGTTAGAAGCCCAAAGTCTCCCCCAGCTCCCCCTCCCATGTGTAAGTAGCAGCAAAGCAACAACCCCTCCCCACCAGATAAAAAAGCCATAGGCATCCGCCACTGAGCATTCAAGCGTGCAGTGAAACATCAATAAAGACCTGACTTGCAGTAGCCCAAAGACTATTCATTCACCCAGTATTTGACATACCACAGGCTCTCTCTCTCCCTAATAAGGGAGAAAGAGGCATCTCCATTTCACAGCGAGAAGGGAGACATAACAAACAACTCACTGGTTTATGATGTTAAAAGTCCATTGCGTGGCTTTTTCCGAGCTCTGTGTCCAAAGAACTCAGGTCTCTGGGCACGCAGCCGAATGTCTTCTGTCTCCCACGACACACCGGATTCCTGCAGAGACACCGACCTTCCGTCCACCTGTCTCCAGAGCCACGATATCCCGGAACTCCGAAGGTGAGCTAATCTCTTACACCGCATCCCTGGCATATCGAATAACGGGTGGTTGTAAAACCCCGAGAGCAGGTCCCATTCACGCAAAGAACCAAAATCAGCATGTAACTCCAGGTCAGGGTCTTCAAAAGTAACCTGAAAGGGAAAAATAGAGACATTAAAGATGGAAATAGGGTTGTTTCTGAAGATGCTAGCAAAGGAGTCAGTTAGGTGCCATTGTCTCCTCCTCTTCTTCAGCCTTTCACCTTTTCCACCTGTCACCTCCCAGCTTCTCACTTCGTACCTCCTCCCCACCCACCTACCTTTCCCCTTACCTGACTTCACCCATTTTATACTCCTTTCCCTCCCCCACCATCTTATTATGGCTTCTTCCCCCTTCCTTTCCAGACTTGATGAAGGGTCTCAGCCAGATACGATGATTCTCTATTCCTTTCCATAGATACTGCATTGTTGAGTTCTTCCAGCATTTTAAAAATATAGGAAGATAGCAAACCTACAACACAATACAGGCCCTTCAGCCCACAAAGCTGTGCTGAACATGTCTTTTCTTTTCTTTTTCAATCTTTTTATTGATTTTCACATATACACAAAAAAAATAACATAGTAATAAGTAAATTATAAATACAATAGACTTGAAATCACATTGATAATAAGATAATAATATCCTACTAAACATCAACAAAAGAAAATACCTTAATCAAGTCCACATGATTATATGAAAAAAAAACAAATAACCATTAAAAAAGAAAAAAAAAATATTAAAAAATATGTGAGAAAAAAAAATATATTAAAAAAAATAAAACACTAAACTAAACTAACATAGGCAATAATAACAGTTTACAAGTATAAGATAGTGTCAAAGAACTCCGGAACTCCATACCTGAACATGAATAAGCAGAAAGGTCTGGAGAAGGCCAAATTAATTCATATGAAAATGTCGAATAAACGGTCTCCAAGTTTCTTCAAATTTAATTGATGAGTCAAAAATAGTGCTTCTAATTTTTTCCAAACTCAGATAAGAAATAGTTTGAGAAAGCCATTGAAATGTAGTAGGAGGATTTACTTCTTTCCAATTTTGTAGTATAGACCTTCTGGCCATTAATGTTACAAAAGCAATCATTCGTCTGATTGAGGGGGAAAACTGATTGCCATCTTCATTTGGTATGCCAAAAATTGCAGTAATAAAATGAGGTTGTAAATCTATATTCCAAATTGAGGAAATAGTAGTAAATATATCCTTCCAATAATTATGTAAAGTGGGACATGACCAAAACATATGGGTCAATGAGGCCACTGCTAAATGACATCTGTCACATAGAGGGTTAATATGAGAATAGAATCGAGCAAGTTTATCTTTAGACATATGAGCTCTATGTACAATTTTAAATTGTATTAAAGCATGTTTAGCACATATAGAAGAAGAATTAACCATTTGCAAAATTTTTTCCCATTTATCTGTTGATATGTTGTATTGAAGTTCTTTTTCCCATTCTTGTTTAATTCTAACTGATATTTCTGGTTGTATCTTCATAATCATATTATAAATAAAAGCTACTAATCCCTTCTGACAAGGATTTAAGGTACAGATCAAATCTGTAGTGTCCATCAAAGTTGAATTAGGAAAAGATGGTAAAACTTTATGTAAAAAATTTCTAATTTGTAAATATCTGAAAAAATTAGATTTAGGTAATTCAAATTTATTAGAAAGTTGATCAAATGACATCAAAGTATCTTCAAAAAAGAGATCACGAAAACATTTTATACCTTTCCTTTTCCATATGTTAAAAGCTTGATCTGTCCAGGAGGGTTTGAAAAAGAAATTAAATAAGATAGGGCTATCAAGAACAAAGTTTTTCAAAATAAAAAACTTACGAAATTGAAACCAAATTCGTAATGTATGTTTAATAACAGGATTAAATATTTGTTTATTAAATTTAACTAAATCCGCAGGAAGACAAGAACCAAGAACAGAGAATAGAGAATATCCCTTTACCTCATTACATTCCAAATTTACCCACTGTGGGCACAGTGGTGAATCCAAATCTAATTTCCAATACAATAAATTACGAATATTATTTGCCCAATAATAAAATCTAAAATTAGGTAAAGCTAAACCA
This sequence comes from Hypanus sabinus, assembly GCF_030144855.1. Lineage (NCBI taxonomy): Eukaryota > Metazoa > Chordata > Chondrichthyes > Myliobatiformes > Dasyatidae > Hypanus > Hypanus sabinus. The sequence goes on from NC_082718.1 coordinate 26,336,320, forward strand.
CCATCTTTTTTTGATTTTTGTAATTGCTTTTTACTTAACCTAGGGTTTTTATTTTGCCACACAAATGAAGAAATTTTTGAATCAATGTTATCAAAAAAAGATTTAGGAATAAAAACTGGTAGGGCTTGAAATAAATATAAAAATTTTGGTAAAATCATCATTTTGACAGCATTAATCCGACCAATTAATGATAAAAGAACATGTCAATATCTTAGAAATTACCTAGGGTTACCCATAGCCCTCCATCTTTCTGAGCTCCATGTACCTGTCCAGGAGTCTCTTAAAAGACCCTATTGTATCCATCTCCACCACCGTTACTGGCACCCCATTCCATGCACTCACCACTCTCTGCGGAAAAAAAAATTACCCCTGACATCTCCTCTGAACCTACTTCCAAGCACCTTAAAGCTGTGCCCTCTCGTGCTAGCCATTGCAGCCCTGGGAAAAAGCCTCTGACTATCCACACGACCAATGCCTCTCATCGTCCTATACACCTCTATTTTGTGTGTGTTTTTAAAAAATGCTTTTCCTCTGACCAGTGTCAGCTTGTCTCAACATTAATGGATGTGATCAAAACCAAAACAGTATGAGAGAGATTATATGTAGCCATATCCCTGTGGTTATATATATAATTAGAACAGAATATATGTAGAACGTAGAACAGTACGGAAAGGGACAGGCTCTTTAGCCCACAATGTTGTGCTGAACTAATTAAATTGGTAGTCAAATGCCCAACTGAACCAATCCCTTCTGCCTATACCATGTCCATATCCTTCTATTTCCTTCATGATCAGTGCACAAACAGGGCCTTTGCCACACAATGTTGGACTGAACTAATTAAACTGGGAATTAAAGGTCATACAGAACTAATCCCTTATGCCCATGTATGTCCCTCCATTCTCAGCACATTCTTTTGCCTATTTAATAGCCTCTTAAACAACTCTGTCATACTTAGGTCCGTAACCAACCCTGGCAGTGCATTCTGAGCATCCACCACTCTAGGTAAAAATAGGCCCTGCACCTCTCCTCTGAACTTGCCTCTCTGACCTTAAATGCATGCCCTCTAGTATGAGACATTTCAACCCTGGGAAAAAGACCTTGGCTGTCTACTCTATCTGTGCCTCTCATAATCTCATAAACCTCTATCAGAAGTTCCCTCAGCCCCTGCAGTTCCAAAGGAAACAACCCAAGTTTGTCCCAGCTCTTCTGATAGCACGTGCTCTCTAATCCGGGCAGCACGCTCGTAAGCCTCTTCCGCACTCTCTCCAAAACCTCTGTGTCGTTCCTGTAATTAGCTGACCAAAACTAAATGTAACACTCCAGATGTGGCCTAACTAGAGTTTTATAAAGCTGCAATGTAACCTTCTGACTCGTAAACATCGTTCCTTGACTAATGAAGGCAAGCATGCCATCTGACTTCCTCACCACCCTATCAGTCTGTACAACCATTTTTAAGGAGCTTGAACCCCTGAGATCCCTCTGCACATCAAGAAGCCCGTGCTGTCACAGGTAGAGTGTGAAAACTCTGTATAGACGGCATCAGGATTGAACCCGGGTTAAAGAGCTGTGAGGGAAATTCAAAGCTCCAGGCTCAGTGGATTTCAATAGGTACATTTAATGTCAGGGAAATGTATAAAATATACATCCTGAAACTCTGTTTCTTTGCAAACATCCATGAAAACAGAGGAGTGCCCTAAAGAATGAATGACAGTTAAATGTTAGAACCCCAAAACCTCCCCAGCTACCCCCTCACATGCGTAGGCAGCAGCAAAGCAACGACCTCCCCCATCAGCAAAAAAAGCATCAGCACCCTCCACTGACCACTCAGGCATGCAGCAAAGTACCAATAAAGACAGAAAATTTATTATCAAGGCATGGCATAGATATACTGCCCTGAGATTCATTTTCCTGCAGGCATTCACAGTAAAACCAAGAAGTACAATAGAATCAATGAAACACTACACACAAAGATGGACAAACAACCAATCAGGTGAAAGTTAGATTTTACTTGGCTCTGATGGCCAGCCATAAATGAGTAGGTAACAAAAAGTATAGAACAGTACAGTACAGGAAAAGGCCCTTCGGCCATGATGTCTGCGCCTAATAAAACATAGAATTAAAGTACGCCCCTTCTGCACATGGTCAATATCCCTCCATTCCCTGCAATTTCATGTGTCTCTCTAAAAATCTCTGTAACGCAGCTCTGATTCCATTATTTCTCCTGGCATAAACACAAGAGGGTCTGCAGATACTGGAAATCATGAGCAACACACACACACAGTGCTGGGGGGAATCTCAGCAAGTTAGGCAGCATCAGTGGAGGGGAATAAACAGTTGTTATTTCAGGCTGAGAAAGGAAGGGAGCAGAAGCCAGAATAAGGTGCTGGGGGGGGTGGACGGGAAAGAGTACGAGCTGGTAAAGGTGGGTGGGTGGTGGACGGGCGATGAAGTAGGAAGCTCAGAGAGAATAGATAGAAGCGGTAAAAAGGCTGAAGAAGAAGGAACCTAATAGGAGAGCATAATGGACCATGGAAGAAAGGAAATGAGGGGGTGATGGGCAGGTGAAGAGAAGAGAAAGGGTGAGAAGGTAACCAAAATGGGGAATAGACAAAGAAGGAAGGATGGAAGAGAAATGACAAAAGTTAGACAGATCGATGTTTGTGCTATCGGGTTGGATTGCCCTGTCGGTCTATTCCAAGAATTGTCAGTTTCTGTACAAAAACTTGCCCTACATGTTTCCTTCGAACTTTCCTCCCTTCCTCATTAACTTAAGTATTAAGTTTTTGTACCTTGGGAGAAAGATTTTCACCACCTATCCTACCCACGCCTCTCATAATTAGATGAACTTTTATTATACCTTCTGCTCAGCTTCCAGTGAAAACAACCCAAGTTTTCCAATCCTTCCGTATAGCTCATATAACAATTAATTTCCTTTTATTTGCTAAGCCACCACTAAAAAAGGGTTGTCATTTGGGCCAGTTAACTTTAACTTCAGTACAAAGGGTAAAATAATTTTAAGCAAAACATCTAACAAGAGTTCTGTTGGATGCATTAGGAGTCCTACAGTTACGTCATTTAAGATACCTAACAGTCAAATTGCCAATACTCCGCAGGGTCAGCCTAACCTTGAAGCAAAAATTGACTGTTTCACTGAGATAGAACTGATAGTTCAGGTAATTGCTCAATTCATCTTTCTTCCCTCCTCCCATCCATTAATTACAGGTAATAAGGTCACATTTACAACACCAATTAATCCCCATTTAGCTCCCTTGATGATCCAAGTTGGTGAATGCACCAGCAAAGCAGACAAGAATTAGGGAAAAACGTTAGCAAGATTTATGATGCGTAGGAGAAGATCAAAAATCCATTTAAGTAGATGAGTTTATTTTAAGAGTGAGACAAGATAAAATGGGCTACATTTTCAAAGCAAAATAAGAGGCACGTACTTAATTGTAAAGCCTACTGATTGACCAGGCAGTGGAGATTTTCCTTGCCCCTGTGGAGCAGTGGAGCATTGCACACAATTCTGGTCTGCTTATTTGAGGAGGGATGTGCTTGAACTCGAGTCATTACAGGGGAGAATCATTTGGCTGATTGCTGGGATGAAGGGAATGTTTAAAGAGGGATGATAGGGCAGGATTGCACCTGGACTCACTGAGTGTTTAAAAGAATAGTCAGTGATCTTACTTCAATGTATAAGATTCTCAAGGTGGATAAATGTAGGATAAATGTTTGAAGATTGTTTCTCCTCAAGGAGGAATCAAGAAATGTGAGGCTAATTTGTAGAATAAGGGACAGCCATTTAAAATCAGAGTCAGGATTTTACACCACTGACATATAGTATGTTATGAAATGTGATGTTTTGCAGCAGCAATACATTTTAAAAACTATAAAGTACAATAAGAAATATATATATAAATAAATTAAATAAGTCATGCAAAAAGAGAACAGAAGTAGTGATGTAGTGCTCGTGGGTTCATTGTACATCCAGAAATCTGATGGTGGGGAGGGGAAAGAAGGTCTTCCTAAAACATTGAGTATGTGTCTACAGGCTCCTGTACCTCCTCTCTGATGATAGCAATGAGGAGAGGGTGATGGAAGTCCTCGATGATGTGTGCCTCCTTTTGAGGCATCACATTTTTAAAATGTCCTCGATGCTGGGGAAGCTAGTGCACATTCTGGAGCTGGCTGAGTTTGCACCCCTCAAGACAGAAATGCAGATGAACCTCTCCTCCAGGAGATCCATGCATCTTTGGAACAGTTAGCCCTAAAGAAATGTGCAGAACAAATTGTTGAATGTACTCAACAATGAGATACAGTTTTGATCTGTTGTGGTGTCAGGGGATATGGGAAGCAAACAAGAAAATAGAATTGAGCCCAGTCTGATAACAGCCATGATCTGATTGGATGGTGGTGCAGGGTCATAGGACAACTCCTGGTTCTTATGTTCTTATGACATTCTCTGGAGCAAAGAAGAGTGAATGAATTGGAAAATAATGTTATGGCAGGGGTTTGGCTTCTCCAGACATGCCAAGTTTGTCATGATCTTGGAATGAATGTGACACTTGCATGTCACTCTAACTTGGGGCTGAGGGAGGTGGGGGGGGGGGGAAACAATGCTTAACTTCAATGCTGATTAGTACAAAAAAACTACAAGCACATATCTCAAGGTTCCTAGGACAGCTTCTACTCTGTTGGCATTAGAGTATTGAACCAGGGGCTTCATGGTACTGTAGCAACTCGTGCTATTGCTTTACAGCACTGACAATCACCGACTAGGGTTTGATTCCTGCTGCATTATGTAAGGAATTAGTCTGTTTTTCTTTTGGCCACCTGGATTTCATTCAGCTTCAGTTTCTTTCCATGTTCCAAAGACATACGGTTAGGGTTAGGGAGTTCTGGGCATGCTATGTTGGTGTTGGAAGCATGGTGATACTTCTGGGTTGCTCCCCAGTACAATTTGTTGATTTGAATTGGACACAAAAAAATGCATTTCAATATATGTTTCAAAGTAGATATGACAAATAAAGCCAATCCTTTAACCTCCTGTATGATATGATAGACTGTTGACCTCATGGTCTGCTTCGTCATGGCCCTCTATTTTAATGTCTGCCTGCACTGGACTTTCTTTGTTACTGTATCACTATATTTTGCATTCTGTTGTTGCTTTTCCCTTGCACTATCGCAACGTACTGATGTGATGAAATAATCTGGATGGATGGCATGCAAAACAAAGTTTTTCATTCAATACATGTGACAATGATAAATTAATAATAACAACTGCTGGCTGCCCCAGCAGTACAATGACCAATGTGAATAAGGAAGCAAGAGGCAACTCAAAGAGCTTCACATTGATAAGCTCTTGATATCTGGTGACTATTGAAATATGGGCCAACATAGTGACTAGTTTATGCACAGAAGGCTCCTACAGCAATGAAACAAACTATAGATAATTTACAAGCCTGGTTTTCCTGAGGCCAACCATTTCAATTCCAATCCTTAATCCCATTCCAACATATCAGTCCATGGACTCCTCCACTGCTACAATGAGGGCACTCTCTGATTGGAGGAGCAACATTTCATATTCTTGCTGGTCAATCTTTAACCTGATGGCATGAACATCCATTTAAGACCATAAGACTATAAGATATAGGGGCAGAATCAGGCCATTTGGTCCATTGAGTCTGCTCTGCCACTTCATTATGGCTGATCCATTTCCCTCTCAGCCCCAATCTCTTGCCTTCTGCCTGTATCCCTTCATGCCCTGACCTGCCTTAACTATCTCCAATGGCTTGGCCTCCACAGATTCCACAGATTCACCACCTCTGGCTAAAGAATTCCTCCTCATCTCTGTGGTGCAGACAGCCCAGCACATCCGTAGTTGTGAACTTCCCATGATTCAGGATATTTACAAGGACAGGTGTGTAAAAATGGGCCCGAAGGATCACTGGTGACTCGAGTCATCCCAGCCACAATATATTCTAGCTGCTCCCATCCAAGAAACGGTACCGCAGCATAAAAGTCAGGACCCGCAGGTTCCGGGACAGCTTCTTCCACCAGGACATCAGACTGATTAACTCACGCTGATTTGAGTGTACCCTATGTTATATTGACTGCTCTATTTATTATAAATTACTATGATTGCACAATGCACATTTAGACGGAGACGTAACATAAAGATTTTTACTCCTCGTGTATGTGAAAGATGTAAGAAATAAAGTCAATTCAATGCAATTCTAAGTAAACATTCCTGTATTCTGAGGCAGTCTCCTCTGGTGTTAGACTCCCCGCCATAGGAAACATCCTCTCCGCATCCACCTTATAGAGGCCTTTCTCTAACTTCCAGTAATTTCTCCTCCCTGCCCCTTTTCTCTTCTTCCGTTCCCCATTCTGGCTTCCCTCTTACCTCTTCTCCTCACCTGCCCATCATCTCCCTCTGGTGCCCCTCCTCCTTCCCTGTCTCCCATGGTCCCCTCTCCTCGTCTATCACATGCCTTCTTCTGCAGCCCCTTACTGTTCCTACATATTACCTCATAGCTTCTCATTTCAACTCACCCTCCCCATCCACTTGGCTTCCCCCTCGCCTCGCCTCGCCTCGCCTATCATCTCTGATACTCCTTCTCTCCACCCCACCTTCATATTCTGGCCTCGTCGCCCTTCCTTTCCAGTTCTGATGAAGGTCCTCGGTGCTAATCATCAACTCTTTTATTCCCTTCCATAGATGTTGCCTTACCTGCTGAGTTCCTCCAGCATTTTGGGCATGTTACTCTGGATTTGCAGCATCTACAGAATCTCTTGAGTTTGTGATTTGACCTTATTGTCTGCCTGCAAAGCACTATCTCTGTAATTCTAGCTCTACATTCTGCATTCTGTTAGTGCTTTTCCCTTGCACTATCTCGATGTACTGATGTGATTAAGTTATTTGTATGGATGGCATACTAAAATAAGTTTTTCATTGTACTTCAGTACGTGTGACAATGATAAACCAAATAATAATAATAATCGCTGGCTGCCTCAGGGTTCCAATAACCAATGCAATTAAAAAAGCACAGTGCTTCACATTGATAAACTCTTGAAATCTTGGTGACTTGTAATTTGGGCCAGCACAGTGACCAGTTTATGTAAAGGGGGGTGCAAAGGGATGAAACAAAGTATTGATCATTTGTTTTGAGTTATGTTTCGGGGTCAATGTTGGCCAGTAGACTGGGAGAACATTGTCTGTAACCCCTAAACTAATGAAGATTCTCCCTGTGAAATCTTGGACTAATTTCATTGAGTGTTATGTCAATAGGGAGGTAACAGTCAGTAGTACTTATGCAGAAAAGCAAGCAAGAGGCCTTTCTCATTCATTAGATTAAACTTCCCTATATGTTTTCACTAGGTAGTGTCTAGTTAATGAACAATTTCTCTGCAAAATGCAATTAAAATAATGGAGCACAATTTTGATCGGATTAGAGAGATCATTACACTGTATAAATTAAATATGAGATATCTTGCAGACTGTGTACACAGGTGAAGAAAACAAGATTAAACCTGAACACGTACTGTATTTCCATGAATTTCCAACACTGCATTAATTCTTAAAATGCAAGTCACTTTCCTAGTATGAAAGCGGATCTATATCAAATCATTTTACATCCTATGGCTAAAAAGAAAAAAACTGAACCTGGGAACCTGGATCAGTTACAATCCCTGTTAATCTGCCTCCACACATCCCAGGTATTGTTTAAATCTGACGCAAGCATGCTGCAGTAAAGGTCTTTCCTAACATGCTTTTACTACCTTCATCCCTTCACCAACTCCCTTCACTCACTCTTTTTCTTTCTGGTAATTAGCCTTGTTTCCTTTTTTACTCCAATTCTATTTCCCAATTCTCCCCTTCCCATGAAGTCAGCTTTTTTTTTATTTTCCGTGTTGGTAACTATTCTCTCAATCTTTCATCAGTTCCTCCCATTTTGCCCCCATCTCCTCATTCTGCACCAAACAGTCTGCTGGGAGAACTCAGTGGGTTGAGCAGCATCTGTCAGAGGTATTGCAGCGAGGCAAGATGGCCAGTATAAGAGAAGTGGTCTGGCGAGACTGGAGCCTGGGGCAATTGGTGGATTCAGGAGGAGCACACGCAAGTGTTGTCTCACAGCATGGCGGCAAACTTCAGCAGAATACAGCAACGACAATAGCAGTAGAACAGCAGCGTCAAAACAAGAGCAAAGCAAGCCCCTTTCCTCCATTCCACCCACCCGCCCACTCACACTCACACAGACAGTTCTCCAACCCAGCACAGGCCACCTGTGGTCCTCCAGCTTCCAGTGGACTCACAGACTCACAGGCACTGGACCTCTGACCTCCCCAGTGGGCTTGCAGTCTTGCATACCCATGGCTTTGGTCATTGGGCCTCAACTTCCAGGCTTCTGATTGACCTCTGGGCTTCAATCTCCAGGATCAACCCCAGGACTCACTAAAGACAGGACCCCAAACTTATGGCCTTGAACTACAGACCTCTGATGACGGGGCCCCAAACTCCATGCCTTGAACTCTGAACTTGCCAACTCACATACACTATGGTTCATTGGCGCTCATGTCTCTTTGCCACACAGACCTTCGAGCCCTCATCTTGTCTGGCCTCCATTCACAGCGCTTGCTGACCTGACATCCATCCACGGATGTCTTTCATCACACATCCACCTCACTGGCCTTCAGATGAGGAGTATGGAACAGAGGTATAGGCTCCAGCCTGACCTCCAGATGTGATGGTATTGGGTTTGCTGACCATGAAGTTCTAAACTCATGTAAGGACCTTAAGCCCTATCAGATATAGATTGCTACAGGTACCCTCACTAAAGAGAGTTTATTCTGTAACTACCTACACTTCAAAGGCTATTTCTTTTCCCTGTTTGTCCTTCGTAGCAAACTTAGATGCCAAAACCCCCTATTTGAGCAGTTGGTCGTCCACCCTCTACCAAGAAGGAAATAGGTCCACCTAACAAAGCAGTTTAAATACAATTAATTTATTTTCAATGATAAACGTATACATCCGGACAAAGCTCTTAAAACACATTTAAAACTCAGATTTTCTATCTTAAAAAAGATTTCCAAATTACTAACATTTGCTAAAAAACAAAGGATTTCCAAAACACAGATACAATTCCAATAAGCTAAAAAGATATGCCGACAAGTCGCAGATGAACAAAATATCTGTTGCAGCCCTCAAAGGCATAAGATGGATTCTAGTTTTCCCCATGTTTCCACCAGGCTTCCTGATATTCATAATAAGTCTAACTGCTCTCTAGTTTTGTACTGTATTTCTGCTGCTTGGTGACTTCACACATACAGTGTTTGATATTTTTTCAGATACCTTTATCCACAAATGGTCTAAAAGCTTCTGAAGACACAGTTCCCAGATTCCCACAATTGATGCTGTGAAGATGAGTGTATAAACCTTCCAACTATTAACAGATCAGCTATTTGATGTGCTGAATGGTAGTATCAATCTGATCTGCAAGCTCCTTTGAAATGAGTAACTTAGGCACTGTTATCTGGTTTGAAACAAGCCCAACTAAATGACACATCGTCTTATACTGCAATTTTTTTTTAAAACTTTTTTTTATTGCATTTTTAAATGGTTACAAAGTAAAGTATGAAAAAACAATGTATATAACCCTTACCCCCTCCCCTTAACCCCTCCCCCCTAACTGCCCTATAGAAAATTCTTGAGAAGCCAGCCCAGGTGCTGTTGGCCAGCAGTTCCTCTGTAGACAAGTGCATTTCTTTGCAAAGCTGTCGTTTTAACTTCAAACGGATTATTGTTTGCCATTTACGTTAAAAACTGAAGACTGTTTATGACAAGAAGTTAAGTAAAATATATTATATAGTTTAATTTATTCAAAATAAACCTTCGCTTGGCAAATAAGAAAGGCCCCTGTCCCTAGATAGTGAATATCTATCTCATAATTTCCCCACATCCCTGTCCCTAACCCCTGACCTGACCCACTAACTCTCTGCTCTACCTCCAACACCATCCTGAGGACTCTAAAAAGCAATTGTGGCTGAGCCAGGGCCTCAGCAGAAACCACACCTTGGTGCCATCTTACAAAGGTGACATGGCAAATGGATCATTCCATTTTAATCAAGATCCACCCATCACCTAATCACAGCTCCCCATTCCAAGTTCACTGCTGTGTTTTGCATGCTTGTTGCTGCCCCAAAAATTGGCCATCACTCTTCATTGTGAATGAAGGTTGGGCATTTCTCTTGATGACCATTGGGCCCAGATTTGACATCATAATGGGCTTTATTACGAAGCAAGCAGCTTCACTCTGTTTCCGAGGCAATATTGAGGGAATTCTGCAGAGCAACGTCATTCAGGACAGTGATGAGGAGGATTGGTGCGATTGCAGCAGGAATCTGTGGACTTCTCTTTCTGGCATACTGCATCTACTTCGACAGAAAGCTACGGAATGTTCCCAGTTTTAAGGAAAGGCTACAGCAGCGGAAGAGGAAGCAGGAGGAGGCCACGGTAGACAACAGGGTCTCCAACCTCCCAAACCAGAAGGACACAGAAGCCATGCAGGCATTTTTCCTGGATGAAATCCAGCTGGGGGAAGAGGCGCTGTCACAAGGTGACTACGACGTGGCCGTCAATCATCTGTCCAATACAACTGCCAATTGCGGCCAACCCCAGCAGCTCCTTCAGGTCCTTCAACTGACAATCCCCCCACCAATTTTCCAAATGCTTCTGGTGAAACTCGCAACTGCCATCTAATGATTGGTGAGGCAGCAGACAAAGCAGTATTGAGTAAGGACACTTGTAAACACATCTCTTTATTTTCAGATAAAGCGTCACCTAATACAACCTGTTTCAAAGTGGATTTAATCTATTTTTAGTGCATTAAACAATTACACCTGCAAAAAATTTTGAGTTGGGCCTAAATAAATTTCGGAGAGTGGTTGGTGAGCGTCTAGTTAGATGCACAAAAATAGAGCATGTGATTTCTCCCCAGTTCTTCAAAAGTAACCGTGATGGTTCACTGAGCAAGGGCAATTTCCTTAAACACACACTTCCCACGGCACCTGGAGATCTGCCACACAGAGGCTGTTATGAAGGAGAGAGAGAGGGTGCAGGCAGAAAGAGAGAGCTCCAAGGTTCAGTCAAAGTTACTTGACGGTCCTCTTCACCCAAGAGTGTCTCTCTTTATGTTAAGCAAGTCAAGGGACTTGCTGGGGCTACCACTGAAAGAGGCTGGCAACAGCTGGACCCAGCTGTCTGCTCCATGCATGCGACTTCCCACTCAACCCAGTAATATAAAGTTCTCAAATGTTATATCTGGGATGTGGAGCATTGAAAAGAATTCCAGTGAGCCATTTCAGTAGATGGCACAGTGATGCGTTCTTACAAACTGTGCAAGGTACATCCTGCAGCACGAAAACAGGCTCTTTGGCCTACTGTGCCCATGCTCAGCCCTTTACCAGCACCCAGTCCACAGCCTCCTGCTTCTTGGTGTTTCATCTGCTGGCCTAGGTGCTTCGTCAGTGGTAATTACTACAGCAGAGAAGCAGAGCCTTCAGAGCAGCTAGTTAGTTTGACATAATCCTCTGCCTAGTCCCATCTACTTGTACCTCCAAACCACTCCCATCCACGTATCTATCCAAACTTTTCTTAAGTGTAACAATTGAATCTGTATCTCCCACTTCCTCTGATGCTGAAAGCTGAAGTAACATGCAAAAAAGGGAGGAACTCAGTCAAATAGCACCTATGGAGGGAAATAGCCAGTCAACATTTTGGGTTGAGACTTTTCATCTGGGCTCATCATGTAGGATCTTGACCTGAAATGTTGGCTGTACTAGGATGCACTGCTAACAACTTCTCCCTGGCCATCTCGATGTGTATTTTGCATTTTAAAAATGCCTCTTTCGATGCAATTCAGGAATCAAAATAGGGCGGAAAGAAACTCGCCAATTGGCTTCGGAAATTGAGGAAGGAGGCAGCAACGTGACAAAGGGTGAGAAGTAGGAAGCGGAGAGAAGATTGCCAGTGTGGTAATTGCATCACTAATGGTAAGGGAAGGACAAATCAGATCGAAGTAAGGGCAGAGTCTGAAATGAGACATGAGTACAGAAATGCCGTGTGAAATTGGGCATGGAGAACTCCAAGAGTTGGGATATTAAACTGTGTGAGAAATATCCTGTATTTCTGCCTTGCTTTGCATTTGTTACAGTACAAACCAAAATGCAGGCAAACTCTATACCACAGTAACTGTACAGTTAACTGCCCATTCCATGCACAATTAAGAACTAGGGGTTTTATCATTTGAGAAAACACTGCTTTCCCATGACAAATAACTGAAATTTTAAAAATGCACACAAAGACAAGCTATCCAGTATACAGTATACTGGGCAAAACTAACAAATATCCAACAGAGAATTTATAGGTTTGTTTAGCCTCTAGGTCCTGCAACATCAATAAAAATGTACGAGCTTCAAGTTTGAGATGTAGTGGTGTCATCCACATGACTGAATTAATCACAAACAAGAGAAAATCTAAAGATGCTGGAAATCCAAAGCAAAACACGAAAAATGTGGAGGAACTCAGCAAGCCAGGCAGCGTCAATGGAAAAGAGATCCTCCAGCACTGTGTGTGGGTGTCACCGTATAAACTGCAGTTTCTAACTTACACTTGGGTTTCTATTTCCTTTCTTTCTAAATCTTTTTATTAATATTAGTAATATGGACAGAATACAGATGATATATTGATAAAGAAATTACCAACATACACATTCCATTACATATGAAAAAAAACATACATAATAGTTACAATATAAATGAGTTTACCAAGACATAAGCCATAAGATATATGTATGGACATAGTAAATCTAAATATTTCATAATGTATAATATAAAAAAAACAGAAAAAAGAAAAAAAAAACAAAAAAAACAAAAAAATTTATATAATGCAAAACTAGCTAATCTAATCTAATAACTATAACTAATAAGTAATATAAAAGAAAAAAAAACAAAAGAGAAGGAGAAAAAAAAAGCGGGCTGTTTATAATATCACAAAAATAAGTATTCATCAATGCCGTCACTTCCGGTCCTCTCAAAATACATAAGCGTCTTTAATTGCGTCTTTAACTCACATGTTTTGGTCTTGTTCATTTTTGGAGAAATATTGGAAAGATATTTTTGATGTTATTTCTGCGGTTTTGAATATTGATTTACAACCTCATCCTATTACCGCAATTTTTGGTTTACCAATGTTAGATTCACTGCATTTATCTTCTTCAGCCCGTCGAATGATTGCATTTCTAACTCTGATGGCTAGAAGATCTATATTGTTGAATTGGAAAGAAATTGATCCTCCCACTGTATTTAATTGGTTCTCTCAAACTATGTTATGTTTAAATTTAGAAAAGATTAGAAGTGGTACTTTTGAGACTTCTATTAAATTTGAAAAGTTATGGAGACCATTTATTCAACATTTTCATATGATGTAATATGACCCTGTGCCAAGTTCATTTGATTTCCCAGCTTTCAGCTTATGTATTTTGAGAGGGTTTCTATTTCCTGATGAATTTTCAATGCCTTAGTCACTGCTAGTTATCCAGCTCAATACTACATTACAACCTAGTAAATCACAACCATCCATGTAACCCACAGATAAATTACAGTTCAGTTCACTGCCAGTTACTGAAATCAAGTTGACATTTCAATTGCACCTTTCTCAGTCTCAGGAGATCTCAATGGAGATCACAGCCAACGCCGTTCGGTTGAAATGTAATTAATCACAGTCAAGAAACATGGGCACCAGTCTGTACACAGAAAGCTCCCAGGAACAGAATGCTACAATGTCCAAATCAATTATTTCTACTGATGTTGTTTGATGTCCACTTCCTGGCCTTGACACTGGGAGAGAATTCCTCTGTTTTGAACATGGTCCATGGGATCTTGGGCTTCCACCTATGAGATCAAACAGGGCCCCTTGAGGCTACTCTACCTTACAATATCATGTCTCAGCCATTGTCTCAAATCCACCATTCTGTCCAATCTCCATTTACCCCCATTTCCTTCCTTCATTTGGCCCCAGGTTTCCTCAACAACTGAGCAGCCACAACTTTCTTGAGATACAGAGTTCCAAAGATTTACGACCTTGGCATCGACAATTTTTTTCCTATCTGAGGCCTTATCCTGAGAATATATCCCTTTGTCCATGAATCTTCACCGAGAAGAAGCAGCTTCTTGGTGTTCAGCTCTTCAATCCATTGCACCATCTTGAAGAATCACTTTTCATTCCTCTGTACTCTTGTGAGAGAGGACATGTTTCTCCAACCATTTTTCAAAACACATACACCCCAAACAAAAGAACCAATCGAATGAAAGCGACTTCAAAATAAGTGAAACGTTCCTTCTGTACGAAGACCAAAACTGCAATTATGCTCTCACCAGTACTGTATAAATATCACTTGGACCCCTGTTTTGACTGAAGCTTTTTGGCAATGGAGGACAATGTGCTATGTGTCTATCTAATTGATCACTTACTTTTTCTTTAGTTTACTATTCCTTAGACTTAGCATCATCAGTTTGTTTTTCTGGATTTTATGAGCTAACACACTGGCACCTCTCCACACCAAAATTTACTAGCTCCACAAAGCTTGAAACAAAATATTTTTATTCTTTCTGTCAATTTATAAGAGACTGTAAGAAATAAGTGTAATGGTATATCATCTGACATCCCCAAACATCATTTAATCTTGCCCTGGAATTCCAAAGATTGTACAACTCTCTGACACGAAATGTTCATTCTTATCTGCCTTTAACAGATGAACTTTATTCTGAAATTCTGGCCCCTTGTTCTCTACTGACCATTCCATATTTGCCACGTTATATGTCTTCTTGCTTGCTGTGTGCACCTCCTGCTTATTTGCAAATGTCCTAGGAGTGTGCCTTTTTGCCAATTTGAAATTTATTACATGCGTTGTGATCTGCTGCTGGATTGTTTAACTTCTTGGCAACTCCCTGACAGCCCTGAATTATACTTTGGAGGACACACTGTACTTGGTGTTGAGTCATGACGAGGTAAACATCCTTTAATTTAAATGTGTTTGGATGTTTTCCTTATTTTACATGTGTCACATGATTTTAAAACACTTGAGAAAATCATTCTTTTGTTACTGATAAAACTCTCGCCACGAAGTTTTAATTCAATTCATTTTGGTTTAAGAAAGCACTTGTGTGCCTTTCAAAATAGTCACACGGACTATGACTGATACCTTTAGTCCATCTGATCTGCTACTTACTGTAAACAGTGGTGGAAAAGGCCAGGGACATTAAAAATACAGATAGGAATGGAGCAAAAGCCAAAAAAAAAGGGGTTGTGGCTTTATCTGAAAGAAAACAAAGATTTTATCAAATGTGAAGTTCTGCTAAAACCTGAGCTAGTCTGTTATTTCTCTATTACTGATTTTGATTTAGTTGTATTAAGAAAAGGAAATGCTGGAAATAGGCAGGGCAGGTGGTATTTAGATAAATGATCTGCAGTGTTATCTCTGTTTCTCTCAACGTAGATGCTTACTTACTTGCTGAGTATTTTCAGCATTTCCTGCCCATATTTCAGGCCTCCAAAATCTTCAGGTTTTTGCTCTTTGCAAGGTCAATAATTATTATCAATGCCCTTTTGTCAGAAAAAGTCAAAGTTGAGTTTATGCACAAGTGCTTGTTAAAGCATCAGAGGTGCATAGAAACATAGAAAACCTGCAGCACAATACAGGCCCTTTGGCCCACAAAATTGTGCCGAACATGTCTCTACCTTAGAAATTCTCTATTTTTCTAAGCTCCATGTACCTATCCAAAAGTCTCTTAAAATCATAAATGCAGCACGCACAAGAAAACCATAAATTATGCACAATTCTTACAAGAGTGAAGACATTTAGAACAAAACAAAAACAAACACCATTTTAGTGCAGATGATCAAGGTGGTCATGGTGTTGCCAAACTGTAATGATTGGGATTGTGAAAGTTGTTTCAAGAAAAAACAGTTGAAGGGAAGTAGATTTTCGTGAACATGGTGGTGTAGGACATCAGGCTTCTGTACCTCCTTCTTGAGGTGGTGGTTTGGGACATTGAACTGCAAGGTTTATCTGAATTATTTTACTTTCCATTTGCTCCCTCCCTACATGCCCCCTATCATCAGGCCACTATAACATTATTTCTTGATCAATTTCATCTCTTAGAATAAACTTGGAGTTGCATCTATAGATCTTGGCAATTCATAATGGTTTGTACCTTTTATTTAGGATGATGGAGAGATTTTATTTTACATTGTATTGGTTATTTTTAAATAGCCAGACTTATCCAATTTCCCTACCAACTGAAGGGTCTAAATGTAAGAAGGATTGAGGAACAAAATTAATGTTTCAAGTCTATGCTCTGCCAGTAGAATTATAGAGAGGATCAGAATCACAATATCACCAGCATATGTCTTGAAATTTGTTAATTTTGCAGCAGTATAATACAAGATAAATTTTGAAAAACGAAGAATTATGGTAAATACACACACACACACACACACACACACACACACACACACACACACCGATTAATAAGTTTGTGGCCTAAGATGGAAGGAGATGAGTTATACAGCTCTCGTTACATGCACGTGTGGTTCAACTTTTTGAGTGATTATGCAGAAAGTTTGAAGTTAATAACTCATCGCCTACCTTAGGCCACGAACTTATCAATCACCCCAGGCTGTGGACTACTTCTGGAGGTCCAAGACGCCAACTTCAACAAAGAAGGGATCCATATGCTCCATGACTGCTGGACTAAGTGTGTAAATGTAGGAAAAATAAATGTGCTAGGTTTTTTAAAATTGACTTGTTCTGCCTTAGGCCATGAACTTATCAATCACTCTGTCTGTGTGTGTGTGTGTGTCTGTGTGTGTCTGTGTGTGTGTGTGTGTGTGTGTGTGTGTCTGTGTGTGTGTGTGTGTGTGTCTGTGTGTGTGTGTGTGTATGTGTGTGTGTGTGTGTGTGTGTGTCTGTGTGTGTGTGTGTGTGTGTGTGTGTGTGTGTGTGTGTCTGTGTGTGTGTCTGTGTGTGTGTGTGTGTGTGTGTGTGTCTGTGTGTGTGTCTGTGTGTGTGTGTGTGTGTGTGTGTCTGTGTGTGTGTCTGTGTGTGTGTGTGTGTGTGTGTGTGTGTGTGTGTGTCTGTGTGTGTGTGTGTGTGTGTGTGTGTGTGTGTCTGTGTGTGTGTCTGTGTGTGTGTGTGTGTGTGTGTGTGTGTATGTGTGTGTGTGTGTGTGTGTGTGTGTGTGTCTGTGTGTGTGTGTGTGTGTGTATGTGTGTGTGTGTGTATGTGTGTGTGTGTGTGTGTATGTGTGTGTGTGTGTGTGTGTGTCTGTGTGTGTGTGTGTGTGTGTCTGTGTGTGTGTGTGTGTGTGTGTGTGACTGTGTGTGTGTGTGTGTGTGTGTGTGTGTGTGTGTGTCTGTGTGTGTGTCTGTGTGTGTGTGTGTGTGTGTGTGTGTGTCTGTGTGTGTGTGTGTGTGTGTGTGTGTGTGTGTGTGTATGTGTGTGTGTGTGTGTGTGTGTGTGTGTGTGTATGTACTACTACTATTTGCACTACTATTTTAAATTAGCAATTCAATATACACACATATGTATATAGTATTGCAAAAACAGTAATAAAAGTATTGAGGTTGTGTTCATGGATTCAATGTCCTTTTAGAAATCGGATGGCAGAAGGGAAGAAACTGTCCCTGAATCACTGAGTGGATGATTTCAGACTTCTGTACCTCCTTCCTGACGGTGACATTGGGAAGAGGGTGTGTCCTGGGTGGTAGGGGTCCTTAATGATCGATGCTGCTTCTCTGAGCCACCACTCCTTGAAAACATCTTGGATACTGCAGAGGCTAGTACCCATGATGCAGCTGACTAATTTTACAACTCTCTGTAGCTTCTTTTGATCTTGTGCAGTAGCACCCCCCCCCCCTCCACATGCCAGATGGTCAGGCAGCCATTCAGAATGCTCTCCATCTGTAGAAATTTTTGAACGTTTTAGATGACACAGCAAATCTCCTCAAACTCCTAATGAGATATAGCCACTATCTTGCATCCTTTTATAGCTGCATCGACATGCTGGAGCCAGGTTAGATCATCAGAGACACTGACACCCAGGAACTTGAAATTGCTCACTCTCTTCACTTCTGATCCCTCTAATGAAGATTGGTTGGTTTTCCCTCATCCTACCCTTTCTAAAGTCCACAATCAGCTCTTTGGTCTTACTGATGTTGAGTGTAAAGTTGTTGCTGCAACAGCACTCAGCTAGCTGGTATATCTCACTCTTGTATGCCCTGTCATCATCGTCTGAGATTCTGCCTACAATGGTTGTATCATCAGCAAATTTATAGGTGGCATTTGAGCTATGCCTATCCACACAGTCATGGGTATAGAAGGAGTAGATCAGTGGGCTAAGCACTCATCCCTGAAGTGCGCCAGCATTGATTGTCAATGAGGAGGAGATGTTATTACCAATTCGTACAGATTGTGGGCTTCGGATAAGGAAGTCGAGGACTCAGTTGCCCAAGTTCTACAGCTTTTTGATCAGGACTGTAGGATTGATGGTGTTAAACACTGAGCTATTGCCAATGAATGGCAACCTGTCATAGTTATTTGTATTGTCCATTTGATCCAAGGCTGTGCAGAGAGCCATTGAGATCGCAATAGATAAATTGCAATGGGTCCAGGCCCTTGCTGAGGCAGGAGGTGATTCTAGCCATGACCAATTCTCAAAGAACTTCATCACCATAGATGTGCATGCTACTGGACAATACTCAGCTCACACTTCTTGGGCACTGGTATAATTGTTGCCCTTTTGAAGCAGGTGGCAACTTCCGACTGTAGCAAAGAAAGATTGAAAATGTCTTAGAATACACCCACCAGTTGATTGGAACACGTTTTCAGAGCCCCACCAGGTACTCCATTGGGGCCTTCCGCCTTGTAAGGGTCCAGCCTCCTGAAAGACAGCTTCCACAACAGAGATCACGGGGTCACTGGGTGCAGCAGGGAGCCTCCCAGCTGAAGTTTTATTCTCCCTTGCAAAGCTAGTATAAAAGGCATTAAGCTTGTCTGGTAGTGATGTATAAGTGCCACTCAGAATGTTGGGTTTCACTTTGAAGCAAGTAATAGCCTGCAGATCTTCAAGCTGATGACTTTTCTGTTTTGATGAAATGTCAAGGTCCTGAAATGTTAACTGTGTTTCCCTCTCCACAGATGCTGATTTTTTTCCAACTGAGTGTCTCCAGTATTTATTTTTGTTAGAGCCAAGAAATGGACACAAATAATTGAGACCTGAAATTGTGAAGCACCAATGTGGTTTGCACTTGTAATTACTAACTTAGGGGTGTGTTAAATACTGAGAAATTGAAAAGAGCATCCAATCAGATGGCATTAGCATTGATTTCTCTAACTTCTGATCATTTCTCCCCCTTTCCCTTCCCTCTTCTTCCATTCCCCACTCTGGCTCCCATTGTACCTCTTCTCTTCTCGTCACCTGCCTGTCATCTCCCCCTGGTGTCCCTCCTCCTACCCTTTCTCCCATGGTCCTCTCTCCTCTCCAATCATATTCCTTCTTCTTCAGCCCTTCACCTTTTCCACCTATCATCTCCCAGCTTTTCACTTCATCCACCCCTTTCCCTCCCACCTGGCCTCACCTATCACCTTCAAACTTCTACTCCTTCCCTGCCCCCCCCCCCCCACCTTCTCATTCTGGCTTCTTCCCCCTTCCATTCCAGTCCTGATAAAGGATTTTGGCCCAAGATATTGACTCTTTATTCCTTTCCATAGATGTTGCCCAACCTGCGGAGTTTCTCCTACTTATTGTGTGCGTCACTCACAGCCTAGTTTTAATTGAGTTTGAATAGATTCCAGCCATATTGCATTAATGTTTATCAGTGAGACAGAATACGCATGAACTTCCATCTGAACTTTCAACCTCTGCAATCTCTGGAATAGAAATAGCAGTTTGTACTGATACTGGTTTTCTGCTTGGCAGCTACTTAAACCTTTGATTTGTTCCGTGGTTTGTTTAGAACAAAATGGCTATTGAGAAGAGCTGGAGAAACTGCTGAGTGGGTATTATCTTGGACACACGTGTACTGAACATGCATGTGTCAGTCAGCATATTGATAGAGTGCTTTGCCCGCTGTGTATCTTTGGCAGTTTCTCCGAGCAATTATTGTATTGGGCTTGTGACCTTAAATGTGTCTCAAACATATTGTCTTTACATAAATCTTAATAAAAGCAACATTTCATGTCGACAGCAGTAATTTAATGTTGGCAGCTATTTAATATTTTACAAAAGACCAGATATATTCACTGTATCCATTCAATTCTAATTTAGCACTCAGCAAAGCTCCATTATAAAAGATTTTCTTCTCAGGCAGTCCCTCAGATCATAAGACCATAAGACACAGGAGCAGAATTCAGCCATTCACCCATTAAAACATGGCTGATTTATTTTCCCTCTCGACCCCATTCGCCTGTCTTCTCCCTGTAAACTTTGATCCCTTACTAACGAAGAACCTATCAGCCTCTGCTTTAAATATATCCAATGACTTGGCTCTCACAGCCAGATGTGGCAATGAATTCTACAGATTCATCACCCTCTGGCTAAAGAAATTACTTCTCATCTTTCTTCTAAAGGGATGTTCTTCTATTCTCAATCCTAGGTTATCCCACAATAAAATATATTTTCTCCATGGCCACTCATCTAGGCCTTTCAATGCTTCAATGAAATCCCCACTCATTCTTTTAAACTCCAGTAAGTTCTGGCCCAGAGCCGTCAAACACTCCTCATACATTAACACTTTAATTCCTGGGATCATTCTTGTGAATCTCCTCTGGCCCTCTTCCCAACGGCCACACATCCTTTCTTAGGTAAGGGGCTCGAAACCACTCACGATACTCCAAGAGCCATGCCTTATAAATGCCTCAGGACTAAGGAAGGCTTGTTTCTATTCCAGTTGTGTAGGTTTTGAAGTTTCAGATGAGGCATATTTGGGAACTGTAGACTCTGCCACACATAAGAGAGGAGGTGCCTGAAGGGACAGACTAATGGAAAGGTTATGAGGTAATATGCTCCATCTCCCACTAATGCAGAGCTTCTGGACATTACCTATGCATGGATTCAGTCTCCTTAGTGTCATCTAGAATATTTCATGATGACATCGACTCAAGCCTGAGAAGCCAGCGTCGGGCATTTTCATGCCTTACAAGGCACAGAACGAAAGACTGTGTGGCATACCACTCCTCACACAGACATTTTGCAGTATTTTCTTTATTTTACGAGGTCGAGTTGTGAGCTCAACACTCAACCTGGCATGGATGGAAAGCGTACTTGGGAACGGTCTGACTGGATTCGAACCCGGGAACCTCGGTTCTGGAGTCTGGCACTTATGTCACTGCGCCACCAGCCGAATATTACAGACTAGAATATTACAGATCCTGATGAAGGGTCTCAGCCCTAAATGTCGAAAGTGCTTCTCCCTATAGATGCTGCCTGGCCTGCTGTGTTGCACCAGCATTTTGTGTGTGTTGTTTGAATTTCCAGCGTCTGCAGATTTCCTCGTGTATTACAGATTAGCTTTATTTGTCATGTGTTGTTTTGCATCAAATTAAATCAGCGAAGATTACACTGGGCAGCCCGCAATTGCTGCCATGCTTCTGGTGCCAGCATACCATGCCCGTAGCTCACTAACCCAAACTGTGTGCCTTCTGAATGTGCGAGGGAAGCAGACTCCCAGAGGAAGCGGTCACCGTCACAGGGAGAGCGTACACACTCCTTACAGGCAGCGGCGGTGGGGATTGAACTATGACCTTTCAGCATTACACCAACAGCTACACTATTGTGCCACCCCACGTGGTGCAAATATTCCTAAGGGTCATTGAAAATGTTGCATTTCCCAAGGAGACTTTGAGGATGTCCTTCAATATTTTCCTCTGTCTGCCTCTTAATCTTTTCCCATGACTAAGTTTGGAATAGAATGTTTATTTTGGGTGGCTTGTGATAGAGGGGTGAGTACACTGCGTGTCTTCTTAACCACCCTATCAACTTGCTTGGAAAATTTGAATCCTTCCCACTTCTTGAGTGTGCCACAAAAAGATCGTTTACTTCTCCTACTTCATTTTACGTCCACTTAGTAATGCTCTCCTTCTCCCATGTTGGGCACATTAATATCCTTCAAATTTTCTCATTCTCACTCAATTTGGCTCGAGCCTTCAGGATCTGCATGGCTCAGTGATGAGGGAGCAGAGCGCACATGGCTCAAGTGGACAATGGCCTCGCACTAAATTGAAATGAAAACATTCTCAGGAGGAATGGACCTTTTGTGGAGAGAGGTTCCAAGAAACAAGACATCACAAAGTATTTTCCCTCTCCCCATTGTGGATCTAAGCTCTGACAGAGAGCAGCTGGGGTTCAGCACTTGATGTTTGCCATGCCCTCTTTAAAATCAGTCAAACCGGTCTTGCAGTCTGCCAAGTAAGTACAGCCTGACAAGAGGTATAATTTAGCACCTTGGAAAGAGATTTTAGAAGCAGTTTCAAATGGCTGAAATGTTACTCACTGCAGGTTTTACAGGTTAGAAAATGAAGGTTGCTCCCCATCCCTCATTGCTAACGCTTTGTTCCCAGATGTCCCCAGAAACGAAAGATTAAAGTATTTTTTTAACTCTTTAGCCATTTTTTTTTAATCGTAGATTGTAGGTGCTAGTCATCAAAAAGTCAGTGGTTTACAATCCATGGCTTTGACACAACATCCATGTTCAATTCTGTCAGTTCTGCAGACAAGGTGGGACAGAAGCAAGCAGTCAGGATGGAAATAACAGATTTGCAAAATAATGAGGCAAAAATCCCAGCACCACATATTTTAGCAAGTATGATTTACACTTTATAAAACCAAAAGAAATGTGCACTAATTTATTTATTTTCCTTGGCTTTGAATGTTGAATTCCAAAGGACATAGCTTTAAGGTGAGGAGGAGAGCGCAGGGCAAGTTCTTTTTGCAAGGATTGGTGGGAGCTTGAAACATGCAGCCAAGGGGGGGGGGGGGTGGAAACAAAGAGCATAGTAAAGACCTTCAAAAAGGAAGGTGAATATACAAAGAAAGGCTATGGATCACGTGCAGCCGGTAAAAGGGGTTAGCTTAATTTGTCATCACGTTCGGCACAGACGTCATGGACTGAAGGACCTGTTCCTGTGCTGTACTATTCTGTGTTCGATGGTCTAGTTGGATCCAATGCTGCTCTATTAAAATACGTTTGTATGTTGCTTATGTACATGTGTCTGTCTCTCTTGCTCTCACTTACAACATGTAAAAGAGCAACATACACATGTATTATGGTAGAAGGGTTCATGCTTGCAAGCGCCACCATCATGTTGAGTGCATTGTCTGGCATAATACATTGGCTGAGAATTCTTTTGTTCTCTCCCTTCCCCCAATTCCATTCTGTTCCATTCTCTCTGGCCCCTATTTCCTCTCTCTCTCTCTTTTCCTTTCTACTCTTTGATTTCCTCATCTCTCTCCCTCTCTCCCTTTGTCTGTCTCTACCTCTCTCTCTATCTCCTATCAAATTTTTTCTCTCTCCATTCTTCTGTATCCCTCTATCTGTCTCTCTCTCCCTTTGCCTCTCTTTCCTCTTAACTATTTCTCTCTCTCCATTCCTCCATCTCTCCATCTGTCTCTTTCCCTCTCTCTCTTTGCTGTCTTGCTCTCTCTTGCCATTTCTCCACCTCTCTTTTCTTTCTCTCCCGCTGTCATCCTCTGCAACTAAGCACTGAGCCAGGTGGTGACCTGACCAGGGCAGATTTATCCTCTCTTTCTCTTTCATTCTTCATCTTTTTTTCCTCATCACTTTGATATCCTGCTATGTGCTACAGTTCTCTCTTACCTTCTCAACCGATGTCCCTCACACTAAATCCTGATCCCCTCCCAGTTCCTTGTTGAAACCATACCATGGGCAAGATCCTGATAGAAAAAATGGGCCTTTGAGGAGGGAGAGGAAGGAAAGGGGGCAGAAGAGATTACAATAAGTCTGTTCACGCATGCTAACACCACCTTCATGCTGAGTGCCCTGTTTCTTTTGGTCTTGTTATCTCAGGAAGAATGTTCTTACTATGGAGGGAGAGCAGTGAGAATTCACCAAACTGATTTCTGGGATAGCAATACTGACATTTTATTAGGACAATCGGACTTGTATTCAGTCACATGCTACATTGGCACTGGAATGTGTGGCAACACACGGGCTGTCCTCAGCACACCCGCGGGTTTGTTGCTTGTTAACGCAAATGATGCATTTCACTGGATGTCTTGATGTACACCTGATAAGTAAACTCAAATGTTGAATCTTAAACCTTGACTTTCCAGAAGATGACAGGGAGCCACATTAAAACTCAAAAAGTCCTGACAAAACTGGAAAGACCAGATTCATGAAAGGTGTGTGTGTGTATGTGTGTGTGTGTGTGTGTGTGTGTGTGTGTGTGTGTGTGTGTGTGTCTGAGAGAGAGAGAGTTGTCTATGTTAAACGATATGATAGGATGACAGTGATCAATCTGTTTTGGGATGCAGGTGCTGAGATAAGTATTGAAGTGGACAAAGAAGGAATACCTCTCTTGCTTTTGTCTGGAATGGTGACATGGGGCCTTCTGTGTGCACCAAATCTAACATCCATCCGAAGGATGACAGCTCCAGCAGTACAGCATTCCTATGGTCCTCTAGGGGGAGCATCAGCCTAGATTTCATATTCGTGCCTTTGGGAAAAAATAAAGCAATTTTGTGCCATCTTTCTCCATTTGCAGTTATTGATTCAATTTCATTCTTGTAAGGACACTGGGAAAAATATTTAGGAAACCCAGTGAGGAAATGCAAAGAACCAAGCTCTGGGAGAACTGAAATGGACATTAGGTTTTCCATTGGAAATGCTAAATTCTTGAACACGATATTAATCCTGGAGTGACTACAGGATCTGAGGTCAGAGGTTCAATTCTCTCAGGTACCTAAAGAAGAGCAACAATATTTCTTGCCCTTTAATTGTTGTCAGTACTTAGAGGAGAATGGACTTTCACAATAGCCTCGCACACAAAATGCTGGAGAAACTGTCTATGGAAGGAAGGAAGTAGTCAATGTTTCTCAGCCCAAAGTGTTGACTCATCTTTTCCCACCTTAGATGCTACCTGATCTGCTGAGTTCCTTTTGTGTGCGTTGGTCAAGATTTACAGCAACTGCAGAACCTCTTGTCTCTCAGTAGTTTGTTTGTTTGAACTAACAAGATAAAAGATAAGATAAAGATAAAACTTAGTTTTGTCGTTACATCGAAACGTGCAGTGAAATGGGTCTTTTGAACCAAATCAAACCAACAAGGATTGAGCGTGCTGGGACAGCTCCAAGCTTCACCACTCTGCTGATGCCACCTCAGCATATCCGTAGCTCACTGACACTAACACTAAGTACACGCCTTAGGAATGTAGGAGGAAACTGGAGCACCCAAAGGAAACCCACGTGGTCACGGGGAGAACACACAAACCCCTCACCGAAAGCAACGGAAATCAAACCCCAATCGGTGATCGCTGATTCTGTAAAGCAATTGCACTAATTGCTATTCTACCATGTCACTTGTTTCTTGATCACACAGAGTTTACAGAGTGTGGTTGCAAGGAACAGACATTGATCTGAAACATTAGCACCCTTTCTCCCCCTACAGATACTGCTTTGACCTCTTGAGTACTTCCAGCGATTTCAGTCTTTGTTTCAAGTTCACAGCATCTGCACCACTGTAGCTCTGTAGCTACTGTCTGATAAAAAATCTCTGCATGATAAATGCGTTTATTATTGCCATGTATCGAGGTACAACAATAAACATCCATATAGATCATTCCATTCCAATATGCTTTGAGGTAATCCAGGAGAAAGTAATAACATAATGCCAAATAAAGTGCTATAGAGTCATAGGAAAGAACAGCACAGAAACAGGCCCTTTGGCCCATCTAGTCCATGCCTACCCATTTAAATTGCCTACTCCCGTTGACCTGCACCGGGACCGTAGCCTTCCATACCCCTCCCATCCATGTACCCACCTCTTAAACAGAATTCAGCTCACATACACCACTGGTGCTGGCAGCTCATTCCACATTCTCGCAACCCTCTGAGTAAAAAATCTTTCCCTCATGTTCCCCTTGAACACGTCACTATTCACCCTTAACTCAGGACCCCCGAGTTGTAGTCCCACCCAACCTCAGTGGAAAAAAACCTGCTTGCATTTACCCTATCTATACCCTTCATAATTTTGTATACCTCTATCAAATCTCCTCTCAATCTTCTACACTCCAAGGAATTTATTCAATCTTTCCTCCAGACCCGGAAACATCCTTGTAAATTTTCTCTGGACTCTTTCAATCTCATTTACATCTTCCGTGCAGGTCGGTGACCAAAACTGCACACAATACTCCAAATTAGGCCTCACCAGTGTCTGGTACAACTTCAACATGGTTGTGGAGAATGTGCAGTGCAGACAAACAATAAAGCTCAAGGCCATAACAAGGTAAGTTGTTAGGTCAAGAGTCCATGTTATCATACTAGGGCACTGTTCAATAGACTTATAACAGCAGAACATCAGAAATGTCAGTCTGTGAGAAATGTGGCAAGAACAGTTTGCATCTAAATCAGACGTCTAACACATTCTTTGATTTTAATAATTGTCACTTTTGCATGTCATGAGAAAATATTATAGGAGAAAGAATAAATACTGTACAATAGAATCTGCAGATGCCTCCAAGCTGATGACATGGTCTTCAATTTCTCCAACTTCCAGTAAGTTTTCTCCACTCTCCCTTCTTACTTTTTCCATTCCCCATTCTGGAACTCCTCTTACCCCTTCTCTCCTCATAACCTGCTATAACTCCCTCTGGTCTCCCTCCTCCTTTTTCACCCATTGTTCACACTCTTCTTCCATCATATTCCTTCTTATTATGTCCTTTACCTTTTCCAAGTGTCATCTCCCAGCTTCTCAATTCATCCTCCTCTGCCACCATCCACCTTCCCCCTCTCTTCTCCTCACCTCCCTATCACCTCCCTCATCCTTCTCCCATGATCCACTCTCATCTCCTATCAGATACTTCTCAGTCCTTTGCCTTTTCCACCTATCACCTCCCAGCTTCTCAGTTTATTTCCCCTTCCCCCTCACCTGGTCTCACCTACACAGCCTGTAACCCTCCATTTTCCTTTCATCCACATGCCTCTCCAAGAGTCTCTTAAACTTCCCAAATGTATCAGCTTCAAGCACCACTCCTGGCATTTATCATTCTCTATGTAAACAAACCTACCTCTAACATCTCCCCCTGAAACATTCATCCACCTACCTCAAACAGATCTTCTCTGGTATTAACCATTGCTGCCCAGGGAAAAAGCCACTGGCCGTCTGCTCTATTGATGACTCTCATAACCTTACGCACCTTTATCAAGCTAGTAGACAATTATTAGAATAAGTTTAACGGTCAAGGAAAAATAAGGACATAGAATTGCCAGGATTGCTCACTGGGAGCCAGCATAGGCCTGATGGGCTGAATATCCTCCTTGGGTAAGTAATTGATCTGATTAAAGCACTAAGTTGGGTTAGCATAGTTCAGACCAGCTTGAACTCAACCAATACATGCAATTAGAACATTCTGCATTTGGAATATTGTGTTCAGATTTGGTCACCCTGTTATGGGAAAATGCTATAGGGCTATTAAAAGAAAGATTTCTCACCATCTGAGAATTTTCTTCCCCTAGGTAGTTTCTAATCAACCATTCTAGTGAGCCCCTGCCCCCTCTGTTACCTCAGTCACTGCACTGTAAACACTTTAAACCATTTTTTAAACTGCTGTTAACGTTGTATACACATGCTAGTATTTATAGATATTTTATTCCATTTCATATTTTAACCTCTAACTTTATTCTTATATCATTCTCTTTAATTGTTGAATGTTGTTGTTTTAGTAGCACGTTGCACCAACACACCACAACAAATTCCTAATACATGTAAATATATATGGCGAATAAAGTTAACCTTCGATTCTTGAAAGATGCTTTTATACTGGAAAGAATGCAGGAGAGATTTATGTGGACATGAAGATCTCGAGGGACTGAGTTACAGAGAGAGTTTGAGCAGGTTGGAACCAGATTGGAGGAGCAGAGGAGAATGAGGGGTGATATTATAGACGGGCATAATGAGGGTATCTACAAGATGAATGTGCATAGTCATTTTTGCAGGGTTGGGGAATCAAGAACTAAAGGACATAGATGTAGATGTGCCACAACAGCAACCTCTCACTCAATGTCAGCAAGACCAAGGAGCTGATTACTGACTTCAGGAGAAGGAAAGCTGAGGTCCATGAGCCAGTCCACATCGGAGAATCAGATGTGGAAAGGGTCAGCAACTATAAATTCCTCAATGTTTTCATTTCAGAGGATCTGTCCTGTGTCTAGCATGAAAGTGCCATTACAAAGAAAGCACAGCAGCACCTCCACTTCCATTGAAGTCTGTGAAGATTCAGCATGTCATCTAAAATTCTGACAAACTTTTATGGACGTGTGAAGGAGAGTATATTAATTGGCTGTATCATGACCTGGTATGGAAAGGCGAATGCCCTTGAATGGAAAAGTAAACAAAAAATAGTGAATACAGCCTAGTCCATCACAGGTAAAGTCCTCTCCACCATTGAGCACATCTATACAGAGGAAAGCAACATCCATGATCAGGGAACCCCCCTCCCCCCCACCATCCAGGCCATGCTCTCTTCTACCTGCTGCCAGCAGAAAGAAGGTACTGGAGCCTCAGTACCCACACCAGCAGGTTCAGGAACAGTTATTACACTTCATCCATCAGCTTCTTGAACCACAGGGGACAAATTCACTCACCTTCACGCACCCCATTACTGAACTGTTCCCACAACCAATTGATTCACGTACAAGGGCTCTTCATCCTGTTCTCAATATTTATTGCTTATTTATTACATTATTTTTTTCTTGTTTTTATATTTACACAGTTTGTTTTCTTCTGCATTCAGGTTGTTCGTCCATCCTGGTGAGTGAGGGCTTTCATTGATTCAGTTGTGCTTCTTTATTTACTGTGAATGCCCACAAGATAATAGATCTCAGGATTGTATATGGTGACATATGCACTTTGAACTTGAACATTGAATTTTGAGATGGGAGAAATTTAATAGGAACCTGAGGGGCAACTTTTAAAAGGTACTTGAACAGTATGTAAAAAGGAGATGTTCGGAGGGATGTGGAGCAAACATGGGTAAATGGGAATAGCTTAGATGGAAAACTTGGTCAGCATGGATCTGCTGGGCTGAAGGGCCTATTCTATGACTCTACTTGCAAACCTGTCCTGAACCCAATGCATATGACCATGGACATGGAGTGATTCTGCTGAAATACATCTGTTCCAAACTGTCACTGACCAGTATTCTCCATTATGCCTCAAACCCACATAAACAACACACTTGGCCAGTCGTTGAGTGGGTTACACACAAAACAGAAACTGAAACATTCAGATCCCTGTGTACCAGATAATATACAGCCACAACGGAAAGATTTGGCTGAGATTTATCTAAGCTGATATTATCTTTATGTGCACGTCACATTTGTGCTCATGGAGCGTTTATTTATTTAACTTGGCACATTTCCCCAGCTCTACAGCTTGGGACTTTGTTGGGTCCTTGATGTCATGTCTCTAGTCACTCAGATCCTCCGAGTTGGAGTAACTATAAAAATTCAACAGGTCAGATCATCTTAGCAATTGTCAAAGCTGACTGCTTTTCTCAAATGATAATTAATGTACTTGAAACACCCTTGCCAAGTATTAGACCACCAGGCTGGGAGTCCCATCAAATCTCCACAGGATATTTCCAGCCAGTATCTGAAAAGCAAAGAACTCGATGCAGGAACATCTGAAATAAAAAAAGATAAATTGCTGGGAGTCCCCAGTTGACTGGGCAGCGACAGTGGAGAGCCAGAAAAAAACAATCTTTTTTTTTGCCCCCCTGGTTTGTTTTGTTGTGTTGAGTGATGGTCTGGTTTGCAAGCTCTCATTCTTTATTCTGTACAGAACAGCCCCTTCCAGTCAGGCCAGCTCATGTCACCCTATTACACCCCTGTGACCAATTAACCCACTAACCCATACATCTTTGCAATGTGAGAGGAAACCTACAGTCATGAGGAGAACATACAAACTCCTTACAGACAGTGGCATAATTGAGCCAGGGTCGCTACTCCTTTGTAATGGCGATATGTTAAAACGCTACACCGCTGTGCCACCCAAACTATTTAATTTTGTCCCCTATTAGCAGTTTTTATTGTCTAATAGACAACAGTAATGCTTATAAAATTGCAGTAAAATCCAATTGTAAGATTGGGGTTCAATTCCCTCAAGGGGTTTTATATTCTCCCCATAACTGCATTGGTTTCCTCTTGGTGCTCCAGTTTCCTCACACATTCCAAAGCTGTACAGTACAGTTGGGGTTCATGATTTGTGGGCATACACCGCTGGTGCTGGGAAGGTGGAGACATTTGTGGGTTGCATATCACAGTCCTCACTGATTTGATTTGACACTATCAACGTGTTTCACTGTACACGTGACAATAAAGATAATCTTTATAATCATTTGTTAGTCTATTATCTCACAGCTCAAACTGCTTTCCTGCTCCATAACCTTCCACACTCCAACAAGTTGATTATTCCCAAATTTCATCCTTTTGTCATAGATGGCACATAAAGTCCATAACATCAACCTAACATAACATGCTGCAGTTTGCAAATGGCACCCCAGTGCATAGTTACTCCACAGTTATCTCGACTATACCTTTTCCCATCCTATCTCCTGTAAAAATGCTATTCCATTTTCTCGCTGCATCAGTACCCAGGAAGTGGCTTTCCATTCTAGGATATCAGAGATGTGCTCCTTCTTTAAGGAATGGGGTTTCCCTCCCTCTGTTGTTGATGCCGCCCTCACCCGCATCTCCTCCATTTCCTGTACATCCATGCTCACCCTATCTTCCTGCCGTCTTAACAGTGATAGAGTTCCTCCTGGCCTTACCTACCACCCCATCGGCCTCCGCATCCAACACACTTTCGTCTGCAACTTCTGCCATCTCCAGAGGGATCCTACCACTAAACGTATCTTTACCTCTCCCATTCCGCTTTCCACAGGGATCATTCCCTCTGCGATTCCCTTGTCCATTTGTCCCTCCTCTCTAAACTCCCTCCAGCACTTGTCCCTGCAAGCAGCCTAAGTGCAACAGCTGCCCGTTTACCTCCTCCCTCACCTCCATTCAGGGCCCCAAATGGGCCTTCCAGGTGAGGCAGCATTTCACCTGTGATTCTGCTGGGGTCACCTATTGTGTCCAGTGCTCCCGATGCAGCCTCCTCTACACTGGTGAGACCCGTCGTAACTTGAGGGACCACTTCATCGAGCACCTCCGCTCCATCCACCTCAAGTGCAATGTCCCGGTGGCCAAGCATTTTAATTCCAATTGCCAAGGCTGTTCTGATGTGTCGATCCATGGCCTCCTCTTGTGCCAAGATGAGGTCACTCTCAGGGCAGAGGAACAGCATCTTAAATTTCATCTGGATAGCCTCCAACCTGATGGCCTGAATTTTAATTTCTCCTTTAATTTCTCCTCCCCTGCTGCTGCCTCTATTCCCTACTCTGGCCCTTTACTTCTTTGCACCTGCCTATTACTTCACCTGGGTCCCCTCTGCCTTCCCTCTCTCCTATGGTCCACTCTCATCTCCTATCAGATTCATTCTTCTCCTGCCCTTGACCTTTCCCACCCACCTGACTCACCTATCACCTTCCAGCTAGCCTCTCCCACCCCCCCCCCCACCTTTGGCATCTTCCCCCTTCCTTCTCAGTCCTGAAGTATCTTGGCCCAAAACGTCGACTGTTCTTTTCTACAGATGCTGCCCAACCTGCTGAGTTCCTCCAGCATTTTGTGTGTGTTGCTCAGGATTTCCAACATCTGCAAACCTTCTCATGTTTGTGGTTGATTACCCTCTGAATATAGGTGCCTGAATCATGCGTCCTCTGCCTTTTTCTGTGGCTCACCAATAGAACAAATTATTGAGGAAAGGACAGATGAGAAAGATTATCTGCACAAGGAATGTGCAAATTCTTAACAAGACCCTTGAGCACCACGCAGGAAAATGCTGGAAGAAATCAGCAAGTTAGGCAGCATCTGTGGAGGGGAAGTTTATATTTTGAACTGACAGCACTAAGGGGTATTCAATGTTTCAGTCCGAAAGACTTCATCAGGACTGGAATAAAAATTGACTTGACTTGACTTGACTTGAAAGGAAGGGGACAGAAGCCAGAGTAAGAAGGTGGGGGAAGGTGTATCATTTAACAAGCTGTTAAATGATAGGTGAAACCAGATGAAGGAGAAGGTGGGTGGGTAAAGGAGGGGAGATGAAGTAAGAAGCTAGATGGATCCACTGTCCTATCCAATTCCTTCTTCTTCAGCCCTTTATCTCATCCACCTATCCCTTTCCAGTTTCTTACTCCATCCCCTGCTCCTCCTCTCCTCACTTGCTTTTTTCTGACATCTGCCCTCTTCCTTTCCAGTCCTAATGAAGGTTTCAGCCTGAAACATCAACTGTTCATTCCCCTCCACAGATGCTGCCTGACATTTTTTTGCTCAACGTTTACAGCCTCTGTAGAATCTCTTGCACTCAACATAACTCTCTTTGGTTTTATTAATTTTGGTATCTGTGTATCACTAGTAAGATATGGCCCATTGTTTCTGGCCTTGAGAGTGAGTTGGAGAACTATCCTTTTGAACAACTGTTCAAGACGGAGGCTGTCAAGGGAGCTGGATTCTCTTCACACTGTGTTATCACAGAGCTGCTGAGGGACTTCCGGCATTTAGACCCAGTGACAATGAAGGACCACAGATCTGTTTCCAAGTCAAGTGAGGAGCAGGCACTTAACGGCCAAATCGAATCAAGTCAAGTTCACTGTCATGCTCATATACAGTGAGTTATAGGTACTATGTAAGACTTGCTTGCAACGCCACCACAGGCATGTCAATTCAAACAACACACACCTCATAAATTATACATATATCATGCAAAACCCCGAAGAAAATGACTGTGCAAAAGCAAGACATCAGTGTGAAAAAAAAGTCTATGGTAATGCGAGTCAGAATCAGGTTTAATATCATCAGCATATGTCAGAAAATGTGTTGCTTTGTGGTAGCAGTATATAGCAATAAAATCTATAAATTACAATTGGAATTATATATAAATATGAAATTAAATGAGTAGTGCAAAATTAGAGGGAGAGTACAATAAAAGATACTGAGATAGTATTTTTGGGTCCATTGTCCATTCACAAATCTGATGGTAGAGGGAAAGAAGCTGTTCCTGAAACAGTGAGCATGTGTCTTCGGGCTCCTGTACCTCCTTCCCCATGGTACACATGTCCTGGGTGACGGGGGTCCTTAGAGATGACCCTGTACAGTGCCCCCCCCCCCCACTGGCTGGTGATCCAACCTGTTAGAATGCTCTCCTTGGTACACTTGTAGAAATTTGTGAGGGTATTTGGTGACATACTAATTGTACTGAAATAGCTAAGGAAATAAAGCTGCTGCTGTTCCTTCTTTGTAACTGCGTCAGTAGCTTGGGCACAGGATAGATGCTCAGAGATGTTGACAGCCAGGAATTTCAAACTGCTAAGCCTCCACTTCAGATTCCTTGATGAGGACTGGCGCATGTTCCCTCGACTTACCCTTCCTGAAGTCCACAATCAATTCCTTGGTCTCACTGACGTTGAGTGTGTGGTTGTTGTGGTGACACCACACAACCAGCTGATCTATCTCACTCCTGTCCATCTCCTCGTCACCATCTGAAATTCTGGCCACAATAGCTGTGTCATCGGTAAACTTATAAAAAGTGTTTGAGCTGTGTCTAGCCACACAGTTGTGGGTGTAGAGAGAGTAGAGCAGTGGGCTAAGCACACACCATTGAGGTGTGCTAGTGTTGATTGTCAGCGGGGAGCAGATGTTACTTCTAATCCAGATTGTGATCTCCCAGAGAGAAAGTTGCAGAAGGAGGTACAGAGGCCCAGTTTTGGAACTTTTGATTAGAACTGAGGGGATGATTGTGTTGAACGCTGAGCTGTAGTCAATAAACAGCAGCCTGATGTAAGTATTACTACTGTCCAGGTGATCTAAGGCCAAGTGGAGACCCAGTGAGATTGCATCCACTATAGATCTCATTTGGTGAGAGGCAAATTGCAGTGTGTCCAGGTCTTTGCTTAGGCAGGACTTGATTCTAACCACGGTCAACCCCTCAAAGCACTTCACAGTACATCTGAGTGCCACTGGGCAGTAGTCATCGAGGCAGCTCACCCTGCTCTTCTTAGGCACTAGCAGGATTGTCACCCATCTGAAGCAGGTGGGAAGCTGCATCTGCAGCAGTGAGAGAGATTGATGATGCCTTTGAACTCTGCCATCAGTTGCTTGGCACAGGTTTTCAGAGCCCTACCAGGTACACCATCAGGGCCTGATGCTTTGCGAGGGTTCACCCTCTTGAAAGATGTTCTGACGCGAGCTCCCAGGGCTGAGATCACAGGGTCACAG
Source organism: Hypanus sabinus (assembly GCF_030144855.1). Classification (NCBI taxonomy): domain Eukaryota; kingdom Metazoa; phylum Chordata; class Chondrichthyes; order Myliobatiformes; family Dasyatidae; genus Hypanus; species Hypanus sabinus. The sequence goes on from NC_082718.1 coordinate 26,370,985, forward strand.
GATGCTGCAGAGATTCGCATAATGGATGTAGTTTTATTCTCCCTTTCAAAGTGTGCATGAAAGGCCTTCAGCTCATCTGGGAGTGAAGCATCATGGTCATTCATGATGTTAGGTTTTGCTTTCCAGGAGGTGGTCTGTAGTGTTCCATTGCAGAAGTAGTTTAGGTTTGGACAGGTCAGTTCAAAGAAATGAAAGCAGGAGGAAAGTAACTATTCCTGAACCTGCTGGAGTGGGACTACAGGCTTCTGTACCTCCTGCTGAATAGGAGTGAGAAGAGGCCAAGGCCCGGATGGTGGGAATGCCTGATGATAGACGTCACCTTTCTGTCAATGGTGGGGAGGGATGAGCCAGTTTTGGAACACATTGTGTCCACTACTCTCTCGCTGTTCCTGTGCATCAGAATCAGAATTCGAGGCCATAATGAACCAGACAGGATACTGTAACAGTGCATTTGTAGGATGCTGTTGGAGTTTTTGGTGCCAAATCTCCCAAAGATTCTACAGTATTTCATGCATCTGCTACCCCTGCTTTTTCTGGTGCTGGAGGTTTTGGACTACACTGGGCCGGTAACGGCAGTGTATATGACACACACGGCAGCCACTGTGTGCCAATTTTTTTACACTGCTAAAAGGAAGAGAAAGCTGTGATTAAGTTGCTGTTTCATTATCGGTCTCCTAGGCCCAGCAAAGTAGCATACGGCTTACAGGAAAACACACAGCTCAACTGAAGCCAGTTGTTCTGAGTGAACCTTGGCCTCTCTCTCCCTGTGAAGTCTCATTGGCGCTCTGTCCTCCTCCCTGTGCCCGATGCTCTGTTTTCTGTCAGCACTGGGCGATGCTGAGCTGTAGATGGAGGAAGCACGGCAGTGCAGTCCTGTGCAGCAGAGGAAGGCCGCAGAAACACTCACTGCGACCAAACGTCGCAGCCGCCTCGTTTAATTTTTCTTTAGTTCAAAGTTTGGGCTGCTTCGCTTGCAACATGAGGGAATTTTATTTTTAGTTTTGCAGAGTGGTGATTAATTATTCGCAGCAGCTGCTTTCACACGGATGAGGCTGGATTGAGGAAGACAGCGAGAAGTGGGAGACAGTGGAGCACAAAGGTGTGGAAACAGGCAAACTGCCGCAGAACTAGGACCGCGTGCAATAACCCTCACTCCCCTCCGCAGCCTCTGTCTGCAAAGGTGAATAGTAAACAGGCTAAAGCCTTTCTCTTAACGGTCGGTTTAAAACCAGTCTCCAGTTTCCCATTCGCTGGGATGGACTGTTCCACAGGAGCCTCCCACCGCTGGGAAAAGCTGCCTCAGAGAGGGAGGGCTGCTGCCGTACATGGTGCCGGCTCAGTTGGTCTTTTACCCAGCTGAATAGAAGAATAAAGAGATGGAAGGGAGTGAGTGGTTGCAACACAGGCTGGCGAGAGGCAATGGAGTGTGGAAGGGGAAGTGACACAGGTGGGGAGAGGAATGAGGGTGACAAAGAGCGGTGAGGGGGAGGTGCAGGAAGGACTGATTGTGAGACAGAAGGGGGGAAGATAGATTGTGACACAGGATGGGGAAAGGAAAGAATGTGACACAGGATGGTGAATAAAATGTTTGACACGAGGGGAATGAGTGTGACACAGAATGGGGGGGGAAGGACTGAGAATGACACAGGGTGGGGAGATGAATGAGTGTGATGCAATGTCAGGAAAGGATTGAGTGTCTAGCAGAGTGGGGGGAAGGATAAGTGTGACGCAGGGTGAGGGGAGGACTGAGTGTGATACCTAGTGGAGAAATGAAAGAGCATGACACAGGGTTGGGGAGGACTGAGTATGACACAAGGTGGAGGGACCAGCCGGAGTGTGAGGAAGGCTGAGTGGAGGGACAACTGAACAGAGGACTGTGAGGGCAGTGAATGTAGTGTAAAGGAGCAGAATCTGTGCAGAATGTAACATTGAACAATTTATGGTTTGTAAATCTTCAAATATATCAAATTTCTTCTGAACTGTTGATTTAAGTTTGACAAATGGAGCTTGTGTTAACCCATATCTTTCTTTCTCTGCAATTATTTCATCGTTTGTTTTTATATTGTTGACCACCCATCAGGAATATTGTTCTGTCTATGATGTCGGTCCTTTTATTTTCCTCAGTCTTGGTGCTGGAGCAAATTTTAGAAACTCACTGAAGTGGTGTTGGTCCAGCGTTCTCCTGACTTCCCCCGTCTGGAGCAAGACTGACACATACCTCCCCTGTCCCTATTCATTATCATCACAGTGCTGGACCACATGTTACAGCTGAGCATCCTGTAGTCAAGTTCAGTCTGATGCAGGAAGGACGTCCTAACCTGGACTGAATGGAGCAAATTCATTAGGGTTTCTTCTTTCTTCTGATATACAGGTTTTAGCAGTATTGCCACCAACAATGGAAGTGCACAGACCTAACTGGGGAGTGCAGTATTTTGTTTTTACTGTTGAAATGACAGTAAACTTGACTTGATGACTTGAGTGTCTGGGTTGGGCCAATCCATTGAGATCATTCCCAACATGAAAGTTTCATCTGGGCAATGATTTTGGGAAGTGTCGATGCCTATCATTTCAACGGTTTCGGTTTGTCAAGCTTTTAGACACTGATAATTGAAGGAAGATGCCAGAAGGATTGAGAGCAAAGAATCTCACAATCCCAAGCACAAAAATATGAGTAGAGAAGTGATTCAGACAGTTGGAATGTAGCTACAGTGGGAGAGTAAACTGTTTTTTTCTCTAATGGATTTCTAACCAGTCCTGCCTTTATGCCATTGTCATGAACTGATGCATTTTTTACTTTATAAATCACAGCAAAATGTATATACAGTGAAAGGATATGAAAGCATTGATAAAATTATGACAAAGGCAATGTGTGGTATGGTAGTTATTGCGGCTGCTTCACAACCTCATCTTGGATGCTGTCCGGAAAGAATTTGTACATATTCCCTGTGACTGTGTTGGATTCCTCCAGATCCCTGGTACCTCCCACGTAACCAAAGAGGTGGCTTGGTAGTGTAGCAGTTAGCACAATTGCTTTACAGAGCCTAACAGAGTTCAATTCCCATCACTATCTATAAGGAGTTTGTATGTTCTTTCCATGACGGCACAGGTTTCCTCACACATTCCGATGATGTACGGTTAGGATTAGGGTTAATAAGTGGTTTATTTATTTTATTTATTTAGGCATACAGCGCGGAACAGGCCCTCCCAGTCTAACAGGCCACACCACCTATCAACCCACCTAGTTAAATATGTTGCTGCTGGGAGCATGATAACACTTGTGGGCACAATCCTTGCTGAGTTGATTTAATGCCAACGATGCATTTCACTGGAGTTTCAGGCCTCTTGCCCTTTCCTTTCCAGTCCTAATGAAGGGACCTGGCCCAAAACATCTACTATTTATTCCTCTCTGTTGATGCAGCCTGATGTGTTGAGTTCCTGCAGCATTTTGTGTGTGTCTCTATGATCAGCACCTGCGGAATCTCTTGTGTTATATCTCTTTGCTTCAATATACATGCTAATCTAATCTATCAAAGAGGTGAGTTAACTAGCTCCTGTAAACAACTGCTTAGTGCAGGTTCATGGCAAAAAAAATAATCAAAGAGGATAAAGAATAAATTGCAAACAAACATGGAAGTAAGGTGAAGTGGTAAGGGACCAATGGGATTGCTCCCCTAGGAGCTAGCATGCTCTTAATGGGTTGTATGGCCTCCCTGTGTCTAATTTTAAGCAGAAGATATTCTAATCTTAGTCCTGAGCACATCTGATCCACAGGTAATGGTAGTCTTCCACTGCCCCACCTAAACGATCATACAAGAGCTTTGGTAGTGATGGCTAAGAACTGGGAGATAGGTGGGATGATGTACAGGTGGGTTCAGCACAGTCAAAACAGTGCAAACCACAGTATTAAGCCTGACTATTCCGCACTCCCTCCCCTACTCATCCCTGATGTCAGTTATGACAACACAGCCCACATTTCTGGCTGGGAGAAACCAGTTGTGAATTAAAGATGAAACTTCCCTCTTCCAGAAGTCAATGACAACTGCATTTATAGAATATAAAGATTAGTTGTATTTGTCACATCTTTATCAAAACACGTTGCAATGGGGCCACACTCATCTTGGCGGAACAACACCTTTATGTTCTGTCTGGGTAGCCTTCAACCTGATGGCATGAACATTGATTTCTTGAACTTCTGATAATGTGCCACCCCCCCCCCCCTTCACCATTCCCCATCCCTTTTTCCCTCTCTCACTTTGTCTCTTTGCCTGCCCATCACCTCTCTCTGGTGCTCCTGTTGCACGGGGCGACTGAGGAGAACCCAAGTGCTGGACACCGGCACGTCAACTGAGTTGGGGGGTGTTGGCGTAGACCTGAACGTAGAACAGCAAACCGGAAGGATCTTGACAAGGAGACGGGATTTACGGGGACTGCCTTGAAACTGGAGCTGAACTTAGAACTAACAGTTCTAATCGGGCAAGGGAATGAAGTATCACACAAGAATAGACTAACAAGCTGGCAACCTGTGATAGTGACGCCATCATACTTATTTCACAGTCTCTGATGAAAACTAGGTGTACAGTAATTAAGTAAACTAGCAGCAATTGGAACTCTAATGGCTGAAATTAGAGCATAATCAGGGAGAAAGGAATGTTAAAGCGGAACAGCCAACTGGAACCATGACAGCTCCTCCCCCATTTTCTTTCTTCCATGGCCTTCTATTCTCTCCTATTGAGCTCCCTTTTCTCCAGCCCTATATCTCTTTCACCAATCAACTTCCCAGCTCTTTACTTCATCCCCTTCCCCCTCCCAGTTTCAGCTGTCACCTCATGTTTCTCTCTCCACTTCCCCACCTCTTGAATCTGCTCAAATTTATTTCTCCAGTCCTACTGAAGGGTTTTGGCCCGAAATGTCATCTGTTCTTCTTTCCATAGATGCTGCCTGGCCTGCAGAATTCCTCCAGCATTTAGGGTGTGTTAAATGTGTTGTTTGCCTCAAGAACCAACACAGTCCAGTGAAGTGTGGGGGCAGTCCATAGGTGTCACCATGCTTCAGGCACTATCATATCATTTCCATCTTTGGAATGTGAAAGGAAGCCAGGGCACCAAGAGGAAGCCCACATGTTCATGGGGAGAACATCCTTACAGGCAACAGCAGGAAATGAACAAAGATTGCTGGCGCTTTAAGGCGTTATGCTAACCACGACACTACCACACTGCCCAATTTGAATTTGAATAAGTTGCAATGAGAGATAATTAATCAGAGCAAGGTGGGGTCATCAGTATTGGCTAGGCACGGTACAGCGTGTACAAGAGCGACGGAAGATGGTGGACATCTGGAGCTTTGTCTCAGTATGAAGCACACCCCTCGCTGAAACAGAAGGTTGTGGGTAGGCAATCCACTCTACAGGTGAACACAAAAAATAAGGCTGGAACGAGTGCAGCTCAGGGGAGGTGCTGCACTGTCAGACCAGTCACCTGTCAGATGTGTTGTCAAACCACTTTGCCTTTCAGCAGGACACCAGGAGAGATACCAGGACGCAGGTTTAAATCAGAGCAGAAGAACTGTATGTGAGATGGTGGCCAATGTTAATCCATCTCATTAAAAGCAGTTGATCAAAGCTGTTGTTTGTTTTGGCACTTTCCAAAGTGGAGATTGGCAGCTGCATTGATACATCATTTCCAAAGCTGTAAAGCAATTGTGTTGTAAATGCTCCATAGAAATACAATTTTCATTTGTCTATCAAGTTATTGCTGAACCGCATCCTTGAACTTCTTCAATAGAGTGGGAAGAAATAAAATATCAAACTAAATGTGTAAAGGTCCTATTGTCCAAACTAAAGAACTGTGAAGGTCTTATGAGTTGTCAGCAGATTTTAGTCAACACAGTAAGGACAAAGATAAATAGAGTTTTTTCTTCCTGTGTGTCACAAAGGTAAAGGGTGAATTCTGACCTAGATAACGAGTTCTGGGTGAGCAGTGGTTGACAGGTTGTTGAGTAACCATCGTAATCTGCTGGATATTCCTGTGGCTTGCAAACTGGAGGATCTTTTCTGCTTCTCTCCAGAGATGCTGCCTGACCCATTGAGTCATTTGTGTGATGCTCCAAATGGTCCATCTCCAGTCAAAGCAGCTCTGTGTCAAAAGCTCTGTGTTAAGCTTGTACGTTTTCAGGGAGATTTTAAGAACATGGAATATAGAACATTGCAGTTGTCTCTGTTCCTTGGCATCATTTTTCAAGGCTGAGTTCTGATTAGAAGGTGTACTTTGGGAGCCTGGTTTCAAGAATATGGGAAATGTGGCCTGTTCATTGGAGCTGATTACAGGATATGAGTACATCTCAGCTGAAGACTCCCAAAAGGCTAGAAACATAGAAAACCTACAGCATAATGCAGGCCCTTCGGCCCACAAAGCTTGTCCTTACGTTAGAAATTACCTGTAGCCCTCCATTTTTCTAACTAGTATAGAGAGGTGAGGGGAAAGGGTATGCAGGTAAAGAAATAATTAGGAAAATTAACAGAAATTTATTGTTTTTGCTATGAAAAATGAACTGAAAGATACAAGCGTCATTACACCAATGCCTTATATTACTGAAGCATAATCTCCTTATTTTAACAAATTAGAGTACCAGCATCTCATATTCCACCAAAGACATGAACATCAAGTTCACTTTTGCAGGGAAACTGTCCCCCTCTGTCCCCTTTCTCCCTGCTCCTGATCTACCTATGCCCATCCCAGCTCCCCCATCACTTGACCTCTTTGCCCTCATCCACCCACTCTCGAGCTGCCCATCACCCTTCTGCTGGCCCTGTCCCACCTATTGTTCCCATCTACCTTCCCCGCTTCCCTTATTTGATTCCGTGCTCCACCTTCCTTCTGAAATCAGCTTCCATCACCTTTGTGCCTTCATCTATCACCTCACAGCCTCTATCACAATTTCCATTTTCCTATTCTCTGTTCCACTATCCTCCTCCTGACCTTGATCCATCAATCACTGGACACCCTTTGCTTCACCCTTTCCCCTCACCTCTCTGTACTAGTTAACTTACTTCTTTCTTTCAGTCCAGGTGAAGGCCTTAACCTGAAACGTCAAGAGTCTGCCTGGCCCATTGAAGTCCCTCAGCAGACTATATATTGCTCCAGATTCGAGCATCTCCAGTCTCTTGTGTCTCCTTAATTTTGAGCATTATTTTCCTAGCAATAGGCATGAATATTTCATTAGCTTTCCCAATTACTTTCTAGCCTTTTATGAATCTCCCGAATACTGCACTGGTCTCCTTATCCAAGAGAGGAATGTAATTGTGTTTGGAGCAGTTCAAAGGAGGTTTGTCTGACTGAAACCTGGGTAGCTGGACTGCCAGAACTTGGATCTACTGGAGTTACAAGGAGTGAGGATAATTGATTGAAATAAATAATTAAGATCTTGGCTGTTAGCGTTCCTTGTGGCAGAACCTCAAATTGGAGGACAGTTTGACAAATATGGTCATCCATGTAATCAATAATTTTGTATAATTTATATTTATGTTTTTCTTGTGAATGCCATGAATATGATGGTGTGGCTTCTGTACCTCCCATCTGATGCCAGCAGAAGACAGCATGGCCTGAATGGTGGGGGTCCTTGATGATGGATGCTGCTTTCTTGTGGCAGTAGTCTTTGTAGATGTGCTCAGTTGTGGAGAGGGCTTTTCCTGTGATGGACTGGGCTGCATCCTCCACTTTTTGTAGGCAATCAAGCCAGCCACAATCTGAGTCAGTTCAAGGGGTGAATTACCTACCCTTGTCCCTAATTCATGTGTTGACCTTGGAAAGTGCACATAATTTTGCTTCATTTAGAATCCCGGCCACGGCAACACAGTAGCAGTTCGTATAACCCTGTTACAGCACCAGCGACTGGGTTCAATTCCCACTGCTGTCTGTAGGACTTTGTGCCTTCTCCCTGCGACCATGTGGGTTTCCTCTGGTTCTCCAGTTTTCTCCCATCTTTCAAAGGTGTACGGATCAGCAGATTAATTCATCACAAGTGGTATAATTGGGTGGTGCAGGTTCGTTCAGTTAGAAGGGCCTGCTGCCATGCTACATCTCCAAAAAAAATTAACAAATAATTTGGAGAATTTTCCGGAAACATCTCACAGCATGCAAAATCACATTTTGGATAATCCAAAAGGTGCCTTTTAGCATTATCAAACTCTCTGACTTTACTTGAAGTCTCACAGCAGCATAACTGAAGAACAGAGAGAGGGAAAATTCAGAACAACTCAAGCTCATTTCTTAGATCAGGTCAAGTATTGTTCTGGGATTACTGGTTTTAGATAGCAGATCTAATGAATCTAAATTGGAACAGTGCCTGTGCACAGCCAGATACTGTAATGATGACATTAAGAAATAAGATGGATGGGAAGATTGGCTATTGTCTGTCACAGCAGCCGAGGTTCAGGTGTGTACAAAAATAATTCCCACCCGAGGATTCAACAGCTGCAGAAATAATGTATGATCATGGGGTAGCCCAGTGGACAAGGTCAGTGATGTTATTAATGTACAGGGTGATGGAAAGCTTTGATTGCGATTGAGGGGAGGCTATTGCACATGTCTGCAGGAAATACCACAAGGGAGAAGCATTTTTTCTTCCATAACCTATTTTCAGATGTGAAGCAGCAGTTCTATTTTTATCAGGTGTGGCTTGGTTAGATCTGACATTTTCACACACTCACTGTGAATTGGGGTTTCACTGTGAAGCATCCGTGCATTCCACTCCCTGGCTATTTATATTCAGAGCAATCGATGTCTCGGCTTTCCTCGCCGAAGTCTGCCTCCGCTTCACCTTCCACTCTCAGTGGGTTTGGCATGCAGAACAGGGAAAATTTGATCAAGGTCACACAACGCTGCTAAAGTTGCATTCGTCAAGACGGCTTTGATTTGAATCTTGGATTGGCATATGTCAACTCAGGTCATTGTTGGGTTTAACTGGAGTAGTGTGGCTTTGTGGGGACAATATTGTCCAGTGAAGACTTTCCAGTTATTCCTGCTGGTATAGAGTATGTATATACTGTACTAGCCCCATTGCTGAAGACCCAGCGATGAGAAATACACCAGACTTCCCAAGGAGGTTTATGACACTATGAATCACTGATATCCTTTTTACATCCATTCCATCAAGGCCTTTCACCATTCGATAGGTTTCATTTAGGTTACCCCTCATTCTTATGAATTCCAGTGAATACAGGCCCAGAGCCATCAAACACTCTTCAGATGACAAGCTGCTCAATCCTGAAATAATTTTCGTGAACCTCCTTTGAATCCTGTCCATTTTCAGCACATCCTTTCCAAGGTAAGGGGCCCAAAACTGCTCACAATATTCAAGTGAAGCCTCACCAGGGCTTTTTAAAGTCCCACCAGTGAAGCCTCACCTGTGCTTTTATATTCCAGTCCGCTTGAATTGCTAACATCACATTTACCTTCCGCAGAACAGTCTCAACCTGCAAATGTACCTTCGGGGAATCTTGCACAAAGGCTCCCAAGTCCCTTTGCATCTCAGATTTTCTTTCCATTTAGAAAATAGTCAACCCTTTCATTTCTTCTGCCAAAGTGCTTGACCGTAGACTTCCTGACAGTGTATTCCATCTGCCACTTCTTTACTCATTCTCCTAATCTGTTAAAGTTCCTCCGTAGCCTCTTTGCTTCCTTAAAACTACCTACCCCTCCACCTATCTTCGCAAATTCTGCAAACTTGGCCAAAAAGCCATCAATTCCGTCATCAAGATCATTGACATATAACATTAAAAGAAGCGGTCCTAACACAGACCCCTGTGGAATGTCGCTAGTCACCATCAGCCAACCACCATATGCCTTTATTCCCAATCTTTGTCTCCTGCCAATCAGCCAATGTTCTACCCATACTTCGTCAGGACTGACGAAGGGTCTCGGCCAGAAATGTTGACGGTGCTTCTCCCTATAGATGCTGTCTGGCCTGCTGCATTCCACCAGCATTTTGTGTGTGTTGCTTGAATTTCCAGTATCTGCAGATTTCCTCGTGTTTGCTTTTCTATCCATGCTTGTATCTTTCCTGGGATACCATAGGCTCTCAACTTGTTAAACAGCTTCATGAGTGGCGTCTTGTAAAAGACCTTCTGAAAATCCAAGTACATGACATCCACTGATTCTCCTTTGTCTATCCTGCTTGCTATTTCTTCAAAGAACTTAATAAGATTTGTCACATAAGATTTTCTCTTGAGGAAACTAAGCTGACTATGGCCTATTTTATCATATGCCTCTAAGTACCCCAAAGCCATGTCCTTAACAATCGACTCCAACATTGTCGCAACCACTAAGGCCATACTAACTGTCCAATAATTTCCTTTCTTCTGCTTCTCTCTCTTCTTGAAGATTAGAGTGACATTTGTCATTTTCCAGTCCTCCAGAGTCATGCCAGAATCCATTGAATCTTAAAAGATCATTTCTAATACCCCCACAATCTCTTTCAGAATCCTGGGATGTAGATCATCTGGTTTCAAGCGACTTATCTACTTTCAGACCTTTCAGCTTCCTAAGTACGTTCTCTCAAGTATCGTTACACACTTCTGTTCCTTGACACTCTCAAACCTCCAGCATACTGTTAGTGTCTTCCACAGTGAAGACTGATGCAAGTACTTATTCAGGTAATTTGCCATATCCTTGTCCCCCACCACAAAACTCTTCAACACCATTTTTCAGTAGTCTGATATCTACTCTTGCCTTTCTTTTACACTTTATATATCTGAAGAAACTTATTGTGTCCTCTGTAACATTATTGACAAGCATACCTTTGTATTTCACCTTTTGCTTCTTTATGACTTTTTAATTAACTTCTGTTGGTTTCCAACCCCTCTAACTTCCCACTAAATTTTGCTCTATTTTAGTCCTCTTTTTGGCTTTTATGTTGGCTTTGACTTGTCAGCCACAGTTGCATTATCCTGTTTTTAGAATACTTCTTCTTTGGGATGTATCTACCCTGGGCCTTCTGAAGTGCTGCCAGAAATTCCAACCATTGCTACTCTGCCATCATCACTGCCAATGTCCTTTTGCAATCTATTTTGCCAGCAGCCCTCTTACACCTCTGTAATTCCCTTTACTCCACTGTAATACTGATACAGCTGGCTTTAACTTCTCCTTCTCAAATTGCAGGGTGAATTCTATCATATGGATCATCATCCCCTAAGGGTTCCTTTACCTTAAACTCACTAATCAATTTAGGTTCATGGCACAACACCCAATCCAGAATAACTAATCCCCTAGTGGGCTCAAGAATGAGCTGCTCTAAAAAGCCATCTTGTAAGCATTTTACAGATACCCTTCTTGGGATCCAACACCAACCTGATTATCTCAATCTGCCTGGATATTGAAATCGCCCATGACGATTGTAACCTTGCCCTTTTGACATGCATTTTCTATCTCACGTTGTAATTTGTAGATCACATCTTTACTACTTTTTGGGGGTCTGTATATAATTCCCGGAAGGCTCTTTTTACCCTTGCAATTTCTTAGCTCTACCCTCAACCATTCTACAACTCTTCCAATCCTATGTCACCTCTTTCTAATGATTTAATTTAATTTTTTACCAACAGAGCCACACCACCCTCTTGGCCTACCTGCTTGTTCCTTCAATGCAATGTGTAGCTTTGGATGTATGCCACCTGGACCAGATGAACTGCACCCTAGGGTTCTGAAAGAGGTAGTGTTAGAGATCGTGGGGGCATGTGTAAAGATCATTCAAAAATCATTGGACCCTGAATGAGGCCAGAGGACTGGAAATTTGCAAATGTTGTTCTACTCTTCAATAAAGGAAAAACACAGCAAAAAGGAAATTATAAATCAATTAGCCTGACCACAGTGGTTGGGAAGTTGTTGGAGTCACTTGTTCAAGATGAGATTATAGAATACTCATGAACATTGTACTAGATAGGACAAAATCAGCATGGTTTCATTAAGGGAAAATATTGCCTGACAAACCTGTTGGAATATTTTGAGGAATTTACAAGTAGTATAGATAAAGGGGATGCAGTGGATGTTGTATATTTGAACTCTTAGAAGGTCTTTGATAAGGTGCCACACATTAGGATGATTACCAAGTTAAGAGCCCATGGTATTACAGGAAAGTTACTGGCACAGTTAGAGCATTGGCTGATTGGTAGGAAGCAGCAAGTGGGAATAAAAGGATCCTTTTCTGGTTGGTTGCCAGTGACTAGCGGTGTTCTGCAGGGGTTGGTGTTGGGATCGCTTCTTTTAATGCTGTATATCAATGATTTAGATGATGGAATAGATGACTTTGTTGCCAAGTTTGTAGATGATGCAAAGATTGGTGGAGAGGCAAGTAGTATTGAGGAAACAGGAAAACCGCAGAAGGACTTAGAGAGATTAGGAGAATGGGCAAGAAAGTGGTAAATCAAATACAATGTTGGAAGGTGCATGCTCATGCACCTTGGTAGTAGAAATAAATGTGCAGACTATTTTCTAAACAAGGAGAAAATCCAAAAATCTGCGATGCAAAGGAACTTGGGAGTCCTTGTGCAGAACACCCTAAAGGTTAACTTGCAGGTTGAGTTGGTGGTGAGGAAGGCAAATGCCATGTTAGCATTCAGTTCAAGAGGTCTAGAATACAAGAGCAGGGATGTGATGTTGCAGCTTTATAAGTTACTGGTGATTCCTCACCTTGAGTATTGTGAACAGTTCTGAGCTCCTCATCTAAGAAAAGATGTGCTGGCATTGGAGAGGGTTCATAAAAGGTTCACAAGGATGATTCCAGGAATGAAAAGGTTATCATATGAGGAACTTTTGATAGCTCCGTGCCTGTACTCACTGGAATTTCGAAGGATGAAGGGGATTTCATTGAAATCTTTCGGACGTTGAAAGGCCTAGACAGAGTAAATGTGGGACAGGATGTTTCACATGGTGGGGGAATCTAGGACAAGTCGGTACAGCCTAAAGATAGAGGGGCATCCATTTAAAACAAAGACGTAGAGAAATTTCCTTAGCCAGTGGATGGTGAATTTCATGGAATTTGTTACTACAGGCAGCTGTGGAGGCCAGGTCATTGGGTATATTTAAGGCACAGATTGATAGGTTCTTGATTGAACATGGTATCAAAGATTACAGGGAGAAAGCCTGGGAGTGGGGCTGAGGAGGGGAAGGAAAGGACCAGCCATGATTGAACGGCAGAGCAGACTGAATGGGCCAAATGGCCTAGCTCTTTTCCTGCGCCTTATGGTTTTATGGTCTTAAACTCCCAGCTATAGTCTTCTTTCAGCCACGATTCAGTGATATCCACAATGTCATGCATGCCAATCTGTAACTGTGCTGCGTTCATCTACCTTATTCTGTATACTGTGTGCTTTCAAATATAGCACCTTCAGTCCTCTATTCTTCACCCTTTTCACTTTTGTCCCCCTTTTACATTGGAACTCATCCGAATTGACTGCAATTTTGCCCTAACATCAGCCTCTCCTGCTAGTGGTCTCACCACACACAGCCTCTGTTTGTAAGCCAACTACTCCACCCTCAACCCTATCACTCCAGTTCCCATCCCCCTGACAAATTAGTTTCAACCCTCCTGAACAGCTCTAGCAAACCTGGCTGCAAAGATATTGGCCCCTCCTTGGGCTTAGGTGGAACTCGTCCTTTTTGTACAGGTAACACTTTCTGCAGATAATATCCCAATGATCCAGAAATTTGAAGCCCTGCCCTTTGTACCAGTTCCTCAACCACGCATTCATCTGCCAAATCATGCTTTTCTTGCTCTCACTGACACTTGACATAGACAGCATTCCAGAAATTACTACCCTGGAGGTCCTGCTTTTCAGCTTTCTACCTCACAACCTAAAAAAATTCTCTCTTTGGCACCCCCTCACCTTTTCCAACTAAGCCATCAGTGCCAGTATGTAGCAAGGCTTCTGACTGATAGCCCTCCCCCACTGGAATCAAATACCCTCACTGAGGGAAGGTGGGCTGATTCAAGTGGACACTTAAGAGTTCTGCTGGACCATGGGAGCATATCCCTCAAACTGAGGTGACATCCCATTCTCCAGAGAGAGGGGGAAAAGCAAAAAAAAAAACCTTAAAATTCATAAAATAAATTCAGAGCAGGAGAAGGCCTCTCGGTCCCTCAAGCCACCTCCATGATTCAATAAAATTTGATTGTAACCATAGTTTTACATTCATTTCTAACCCTAATAAAATTCAGAAAATTATATAAGGTTTAGATAGGGTAGAGAATCAAGAGTCTTTCTCCTCAGTAGAAATATTGAATACTAGGGGGCACATCTTTAAGGTGAAAGGCAGAAAGTTTAACAGGGATGTGCAGGACAGTTTTTCGTTTGCACAAAGTTGTAGGTGCCTGTAATGGATTTCCATGTGAGCTAGTGAAAGCAGGTCCAATAGTGGTGTCCAAGAGGCTTTTAGATAGGCACATGGATATGCAATGAATGGAGAGATAAGGATTACATGCAGGCAGAATAGGCTTAGTTTAATTTGGCATTATGTTCAGCACAAATATGTCGGGTTGAAGAGACTGTTCCTGGACTGTATTTTCTCTATGTTCCATGTTAACCACTGTTATATCCTGTACACCTGTACATTCCCTGGCCTATGTTTCCTCTTTAATCTGTTTTGCAGTTCCCTTGGACACCTGCAATTACCCTTCAATTGGCAACACTTGCTGGGTACTGCTTAAAAACAAAGCTGCTCCCATCCCACTCTCTCTCCCATTCTGCATCTAGCACTACCACACCACACGTCACCCTTTTTCCCTTGACTTTAACTTTAATAAATATCTTTTGTTTGTAATTCCTGTTGTGGCCTGACTCCTCTGTGTTACTTCTTGAGAGCCAAGGTTGTAACATAATGGGGGCTCATCTGGGATTTGAACCCGGCAGCTCTCATCAGTAACTTTTCGCCCATCCTTCCATCGCCATCTTCAAAATAATCAAGGACCCTTTGTCTCAAAAGATTGTCCAGAGCCTTGTCTTGAGAGGATAACACAAATCATTTGACCCAGCACAACAGGTCATCAAAGTCTGACTCTTCACCCGAGTGAAATGTCCTCACTGTGTCTGCATAATGCTGAGAACTCAGCATTAAATCATAAAGTACCAAACTGGCCTCACCTAACCACAGCCCAATCCGTTTAATCAGAAAATCCTGGAAGTATTCAATAGGTTTGGCCAGATCTTTGGAAAGGGAAACAATTAAATTTCAAGCAAGAAGCTTTTCATGCTCAACTTGAAATTCTGACTTTGTTTCTCTCTCCACAAATGCTGCCTGACCTGCTGAGCATTTCCAGCACTTTATGCTGTTCTATTAATTTTTTTTATTTTCAGCACTACAGGTCTTTGTTTTTTTTTAATTTAATCTGAATCATATAAGAAGTTGGTCTCCGATGCAAGGAGTCAGAGTCAGTGAATTGCAAAACAAAAGTGTGTGATCTGATTTATTATGTGTGAAATGCAAATATTTTTCTCTTTCCTGAGAGTAGAGAATCAATGGTTGGAGCTGGGGCTGGAGGGAATGGTGTTTGATGGCAGGGAATGGAATTTCTACTTCAATTGTATGGTGCTAAAATGTCCATTGCCAAGAAAATGAAATTGGTGTATTTGTCACTTGTCTATTGAAGCATTGAAATATACGGTGAAATGTGTTGTTTTTCATCAAGTCAAGTCAGTGGTGATTGTGGCAGCCTGTAAGTGTTGCCACACGTCTGACCCAACATAGCATACCCACTACTTACTAACCCTAACCTTTGTAATGCGTGCAGAAACCAGAACACCTGGTGGACACACATGCGCCCATGGGGAGAGCATACAAACTCCCTATAGGGAGCAGAGAGAATCGAACTCCGATCTATGATCGCTGGCTCTGTAAATCGATTGCTCTAACCGTCATGCTCCCGTGCCGCCCCAATTCAGTTGTTCAGACCTGAGTCAATTTAGAAGGAATTTTAAATGCCGTATGAAGTCTATTGCTGGTTGGCAGATAATGGGCCTGAGAGAGTTGATGCAGATAAAGGTATAATTAAATAAAGATAAAACCCATCACTACTGGAAGTATTTGAAAAGTCTGTATTGTTTATTTTGCCTAAGGATAATGACAACCTCCACTCCAGATGCCTGGTGCTATTTTCCAAACCTGTTCCAAGATAAGTTTGAAGTGTTCTGCTTGATATATTCTGGGCACAAGGGGAGCTCTCTGTTATCTTGCTTGTTATGGTTTGCCATAGCTAATTTAATGCCTTTACAATCCTGCTTGAAATGTTTGTACAGTATCACAGGGCCTCCTGTAAGTGGAATAAGCTTTTATTTTGGAACTACGCTGAGCTGATCACGGACAAGGTCAAAATGAGCAAAGTTCAAAGTAAATGCATTGTCAAAGTACATACATGTCATAAGTACTACCCTGAGATTTATTTTCTTGTGTGCATTCATCGTTAGTATAAATGAACACAGTAGCCACAGTAGCATAGCAGTTAGCACAGTTCTAATGCAAATCAGGGCGATGCAGAGTTCAGAGTTCGGTTCTGATCCATTTTGGTAAGGAGCCTTTGTTTGTCCTCGCTGTAGAATGCGTGGGTTTTCCTTGCATGCTCCGGTTTCCTTCCACAGTCCAAAGACGTACTGGGTTGGTTAATTGATCATTGTATGTTGTCCCATGCTTAAGTTAGGGTTAATTGGGGTTGTAGGGTTGCTGGGGCAATGTGGTTCAAAGGATCAGAAGGACTTACTCCATGGTGTATCATTCAATAAATAAACAAATACAATAGAATCAACGAAAAACTGCACATAACAAACAAATTGTAAAAATACAATAATAGAATAAATAAACAGAGAGCTAGATAAATCAATTTCTATGTTTTTTTTTCCCTCACCCTTTATGGGTGGTGTGTACAGTTGTCCCTCAGTATCCATGGGGGATTGGTTCCAGGAACCCCCCCCGCAGATACCAAAATCCGTGGATGCTCAAGGGTCTTATATAAAATGGCGTAGTATTTGCATATAACCTACGCACATCCGGTATACTTTAAATCATCTCTAGATTACTTATAATACCTAATACAATGTAAATACTATGTAAATAGTTGTTATACTGTATCGTTTAGGGAATAGCGACAAGAAAAAAAGTCTGTACATGTTCAGTACAGACGCAACCATTGTAGCTGTTCTGGGAACACGGATGCTGCCTCGGCATCAGCCGATGCTGATTCTCCCGTGATCTTTAAGCTCTTGAGGCTGGAGCGCTTTACATAGCTAGCCAGCCATCCCTTACTAGCCTTAAACTCTTTCCTCTCACTCACAACACAAGGAGCGAATGAGCAAGAGATGAGGTGAACAATGCTGAAACTAGTGCTGGAGAGAGACTGAGGATCTGTGAACTGGCAGGAGGCTACAGCAAGGTATGCCTACACATCACTTCATTCGCGTGGATTCAGCATAGTGCTCGGCACGCAGCAAATTCAAGTTTTGCTTTTTGGAACTTTCTGGAATTTTTTTTTTGAATATTTTTGATTCGCGGTTGGTTGAATCCGCAGATGCGGAACCTGCGGATATGGAGGGCCGACTGTATGTGTATTTTTCCCTTCAATCTTGGGTCCTCTCCCAGAAGCATGGGAGTTTGAGGGTTCAGCACAGTATCCTTGCTGTTCCTAGTAGCACCCTCTTCTTGACTGAGGTCTGAGATGTTGTCCTCGGGATCTATTGAAGCCATTCTCCTAGTCTGGGTGCCACAGCTCAATCCGCTCCTATCACAACCAGGATTACTCTGGCTTTAACTTTCCACATCCTTTTGATCTGCTCTTTCAAGCCCTGCTATTTCTCCAGCTTCTCATATTTTTTTCTTCCTGATGTCACTGTCCTTCGGGATTGCGACTTCAATTACTATTGCTTTCTTCTGTCCCTGGTCCAATCTTACTATGTCTAGTTGGTTGGCCAGTACCTGCTCATCAGTCTGCATATGGAATCCCAAGGGATCTTAGCTCTGTCGCTCTCCACTACCTTCTCGGGTGTTTCCCATTTGGACTTGGCAGCGTCCAATCCATACTCAATGCAGATGTTCCTGTGCGCTTGGTTGTGCCACTTAGTGTATGCTGTCCCTGCCTGCATTTTTACTGTGTTACTATATGCTGGATGCTTTCACTGGATTCCTTGCACAGTCTGCGTCTTGGGTCTTGTCTGGTGTGAAAGAGCCCTGCTTCTACTCTCTTGAGCTCAGCACCTGTTCTTGTGCAGCCATGAGTGCAGTCCTGTTCCCCCAGCTCTGCCGTTTCCAGCCATTGGTTGGAACTTCTTATGTCAGCCATATACAGAGAGAGAGAACATGAGTTGAAGAGTCCTTTAAAGTGAGTCCATAGGAGGTGGAATCAGTTCAGTGTTGGATGAGTGAAGTTACCCACTCGTGTCTGATGTTTGAGAGCTAATAACTAGTTATATAACTAAGTCTTCATGATTGGGACAAGTATTGGTACTGATACTGATTTATTACTGCCACTTGTACCAAAATACAGCAAAAAGCTTGTCTTGCATATTGTTTGTACAGATGAGATCATTACACAGTGCTTTGAGGTAGAACGATGCAAAACAGTAACAGTGCAGAATAAACTGTAGCAGCTACAGAGTACGTCCAGTGCAGGGAAACCACAAATTATGAGATAGATTGTGAGGCCAAAAGTCCATTTTATTCTTCAAGAGTCTGATTACAATGGGATAGAAACTGTCCTTTTGTCAGGTGGTATATGCTTTCAGGCTGTTATATCTTCTGCCTGATGGGATAAGGGAGAAGACAGAGCATCCAGGATTAGTGTGGTCTTTGATTATGTTGGCTGCTTTACTGAGGCATCGAGAAGTGTAGACGGAGTCCAGAGATTTGGAGACTAGTCCCTGCTGTGTGCTGAGCTATGTCAACAGTTCTCTGCAGTTTCTTGTGGTCATGTACAGAGTGGCTGCCAAACCAAGCTGTTATGCATCTAGATATAATGGTTTCTATGGTGTATTATTGTTAAGAGTCGACGGCGACGTGCTGAATTTTTTTTAGCCTCCTGGAGGTGTTGGTCAGCTCTCTTTTCTGTGATATCAACATAGTTGGACCAGGACAGGCTAAAGTGATGTTAATTCTTGTGAAGCTGAAGCTCTCCACCCTCTTCACCTCAACCCCGTTTATGCAGACAGCAGCATGTGCACAACCCCACCTTCTAAAGTTAACGACCAGCCCTTTCGTTTTGTTAACATCGAGGGAAAAGTTGTTGGCTTGACACCATGCCACTCTAATTTTTTACGGTCAACAGGTTCAGTTGTTGTTCAGACTAAACACCAGAAAGGGGAATAAATGCGAGCTTTGACCATGGAAGGGCTATGGGTGCCTGATGAGGTGATGTTTGAGTATCTTGGAAACTGCTGATCTTCTGAGATTTTCATGCACAACGGTCTCTAGAGTTCACAGAGAATGGAGCAAAAAACAAAAAAAAATCCAAATGAGCGGCAATTCTGTGGATGAAAATGCCTTGTTAATGAGATAAGTCTGAAGCCAGAAGATGACAGCAACTCAAGCAACTATGTGTATTAAAAGTGTTGTGCAGAAGAGCGTCCCTGAACATACTAACTTTGAAGTGAATAGGCTACAGCAACAGAAGCCCATACGGGGTTCCACTACTGTACCTAATAAAGTGGCCACTGAATGTATAGCAGAGTCCACCGTCTGTGAAATAAGTCTATGGTGAAAAATCATTAGTGTGTAGAGTTTAACCTGTCATAGAAGAAGTGATGCTTAACTTGCAGCACTTTTGAGCATCTTTTTAACAAAACCTCTGGGTGCATAAAGGGGTGAAACCATTCTAACCTCTACCCTGGTCAGCAATTGATGAGCTTTGTTTTGACAGTTTTATCTCTTCATTGGCTCTGGACTTTGCTGTCATGTGCTGCACTTAATACCCATTTGGTCGTGAGCTTCCTTTCTGAGCAGGAGTAGTCCAAGTAGTGAAGTGATTCCCTCGGTTCAGTTTGCTGGGAATTTATCGCAATTTGGTACAACTAAATTGCCTTTACCCTCCAGAGGCCATTACAAAAAAAAAAGCAGAGCCTGTGCTATTGTTGTGGGACTAAATTTATGAAAAGACCAGCCAGGGTAAGAATTCTTTCTCAGAAGGATGTTGCTGAGTGTTTTTACAGCACCCCGGTAGTTTTATCATTACTGATCCAGTCCTTCAGTTCAAGATTGTTTAGTTAACTAAATTGAATTCACAAGCTGCTGATGTGCTTAGATCTTCAAGCATCCAATGAAGCCAGCCTTCTGGATTACTTGGTCAATCCCACTGTACTTTCTGATTTTAGTAGCTGTAATTAGTATTTATATTTTGTTCTAGTCATAAACAAATTAATATGTGAGCTGCAATAATGCTTATTGGAAGGCATGGTAGCATAACACTTAACATAGCCAGTGATCACCGGTCGCTGATTGGGGTTCGATTCCCACTGTTGGCTGTACGGAGTTTGTGATAATTGTTTGCCATATCTAACGATAACAGGAAACCAGTGCGGGAGAGTTCTTAAAGTAGAAAGGCTGTTCCACTCTCAACCTCTCAACCTCAGAAGTCTGGGTCCAGTGATACAAGTAGGGTTTTCCTTGGTTAAAGGTGGATGACCAGAACTTCTTCTGTGCCTTGTCATGCCCTTCGCTCTCCACAAAGTGTTTCAGAATTCATTAAATAATGAATTATTTAAATGAACAGGAATGCTTAATCAACCAATATATATAAGATTACTCAAATAGTACTGAAATAATAAATACACAACACTCCTCCCTACTTAGCTATAAACTCTAACTCAATAGAGAATGCAACTCACCTATATGTATACACATTGTACTACTGTATATACAACTACTATATGCAGGCATCCGCAGCTTAGTAAAATTTAAATTGTTCCATTCTGGCCAAAAGATTTCAACACTGTGGGGGCTTTCTCAATCTTGTGCGTAACATCTTTCCTGACAAGGGAGGTCACTCTGCTCGGCAGGTGAGACTTGTGGCTCTGAATCAATCTCAGGTTCTGGGGTCCTCCTCCATGACGGTTGTAGGAGTTGGTTCCGAGACTGCAGCAAGTTGTTCTGACAGCTCTGGACACCTTTCTTCTCCTTTTCTCTCTCTGGTTCTACTTTGATCCCTTTCTTTTTCTTTCTCAAGCTCCTTCTCTCCTTCACATATTTCTGTTTCATGTCCACATTCTTTCTCTCCATCTCTTTCCTCCTATTTCTTCTTCTAGTCTCCATATCTTGACCTTGGCATGGTCCATTTAGTTTGGTAGAATATATTCTTGTTAATCCTTCTGTTGCTCCCTTTACAATCTGATATCTCCTCTTGGGTTCCTCGTCTACATCTTCTGATGAATCCTCTGTTTTCAAATCTCCATTGACTCCTTTCATTTTGGCCTTCCATTCATCCAGCTGGGCTTTGGTCTTTGCATCTACTTTTACAAACAGATCTTTGACTCTCACTTGAAGTCATGTAATAACCTTAATGCACGCAGAGTAGAGTCTGGTTCTGGTTAACCTGTAATGAATTATTTAAGCAAACAAGAGTGCTTAATCAACCTCTATATACACACACACACACACACACACATACACACACACAAAATTATTCAAATATTACTGACATATTAAATACACAACACTTCCAGTCCACCAGAGCTTACTTGGCATGCTAGGACAGGACTCTGTCACCAGGATAAGAGACCCTCCAACTACCATCACCACTTGTTGAAGCAGTGTACTGGGGTGTGACCACTGTCACATGCCAAACAGCTACTGAAGCTGATGGTCCAGTGGGAACCAAAGGAGAGTGAGCTGCCCCAGATTGGACACCCCTTCACCAGAGATGCAACTCCTCCTTGGATGACCAACACACCCTAAAGAGTTTGTATGTTCTCTCCATGGCCACGTGGGTTTCCTCTCAGTGCTCCAGTTTCCTCCCACAGTCCAAAGCCAAGCGGGTTGGGGTTAGTAGGTTGTGGGCATGCTACATTGGCACCTGAAGTATGGCAACACTTGCTGGCTGCCCTTTGGACAGTGTTGATTGTTGATGCAAAAGGTATATTTCACTGTAAGTTTTGATGTGTCAATGTTCAAATCTTCATCTTCATCTTTATCTTCACACACTACTGGATGATCATGAAGACTCTAAGCTTTCAGAGGCATATCTGTCACAGTTTTTATTCTCTCTTGAGATATGGGTGTTGCTATCAAAACTATTTGTTTTATAATAAACACATAGAGGTTCCGGAGATGCTGGAATTCACGGCAACACACACTAAATGCTGGTAGTCTCAGTCGGTCAGTTGGTATCAATGGAGAAGAATAAATAGTCAACATTTTGGGCCGAGACCCTTTGTCAAATGAAATTTAGTTGCTATTGCTGTTTGTGGGAGCTTGCTGTATATAAATTCGCTGCCTTACCTCTTGGATTAAAGCACTGACCATGCTTAGAAAGTATTTCAATGGCTGCCAAGTGGTTTCAAAGTTCAAAATTCAAAGTAGATTTATGATCGAAATATGAATATGTCACCTGATCTGACCGAGATTCATTTTCTTGTGCGTAATTCACAGTAATAGAAAGAAACGCAAAAGGAACCAATGAAAAATGACACACAAATACTGATAAGCAACCAATGTGCAAAAAGTTTTAAGTCCAAAGTACATTTGTTATCAAAGAATGTGTACATTACACAGCCTTGAGATTCATCTCCTTACGGGCAGCCACAAAACAATAAAAAGAAGACCGTTGATCACCCAATGTGCAGAGAGAAAAATATACACATCATGCCTTTAAAAGAAAGAACCCATATAAAAATAAACCTTCATACAGAGAAAAAAAAGCAAGCAAATAACATTCTGAAACTAAGTCCACTCAAGAGTCCCATAGTTTAGCGCAGAGCCGAATAAACCTCGTGCAGCAGCGATCTGAACCTCGGACCCCGACACACTGACCTTTTCAATCTGGCCCAGCGCCTAAATCAATGACCAAACACCAGGCTTAGTTGCCTCGATACCCTCTGGGGCTGGACCTCACCCTCTCGATTTGGCCTATAACTGACCTTTCCGATTTGGCACGACGTTTGAGTCTCTGTCCGAACATCGGGTTCAGTCTCTTCAATACGATCTGGGGGCTGGACCTTGCCGCCTCGATTCAGCCTGTGACCGAACCTTCCAACTCGGCATGGTGCTTAAGTCTCTGTCCGAACATCGGGTTCAATCAAATCAGTACACTGGTTCCCGAACTTCACCGCCTCGATTCAGCCTTTGGCATGGCGCTTAAATCAATCAAACCTCAGGTCCTCCTCAGTCTCAAAAGAAGACAAACTGTGCAAATACAAAAATAATAATACAGTAATAATAAAAAATAAAGAAGTGATAAAAAATATTGAGAACAGGTGTTACAGAGTTCTAGAAAGTGAGTCCATAGTTTGAAGAATCAGTTCAGTGGTGAGGTGAGTGAAGAAGCCTGAATAACTGTTCCTGAACCTGGTAGTGTAGAACCCAAGGCTCCTATACCTCCTTTCCGATGGAAGCTGCAAGAAAAGAGCATGGCCTAGATGGTGGAGTCTTTCACGATGAATGCTGCTTTCTTGTTGTATCACTCCATGTAAGTACAATCAATGGTGGGGAGAGATTTTCCTGTGATCGATTGGACTGTACTTACTTAAGCCCCTCATCATGACAGCAGCTCACCAGAACCCTCTGTCCTGGGCCAGCCTTTCAACTTATCTCCACGTTTTACTGCGTCGAAGATCCTTCCTCTCCCAGGGATGAGGTTTCTCTTGGCATTTCTGTAGCTCTGGATTTTTATGCTAGCCAGATGCTCAATACCCATCCTTTCGCAGGCAGGCTTGGAACCGTCCTTGTACTGAGCTATCTACATTAGCTTTTGTAGGCATTTCCATTCAGAATGAGAATCAGAATTGGTTTATTATCACTGGCACGTGATATGAAATTTGTTAACTTAGCAGCAGCAGTTCAATGCAGTACATAATCTAGCAGAGAGAAAAAAGAATAAATAGAATAAAACATAATAATAATAAATAAACAAGTAAATCAATTATGTATATTGAATAGATTTTTTTAAATGTGCAAACACAGAAATACTGTATATTAAAAAAAGTGAGGTAATGTCCAAAGCTTCAATGTCCATTTATGAATTGGATGGCAGAGGGGAAGAAGCTGTTCCTGAATCACTGAGTGTGTGCCTTCAGGTTCTGTACCTCCTTCCTGATGGTAGCAGTGAGAAAAGAGCATGCCCTGGGTGCTGCAGGTCCTTAATACCCAGGATAAGTGGTGCAATGCTTCCATTGCCAAGATACCATGCCCTGAGATCTCTCATCCTAATTTGTACATCTTTGGAAGCGTGGAAGAAAACCGGAGCATCTGGATGAAGCCCACATGGTCACAGGGAGAAGGTGCAAACTCCTTACAGACAGCAGCGGGAATCAAAGCTCAATCTTATAGCTGGTGCTGTAAAGTGTTAATGTCAATTGCTACACTACCATGCCTCCAGGACTGGAAAGGAAGAGGGACAGAAGCCAGAAGCTCCTCACAATAAAATTGGGTAGCTTCTCATAAAAAAATGTAGTGAATGCAAGATAGTTACTGTACATACAAATTTTAGTGTATAAACCAGCATTCAGCCAATTAGAACTTGATTGTCACCAAACATGATTGACAGAGGAATTATCCAATCATCTCCAGCGATCTCCCAATAACTACTCTTCTATTTAAGGTCTGCTCAAGTTCGATCTACTGTCTGCAAAAGGAATTGTAATCCCTTTGCCAGTTGGTTGCTGAGTAACTCCATTACCAGGTAGCCAATTGAATTCATGTTATGGAAACTTCAGAGAGAGAAAAAAAATATAGAACAAATTAAGGAGACCTCAGATGCAAAGTCAAAGAAAAGAAGATTGAGTTAAACAGCAAGCAATTTAGATCCATTTCTCGTTCATCATGTCCCCTCAGCATAAACATGTTCCGCATCATTACTAGCACTTGTCATCAGAACCTCCATATAATACATCAATGCAGCTGTGATAATATACTATTTATTATTCTCTTCTGTCTGCATTATGTCCTATTCATTCTTCCTTCCGCAGGATCTAATCAATCCTTAAAACCTGTTTAAGGAATTATCTCTCCTGCAAATAAGGAGAGATTGCTTTGTTTGAATCCTGCTGTTTGTTGGCTGCTGTTTACCATACTGTTTAATACTATTTGTACCTTTTCTTCATACAGAAAAAAGGCTCTGCTTCCCTCTCCTTGTTCAGATGTGCGTCTTTGCCTTTTCTTGAGAAGCTCTCCAGCTCTCCTGCACCATTTCAATTGCTGAGAGTCCTTTTCCAGCATGACTGAATCTTATTAAGTTGTTCTCTGGACTCCCAGCTCATTACTCAAATACCTGAACCTGCCCCCAAAGTTGCAGCATGATGGAAAGGCCCAATTTACAAAACCAAAAAAAAATAATCGATGAATATTTTTATACCGCTCGTTGCCTCTGGCTTTGGGGCAGTCCACACTTTCTCTCCAGGATGGCTTTGGCAATGAGAAGCACAGAATGTGACCATTCTGGAACATTGTGTTAAAGAGTCTAGTTCTGCACCCCCAACTGTTAGAACCCAACCTTGTATATCCATTGATATCATTAGCTCCCATGGGTAAGTTTTAGACACGACAAGGATAATCTGTGTTCATCTCTGTCCTGGTTTTTCCTTGCATTTTTCCTCTTTTCCTTCTACTGTTCCTTTACATCTATGTCAAATAATGTTCTTCACCAAGTAATTTCCATAGGATTCCCTTCAATGATAGTTCGGGAACTAGAGGGCACAGATTTAAAACCTCAGGCAGAAGGTACCAGATAGTACTTAGGGACCTGTTGGTTACGAGAGAGATGGACAGAGGGTGCAACAGCCTTGAGTGTGGCTGCATCACAATTAATGTGGAGAATAGAACAAATTGGCAGCTGAATCGCACATAGGGAGCGGACTGTGTACAGTCAGAGAGGTGAGCCCTTCACAGTGCCTTTGCAGCTAACAACATTCTCACACTAGAGGATGGTGTTACAAATGCACAGGTGCTGAACACTGCAATAAGAGAGCATAAGAATGAACTTATTGACGGATGCTGACTCTTGAGATCTATCACAGGCTCACTAATAGGCAGCCTCACAGAAAGGTGTTCCGAGCACAGCAGAAGTGCAGAAATTGAAAGATTCTCTCAATCCCCTTTAAATAGCAAGTTGCAAGTTTGACATAAGGAACCAAAGGACAGGACAAACAGTGACTGTTGTGGCATAAAAGCTTCATCCGATATTGCAGTTTGGTGAATTCTGAATCCATGCCTTATGTGGATTAAGATATATAAGAGGACAGCACGGTAGCATAGCAGTTAGCACAATCTCCTTATAGCCTCAGCTATATGATCAGGAGTTTGATTCCCACTGCTGCCTAGCAGGAGTTTGTATGCTCTTCCTGTGAGCTAGTGGGTAATTTTAAACTGTGGAATTCAGTACCTAAATCTATAAGGCATGCAGACTGAGTTGACATTTTTAAGTACCAACTCAAAATCTATTTATTTAACCTCGCTTTTAACTAACATCATTTTGTCTTTTATTTTTGTGTTTGTGTTTTACCTCATTGTAAAGCACCTTAAACTATAATAATACTCATTATTATTGTTATTATTGTATTTTTATTTTTTTCTTAGCTCAAGCTGGTAAAACCAGAAGTACAGGCATAGCCAAGCACATTCATTTCTCAATTGTTAGGAACTTTCAGATTATTCCAGTGATATTTAGTAAAATGGAATTAGTAAAATGTAGATTTACGTAAATATTGCTGTGTAGGCCTAATTGTTTAGTGCCATTATGTAGCGCCTTTCGGATGAACCAGTTGTAGGTATTACTATTAGGACAATGTATACCCTGGTCATGTTCCAAATTCTTTCCATTTGCTCTTTTAATTCAGCATATTTCTGGTGCTTTTCACATATTGATTTCTGTGTGTTATGTGTGTTTGAAATGGCTATATCTATTAAGCAAGTTGCTCTTGCTTGTTTATTCTATAATATTATATCAGAAAGGTTATTATGGATTGTCCTATCTGTAATAATGAATTGGTTGTAATATAATTTGTTGGACTCTGACTCTAAAATGGGATCTGGCTTGTATTTATAGTAAGGTATGGTGTCTTGTATGAGTTTGTATTTTAAAGCAAGATTATGTTGAATGATGTTAGCCACTTGATTGTACCTGTGTAAGTAATCAGTTGAGTTAAATAGCTGCAGGATCCTGTAATGTCTTTGATTGTTTCTAGGTTCTCTTGGCATTTTCTGCATTTATCATCTTGTATTTGTTGTTTTTTATTACATATATATTTTTCATAATTTTTTGTGTTGACCACCTGGTCTTGTATTACACAAAGAACCACACACCCCCATCATTTCTAGGAAGAGGTCTCCATCTCTGAGCCAGGTGTTTGACATTTCCTTGTCCACATCTGGCCTGCTCAGATCATGGGGATGTCTTCCATAGAGTGTCATGCTCTTCCTTTAGTAAACTTTTCTTTTATAGTGATAATTTCTTCAATTTTCTGGGTTGTGCTTTCATTTAAGTTTGGTGGCGTGTACTTCTTATCAAATTGCATCTGCTCATGTGGAGTGCTATATCCTGTTTTTGTGACAAAAATATTCTCTTAGATGTTTTTGATCTGACTGTTGTGTGAATTTTTAAAGTCTGTTACTCCTCTTCCTCCATCTGTCCTAGGTAGTGTTAATCTAAGGGTGTTCGAGTCTACACAGTGTCTTCTAAAATATCTCAGTCCAAAACTGATCTGGAAAATTTACAAAGAAAAATGAGAACTGAAATAAACTTTCCAGATCAGTTTCGGACCAAGATGTTATGCCAAAGAATACATTAATATGGGCATAGCGAAAGTGTCTGTTGCCTTTGATATATTTTTACTCGAGTTGTATTTGGTAGATTTCTTTGAAGTAAATTCTGTTGAACGTTTTCCCTTTATCTCACTGTGATCTATTTTCTTTGCTTGTGATATCCCAGATACTTAAATGCCTCATTGTTATTATTATTATTAAGTTGCTAAACAAGCAGAGTTTTATATATGAGCTGGCTTACGGTCAGGAACCACGATGGAAATGAATGGTAGTGGATTGTGCCAGAGACCTTCATCCATCACCAGACCCAAACATGACAATATTTCAAAATCAGAGGTCGGCAGTGAAAGCTCCAAGTCAGAAACAGGGCCAGCACCATGTGAATGCAATTGGTACACATTCCTACTACAGACACACTTGGGAGACAATGTGTAATGTTTGTCAGAGAAAGGAAAGTGATGCAGAGGTATCTTGGTCCAGACCTCGGAATGGCTAAACTGAATGTTGCCACCAGTGTAATCCTGACCTATAGAGTATTGGAATTGGAAATGGAATTAGTTGATTATTGTCAAATGTACTGAGATATAGTGTCTTGTGTACTGCAGATCAAATAATCACACAGTGCATTGAGATAGATAGTACAAGATAAAACTATAACAGAAAGCATAATCAAGTGTAACAGCAGCAGGGAACGTGCAGTGCAGGTAAGCGACTATGGGCAAGATGATGTTGAGGTAGATTGTGAGGTCAAATGGTGTGTGTGTGTGTGTATGTGTGTGTGTGTGAGAGAGAGAGAGAGAATGAATTTAGATTAATCAGTTGTGCAAAGCAATGACACATCTAGAAGAAATGAACCTGGAACTGTACATCACAGGAACAGGCCCTTTTGGCCACAATGTCTGTGCCGAGCATGATAAAATGAATTTAAACTCTTCTCTTTATGGATCACAAACCCTCCTTAGCCATTCTAAACCCTCACTTGGAGAGACCAAACATGGCAAAGTCTAGAAAGCAAAAATGGGTGATTCTGTTATCTAATCTGATTACACAGTTGAATCATTCTTCCAAACAAAATACAACCATTTTTATTTTTATCCAGGGTTTTGCATGAAGAGTTTATGTGTTATGAGAGTACAAAATTTATACAAAATTTACTTCAGATTTACACAAAGGTGCTTTCCAGTACCTGCTAGAAATATTGCTGAGACAACACAACAATGTGTTTATAAGTGCAATATCAGAGGTTGGACCAACTCTGATTAATGTCCAAATATGGACATGCAACCATTTTACAACAGAATATTCATTCTAATTACAGTTCACTGCTGTCTGTACTGCACACAACATTCATCCCGGTTGGATGAATCTTTACACATAGAATATGGGGTCCAAAAGTAGAGGGCATTGGTTTAACAAGAAAAGGGAAGGTTTAAAAGGGATTTGAATGGTAAATTATTCATACAGACAATGATGTCCATGAGGGAAAAACTGTCAAAGGAAGCGGTAGGGGCAGGTATTTGGACAGGTACATGGATAGGGAAGGCTTACAGGGTTATGGGCCAAACCATGTGATTTCTAACTCGCAGGCAAATGTCAAAAGGTGAACCCGCGTAAGGCATCAAGTCCTGACGGTGTGCCTAGCCAGGTACTGAAAATCTGAGCAGAACGCACAAAATGCTGGAGAAGCTCATCAGATCAAGCAGTGTCTATGGAAATGAAAAAACAGTTGACATTTCAGGGTGAGAGCCTTCTTCAAAACATATTCCAACTAACTGGCTGGAGTGTTCAGGACATCTTCAATACTCACTGCTGCAGTCTGACGTCCCCGTCTGCTTCAAAAGGGCAGCAGTCATGCTGGTGCCCAAGAAGAGCAGGGCGAGCTGTCTCTACAACTATCACCCGGTAGCACTCACATTACTATGATGAAGTCCTTCAAGAAGTTTGCAATGGCTAGAATTAACCCCTGTCAGCTCAAACACCAGCTGTAAGTTCTTCAAAGACACCAACATTGTTGATAGAATCTCAGATGGTGATGAGCAGATGTGCAGGAATGGGATAATCAGCTGATTGAGCAGTGTCACTACAACAATCACGCACTCAATGACAGCAAGACCAAGGAACTGATTGCAGACTTGAGGAAGGGACAGTCAAGAGAACATGGACCATTCCTCATTGAGGGGTCAGTGGTGGAGAAGAAAGCAGCTTTAAGTTCCTGGGTGTCACCATCTCTGAGGATATATCCTGGACCCAGCAATGACTGATGCAATGACAAAGAGAAGGCATCCAGTGATTCTAATTTGTTTGGAGTTTGAGGAGATTTGATATATATCACCAAAGAGACTTATAAATTTCTATAGATGTATAGTTGTGAGCATTCCAACTGGTTGCATCACCGTCTGATATGGAGGCTCCAATGCACAGGATCACAAGGGACAACTGAAGGTTGTAGATTCAGTCAGCTCCATCACAGGAACAACATCCCCACCCTCGAGCGCATTCTCTAGAGGCAGTGCCATATGTAGCGGTTAGCACAATGCTTTGAAGCACCGGAGATACAGGTTCAATTCCCGCCACTGTCTGTAAGGAGCAGGTAGGATCTTCCTGTGACCACGTGGGTTTCCTCCGGCTGCTCCGGTTTCCTCCCACAGTCCAAAGATGTACCGGTTTGTAGGTTAATAGGTTATTGTAAATTGTCCTGTGATTAGGCTAAGGTTAAGTCGGGGTTTTCTGGGCAGTGTGGCTCAAAAAGCCTGAAGGGCCTAGTCTATGCTGTGTCTCAATAACTAAAGAAGACAATGTTTATCATCAAGGACCTTCACCAATCAGGCCATGCCATTACTGCCATCGGGGAAGGAGGTACAGGAGCCTGAAGACCCACTCAGTGATTAGGAACAGCGTCTTTCCCCCTTCTGAACACATGATCACTACCTCACTATTTTTTGCACTAATTTTATATTTTGTAATTTATTGTAATTTTATGTACAGCTGCTGCAAAGCAACAAATTTTATGTTATATAAGACAGTGATATTAAACCTCATTCTGATTCTGATTCTGATTCTGAACGCAGGCAAGTGGGACTAGCTTAGTTAGGTAACCTAGTCAATAAGGATGATTTAGGCCTGAAGGCCTGTTCTCCATGTTGTATATTGAATTGAATTGACTTTATTTCTTACATCCTTCACATACTTGCGTAAAAAATCTTTACGTTATGTCTCCATCTAAATGTGCAATGTGCAATCATAATAATTTATAATGACTAGAACAGTCACTGTAATATAGAGTACACTCAAGTCAGCATAAGTTCATCAGTTGGGTGGCCTAGTGGAAGAAGCTGTCCCGGAGCCTGTTGGGCCTGGCTTTTTGCTGAGGTACTGCTTCCCAGATGGTAGCAGCTGGAATAGATTGTGGTTGGGATGGCTTGGGTCTCCAATGATCCTACAGGCCTTTTTTACATACCTGTCCTTGTAAATGTCCTGAATCGTGGGAAGTTCACAACTACAGATGTGTTGGGCTGTCTGCAGCACTCTCTGCAGAGTCCTGTGATTAAGAGAGGAACAATTCCTATACCAGGCAGTGATGCAGCCAGTCAGGGTGCTCTCAACTGTGCCCCTGTAGAAACTCTGACTCAACAATATCTTGGCATTTTGAATGTGAAGTTATTTGAACTTTGTCTATTGCACAAATATTGACAAAGATGCAAAAGATCACTAAAATACTGCAGATGCCAGTAACCCTGTGTTAAAACCAGTAAACACACACAAGAGAACTCAGCAGGCCAGGCAGCATCCATGGAAAAACCGGCTGTACTTTTTACCATAGATGCTGCCTAGCCTGCTGAGTTCCTCCAGCATTTTGTATGTGTTGCTTTGGATTTCTAGCATCTGCAGGTTTTCTCTTGCTTTTAAAAACAGTAAATGCTGAAAATTCTCAGAAGTTCAGGATTCATCTCAGGAAAAAGAAACAGGATCAATGTTTCAAAACAAAGACTCTTTGTGAAAGTCTGTAAACAAACAGATCTGCAGATGCTGGAAAATCTTGAGGAACACACATATAGTCTCAGCCCAAAATGTCATTGTTCCACACAAAACTTTGTTTTTCTTTTTACAGAAATTGTCGAACTTCCCAAATATTTTCTAATTTTACTAAGATCAAAAAAATTTTATGTCGATATGTCACAGTTACAAACACAAGAGTTTCTGCAGATGCTGGAAAACCAGAGTAGCGCACAGAGGAATTCCACAGGTCAGGAAGCATCTCCTGAGAGGAATAAACAGTTGATGGTTTGGGCTGAGACCATGTGTCATGTCAGTCACTCTAGGTTGCAGAGCAAGACCAACAGGTCCACCCCTACAGACACAGAACTGGCCAGTATGAGTAATTCAATGAGTTTATACCAATTTTGACAGAAAGATAATGATTGCTTTCTAATCCTTTTTGACAGACATTGTAAATGAATTGAAGTTTAGTACATGAGATCATGCCTGAAAGTCCCATTCAAGGGCTGAAGCAACACACACAAAATGCTGGTGGAACGCAGCAGGCCAGGCAGCATCTATAGGAAGAAGTGTAGTTGGCGTTACGGGCCAAGACCCTTCGTCAGGACTAACTGATAGTAAGAGATTTGAAAATGGGAGGGGGAAGGGGCAAATCCGAAATGATAGGAGAAGACAGGAGCGGGAGGGATGAAGCTAAGAGCTGGAAAGTTGATTGGCAAAAGGGGTACAGAGCTGGAGAAGGGAAAGGATCATGGGACGGGAGGCCTAGGGAGAAAGAAAGAGGGACGGGAGCACCAGAGGGAGATGGAGAACAGGCAAAGAGTGATTGTGAGAGTGGCAGAGAGAGAGAGAGAGAGAGAGAGAGAGAAATAAATACACAAATAAATAAATAGATAGATAGATAGATAGATAGATAGATAGATAAGGGATGGGGTAAGAAGGGGTGGAGGGGCATTAACGGAATTTAGAGAAATCAACGTTCATGCCATCAGGTTGGAGGCTACCCAGGCGGAATATAAGGTGTTGCTCCTCCAACCTAAGCATGGCTTCATCTTGACAGTAGAGGAGGCCATGGATAGATTCGGGGCTGATATTATTTCCTGCAACCCTTGATATTCCTGAAGAGTCAGATTATGTGCTGTATTTCAGACCATGTCTGTTTGGCCCCTTTGCAAGGTACAACAGCATTAAATGTTCATTAATTGCCCTCACCCATTTTTCCTCCAAACAAGCAGCCCACAATGTCTCCTTCCTTTAAGTGTGTGTTGTTCCTTAAAAACCAGTTTCTTAAGGTGATCGGAGGTAAGTCATCAATCAACTGTTAGGTAACAGCTTGCCCCAGTACTGTACAATGCTGGCATGAAGATAAACGAGATCATGATTGTTAGAATCTAGAACAGAAAAAGTGGAACACTGAAGGAACTTAGTGGGTCAAGCAGATACTGTGAAAAAAAGTATGAATGCAGTGTCTCAACCCAAAATGACGACCTACATCTTTTGCCTCCACAGACGCTGCTTGACACACTGGGTTCTTTCAGTGTTCTTATCCTTTGTTGTGGTAGAATTCCATTATCAATGCAGAGTTCAATGCCTCCCAGGCTACGAACCACTGGAGATTGTTGCTGCTCAGCTTGGAGGAGACATTTGAGACGTTGTATTTGAACAAATTCCTGAGTCTCATCATAGTGGCTCATTA
The DNA here is from genome assembly GCF_030144855.1 of Hypanus sabinus. Lineage (NCBI taxonomy): Eukaryota > Metazoa > Chordata > Chondrichthyes > Myliobatiformes > Dasyatidae > Hypanus > Hypanus sabinus. Next base: position 26,404,606 of record NC_082718.1, read on the forward strand.
GAAAAAAAAGATGGGGAGCAAGTCAGGCAAAACAAATAAGTGAACTCAGGAAAGCCAATGAGCAAGTATGGCAGACAAGGGTGGAATACTTGTGAGCAAGTGCTTGTCTGAGGTCAGAAATCAACAAGCTATGACATCATGTATATTTTGGATCAAGAAATAGCTAAAATGTCATGATTAACACATAGTTTAGACAGACACTATGCCATAACTGTCCCCACCCTCCACACCATTGAATATATTTAGAAGGAGTGGGCCACAGGAAAGCAACGTACAACATCAAGGACCTCCAACATCCAGGCCTTATACTTTTTCCACTATTACCATCAGGTAGGAGGTACAGATATCACTCTACAACACTCAGGCTCTTGAACCAGTATGGATAACTACTCACCTCAACTTTGAACTGATCCTGCAAACTACAGACTCGCTTTCAAGGACACGACAGCTCAGGTCCACGGTAATATTTTTTTTATGCTTGCATAATTTGTCTTCTTTTGCACAATGATTGTCAGTTTTTTTTATGTATAGTTTTCGTAAATCCTATCATTTATTTATTGTCTTGTAAATGCCTGAAAGAAAATTAATCTCAGGGTAGTATATGGTGAATTATACATACTTAGATAATAAATTGACTTTGATTTTGACTTTGAATGTCTAATGGCCATTGAAATACTTTTCTGAAGGTTCAGAGTGTTATATTTCTGTATAAACAGATAAATGAGTCATATGTGATATTGTCATGTGTGTGGTGTAAGCTCACACATATGAGATATTGACAGTTTTCAATAAAGAGCAGACTCTTGTTCTGAAGTTCCCATTGTCTCTTACACATCATTACAGATAGGTCAGACCACCTCAGCATAGACAGCACAGAAGCATAGTGGTTAGCTTAATGCTTTATGGCACCGGCTGTAATGTTAGGGTTCAATTCCCACTGTTGTCTGTAGGGATTTTGTACGTTCTCCCCATGACAGTGTGGGGTTTCCTCTGGGTGCTCCGGTTTCCTCCCACAGTCCAAAGACATATGGGTTAGGGTTAGTAAGTTGTGGGCATGCTATGTTGGGTGCCAGAAGCATAGTGCTACTTGCATTCTCCCAGCACTTCCTCGGACTATGTTCGTCATTGCTGCTAACAACACATTTCACTGTATTTTTTGATGTCTTCTTCTTAAGCCCATCAGCCTACTGGAACATAGCCTGCCAACAGAAGCTCACCAGAATCATCTGTCCTGGACTGATGCTCAATCGGCCCTGAGGCATCTGCTTTCACTACACAAATTCATGCATCTTCTAGGCATAGATCCTTCCTCCCCCAGGGGTGAGATCTATGGAGCTTCTATGGGTGTTTCTGGAACCCTGGGTTTTAACAGGACGAGGTTGCCAGCCCCATGCCCAACCCTTCTCCTGTCATAGCTAGGCTTGGGCCCAACCGTGGTGGAGTTTGTGATGTACATGTGACAAATAAAGTTAATCTTTATCTTCTTAAACAAGGATAGCTCATGTAGCATCTCCCAATATGCAACAATAACAGAGGATACATGCTTTGCTGACTCCGGGGTCTGTCCTACAGCCTATGTGACAGATGCAGCTTGCTTTCTTACTGGGCATAGGCACGCCAGTGAGCACCACAGATTTGCAGTTCGCAGCTGAAAAGCGCACACCTGGGATTTGTCCAAGGCTGACATGGTTGACAACCAAGACCGACTCAGCCATTGTCAGGTCAGGCTGCAACACTGAGACATAATCTGTCATCCACTTTTTTCTGACAGCCCTTTGCTGGATGTCAGCTGTGGTTCAGCTTGTGGAAGCCGCTGCTCTAAGTTAGAGGATTGTAGGTTCAAGTCCCATTTCGGAGCCTGAGCCCAAATTTCAAATATTCAGCACTCAAATGTGCTGCTGTTAAGTGGAGAAAGATACTGTCACTAGTACAGATGTCCAAATCATCTCCTTTTACAGGCTGTGGCTCCTCTATATTTCAGGCCAAATAAAAAGTCTTGACCAGAAACATTAACTGTCTGTTTCCCCCCACACGTACAGGAGATTCTGCAGATGGAAAAGAAAGATTAGCTTTATTTTTACCATGTATTTTTACCATTTTTACCTGCAGTTGTACAAGGCCTTGGTGAGACCACACCTGGAGTATTGTGTGCAGTTTTGGTCCCCTAATCTGAAGAAAAACATTTTTGACATAAAGGGAGTACAGAGAAGGTTCACCAGATTGATTCCTGGGATAGCAGGACTTTCATATGAAGAAAGACTGGATCGACTGGGCTTATATTCGCTGGAATTTAGAAGATTGAGGGGGGATCTTATTGAAACGTATAAAATTCTAAAGGGATTGGACAGGCTAGATGCAGGAAGATTGTTCCCAATGTTGGGGAAGTCCAGAATGAGGGGTCACAGTTTAAGGATAAAGGGGAAGCCTCTAAGGACTGAGATGAGGAGAAACTTCTTCACACAGAGAGTGGTGAATCTCTGGAATTCTCTGCCACAGGAAACAGTTGAGGCCAGTTCATTGGCTATATTTAAGAGGGAGTTAGATATGGCCCTTTTGGCTAAAGGGATCAGGGGGTATGGAGAGAAGGCAGGTACAGAGTCCTGAGTTGGATGATCAGCCATGATCATACTGAATGGCGGTGCAGGCTCGAAGGGCCGAATGGCCTACTCCTGCACCTATTTTCTATGTTTCTATGCAGGTACCTCAAAACATATAATGAAATGCATCGTTTGTGTCAATGACTACACAGTCCAAGGATGTGCTGGGGACAGCCTGCAAGTGTCACCGTGCCTCCAGTGCCAACATAGTATGCCCATAACTTCCTAACCCATACCTCTTTGGTAAGAGGGAACTGGATCACCTAGAGGAAACCCATTTAGTCACGGGGAGAATGTACAAACTCCTTACAGAATCAAGGCCAGGTCACAGCTGAGCAACTGAATTTGATTCTTCTACCTCTCCTGGGCTGTTCCACAGGAGAGATGGCAAAATCATGTATTTATGTATGTGTGATATTAAAAATTAAATATTAGATTTATTTGTCACTTGTACATCAAAATATAGAAACATACAGTGAAATCCACCATTTGCGTCAACAATAAACACAGCCTAAGGATGTGCTGTGGGCAGCACACAAGTGTCATCGTGCTTCCAGTGCTAACTTAGCATGCCCACAATTTACTAACCTGTACATCATTGGAATGTGGGTGCAAACCAGAGCACCTCGTGGGAAACCAGGCCGTCACAGGGACAACATACAAACTCCTTACAGACAACGGCAGGAATTGAGCCCCGATAATTAGAGTTGTAGAGCATTATGCCACCATGCTGCCACAAGTCTGTGTGCATGTGCAAAAGTCTGAGCAAAAAGCCTGGTCTCCTGTTATCTTGGACCTCATATCAGTGGACAAAGTGTACAAGTACCACTCCATGTTAAAAGAACTGGTGTAAGAACACTTACATCCCTCAGATCTGGAGTGCAAGGAAGAGTAGAAATGCACCAGTGTCCACACAATTAAGTAATAATCTCTCGTTCACTACAAAGACCAAGAGGAAAGTCATTCAGGCTTTGGAGAGAAAAAAAGAAAATTCTTTCTGCTTATGAAGAAAATTCCAAGGTGGGGCAAATTGATGCAAAGATCAAAGTTCAAAGTAAATTAATTATCAAAGTATGTCTATGTCACCATACACCACCTTGAGATTTATTTTCTTGCAGGCATTCATACTAGAACAAAGAAATACAATAGAATCAATGAAAAGGTACTTGCAAACAAAGACTGAGAAACAACCGATGTGCAAAAGAAGACAAACTGTGCAAACACAACAACAACAAAATAATAATAACAATAAATATTGAATAAATAGTACTGAGAAAGAGTTGTAGAACCCTTGGAAGTGAGTACATAGATTGAGTTCAGTGACCAGTTCAGTTTTGTGTTGAGTGAAGATGTCTATGCTGGTTCAAAAGCCTAATGGTTGAAGGGTAGTGGCTGTTCCTGAACACGAATCTTGCAATAGTTTTCTCCATATTGTCCTGGCCAATGTTTATCTTGCAAACAGCAACATTAAAACGGTTAACACAGTAAGAAGAAGAAGGATCCTGAAGAAGTGTCTTGGCCCGGAGTATCAACTGTTTGTTCATTTCCATGGATGCTGCCTGACCTGTTGAGTTCCTCCAGCATTTTGTGTATGTTGCTTTGGATTTACAGCATCTGCAGAATTTCTTGAGTTTATTAGTTAACACAATATGCTGAGTGTGGGAAATTCATCCATCAAGGGCTTTTAAGCTTTTGAATTATGTGCCCCAGAGAGCTGTGGGTGATGCCTTCAAATAAGTTCAAAGTGTAGATAAACAGATTTTTGCACTAGATGGAAACCCAGAGTAATGGAGATCAGAAAGAGAAATGGAAGCCGAGGCCAAGCTCAGATCTTATTCAATGCTGGGGAAGGGCCTCAGAAACTAAATGCAGGACTGGAAAGGGGTGTGGGCAAGTACAGGCAATGGCCTGGGTCAAGCACAATTTGGTCCATTAATGGGATTGTTAACAGAAACAATAAGCAGATCACCTGAAAGCTGGCTGAGACAACAATCAGTTCAGGTTCATTTCTGAGGACTAGATCCAATGCAAGGGACCATGCAACTAAAAATCTGGGATGCTTCCTTTTGGAGTTGCCACACCATCAGGCAAATTACTCTAACTTAGAACCCAATCACCTGTGCTGCCCGGTCAGTGACGAAGTGGCGGAGCAGACTCAATGAGCCAATATCTTGAGGCAAGTCTGTGCCTATATCTTATGATGTTATAATATTTTCTGGCTTGGAGTTTAGCCCCAAGAGGAAATTAAGAGTCTGGAATGTTTTTTCAATTACTTTGACCCTCAGGGGGAGAATAGGGAAGTTCAGAGGTGCTGGGGGAATCAGTCTGTTCCGAGCATGGTTGGAGATTTGAAAAAAAAATTGCAGTCATTAACTTTGCAAGCTTGGAGGGGACTGAAGGAAGGGTAATCGTAGGGTGTGGGGAAAACAAAAAGGCAGTGATTTCCTCAGTCTTATATGCAGTGAAACTGTTTTCCTTCGGGTAGCCTCCACCCTCATGGCATGAACATTGACTTCTCTAAGCTCTGGTAATTATTCCCCTTCCTCCTCTTCTTTTTCCATTCCCTATTCTGGTTCCCCTCTCACCCCTCCTCCTCTTCCCAGCCTCTCACTTCACACCACTACCCCGCCTACCCACCTTCCCCCTCACCTTGTCTCACCTGCCAGGTTATACTCCTACCCCTCTCTCCACCTTCCAATTTTGGCTTCTTCCCCAATGAAGGGTCTCAGCCTGAAACATCAGCTGTTTATTTCCCTCCATAGATGCCGCCTAACTTTCTGAGTACCTTAACCTGTTTGTGTGTGTTGCAGTGGAACTCAGGCTCTTTTGAATATGAGAGGCATCATGTTTTGACACATCCTGCCTCACAGCCTTGAGTTCTGGGACCTCTCCCTGACCAGTGAGGATTTGCTACAGTGCTGCACCTGCTGTGAGTGGCCAGCTTGCACTGAAACAGCAGCCTCACACCACACACCTTTCAGCAAGAGAGGCAAAAAGACTTGGAGAGGCCCCAAAACTTTCATGAAGAGTTTGAAAGCGGTGGTTACCATTGAGGGTTTTCACTGTGCAGTATATGACAGTGATAAATAAACAAAACACAGGATAGCACACACTTGAGTTCAAGTTTATTGCCATCTGACTGCACCATGTAACATATATACACAACACATAAAACATAGTAATAGCACAAAAAGTTAATAAATATAATTCAAAATGCATGGGAAGTCCATAGCACAGGTAAACAGTATAGTATACAATGAAGAGCTGGCTGTCCTAGTGATGAGACCTCAGTGCTGGCAGGGTATTCATTAGTCTCACAGCCTGGAGCCATCCAGTTTCTGCAGCCATCCTGGATTCTCCTAATAGGAAAGGATTTTGAGGAGAAAATTTCACACAGAGAGTAAGTGTGTGCGTGTGTGCTTTTTATACGCATGGGGGCTTGTGTATATGTGTGTGTGTCTGTATGTGTATGTGGGTGCATATATGCATTGAAAGTGTATATTTGTGTGTGCTTGTATGTGTGTGGGGTGGGTGGGGATGTGTATGTGTGTCTGTGCATGTGTATTTGGCTGTGTGTCGGGGATATACGTTTGTATATCTGTGTGTGGGGGGGGCAGGGTTATAGTATATGTGCAGGTGAGCTGTGCATTTATGCTTTTGTGTGTCTTGAGAGGTGTGTGTGTGTGTGTGTGTGTGTGTGTGTGTGTGTGTGTGTGTGTGTGTGTGTGTGACTGAGGGAACCAGTGAGGGAGGAGTACCTATTTGCATGTACCTGTGTGTGTGTCTTTTTGTATCCGTGTATGTGTGGGGTATATGTGCATGCGTGTGTGTCGGTGTGCATGTATGTTTGTGTGTGTGTGCGCGCGCGTGCGGTTTGTATGTAAGACTGAGGAGGGTATTGGAAGTTAGTACATATTCTTGTCCTGCAACCGCTCGCTGGCAGAATCTGCAAGGTCTTCAGACACAGCGTGACCTTTGCGATCTCCCAAAAACAAGCAAATGAGGTGCAGCATTAATAACCAAAGAATTACTGCCAAGCTTCACTGAGCAGCAATCGCATGTGAGCAGACTTGCGTTTGACCTCTGGTTGTACATGACGAGGTTGAGTGAGTGGGGAGGGGGGGTGGTTGGTGAGGGGTGGGAGTCCAAAAGAAGTAGCGTGGGGTGGGGGGGGAGTGTAGAGGAGATGGTGGAATGAGAGGGCAATAAAGGAGCTGGATTGATGAAGGGGCGGAGGGAATGCTGTGACAAGTGCTTATCAGACACGAGAATAGGGCGAACCTTGCTGCAAAAGGCTTGGGGCTCTAAGCAGCTGCAGAGACCCTGCCTCTCCCTCTCTGTGTTTTTTTTTGTTCCTTAGCCTGTCTTGTTTACAATGGTCTCCGTGATCTCCGAGCTGCACTCACTCGAGAGCTGGAAAGTTCTGAGGTAGGCTCAGTCGGTGCTCTGGCACCCGACACTTATTGTTAAGAGAATGATTCTCTGGCGCCGCGCGTTAGAACTAGTTCCGCTGTCTCAATGCGAACGCCGCACAGTTGAAGTCTCTCCCGCTCTGTCTTCCCTCTTCTCCTCACCGCCAACCCCTGTGGCGAAGTGGCTTGCTTTCGTGATTGTAAATAACATCCCCCGCAGGCCAGGGGAATGGCTGGTGTTTCAGGAAAGCTCCGGGGGGACTGTGCCCCGTGCATTGTATACAATAGAAATGCTCCGTGTTGGGATTCTGATTTAAAACCACAGGGAAAGTTTCTTTGGAATGACGAAGAGAACATCAAGCGGAGACGGGTGCCTTTTCCCCTCAGCTCTCTGCGTCTGGCTCCGTGTAATTGGATTCAGCCACATTTTTTGTTGACTAAGCAATATGTGGGGTGGAGTGGAGGCGAGTTAAGGAGAAGGGTCGGGAGGGGGCATTTAAGCCGTGCCATTCTTTCTCTCTGATGAATGAGGATATTCAGCAGTCGTTCCCCCCCCCCCCCCCCCTTCACCAATCTCTCCTTGCACTGAAGCTTTCTCTGTGGGATCTGCAGCTGTGTCCAGTCCTGACCAGAATTTAACATGGGGAGGTAAATGTAAATAGGATGGGTGGGGGGGGGGGATTGGATTTCAACAAAGAGCGAGCTTCTCTGTCTGAATTAAATTCACGGCTTGCTATTTTCCTTTTGTTGTCCGCCGAGCTGTAGTAATCCTTTGTGCCACTGTAGTGCTTTTTTCCTGCTGTCTAAAGTAGATAATTCTTGAGGAGGTAGGTTTTAAAGGCTCCGTGTTTTTTTATATATGCATATATATATATATATCTCTGGAAGCAGCGGGAATACTTTGCAGACTGCTGTGCAATCCGGGCTCTTGCCGTTATAGTCAAGACTGAGATGCAAGCAGTCACTGGTCACATAGGAAAGGTTCCCCGTCAAAGGCTTTATTTACTCACTTCCCCCATTTTCTTCACATCTCCCCACCATCCATTCCCAATTTACCCCCTTTGTTCCCCCCACACTTGCTGTTTCTGCACTTAACCCCATGGATACCTCTACCCAGGCAACATTTGCTTATGCTGATGCTGACCGAGTTCCCCTTTGCCTCTGTCAGACAAGTCTCAAAGCAGAGATGATCCTTAAATACTCTATAGGATAAACGCCCTTTACACTATAGTCAGTAGTGCTTTTGGGGAATGTTTTCTAGGACACAGAAAGAGCTGTATAAAAGACACAGGAGATACTGCAGCTGCTGGAACTCCTGAACAACACACACACAGGAGGAACTCCTGGCAGCATCTATGGAGGGGAATAAGGTAGGCCTCAGTTAGTCTCGATAGACCATGGATTTGTGCCTTGGAAAGTTTCCAGGGCACAAACCTGGGCAAGGTTTTTATGGGAGACCAGCAGCTGCCCAAGCTGGAAGTCTCCCCTCTCCGCGCCACCGATGTTGTCCAAGGGAAGGGCATTAGGACCCATACAGCTTGGCACCAGGGTCGTCACAGAGCAATATGTGGTTAAGTGCCTTGCTCAAGGACACACAGCCTCAGCCAAGGCTCGAACTAGTGACCTTCAGGCCAAGCGCCAACACAGAGGGGAATAAACAGTTAGTGTTTAAGGCCAAGACCCTTCATCAGGACCTGAGGGTGCAGAGATTTGTCAGAATGCTGCCTGCATGTCTTATGAAGATAGGTTAAGCGAGCTAGGGCTTTTTCATTTTGGCGTGAAGGAGGTTGAGACTTGACAGAGCTGTACATGAGGATAAGAGGCATGGCTTGAGTGGATAGCCAGAGACATTTTCCCAGGGTGAAAATGGCTATTACAAGGTGGTATAATTTTAAGGTGATTGGAGGAAAGTAGAAAGGGGCTGTCAGAGGTAAGTTACATAGAGAGGTCAGTCATGGAATGCCAAAAGTGGTGGTAGAGGCAGATACATTCGGGACATTTAATAAACTGTTAGATAAGCACATGAATGATAGAAAATGGAGGGCTATGTTGGAGGGAAGGATTAGATTGATCTTGCAGTAGATTAAAAGGTCAGCACAATATCGGGGGCAAAGGGCCTGCTTGACCTGTTGAGTTCCATCGTCACTTGTGTGTGTTGCTTGAGGGTAATTGACAATAGGCGGAAGAAGTGCAGAGACATTATCTGTGAAGTTTTGGCCAGTGTATCAGTTAACATAGATGATGGAAAAATTGAAAGTAGACGATAGAAAAATGAAGGTCTATGAAGGGTTAGATTGATCTTAAGAGTAGGTTTAAAAAGATCGGCACAACATCGTGGACTAAAGGCCTGTACTGTGCTATGTTCAATGTTAACATTGCCTGGAACCAGATAGGCTGATCAATCCTGCCCTGCTCTTTGTGGGAGCTTGCTGAGCACAAACTGTTCACATCAGCACGGTGACTGGATTTTAGAGAGCTGTAGCAATGCAGCTGATAGAGCTGTTACTTCACAGCTACAGCGACTCCAGGTTCAATCCTGGTCTCCGGCACTGTTTGTGTAGAGTTTGCACATTCTCCCTATGGGTCTCCTCCAAGTAGCCTGGTTTCTTCCATCAATCCAAAAATATGTGAGTTGGTGGGCTACTTGGCCTCTGTAAGTTACTCTTACTGTGCAACTGAGTCGGCATCTCGGGGTAGTGAATGAGAATGTGGAGAAATAAAATGGGATTCATGTGGGATTGTGGTCAATGGATTCTTGATAGCTAGCACAAACTTGTTGGGTTGAAGGGCCTTTTTCAGTGCTGTATGATGCTGTAGTATAGTGGTTAGCACTGATCTTTACAGCGCCAAAGGTCAGGGTTCAATTCCTGCCATGATCTGCAAGGAGTTTATACGTTCTTCCTATGATGATGTGAGTTTCCTTTGGGTGCTCCGGTTTCTTTCCGTATTCCAAAGATATACGATTAGAGTTAGTAAGTGCTAGGTTGGACCTGGAAGTGTACCAGCAACAGTGGGCTGCCCCAGAACAATCTTCACTGATTTGATTTGATGCAAATGATGCATTTCACTGTGTATTTTGATATTTCAATGTACACGTGACAAAGATAATCTAATCTAATCTTAATCTATGGTATACTGAAACTGTTTGTTTCTGAATGGGTTTGGCAGGGTAATTGCTCTGAGTATTTTTCCCACCGTGGAGCTGTGTACAACCAAGGAGTCCAGTTTCAGGATAAGCCCATTTAAGGCACAGATGAGAATCAGTCCATTTCCTCAGGGAATTTTGGGAATTCCCTCTTCTAAAATTCAGTGTAGTTTGTAGTATTGAATATATGCAAAAATGAAATATTGAAGTTTTAAAATTATAAAGGAATGGAGGCCATAATCAGATTAGTCACGGTCCTATTGAAATGTACAGTAGGCTCAAGGGTGCCCTAGGCTCAGGCCCAATATGTTCTGCTTCTGCTTGTATTTCTTATACATGATTGGCTGTAGAATATTTTCAGATATCATAAGAACATAACCGGTTCTACAAATGTTTGTATATAAATATGTCAAACTTTATTCTTTGACCTGCACTACATCCAACTTTTATCACTCATCTGAATATAACAGTTTTACTTAACATAACAATTCCTCTTTACACCTGCTAATATTTGTCTGAAGAGTGGTGAAATTACCTGATCTCTAGGTAGTCCTCAATGCATGATCTGGTTGATAGATCATTGAGTTAGACAGCAAGGAAACAGGCCCTTTGGTCCAACTTCTCCATGACAGTCAAGATGTCTGTCGAAGACAGCCCCATTGCCTGCGTTTGGCCGTACCTCCAACTTTATCAGGTATTGGTCAGATCACATTTATAGTATTGTGAGCAGCTTTGGGCCCCTTATCTAAGATAGTTGTGCTTGTATTGGAGAGCTTGCAGGGGAGGTTTTTTTTGAAAATGATCTCAAAAAAAGGGTTAATGTATGGGGAGCATTAGATGGTGCTAGGCCTGTACTCACTCAAGTTTATAAGAATGATGGTCTATCTGATGGAAACCTACCAAATATTGAAAGGCCAAGTTAGAGTGAATGTGGAGAGGATGTTTCCAATAGTAGAGAGTCTACTAGTTCCAATAGTAGAGATTCTGAGAGCACAGCATCAGAATGTAAGGATGTCCCTTTTAGAACAGAGATGATGAGAAATTTCTCTAACCAGTGGGTCATGAATATGTGGATTTCATTGCCAGGTTGTGGAGATTGATGGGTACTTGATTAGCAAGGGATCAATGGCTACTGGGAGAAAACAAGAGAATGGGGTTGAGAGGGGAAATATATCAGCTACAATCGAATGGTGGAGCAGACTTGATGGGCAGAATGGCCTGTGTCTGCTCCTATGTTTTAAAGTCTTAATGTTTCCTACGCACATTCCTGTTCAAATGTTTTAAGCATTTTAATTGTACCTGCATCTACCTCCTCCATTGGCAAGTCATTCCCTGTACCCAACACCCTCTGAGTGAAATACCTATTCCTCAGATTTGCCCTCTCACTTTAAACCCATGCCCTCTATTTTAGGTTCACCTACCTTGGGAATTTGCTTCAGCCCTTTGTCAGTTCCACCTATCACCTCACAGCTTCTTGCATCGTTCTCTCCTTCCCCTTCCCTCGCCTTCTTATCATGCTTCTCCTGGACCCACCCATCACCCACCATCTCTTTCTCAACTCTCTCCCCCAACCTTTTTCTACTGACTATCACTACCCCTCCACCTTTTCCTTTCCAGTCATGATGAAGGGTCTCAACCCAAAACATCGACTGTCTATTTCTCTCGTAGGTGCTGACTGACCCACTGAGTTCCTCCAGCATCTTGTGTGTTGCTCTAAATTTCCTGCAGCTGCAGTCTTTCTGGTGTCTATTCCTGTGCTAAATGTTCCACGTTCTGCATTCCGGACAGGTAGAGACACAAGACTGAAGATGCTGGAATACAGAGCAACAACAGAAATTCTGGAGGAATTTAGCAGACAAAGCAACATATGTCAAAGAAGGAGGATAGTCAGCGTTTCTGGTCAAGATCCTGTATTAGGACTTCCACAGATGCTGCCTGGCCCGTTGAATTCCTCCAGCAGTTTCCCTTCCACAGTGCTTGATGGCCATCAGGTCAGGGATTTGGCCAGATTGTGATATAGTTGGTTCACCCTACACTGCTTTTGGAGGGCTGCTGTGTGCCTGTAATACATGGCACTAATACCACCCTGACTGTGAGTGACCAAGGGGTAGGAGTGCCTGGTATTCACTGAGGAGGCTTTGAACATGACCTCATTTCTTAACCTCTTATCTGCTCGGTAATTGGAACCGATATAATTTAACTAGCTAACTGCTTGGTGTTGCAGTGATAGTCTGCTCCCTTTGTAGCTTTTGTATTGAATGTATCCCCACCATGCTTTTAAAGGGAAAGCTCTTGGATTCCAACCAAGCCACAAAGTATAGTGATATCTTTCCATGTCAGTAATGGTGTATGGTTTGAGGGAAGCTTGATGACAATGATATTCCCTGCAGCTCTAATGCTCTTGGATGACAGTTTTACTCATTTAGAAGCTGCAATGAACCATGGTTATGAAGTCTCTCTTCTGAATGTCAGTGCCATTGAAGATATTAAAGTATAACCTCACAGATGTTTAAACTACAGGGGACAAGAGAGGGTAGCATAGTTGTTAGCACAATCTCCTTACTTCGCCAGTGATCACCATTTGGGGGTTCGATTCCTGTTGCCGTCTGTAAAAAGTTTGTATGCTCTCCCCATGACCCTGTGGGCTTCCTTCGGGTGCTCCGGTTTCCTCCCACAATCTTAAGAGTTATGACAAGTTGTGGACATGCTATGTTGGCACCGGAAGCGTGGCAACACTTGCAAGCTGCTCTCAGGACGATCATTAAACTGCGTTAGTCGTCAATGCAAAACAACACATTTAACTGTATGTTTTGATGTTTCTATGTAGATGTGACAAATAAAGTTAGTCTTAGAAAAATTGGTGTTGAGGCCAAGTTTGGATCAGCATGAACTTAGCAGGCTGAAGGGGCAATTGCTTTTTGCTGTTGCTGGTCTGTGTACAGTATACACTGCACCGTTGTTGGTGAGAATGAGTCCTCATGCTGGTAGATGGTGTCCCAAACAAGAGGCTGGTGGGTGTCGCACCTTTATGATTGTTTTTAGTCTTAAATTCATACAAGTGATTGAAAGCTATTTCTTCATCAATGGTTGATGTCTTATGGATAATGGGAAAGTTTTGGTTACTCTTAGAGGCAGAGGGTAGAGCTACTATGAGGATATACTAAAGGGGCATATTACAAGGGTCATCACCAGTGAAGATACTGTAGGGATTTCAGCAAAGGGTGATATGGAAGGGCTAACAGAAGGAACTAGAGAGAAAGTGTGATGGAATGCGGCTAGGTTGTTGAATGAGAACATTGGAGCAACCCTCCCATAATGTTCCAGACAATCAGAGATTTAGGGCACGTGTCTCATTCAAAAGACATTGCTATTTGATTGGACCATCTTTGGTAAAAATGGCCTATAATTTGCAAATAAGTTGCTATTTTGGGGAAAAGCAATTACTTCTAAACAAAGTTTGCTGGACTTATCCACACAATAGAGGAGTCCACCTGGTGCCTGCCTGCTATAGGAGTGTGCGTGCTGCATCTTCATATTCCCTTCCTAACAACTTCGGCATAAGTCTATCTGTAGATCAGAGAAGGGCAGTCAGGAGCTGGTACTGACTTTGGGGAAAGGCACCATACACATCTCTGTGGTCCAGAAAGTAAGATTTATTACTTGGGGAATCCCACCACCAAGCGTATCTTTCCCTTCCCCCCCCCCCCCCAACCGGACTTCCTGCAGGGATCGCTCCCACATGACTCCCTTCTTCAATCGTTGATCTCCCTCCTGGTACTTATCCTTGCAAGCGTCACACCTGCACCTATACCTCCATCACTACCATTCAGGTACTTCACCTCTGAGTCTGTTGGGGTCATCTACTGTGTCTGGTGCTCCCAGTGTAATTCCCTGTATATCAGTGAGACCCGACATAGATCGAGAGGCCACTTTGTCGAGCACCTACGCTCTGTCCACCAGAAAAAACGGGATCTCCCAGTGGCCACTCATTTCAATTATACTTCCTCTTCCCATTCTGACATGTCCTCTTCCACGGGCTCCTCTACATTCAGGATGAGGTCACACTCAGCTTGGAGGAGCAACACCTTATATCCTACCTGGGGAGCCTCCAACCTGACGACATGAACATCGATTTCTTCAACCTGGTAATTGCTGTCCACCTCCCCCCACCCCACCCCATCAACATTCCCCATTCCCGTATCCCTCTCTCACATTATCTCCTCACCTGACCATCACCTCCTTCTGGTGGTGCTCCTTCTCTTTCTTGCGTAGTCTTCCACCCTCTCCTATCATATTCCCCATTCTCCAGCTCTTTATCTCTTTCACCAAGCAACTTCCCAGCTCTTTACTACACCTGCCCAGGCTTCACCTATCACCTACCACCTTGCTCTTCTTCCTCCCCTCCCCACCCCCCTACCCTCTTATACTGACTTCTCATATTTTTTTACAATCCTGATGCAAGGTTTTGGCCCAAAATATCGAATGTTTACTCTTTTCTATGGATGCTGCCTGGCCTGCTGAATTCCTCCAGCATTTTTTTGTGCGTTGCTTGAATTTCCGGCATCTACAGATTTTCTCGTCGAGGTGCTATTACAATTCTTTTTTCATTATTAGGCCAAGATTTTGTCCTAACTGCTATAGCTATTTTAGTCCTTGCACTCTAATCACAGGAAGTCGGTGTACTTGTACAGCAAGCAATTAAGAAAGCAATCAGTACATTGGCTTTAATTGCAAAATATTTGAGCAGAAGAGCAAGGATATCTAACTGCAATTATATAGATATCTGTTGAAAATGTCCCTGCAATATTATGTACCAACCTAAGGAAGGACACTGTAACAGTGTGTTACACGCAGCGCTGAAATAATGACACGGAGTCGGTAAACCGCAGTTAAAAAAGATTTTATTCGAACTTCGCGGCCTCGCTTTAAAGCCTCCCCGATCCCGCCCTCCCTGGGCGCGGATGCTGTAGGGGGCATGGATTCACAGTCCTGTCACATGCGCGGGCTTTTCCCTTTGTTGGTGAAGCAGACTTGGCGCCCTTTTGGGACTGGCCTTTATGCCGGCACGCTGGCTATTTGTGAGCCGGTTGGAGTGCGCTAGGAAGTGGGTCGCCACAACATACATGCAACACACACACAAAATGCTGGAGGAATCCAGCAGGTCAGGCAACATCTATGGAGGGAAATAAACAGTTGATGTTTTGGGCTGAGACCCTTCATCAAGATTCGCCCTGAAACGCTGTCTGTTTATTTCCCTCCATAGATGCTGCCTGACCTGCTGTTCCTCCAGCATTTTGTCAAGTCAATTCAAGTTACTTTTTATTGTCATTTCGACCATAACTGTACACAGTTACAGCACACAGTAAAAACGAGACATTTTTCAGGACCATGGTGCTACATGAAACAGTACAAAAGCTACACTGAACTATGTGAAAACAACACAGACAAAAAAAAAACTACACTAGACTGTTTGTTCCTATAATGCTGAGTGGACCTGTTCAGGCTCCTGTACCCCATCTCCGATGGTAGAAAGCATGTCTTGGGTTTTTTTTGAGACATCACCATTTGAAGACATCATGGATGCTGGGGAGGCGAATGCCCATGATGGAGCTGGCTGAATTTGTAACCCTCTGCAGCTTTTTCCATTTCCATGCAGTGGTGTCTCCAAAGCAGACAGTGATGCAACCAGTTAGAATCCTCTCTTTGGTGACATACCAAATCTCCTCAAACTCCTAATGAAATATAGCTGCCAATGTGCCTTCTTTGTAATTCCACCAATTTGATAGATCTTCAGAGACGTTGACACTCAGTAAGTTGAAGGGATTGTAATTGCATTTGCCTTGAAGTCGTGAGCTTGTGGTGCTGGTCTTTAGTTTGTAGCTGCCTCCATACCTCTGCTGGCCGCTCATTCCAGGCATCCACCACTCTTTGTGTCAATGAAGTTTTTAGCATATTGGTACTTTGACTGGCCAGTCAAAATAACGGATTGGCTATTTTTCCCAAAGGTATTACCTTTTTACCATCTAGACATTAGTGTATTTAGCCATTTTCTGTCCTAAAGGACTATGGTGTAGCGGTGTGCTACACGCAGCGCTAAAATTACGACACGGAGTCGGTAACTGCAGTCGAAGGAAAAACTTTATTTGAAATCCTCAGCCTCACTTTTAAGCCTCTCTCGACCTGCCCCCCGTGGCGCAGAGGCTCCAAAGCTCTGTGCTCGCAAACCCCCGTAGGCTATCTAATTGTGAGCCGGTTCGGATGTGCCAGGAAATGGGTCGCCACATAACCCCCCCCCCCCCCCCCAGAACCGGCGATACACCCCCCAATGTCCACAGTCTGGGCCAGAACCTGCTTGGGAGGTCGGCCTCTGCGCCGAGGTGCTGGAAACTCGGCCGGTTGCGCCAGGTCCACATGGGCCGATTTGAGGCGGTCCACCGTGAAAACCTCCTCTTTCCCCCCAACGTCCAGCATGAACGTGGACCCGTTGTTCCGGAGCACTATAAACGGCCCCTCGTATGGCCGCTGCAGCGGTGTGTGTCCGTCGGCGAGAGACATCTCATTCATTAAAGCCGATGGAGGTCTGTCGCCCAAGCCTTCCAGGTGCAGTAAACGGGCAGCCCGCTCGCGCCGTGAGAGTCCAAAAGTCCTGAGGAGCAGGGCTTTGAATTCCGTGTACTTGCCGTCTGCTGGGGGCGACTGTACGAACTCCGCGACCTGGGCCGAGGTGTGTCCTGGTCGAGGGAGCTCACCACGTAGTAGTAGCGGGTGTCTTCTGAGGTGATCCGGCGAACGTGGAATTGGGCTTCGGCTTGCTGGAACCATAGGTTCGGGCGCTGTGTCCAGAAACCCAGCAGTTTCAACGAAACCGCATGAACAGAGGCGGCGTCGGTCATTTCTGGTCCAAAAATCGTTTGGACCGTCGGGGTCACCAATTGTAGCGGTGTGCTACACGCAGCGCTGAAATTACGACACGGAGTCGGTAACTGCAGTCGAAGGAAAAACTCTATTCCAAATCCTCAGCCTCACTTTTAAGCCTCCTTCAACCTGCCCCCCCCGTGGCGCAGAGGCTCCAAAGCTCTGTGCTCGCAAACCCCCGTAGGCTATCTAATTGTGAGCCGGTTCGGATGTGCCAGGAAATGGGTCGCCACATTGGCTTAAAAATGTAAGAGAGACATTGATATATTTATAATTTTGGATGTTATTGGGATAAGGTATAAGGAAAACCCTGCTGCCACCCAGGACACATGAATGCCCTGCGCTGACCCCAGCCTACTTGACAACTCACAGACATCCTGTCATCCTGCACTGGCCACTTTGCATCTTTAATTCCTGTTTTTTCATATATTTATATGACTACTTGTTTTCTTATGTTAGTGCCATTGACATTATACTGCAACACATAAACATGCACCTCACACTTCATGTCAATCTACAGGCTACACCCCTCAGGGACTTGTGTTCGTATTATTTGGTGACTGTAAGTGCTGGATCATAACTATAGGTACTGTTTTTTACACCTTGGCCTATGAGGAACGATGTTTTGTTTAGCTGTATACACGTATATGGTTGAATGAGAATAAGCTTGAACTGGAATTGGTGCAGGAGCGAGCACTGTGGTTAAACATTCAGCCCATTTTGTGGCATCTATGTCACGGAGTTACACAGTTCAGAAACAAGTTGCCTACCTGAGCTGGTCCCATTTGCCTGCATTTAGCCCATATCCCTCTGAACCTTTCCTATCTATCCATGTACTTTTCAAGTGTTTTATTGAAATACAGCACAGAGAAGGCCCTTTTGGCCCCTCGAGCCATGCCACCCAGCAATCCCCCGATTTAATCCTAGCCTAATCAAGGAACAGTTTACAATGGCCAATTGACCTACTAACTGTTACATCTTTGGATTGTGGGAGGAAACTGGCTCACCTGGAGGAAACCCATGCGCTCACGGGGAGACCGTACAAACTCCTTATAGGCAGCAGTGGGAATTGAACCTGGTCACATGTACTGCGAAGTGTTGTGCTAACCACTACCCTACTGTGCCGTCTTTTAAATGTCATAATATTACCCACCTCCACCATTTGCTCTGGCAGCTTGTTCCATCTTCTGTTCGAAATGTCACTTCTCAAATTCCTTTTGGGCACCATGGTAGCGTAGGAGTAAGCACAAGGAGATGACAGCTCGGAGCATCGGAGTTCAGATTTCAATTCCGATATCACCTGTACCTCCTCCCAGACTGGAGGAGTCCATACCGCCCCGTGGACTGGCTGGGCTGTTCTCCAGGTCCTCTGGTTCCTTCCCACAGACCAAAGACATACCGGTTAGTAAGTTAATTGGTCATTGTAAATTGTCCCGTGATGAAATCGGGGTTTTCTTTGCGGTTTGGCTCAAAGGGCCAGAAGGGCCTAATCAGCACTATATCTAGAAATAAAAAAGATAAAAGCCTTCCCATCACTTAAAACTATGCCTAGTAGTTTTGTACTCCTGTATGCTGGGTAAAAGACTGTGACCATTCACTTTACCTATGGCCTTCATGTATTTATATCCTCTGTCTTGTGTTATTCCAATAGTGTAATCAGAATCCTAAGGACCCTGAACCTGAGGACCTCGTAACAGTGTACTGGACACCAGTATGAAGATGCTTGCAGTTCACATGTCTAATTACAGTATGCATTGTAAAGTAAACTCCTTCCCCTCTGCCATCAGATCTTGAAACAGTCCATGAACCCGTGAGCACTGCATTGTTATTCCTCTTTCGCACTATTTATTTATTTATTTGTCTTCTATGGTCATTTTTTTTAATGTCTTGCACTGTACTGCTGCCACAAAGCAACAGATTTCATGACATACGCTCTGTGGCAACTATATTAGGTACCGCCTGTACCAAATAAAGTGGCCTTCTCTGTGTACCTTTGTGATCTTCTGCTGCAGCCCATCCACTTCAAGAGTTGACGTTCTGTGCATTCAGAGATGGTACTCTGCAAACCATTGTTGTGAGGTGTGGTTATTTGAGTTATTTGAGTTATCGTGGCCTTCCTATCAGCTTGAACAAGCCTGGATATTCTCCTCGTTAACGAGCAGGAGGACAGGTGTACCTAATAAAATGGCCACTCAGTGAATATCAGTGATGGTGAACCTGATCTTGGTTAATAGACCTCAGTTCCTCACTCTTTCTCAAAATGTAACTACCTCCTTGCCAAATGCCATTGATCTAGCCTCTACAACCCTCAAACTGGGCACCGAAGCAAACTAACTCTTGAATTATCAAGCACAGGACTATCATAACAGGCAGTCTGGTTACTGCCCTCAGCACTCCTGAAGGGGCAGCTTCAAAGCCTTTGCCTTGCAAACATCAAAGGGGGAAAGAATCTTGCTCTCCACACCTAACTACTTAACATTTTGTTTATTATTGCAATAAAAATTAATTATATTAACATGACAAATGTTAAGTGAGAAAGGCAGGAGGGTTCCATCCATCTCAATATTAAATCATTCACGTTCAAGTTCTTTGTCATCGGTTGAAATCCCTTGGAGGGAATTGCATTTGCACCAGCCACTGATAATGAATGGAAGTTGAAATTTAAATTATGTAAATTAAGCGAAATAACAACTTCAATGTATTCAACGAACAAAACCTGTAACCTGATATCTTATTTTATGCAGAGAATATTTTATTCCTTCACAGTTTTATCATGAATTTCAATTTACGTACTCAAAGGTTTCCCTTACTTTTTCAAGTGATTAATATAATTAATTTATGGCGATGGCCATTTTCACTGCGGGCACAAGCTGCCAACTTTAAGCCACCTGTGAGATCTGGTTTTGCCAGGTGTCATTGAAACTGTGTTGTCCTCTCAGTTGGATTCCTCTTGTCATTCATGGAGTTATAGTGCACTACACCACAGCGTGATGCTCTCAGCCCATCTAGTCTGTGTTGAATTAATTTAAATTGGGCTGCAGTATTTACAGCAATTGTCCTCATTGATACCAAATGCTAGAGGATCTTGGCAGGTCTTGTAGTATCCATGGAAAGGAAAACTCAGTCAACGTTTCAGTCCTGATGAAGCATCTTGGCTCAAAGTGTCGACTGTTTACTTCTTTCCTTGGATATTGCCTGACCCGCTGCGTTCCTCCAGCATCTTGCACGTGTTACTCTGGATTTCCAGCATCTGCAGAACCTCTTGTGTTTATGATCCCCATCGAGACCTGCTCCTTCAGAACTCACATTAGAGTGTAAGTTATTCATTCAGTCTATGCTTCTTAAACAACTTTGGAAGTAGATAAAAGTATTTGGATTGAATTCTAGGATTCTAATACTTATGCACCTATTAGGGAAACAACAGTGCGACATTGTAATGGCTTGTGCCCCCCAGCACAATTGTCTATGTGTTCTCATAGCAGAAGAATTTGTAGACCACTGTTAAAAAAAATAGTTTGTGACAGTAATATTGGTTTTCATTTTGGATGCTTTGTGAGAGAAACTATTGCTGTCATGCCTGAGGGATGTGTGATTTTGGAATTATTGAATCATTTGGAGGCCATTCAGCCCACTGAGACTCATTCTAGCATAAACTGGTTCCACTCCTCTGCTCCTTCTCTCTGATGTATTTTGCCAGTGGGTTGAAGCTGCCAAGGGTGCCACGTTAGCATAATGTTTAGCATAACTTTATTACGGCATCGTTGATCATTGATTGGTGTTCAATTCCTGCCGCTGACTGAAAGGATATTGTACGTTCTTGTGGCTTTGTGTGTTTTCTCCTGGTTCTCCATTGTCCTCCCACATTCTGAAAGACATTCAGGTTAGGGTTAGGAAATTGTCAGCATGCTGCATTGGTGCTGGAAACGTGGTGACACTTGTCGGGCTGCACCCAGCACATGTTTGGACAGTGTTAGTTATTGAAGCAAACGATACATCTTATTGTACAGGAGTGCACCTAACAAAATGGCACAGGATTGGAACTTGCTGTGATCTTTTGCTCTGGCCCATCCATTTCAAGGTTTAAAATGCATGTTCAGAGATCTTCTTCTGCACACTACTGTTATAACACGTGGTTGCTGTCACCTTCCTGTCAGCTTGTCCATTCTCCTTTGACCTCTCTCTCATTAGGAAGACATTTTTACCCACAGGAATGCTGCTAACTGGATGTATTTTTTTGTTTTTTGCAGCAGTCTCTGTAAACTCTAGAGACTGTTGTGTGTGAAAATCCCAGGAGATCAGCAGCTTCTGAGATACTCAAATCACACTGTCTAACACCAACAGCCATTCTACAGTCAAAGTCACGACAATCGAACCTCTTGACAATGTCTGCATTCTTTTATGCATTGAGTTTCTGTCACGACTGGCTGATTAGATATTTGCGTTAGTGAGCAGTACCTAAGAAAGTGGCCACTGCATGTATGTTTTGATACGCATGTGAGAAATAAAGCTAATCTCTTTATAATTTGGAGGAGGACATTCAGCGCACTGAGACTTGTTCTAGCAAAAGCCAGCTGGTCCCATTCCTCTGTTCCATCCCTCTGATGCAGTTGCCCATGCATGGTGCACTGAAGCTGCCTTAAACACCACCAGCCAGAGCCACATGATGGTGGTAGTCCATAGCATGGATTAATTAATGAACCAAAGAAAGGCAGCAATGAAAGTGGAATTTTGTTTCATTAAGTAGAATTTGTTTTAGCAGCTGCAAGATACAGCGTGCATTGCAGGTTATCCCTGTAAGGACGAGGTACAGCTGACGAAACTACCTGGAGCGGGTTTTAAGCATCAGTGTCTCAGCATGCCGACAACATTCCATTATAGAAAGGAATCAGCTCATCTGTCGCACAGTTTTAAGTGGTTTATAATGGCATTTCAAATTGTTCTGCTCACTCACTTGTACTTTAGGGCAAGTGTACTTGCAGCTGAATTTATTTTGTGTTTGCTTCTCATTGAAGCAAAGCCTTTGAGAATTCCAGCAACAACTCTTGGGCCTGGCAGTAAGTAGTCTCTAGCATGGTCAAGTTTATGGCCTAACATCTGGATGCTTGGACCACTAATCCAGTGACAAATGTATGAATCCTAACATGGTAGCCAGGGAGCTTAAATTCAAGTAATTAAATAAATCATAATTAGAAAAAAAAGCCAACAGCAGTAATGATGAGCTTGGATTATCACAAAAGCCCATCTGGCAATGATGGGACATACAGAGAAATGAAGGTGAAAGTAAATTTATTATCGAAGGACGTGTATGTCTCCACAGAATACCTACAGACTCATTTTCTTGCAGGCATTCACAGGAGAGGAGAAGTACAATTCACAGGAGAAGAAAATCAATGAAAAAACAGCAAAGAATGAATTACAAATAATTGATGAACAAAAAAAAAACAAACTGCAAAAACAAATGCAAGAAATAATGAGAGAGATAATAAATGAGAACTTGAGTTTAGATTCCTTGAGAGTGAGTCCGTAGGTTGTGGAATCAGTTCAGTATTGAGGTGAGTGAAGTTATCCATTGAAAACTGTTGAGGAGAAACAGAAGTTGCTTTGAGCCGCACACTCCATTGATGTTAAGTTAATGTTTCTGACCAAGATCCTTCATCAGGATGAATGAAGTGTCTCAGCCCAAAGGGTCAACTATTTATTCCTCTCCATAGATGCTGCCTGACCTGCCACATTCCTCCAGCATTTTGTGTGTGCTGCTCTGAATTTCCTGCATCTGAAAAATGTCTTGTGTTTAAAAGATGCTTTGAGAAATTGAAAGATGTAGAGTGAATGAATTTCAGAAAATATAAGAATCAGATTATCTTTGCAAAATATGGTTTAGATCTGTCAAGGTGCAAGGAATGTTACATCGGACTTTCTATAAAAGTAGTTTTTTTTATGAATAGTGAGCAGGGATGTAAGTGGTCTCTAGAGGTTATAAGTATGTTTCCAAAACAGGCAGACAGATGTAACTGTGTAAATTTTGAGACAATGAACACTAAGGCAGGAATGAGAAATAGCAGCATATACTAGAATGGAAAGAGTCCAGCCAGATCGCAAGTTTGTTTGATGGTGTAGAGCATATGTCACAGCCCAATTTAACCTCAGCTTTTGTTTCTGTTCATTTCGACATCAATGGCAACAAATTTTTGGGGAGATTTCATGATTAAGCCATGCAACACTGAACGGATTCCACAATCCATGGACTCACTTTTAAGGACTCTACAATTCATGTTTTCAGTGTTTATTGTTTATTTATTTTTTAATTTTTTTCTCAGCTCAAGCTACTACAACCTAAGGTACAGGCATAGTCAAGCACACTAATTTCTTAATTGCTAGGAACTTCTGGACTATTCTAGTGGTGTTTAGTATTGTGGCTTTCTGAAGATCTACATAAATATTGCTGTGAAGACCTAATACGTTAATGCTATTGTGTAGTGACTTTGGGATAATACCAGTTGTAAACATGACTACTGAGACAATGTATACCCTGTTCATGTTCCATAATCTTTCAATTTCCTCTTTTAATTCAGCATATTTCTGTTGTTTTTCACATTGATTTCTGTAAGTTGTGTGTGTTTGGAATGGCTATATCTATTAAGTAAGCTGTTCTTGCTTGTTTATCCTGAAATATTATATCTGGATGGTTATTATGGATTGTCCTATCTGTTATAATAGATCAATCATAGTATAATGTATTTATTATTAATATTAGTTATTATTGCTCTTACTACTTTTTGTATTTGCACAGTATGTTGTCTTTTGTACATTTGTTATTTTTCCGTTTCTGTCATGTGAAGTTTTTCATTGATTCTATTGTCTTTCTCTCTATTAACTGTAAATGCCCACAAGTTAGAGGCCATTCTAGTTAGAGGCCGCCCTCTCTATCTATTTACTCCTGTCACTGCATTGCACTGTGCATACTTTAAAACACATGTTGGAATGTTGTTTACATTGTAAATAGATGCTGGTATTTATTAACATTTTATTCCATATCCATCCTTTAAACTTTAGCCTTCGTAAATGGCCTGCGTCGTTGTGAGCATTTATACCTGTGCATCGGTGTGTCTGTGTCGCTCTGCAATTCACCGCCAATACGCTAGTTGGCGGTGGGGTTTCTGTGCCACTGTGCAGAGTTTCTTCGTGTACTTCAAACAATGGCAACTGAAACTGAGCACATTATGTTGGAGTTGGAGCTAATAAATGTTGAACAAGGGTTACTTTTATTGAAATTACTGTAACGCAGAAAAGGGAGATGTCAGAGGAGATGGTGTGTACGACCATTGAACGATTGAGGCAGTAGGAGGGTAAATTTTCTGTGCTTGTCCGGCCACTGAGAGACGTGGACGAGGAAATGCGTTTCAAATATTTTTGGATGTCAGCAGGTAGATTTGACGATTTGGTTCATCATCTCCAACCATTTATTTGACATCAGTGTACGCACGGTATGCCTATAGACAGGAGGAACCAGGCATCACTGCCTCTTATGGAAATTCCACCATCTCGGATCGCAAGACCCTGCAGCGGATGGTAAGGTCAGCTGAGAAGATCATCGGGGTTTCTCTTCCTGCTATTACGGACATTTACACCACACGCTGCATTCACAAAGCAAACAGCATTATGAAGGACCCCACGCACCCCTCAGATAAACTCTTCTCCCTCCTGCCATCTGGAAAAAGGCTCCGAAGCATTCAGGCTCTCATGACCAGACTATGTAACAGTTTCTTCCCCCAAGCTATCAGACTCCTCAATACCCAGAGCCTGGACTGACACCTTACTGCCCTATTGGCTTGTTTATTATTTATTGTAATGCCTGCACTGTTTTGTGCAATTTACACAGTCCTGGGTAGGTCTGTAGTCTAGTGTAGTTTTTTTCTATGTTCTTTACGTAGTTCAGTCTAGTTTTTGTAGTGCGTCATGTAACACCATGGTCCTGAAAAAAACGTTGTCTCATTTTTACTATGTACTGTACCAACAATTATGGTCGAAATGACAATAAAAGTGACTTGACTTGAAATGCGATGCTACCAAGCGGACCAAACACAGTTGTTGCGGTCTGCGTTGCCGCGACGCGGTTATATTTTTGGAGAGGTGTGCGTCAGGCTGCGGTGTATGTTACGCGGCTACGCCGTACCTACAGCGTTCATTGATGCAGAAGTATAAATCAGCCTTAAGACCTTGGCTGCTCCTTTGACCCCACAGATGCTCCCTGACTGGCTGAGGTCTTCCAGTCGCAATCAATCTGCTGGAGGGAGTCAGCGAGGCAAACAGCATCTGTGGGAGGAAAAGAACTGCCTAATTTGGAGTATTGTGTGCAGTTTCTGTCATCTACCTACAGGAAAAATGTAAATACGGTTGAAAGAATGAAAGAGAAATGTTACAAGGATGTTGCCAGGTCTGGAGGACCTGAATTATAAGGAAAGACTGTATAGGTTAGGACTGTATTCCCTAGAATGTAGAAGACTGAGAGGAGATTTGATAGAGGTATACAAAATTATGAGGGGTATGAATAGGATTAATGAATGCAGGCTTTTTCCACTGAAGTTGGGGAGGACTGCAACCTGAGGTAAAGGGTGAAAGGTGAAAAATTTAAGGGGAACATGAGGGAAAACTTCTGCACTGTTGCCAGCGCAAGTGGTGCATGCGAGCTCAATTTCAATACTTTAGAGCAGTTTGGATAGGTACACGGATGATAGGGATGTGGAGGGCTATGGTCCTGGTACAGGTCGATGGGAGTAGGCAATTTAAATGGTTTTGGCATGGACTAGAGGGGCTGAAGGGCCCGTTTCTGTGCTTTGCTTCTCTGTGGCTCTATGCTGTATTCAGGTTGAAACCCTGCTTCTTCCAGCGGTTTATATCCTACCCCAAGTCTCTTGCCACTCCAGTCAGCACAAGTAGAACTTTGAGCTCAGCAAGTCAAAGTTCAAGGAACATTTATTATGAAAGAATGTATAAATTATGCAACCTTGATATTTGTTTGCTTACAGGCAGCCACAAAGCCTGGAACCCGAAAGAACCTAAACAGCAAAATCAAGCAACACACGATTAACTGTTCTTTTAGACCCCTCCCCCTCTATCCAGTACCCACATCACTATATAGCACTGTAGACACTTTAAACCACATTTTAACACTGACCTTTGGGGCTATACTTTTGCCAAAAACATTAAAGAAAAATAAGTGGAATCGTGTAAAGCAGGGTAAGATAAACACTACAGCAAGGCTATGAACTGAGTTTTGCATAATCTGACAATGGGGAAGTATGAATGCAATGGAGGGAATGGCCTCCTATACAATGAACTGCCACAAATACCAATTTTTAGGTATCACATCTTTTAATTCACCCTTCCCCCCACTTCTCTTCTCCTCACCTACCTATCACCTCCTTCTGATGCCCCTCCTTCTTCATGCTCTCCCATGGTACATTCTATTCTCCTAGCACATTCCTTTTTCTTTAGCTCTTCTTCCGCCTATCACTTCCCAGCTTCTCTCCTTGTCCCCCACCCAACTGGTCCCACCTATCACCTGCCAGCATGTACTCCTTTCCCTCCCCCACCTTCTTATTCCGGCTTCTTCCCCCTTCCTTTCCTGTCCTGATGAAGAGTCTTGGCCTGAAATGTCAACTGTTTATTCCTCTCCATAGATGCTGCCTGACCCGTTGAGTTCCTCTAGCATTTCAAAGTAAATTTATTACCAAAGTGTATGTATATATATATATAATATGTGTGTCACCATATATAACTGTGAGATTCATTTTCTTGTGGGCAATCACAGCAAGTACAAGAAACACAATAGAAGCAATGAAATACCACTCCCAACTGGATGGACAAACAACCAAGCAACACAAGCAAAATGCTGGAGAACTCAGTAGGCCAGGCAGCATCTATGGAAAAAAGTACATTTCGGGCCGAGACCCTTCGGCAGGACAGCTGAAGTGTTTCGGCCTGAAATGTCGACTGTACATTTTTCCATAGATGCTGCCTGGCTTGCTGAGTTCCTCCAGCATTTTATGTATGTTGCTTTGGAATTCCAGCATCTGCAGAGTTTCTCTTGTTTTGATTGGACAAACAACCATTGTACCCAAAAACAACCAACTGTGTAAGTACAAATGAAAGGGGGAAGAAAAGAAATAATAATAATACATGAATGAGCAATAATATCGAGAATTTGAAATGGAGAGTCCTTGAAAGTGAACTCAAAGGTTCTGGGAACAGAGATCGGTCGAGTGAAGTTCTTTCCTCTGGATCAAGAGTCTGATGGTTGAGGTGTAATAACTGCTTTTGAACCTTTGAACCTAGTGATATGAGTCATGAGGCTTCTGTACTTTCATCTTGATGGCAGCAGAGAGAAGAGGGCATGGACTGGATGGGGGGCTGTCCTTGATGATGGAAGCTGCTTTCCTGCAACAGCTCTCTGTTTTGATGTACTCAGTGTTGAGGAGGGTTTTACCCGTGATGGACGGGGTTGTGTCCACTGCTTTTTGTAGACTCTCTTGTACAAGGGCATTGGTGTTTCCAGACCAGGTTGTGATGCCATCTGTCAATATACTCTCTGCCACACATCTGTAGAAGACTTTTCAAAGTATTAGATGACATGCTGAAAACTTCTAAGAAAGTAGAGGTGCTGCCATGCTTTTATTATAATAGCACCTGTGTTCTATCCAGGACAGGTGCTCTGAAATTATTACACCGAGGAATTTAAAGCTGCTGACCTTCTCCACCTCTGATCCTTTGATAAGGATTGGATCATGAAGCTCCAGTTTCCTCCTCCTGAAGTCAACATTCATCTTCTAACTGATTTTAAGAGGGAGGCTGTTGCTGTGGCATCACAGCCAGATTTTCAACCTCCCTCCCATATGCTGACTTTGTCACCACCTTTGATTTGGCATTTTGTGTGTGGTTCAATCCATTCACTTCGCTGCAGTAGTTTATGCATCACTTTGTACAGTTACACTCATTTATGGAGGAACCTTTCATGCATCCCTTTTGGGATTGGGTTTGTTTAATAAAATAAATTTTCAGAGCTGCACTGATTATATTGTCTAGTCAAACATTTGTAGTTCATTTGTTCAGATATTCTGGAAGCAACACAAAGTCAGAGAAGGTGCTTGCACACCTGCTTCACTAGGAACAGCTTACAATATCGTCAACCTCATAAACATTTCCCATCCATTTCACTGATTCCTTTTTGATGAATGCAGTGCATTCCAGACCATCCTCCCTTGTTCTATTGTCCATCAACCAGCTGTCATCCAAGCTTAAGGAGCAGAGTCGATGGGCTGAATGACCTCATCCTGCTCCTGTGTTATTTCTTATGACACAAAGGTTGGTGATGTTATGGATAGTGTAGAAGGTTTTGGGACACTGGTGGGATGCAGAGATGGGCTGAGAAGTGACAAATGGAGTTCAATCCAGAAATGAGTCAAGTGATTCACTTTGGAAGGTCAAGCTTGAAGGCAGAGCATGGAGTGAAAAGCCTGATTCTTAGTGTGGAGGAACAAAAAGATCTTGCACCTATAGCCATCGATCCCCCAAAATTGCCATGCCAATTGATAAAGTGGTTAAGGAGGCATATGATGTGTTGGTCCTCATTAGTCAGGAGATTGAGTTCAAGGGCCATGAGGTAATGTTGCAGCTCTTGAAAACCCTGGTTAGACCACACCTGGAATATTGTATTTCAGTTCCTGTTGCCTCATTATGTGGAAGCTTTAGAGAGGGTGCAGAAGAGATTTACCAGGATGCTGCCTGGTTTAGAGAGAATGCCTTATGACGAAAGGTTGCTTGAGCGAGGGTTTGTCTCTTTGGAGTAAAAGAATTACTTGATACAGGTGTACAAGATGATAAGAGGGATAGATCGAGTGGATAGCCAGAGACTTTTTGCAAGTTGTAAGTAAGTAATATGAGGGGACATAATTTTAAAGTGGTTGGAGGAAAGTATAGGGGTGACGTAAGTGGTGCATATCTTGCACAAAGAGTGGTGGGTGTATGGATCATACTATGAAAGGTGGTGGTACAGAAAGATACATTGTGGTTATTTGAGAGATCCCTACATACACAAGTGGATGAAAGAAAAATGGAGGATGATGTGGAAGAGAAGGTTGAATTGTTCTTGGAATAGGTTAAAAAGTCGACACAACATTGTGAGCCGATGGGTCTATTCTGTGCTGTAATAGTCTATGATCTGTATTCTTGCTGCTAACGTCCCATGTCCTGTTAATCCAACATTCCTGTGCTCAGTGACCTGCACTGGCTCTAAATTAAGCAACACCTTCTGTTTTAAAATCATTAGCCTTGTTTTCAATTACTATATAACCCTCCACTATCCCTGTAATCTACTTCATCCCTACCATCCTCCAAGGCCCCTTCTTTCCTCCAATTCTGACCTAATTCTCATCTGGATTTTATCACTTGACCATTGGTTTTGGTGAATCCAGCTGCCAGAGCTCCTGAGTTCATTCCCAGTATCACTCCCCCATTAAGAAGATGCTTCTAAGAGCACACTGCTCATCAATTCAGCTTTTCATTATCTGTCTTTTCATGTTAAGTTTCTCAGAGGATTATAAATAGTTTGAATATTCCAGTCCAGATGTAGATGGCCAGATGTTGAGTATTTTCCAGGTTGGGCTTGATAGAATTTTGGAGACTAAATGAAATTATAGGATATTGTGCAACACATGCAAAATGCTGGAGGAACTCAATAGGCCAGGCAGCATCTATGGAAAAGAGTAAACAGTCAATGCTTCAGGCTGTGATCCTTCATCAGGACTGAAAAAAGATGAGAAATCAGAGCAAGAAGGTGGGGGTGGGGGGGAAGGGAGGAAGAAGTACAAGGTGGTATATGATAGGTGAAACTGGGAGGGGGTGGTGAGGTAAAGAGTTGGGAAGTTGTTTAGTGAAATAGATAAAGGGCTGGAGAATGGGGAATTTGTTAGGAGAGGGTAGAAGACCATGGCAGAAAGGGAAAAGATTTTCTCATGTTTATAGGGTATTCTGACAGGAGAGGACTTGAGTCAGAAAATAAGTCAGAAAAGGGTTTTAAAGCAGAGTTTAATAGATACTTGATTATTAAGGGCATCAAAGGTTACAGGGATAAGGCAGGAGAATGGGTTTGAGAGGGTAAGTAAATCAGCCACGATCGAATAATGGAGCAAACTTGATGGGCCAAATGAACTAGTTCTGCTCCTGTGCCTTATGGTCTTACGGAGGTAGCGAATGCAACTCATAAAATACTGGAGGAGCTCAGCAGGTCAGCCAACACCATGGAATAAATATATTGCCATTCAATTTGGATCGAGTCACTTCATTTGGACTGGATAGAGTGTGGATAGTTGCTATAAAAAAGGTGGAGGGAATGGTGGAAGAAAAGCTGGAGTGTGGATCCAGGCGAGGATGGTTGATAGACAGATGGGGGAGGGGTAAGAATGGGAATGGTCTCAGAAACTGGGAGGCGATTAACAAAAATGATGAAGGGCTTAATATGATGGAATTTTAGGAAAAGGGGTTAAGAGAGGAGTGTTGAAAAAGGGAGGGAGGTAGGGAGGGGAACCAGTGGGAGGGCTGTGTGTGGGGTGGGAGGGATGATAGGCAAATAGAGAAGGAAGAGATATTGGGGGAAAGGTGAACGAGGAGGAGAAAGAAAATATGACAGGGGGAGCAGTTATTGAATAATCCTATTTAATAGTGATGCAGGCTTGGGGGAATTGCATAGTCTACTTCTGATTAATATTGCTCTTGTGCAGATTCTTGGGATGTTGTGCTATGTTAAAGGTGCTGTGCTAATACAAGCTGTTGTTTTCTTCTGTACTTGTAGCCTTAGAATAAATGAGATGTAATTTCAGACTGGAGGGTGGGAGATGTCTCCATAAATCTACATAAATGTTCTGGATATCAAGAAATCTGGAGAAAGAGAACAAAGCAAGGGATTTGCAGAAGGATTTAGGTCAATTGTGCAATTAGGTAGACAAATGAAGCGTGAAATTTTAACAGTGATGAATATAAAGTACCAAATATAAATTGGAAGGAATGTGAAGTGGACAATAAACAGAATAAGATTAACATGGAGGAGAATCTAAGAATAACAATAGGCTCATAACTTTAAATGTCTAGGTAATGGGGTAGGTGATTAATAAACTATCAGAAACCAGCAGGTTCAGAAGATGATAACAGAGGCAATGTATCCAACAATTCAAGTTCAAATTCAGTTTATTGTCTTTCAACCATACACATGTATACTGCCAGACTTCATTGGCTGTAAAGCTCTTCAAGTGCACTGAAAGGGACATGAAAGGGGTACTGGGACCTCACTTCACACTCGGGATGCATTCCAGGAATAAGATCTCCAATAGAATCAGTATTAAAAGGGGTTGTTTTATGGTAGGGAGATGTGCTATTGGCAGCGCTGTTGGGCTGGGAAGTTGATGTGAACTCCTACCAGGCTCCAAACCCTGGAAGCCAATGCTTCCTCTGCAAGTGGACCAAGAGACCACAGTCAGTAAGGATAGGCAGCAATACCTCCACCACAATTACTCTGAACACTGGTGTTTCACAAGGTTGCATCCTCAGCCACCACCCCCCCCCCCCCCCCCACTACTCTACTCCTTGTACATTCAAAACTGCGTGGCCAGATTCTTCTCTAACTCCAACTACAAGTTTGTAGATGATACCGCCATAACAATGAATCAAAGTACAGGAAGGAGGTAGAGAACTTTTAACATTGTGTCATGACAACTTTTCCTTTAACTTTAGCAAAACAGAAGAGCTTGTCATTGACTTCAGGAGGTGGGGACATTAGTGCACATGCTCCCGTTTACAGCAATGGTATTGAAGTTGACAGCAATGAGAACTTAAAGTTACTAAGAGTATTGAAGTTTTGGTATGCTACATAGATGCCACAATGAAGAAAGCTCACCAATACCTCTACTTCCTCAGGAAGCTGAGGAAACTTGGCATGTCCTAGTCAACCTTCACCAACCT
This sequence comes from Hypanus sabinus, assembly GCF_030144855.1. Taxonomy (NCBI): domain Eukaryota; kingdom Metazoa; phylum Chordata; class Chondrichthyes; order Myliobatiformes; family Dasyatidae; genus Hypanus; species Hypanus sabinus. The sequence goes on from NC_082718.1 coordinate 26,436,684, forward strand.
TTATCGATGCACCATAGAAAGCATCCTGTCTGGATGAAAAACAGCTTGGTGACCCCACCCAATCTGGACATTCTCTCCTCTCCCCTCATGGAGCAGAAGATACAAAAATCAGAATCAGACTTTAATCACCAAGTACCTGTGCACAGACAAGGAATTTACTTCCGGCAGATGTTGTCTCTCTGCTCATACCAATAATAATGAACCTGAAAGCATGTGCATACAGGCTCAAGGATAGCTTCTACTCTGCTGTTACATATACTATTAAATAGTTCCTAGCTTGAAAAATTGGACTCATTGACCCTATAGTCTACCTCATTATGATCTTGCACTTTACTGTTTAATGCCACAGCAATTTATCTGAATTTGTTCCATGCTATTCTGCATTCTGTTATTGTTTTAAATGTAAACAGGCAAGTACAGCATAGCAACAAGCCCTTCAGCCTACATCGACCTCAATGCACTGTGTAATGATCTGATCTGCATGGACAGTAGGCACACATGGCTAGTAAACATATTATCAGTTCCATTTCCAAACCCCTGCCACGTTGGCAACTGGCATCTTTGTTCTGTATCCTGCACTCACTGGAGTTTAAAAGAATGAGGGGTATTTCATTGAATATTGAAAGGCCTAGATAGAGTGGGCATAAAGAGGATGTTTCCAATATCGGGAGAATCTAGGACCAGGGGTCACTACCACAGAATAGAAGGTCATCCCTTTAGAACAGAGCTGAAGAAGAATTTCTTTAGCCAGAGGGCAGTGAATCTGTGGAGGCCATCACTGGGTATATTTAAAGTAAAGGTTGGATAGGCTCTTGCTTAATAAAGGCATGAAATGTTACAGAGAGAAGGCAGCAGAATGGGGCTGAGAGGGATAATACATCAGTCAGGATTGAATGTTGGAGCAGACTGGATGAGCCAAATGGCCTAATTCTACTCCTATGTCTTATGGTTATATGGTTTTATGATCCTACCATCTCTTTTATAACCTGGTGTTGGCTGTGATAGCAGCTCCTGGCCCTACTTTCTTTGCTTGGCTGTACATCTCTCCCCAACCGAGAGACTATGTGGTAATCAGTTGAGCAGGTGACCAGCTTCAATTCAGTGAGCAATTATGCATTGTTAATTTCAGGATACCTCACCAAAGTGTATTGTGGGGACAAATTCAATTGTTGTGTTCAAGAGAATCAGGTTATTAGATAAAAGGGAAGAATTTTTAAGTGTAGGGGGAGAGGATGGTAAAGAGTGACCAATAGTTTGCTCTCGCATAGGGCTATCACAGACTCCATGGGATGAACGGACTCTTTGCTGTAATACTTCTGTGATTTTTGTTTAGCATTGAAGTGAGTGCAATGCTTTACAGCACCAGAGATCACCATTTGGGGTACCATTCCTGCTGTTGCATGTAAGGAGTTTGTCTATTCTCACGGAAACCATATGGGTTTCCTCCAGGTGCTCCAGCTTCCACCCACATTCCAGAGATGTACAGTTAGCATGCCCACAGCTCACTAACTATAACACTATGTTGGTGCTGGAAGTGTGGCAACACTTGTTGTTTGTCCCCAACACATTCCTTAGACTTGTCATTGACACAAGCACGCATTTTAAGTGTTTCTATGTGCACGTGACAAATAAATTTAATCCTTAATCTGTTTTCTCATCTATGGCATAATGCCTGTGAACATATGCTACATAATCTTGCCATCTTTTTGAATTGATCTGAACATCCATGTTGGAAGTTAGGAATCAATGTAGCTTCCGGCTTGACTCTTTCAAGATGCACTGTGCTGACATACTGCATATACACATCAAGAGTAGTGTCAGGTGGACCTCTGTGTCATCTTTTGACTGTTTGCACATCTATATAGAACTTATTCTACCAGGAACACATATCCAGAATTCAGATTATAATGGAGTATGCACTGTCAGTATTTATGAGAGTTCATGCCTTCAGTAATATTGGGAAGAAAGTTGTGAACATGTGGGAAAAATGTAAGAAGAGAATTAGGTTTATTGTCACTCACTGTCTTATTGTTTTGTGGCTGCAGTATAGTGTGAAGACATTAAGTTACTATAGATTATAGAATAAATAGTGTAAAAATGTATAACAAGATAGTAAGGTAACAGGATAACAATGGTTCATGGACCATTCAGAAATCTGATGGAGAGGGGAAGAAGCTGCTTCTGAATTCTTGAGTGTGGGTCCTCAGGCTCCTCCACCTACAACCTGCTGATAGTAACAAGAAGAAAGCATATCCGGAGTGGTGAAGTCCTTAATGATGGATGCTGCCTTCTTGAAACATGGAAACGTAGAGAACCTCAGCACAATACAGGCCCTTCGGCCCACAATGCTCTGCTGAACATGTATTTACTTTAGAAATTACCTTGGGTTACCCATAGCCCTCTATTTTCTAAGCTCCATGTACCTATCCAGGTGTCTCTTAAAAGACCCTATTGTATCCGCCCATTCCACGCACTCACCACTCTCTGTGTAAAAAAAACTTACCCGACATCTTCTCTGTACCTACTTCCAAGCACCTTAAAACTGTGTCCTCTCATATTAGCCATTTCAGCTCTGACTATCCACATGATCAATATCTCTCATCGTCTTTTACACCTCTATCAGGTCACTCCAAGGAGAAAAGGCCAAGTTCACTCAACCTATTTTCATAAGGCATGCTCGCCAATCCAGGCAACATCCTTGTAAATCTCCTCTGCACCTTTTCTACAGTTTCCACATCCTTCCTGTAATGAGGTGACCAGAACTGAGCACAGTACTCCAAGTGGGGTCTGACCAGGGTCCTATATAGCTGTAACATTACCTCTTGGCTCTTGAACTCAATCCCACGGTTGATGAAGGCCAATGCACCATATGCTTTCTGAACCACAGAGTCAACATGCGCAGCAGCTTTGAGTGTCCTATGGACTCGGACCCCAAGATCCCACTGATCCTCCACACTGCCAGGAGTCTTACTATTAGTACTGTATATTCTGCCAACATATTTGACCTACCAAAATGAATCATCTCACACTTAAGAGCTGAGCTCCATCTGCCACTTCTCAGACCAGTTTTGCATCCTATTGATGTCTCACTGCAACCTCTGACAGCCCTCCACACTACCCACAACACCCCCAACCTTTGTGTCATCAGCAAATTTACTCCACTTCCTCATCCAGGTGATTTATAAAAATCACGAAGAGAAGGGGTCCCAGAACAGATCACTGTGGCATGCCAATGGTCACCAACCTCCATGCAGTGTACCACCTCTTGAAGATATTCTTAATGGTTGTGGATGGTTGTGCCCGTGATGGAGCTGGCTGTGACTGCATCACTCTGCAGCTTGTTTCAATCCTGTGCATTGGAGCCTCCATATCAGGCGGTGATGCAAGGACTTAAATTGCTCTCCACTGTATATCTCTAGAAATTTGCAAAAGGCTTTAGTGGCATAGCAAACCTCCTCAAATTCCTAAGTAGAGTAACTGGTGTGCCTTCTTCATGATTGCATCAAAGTCCTGGGCCCAGGACAGATGCTCTGAGATGTTGACACCCAGGGACTTAAAGCTGGCCCCCCTCTTCCCACCACTGACCCTTCAATGAGGACTGGTGTGTGTTCTCCTGACTTTCCCTTCCTGAGACATAAACCTTTTGATGAATAAAATAGCTCATCAGGCTACACGAGAACAGATGAGGTTTTTGGCCTGTTGTTCTTTTGTCAAATTTGGATCTGTTTCATAATGCTCCAAAACTAGAGAACCAGCAATGAGCTCATTAAGGAATAATTGCTTCAATAAAGCATAATGAGATAAAATAAGATGATAGAGATGTCAAAGCAGAACTGTGAAGGGTTTAACTATAGGGTCCCAACCCACCAGTGGGGACATTAAATTAATGTTGCTATTGGTATGATCATGTAGGGATTACAGGAATGGAGGCTATGAGTTTCGTTCTCAGCATGTTAAACTGTGATATTAACTGTGTTAAATTAGATCATTTGTATATTAGCAGAAGGGAAAGTTGCCAAAATAAATAGGTTACAAAAATCCAATTGGTTCCACCAATGTACTTCTGAGAATAATGTGCTTAGGATTGTAGTGCATGCTTCAAACCCCTAGGATCAAGCAAATCTTTCTAAACTGTAGCTTGACTTCTGTGTGATGCATGATCCACTGGCAATGTAGCAGCCCTTATTCCAGCAATGGGGTAGATCATGAACACGTAGTTGATAGTGGAAAGGTGATACCATTCCCACTCCGGCACAGTCCATGGCCGCCTCTACAGCAATGATGAGGCCACTTTGAGGTTGGAGGAACAACACCTCATTTTCCACCTGGGTAGCCTCAAACGGATGGCATGAACTTCAGTTTCTCTAACTTTCAGTAATTTTGCCCTCTCCCCTTTCTCTCTTCATGAATTCCTATTTTGGCTTCCCTCTTAGCCCTTCTCTTCTCCTCAGATGCCTATCACCTCCGTCTCGTTCCCTTTCTCCCATCATCTACTCTCCTATCAGATTCCTTCTTCTTTCGCTCTTCACCTGTTCCGCCTCCCAGCATCTCACTTCCACCCCGCTCCCACTTTCATGTGTACAGTTGGATGAAAATAAACTTGAGCTTGCTCTTGAAAGTAAGGGAACGCATAGGTTTATTCCAAGAGCAGGAAATGTCTCCTCTTAGAAAATGCTATGAGGAGATCTGGCTCATGTGCTGAAATTCTACATTTGCAAAACCTCTGATGTACATGTACCAAATCTTTTGAGATGGAAGAGAAACTGGAATTGGAAATGAAACCTGTGTCTAAACTTATTATATTCATGTATAAAAGCAAGTGATGATTGATCAGGGTAAATAATTTACCTGTTAATTATATTGTATCTGCTGGGACATGCAATGGGTCAAGCATCACACTCATAAATCATTGAATTGACTTCATTGTTTTAGAAGAACTAATGGGAAGTCAAAGGCTGATGTACAGAGATCAAATACATTTAGTGTAGACTTGCCTTTCACACTCCTCTCATAAATGGTTGTCTTAAAAGTTTCATGCTTTGTGTGTTCATTAATTATGCCTTAACCTTCACCTCCCACTCCCCCCAACAGTGAATATCAATGCAGCAACAAATTATGCTTTGCCTTTAATTATTTTACAGACTAGCTTTGCCAATTCACTTTCTTCAGTCTGTTTTAAGGTATACTACTCTCAATGGGATCTAATTCTAGTTGGCATTACTTATTTATGAGTGCAACCAGTGTGTAGTTTTTTTTAAGAATGAGCGGTTGTAAAACTACACTCGGTGGCCACTTTATTAGGTACAGGAGTAGAACCCAGCTCTGTCTTCTGCTGCTGCAGCCCATCCACTTCAAGGTTCAAAGTGTTGTGCATTCAGAGATGCTCTTCTACATATCATTGTTGTAATGCATAGTTATTTGAGTTATTTGAGCTGTCATAGTTCTTGACAGCTTGAACCAGTCTGGCCATTCTCCTCTGATCGCTGTCATTAACAAGGTGTTTTCATCCACAGAACTTCCACTTACTGGATAAGGCCTTTTGTTTCTTGCACCACTCTCTCTAAACTGTGGAGATAGTTGTACGTGAAAATCCAAGGAGATCAGCAGTTTCTGAGATACTCAACCCACCTTGTCTGGCACCAACAATCATTTCACGGTCAAAGTCAGTTAGATCATATCTCTTCCTCAGTCTGATGTTTGGTCTGAACAACTGAACCCCTTGACCATGTCTGCATGCTTTTATGCATTGAATTGCTGATTAGATATTTGTGTTAATGAGCACATGTACAGATGCACCAAATAGAGTAACCACTGAGTGTAAGTCTGGTCCATTCCTCAGATGAAAGTACAGGATTCAGCCAGCATCGATGGTGGGGGAGCTTCTTGTCTCAGCCTTCGTCTGTGTGGCTCGTGCTTTCAAAGTGCTTCTGGCTACTCTGAAATGTTTGAGCTGCTATCAGTGTAGTTGCGTAGTGTCTGGGTACTAACTTGTAATTCCGAGCATCAGTCTATTGATTCAGAGACATGAAATCAAATTCCAGCACAGTATGTAGAATTTCACTTCCAGTGAAATGGTACGTGAAAACTTTCATAATGCAGCTCCTGGAACCATGGTAAAAGATCAGCATTACAAATATATAGAGAGAAGCTTTGTCATTAGACTTGAGAGTAAAACATGTATGGTACTGTTCACTTCATATATTCATCTCCACCTGCTGAATTTTATTCAGGTCAATAAAACTGTATGTGTAGAGGATTCTATAGCTGGCAGCTGATACTGGTAGTGAAAGACTAATCTTTAGAATATAGAACATAGAGTCATAGAAAACTACAGCACAGAACCAGGCCCTTCAGCCCATCTAGTCCATGCTGACCCATTTGAACTGCCTAGACCCATTGACCAGCACCCAGATCATAGCCCTCCATACCTCTTCATCCATCTACTCTCGCATGTAAACTTCTCTCGCATCGAAATTGAAATCCCATCCATCACTTGCGCTGGTAGCTCATTCCACACTCTCACCACCATCTGAGTGAAGAAGTTTTCCCCTCATGTTCCTCTTAAGCATTTCACCTTTCACCCTTCACCCTTCTACTGTAATTGTAGTCTCACACAACCTCAGTGGAAAAATCCTGCTTGTATTTACCCGATTTATAGCCTGCATAATCTTTATACCTCTATCAAATCGCCCCTCAATCTTGTGCGTTCTAGGAAATAAAGTTTTAACCTATTCGATTTTTTTTCTAGTCACTCAGGTCCCCCAGTCCCTGCGACATATTTGCCGTACTCTTTCAATCTTATTTACACCTTTCATGTAGGTAGGTGACCAAACCTACACACAATACTCCAAATTAGGCTTACCAGTGTCTTATATAACTTTAACACGGCATTCTAACTCCTGCTGTCAGTACTTTGATGTATGAAGGCCAATGTGCCAAAAGCTTTCTTTCTGATGCCACCTACCTGTGATGCCACTTTCAATGACCTGTATTCTCAGATCTGTTTGTTCTACAGCACTTCTCGGTACCCTGCTGCTCACTGCACTAGACCTACCCTGGTTGGTCCTCCCAAAGTGCAACACCTCACACTTGGCTGCATTAACTTCCATCTGCCATTTTTCAGCTGGTCCAGATCCTGCTGTAAGCTTTAATAGTCTTGACAGTTTGGTTTAACATTGAACCAAAAACATGGAACAGTACAATAACAGACCCATTGGCCAACTATGTCTGTACCGAGCACAATGCCAATTACACGAAAGCTCTTCTGCCTGCTCTTGATCCATTTCCTTCCACCCTCCATATTCATGTATCTATCTGAAAGCCTTTTAAATGTTCCTATTGTATCTGCTTCTACCACTATCCCCGGCAGTCTATTTCAGGCACCTACCACTCTCCGTGTAAAAAAAAACACACACAACCTGCACATCTCCTTTAAACCTTGGCTGCTCTCACCTTAAATGCATTTTCTCTAGTATTTGACATTTCTACTTGGTGGGGGGGTTGTCCAAGCTTTGCCTCCCATAACTTTATAGACTTCCGTCAGTTCCCCCTCAAGCCTCTGATGCTCTAGAGGAAACAACCCATGTTTGTTATCCACACCCTCCAATCTAGGCACCATCATGATAAACCTCTTCTATACCTTTCCAAAACCTCCACATCGTCTAACAAGAGGCATAGAGTGGGCAGACAGAGACTTTTATGCAGGATGGAAATGGCTGATACAAAGGTGCTTATTTTTACTGTGTACACGGCGAGTGGTGGGTGTATGAAACACACTGCCAGGGACTGTAGGAGAGGCAGATACATCAGACACATTCAAGAGTCTCTTAGACAGGAACATGGATGATAGAAAAATGGACAGCTATGTGGCAGGTGGGGTAAGGGTTAGCTAAATCTTGGAATAGGTTAAAAGGGTCAGCACAACATCATGGGCTGAATGGGCTGTACTGTCCTATGTTCTTCCTGTAATATGGTAACTGAATTACCCACAATATTTTCTCCAAAATCTTGATGATTATCTAATAATTATCTAATAATTTACCCTATTTAAAATTTGATATAGTTGGTGCAAGCAGATTGATTGGGGCAATCATGGAAGAGGTTAACTTCGACCATTGAGAATGACAAGAGTAAAGAAATGGGTGGACTAACAGAATTATGAGGGAACATCACTCCAAGTGTGAATTTCAGTAAGGAGTAAAAACATTTTCATTCCCGGGTCTCATTTTTGTTTTCTTGCAGCCTCAGTGCAATTTAGGTTAATAGGAGACTGGAACAGCGAACAGTATGGTACAGGAACAGGACCTCTAGCCCACAATGCTGTGCCATTAAAAAAATAGTAATCAATGGACAACTAGCCTAATCCCTTCTAACCTAATGTCCATATCTTCCATTTCACTCACAAAGTTGTGCCTATCTAAATGTCTCTTGGAAGCCCCTAATGTATCTGCCTCTACCGCCACATCTCATTACCCTCCTCACCTTAAATGCATCACCCCCGATGGTATTAGAAAAAGGTATCGTCTATCTATCTGTGTTCCTCATAACCTTTAAAACCTCTATCAAATCTCCCCTTGGCCTCAGTCACTCCAGAGAAAAGAGCCCAAGTTTGTCCAACCACAGACTAGACAGCACACGCACTGTAATCCTGGCAGCATCCTGGAGAACCTCTTCCACCCACTTTCCAAAGCCTCAATTAATGTAGGATAATGTTCAATGTAGGATGACCTACTTATAATACTTGCACTCCACTCTAATCATTGCCAAGCAATAATTACCTACCACCCCATGAGCCTCGGCATCCAGCACATCATCCATCATCTTTAACAGGATTCTACCACCAAGCACTTTTTTACCTCCTGCACCTCCCCCCCAACTATCCACTTTCTGCAGGGGATTGCTCTCCGTGATTCCCTTGACCGTTTGTTGCTCCGCACTGATCTCCCTCTTGGCACATAGCCACGCAACGTAAGAAGTGTTGTACTTGCCCATTCACCTCCTCCTTCACCTCCGTTCAGGGTCCCAAACAGTCCTTCTAAGTTAGGCAATACTGCACCTGCGAATCTGTTAGAGTCATCAACTATATCTGGTACCACCGGATCAGCCTTCTCCATATTGGTAAGACCCATCATAGATTAGAGGACCTCTTTATGGAGCAGATTTACTCTGTTTGGAACAAGCAGGTTTTTCTGACAGCCATCCATTGTAATTCCAATAATCATTCCCATTCTGACTTGTCTGTCTATGGCCTCCTCTACTGCCATTCTCAGTTTGGAGGAGAAACACTTTATATTTCATCTGGGTAGCCTCCAAACTCTTGGCACGACCATTGATTTCTTTAACTTCCAGTATTTCTGTACCCCACCACCTTCCTCTTCTCTCTTTTTCCATTCCGCATTCTGGCTCCCCTCTCTTCTCAACTGGTTATGACTTCCCTCTGATGCCCTTCATCTTTCCTTTTCTCCCATGGTCTTATCTCCTCTCCTCTCAGATTCTTTCATCTTCAATGCTTTACCTTTTCCACCTATCACCTCCCCGCTACACACTTCAAACCCTCCCCACCCACCTACCCATTTTCTATATTCCAAGCCTATACCAGTATCACTTCCCAACTTTTCCTATGCTACACCAGCAACTACATTGGAGCTACTTCCTGTGCCCATGCTGAGCTTGTCAACTTCATCCACTTTGCCTCCAACTTCCACCACGCCGTCAAATTTACCTGGTCCATTTCCAACACCTCCCTCCCCTTTCTCAATTTCTCTGTCTCCATCTCTGGAGACAGCTTATTTAATGATATATTTTATAAACCCACTGACTCTCACAGCTACCTGGACTGTTCTTCTTCCCACCCTCTGTCACTTGTAGAAATGTCATCCCCTTCTCTTAGTTCCTCAATCACTGTTGCATTTGCTCAGGATGAGGCGTTTCATTTCAGAACTAATGAGCTGTCCTCCTTTTTAAAAGAAAGGGGCTTTCCTTCTTCTACCATTAACACTGTCCTCACCTGCATCTCTCATATTTCAGGCATATCTGCCTTTACCCCATCCTCCTGCCACACACCAGGGATGGGGTTCATCTAGTCTTCACCTACCACCCCACCAGCCTCCAGGTCCAGCATATAATTCTCCATAACTTTTGCCATCTCCAATGGGACCCCACCACCAAACACATCTTCCCCTGCATCCCACTTTCCACTTTACGCAGGGATCACTTCCTATGCAACTGCCTTGTCGATTTGTCCCTCCCTACTGATCTCTCTCCTGGTACTTATCCTGCCATACCTACCACTACACCTCATCCCTCACTACCATTCAGGGCCCCAAACAGTTCTTCCAGGTGAGGCAATACATCACCTGTGAGTCTGTTGGGTTCATTTACTGTATCCACTGCTCTCAGTGTGACCTGCTGCTCATCAGCAAGTCACGGCGTAGTTTGGGAGACTGCTTCACCGAGCACTTGCCCTCTGTCCACCAGAAAAAGCAGGATCTCCCAGTGGCCACCCATTTCAATTCTCCTTCCCATTCTCATCCCAATATGTCAATCCACGGCCTCCTCGACTGCCGCGATGAGGTCACACAGTAAGGTTGACGTGGCAACACCTTGTATTCTGTCTGGGTAGCCTCTAACCTTCAGCATTCTCCCATTTCCCTCTCTCACCTTATCTCCTTCCCTGTCTATCACCTTCCTCTGGTGCTCCTCCCCCTTTCCTTTCTTCCATCGTCATCTACTTTCTCCAATCCGATTTCCCCCTTTTCCAACCCTGTACCTCTTTCACCAATCAGCTTCCCAGCTCTTTACTTCAGCCCTCCCCCCTCCTGGTTTCACCTATCACCTATCTCCTTCTACTTCTTCCTCTCTCCCCGCCCCCCCCCCCCAACTTTCTTGCTCTAACTTCTCATCATTTTTCCACTCCTGGAGAAGGGTATCGGCCTGAAATGTTGACTGTTCACTCTTTTCCACAGATGCTGCCTGGCCTGCTGAGTTCCTCCTGGTGTGTGTGTGTGTGTGTGTGTGTGTGTGTGTGTGCGAGAGAGAGAGACTTGGATTTCCAGCTTCTGCAGACTTTCTCATCTTCTCCCTTACCTGGTTTCACCTGTCACATGCCAGCTTGTACTCCTTACCCTTCCCCCGCCTTTTTATTTTGACTCCCTTTTCAGTGTTGACATTTGCTTCCTCTCCATTGACGCTGCCTGACCTGCTGAGTTCCTCCAGCAGTTTGTGTGCGGTAAGACTGTGATGCTGCGATTGCCAATGAAACAGATTGAAATAAATACATTTAACACCAGTATGACCTGCCGCCACAGGACAGAGGCAGCTGAACACCAGAAACCTTTCCAACATTATTTGAAATGTAAATTATTGTTTTGTTGTGTTAATATGAGTACAAAGGAAACTGCACACATATTGACAGGCTATGTGTCTGTCACCTTTTTAAATGATTTAGTGCAATGAAAATTTAATGTCAAGTCTGTCCCTCTGGTACAAGAACTTAAGGGTGCCATAAAGAAAAGATAGAACAAAGTGCAGATTGTTTCCTTGGCAAATAAAGAAAGACATTCAGATGATACACGTGGCATGTAGCCACCATGTTTCTGACCCAGTGTTGTACATCTCCTCAATGATATTGTCTGGTGAACGGGTTATCTAAACAATTCATAAGGTCAGTTTCCAAGAATGTCTCTTTAAGCTGTTTTTCAAAGCCGGCGGAATCTAACTGTGATGCCTGTGTTTTGCCTCATTCTCTCAGTGTTTTCAGTTTAATATTGTCACAGGTGTTGAGATGCAGTGAAAACCGCTGTTTTGCATGCTGTCCTTGGAGATTATTTCAAAGTGCAAGTACTCTGAGGTGGTAGAAAGGGAAAAAGACAATAACAGAATGTAGTGAAATACTTAGGAAGTGCAGGGCAGGCAGACAATGAGGTGCAAAGGCAGAATGAGGTAGATTGTCCATCTTTAGTACTAGGGGACCATTCCATAGTTTTATATTGGCAGGATAGAAGCTATCCTTAAACCTAGTGGTGCACGTTTTCAAACGTTTGTATCTTCTGCCTGATGGAAATAGGGAAGAAGAGAGAATATCTGGGGTGGCAGGGGCCTTTGGCTATGCTGGCTGCTTTACCGAGGCAGCATGAAGTGTAGATGGTGTCCATGTATGGGAGGCCGATTTTCATGATAGACTGAGCTGTGTCCATAGCTGTCTACCAACCTATTCAAGGCACGGTAGCATAGCGGTGAGTGTAACACTATTACAACACCAGCAATTGGTACTAAAGGTTCAATTCCCGCCACTGTCTGTAGGTAGTTTATACATTCTCCCCATGACCACATGGGTTTCCTCTGGGTGCTCTGGTTTCCTCCCACGTTCCAAAGAGATATTCAGGTTAAAGTTTGTAAGTTGTGGGTATGCTATATTGGCACCAGAAACATGGCAGCACTTGTTGGCTGCCCCAAAAGAAATTCAAACTGTGTTGGTCATTGATGCAAATGCAGCATTTCATAGTATGTTTCTATGCTTTGATTTACATGTAACATATTAATCTTAATTCAGGCTGTCAGATTGCACTGTGAAAGCATCCATTTGTTGGGTCATTCTATGCATCCATTTCATCCATTAGATCATAAGTACATCCAGCCAAGTGCCCAGTTGGACACATGATTGTCCGTTGCTGCGGTTAAGTCACTCCATACACTTATTGGAACAATTGGGATGCTCAGTGAAATCAGATCAAATAATTTACTTGTTTCAGATGCTAAGCTAAATAGTGCAACTATTCCAACTGTTAGGACTTTCTGTTGTTGTTGGATTGCACTGGGCAGATTTTGAAGGGCACACTGTATCCCACAACAACTGCGCATCGTCCATTGGCTCATGCAGTAGGAAGGCTGGGCAGCAAGTGGAAGCTCTAACCCCAATCCCCCACCCCCACTATTTACACACTGCCCCACCGCCCTATATCCAGGCGTCCATCATTGTGGTTGTCCATGTTGTGAAGACACTCTCATTGGACGGCTGACACTGAGGCAATGCTACTTCATTCTAGAGTTGGAAACATTCCTGCAGCCCAGCTGGTCCAGCCTGTCCAAGTTGCTCTTCCAGCCTAATCCCATTTGCCTGTGTTTGGCCAATATTCTTCTAAACCCAAAGTTGCTATTGTACCTGTCCCAACCACTTTCTCTGGCACTGCCCCAGTGTTGAGCATTGCATCCTCTGTGTTACAAGCAAATTGCCCTTCAAGTTCTTATCCATTCTTACCTATTGATAACACCTTTTGTTGGAGCCTTTATTAGATGTGATGATAAACCGAACCTCCACCTGCAGTTGAGTAGGAGAAGAGCTCAGTCACACACACACAAAATGCTGGAGGACCTCAGTAAGTCATGCAGCATCAATGTAGAGGAATAAACAGTTGGCATTTTGGGCTGAGTTCCTTCATCAGGACTGGAAATGAATGGGGCAAAAATCAGAATATGAAAGTGAAGGTAGATGGGTAGCTTCCAACCTAATAGCATGAACATTGATTTCTCGAGCTTCCAGTAATTTCTCCCCGTCTCCCATCTCTCTTTTTCCATTCCCCATTCTAGTTTCCCTCTCACCTTTTTCTCTTCACCTCACCTGTCGATCACCTCCTTCCCTTTCTTCCATCATCCACTTTTCTCATCTAGGAATCTTCCTTCTTCGTCAGCGCCTTACCTCCTTAACCTATCCCCTCCCAGCTTCTTCCTTCGTATCCCCTCCCTCATCCACCAACCTTTCTCCCCCCCCCACTTGGTCTCATCTATCCCCTGCCAGCTTGTGCTCCTTCCTCTCCCCCGAATTCCTACTCTGGCTTCTGCCCCCTTCCTTTCCAGCCCTGATGGAGGGTCTCAGCCTGAAAGTGGCTTGACTTCCTGAGTTCTTCCGGCATTTTATGCGTGTTGCTCAAATTTTCCAGCATCTGCGGAATCCCTTGTGTTTAAGAAAAGCTGAGTTAATATGATAGCTTCACCGACATTCAGTCTCCCACCCACACCCCCAGAATAGTTCAGGGTCATGCGATTCAGTCAGTGTTGGCAGGATTTGCCAACCACAAAATGACTGCAGCTATCCCCACATGTCTGCAGAGATTTCCTCTCTTGAACATGTGGCTCCAAAACACATTCACTGGGTGCAATAAAGGTGCCAGTTTTCTTTAAAAATGTTCTAAAAGTAACTTTGTTATCAAAATACATATATGTCACCATATACAACCCTGAAACTCATTTTATTGTGGGCATACTCAATAAATCTAAAAAATAATAACCTTAACAGAATCAATGAAAGACCACGCCTACTTGGGCGTTCAACCAGTGTGCAAAAGAAAATTAAATGTGTAAAAACAAAAATAAATAAATAAATAGATAGATAGATAGATAGCAATACATATTGAGAACATGAGGTAAATAGTCCATAAAAGTGAGTCCATTGGTTGTGGGAACATTTCAATGATGGGGCAAATGAAGTTGAGTGAAGTTATCCCTTTTGGCTCAAGAGCCTGATGGCTGAGGGGTAGTTACTGTTCCTGAACATGGTGTTGTGAATCCTGAGGCTTCTGTACCTTCTGCCTGATGGCTTCAGCGAGAAGAGAGAATGATCTGGGCGGTTGGGGCCCTGACGATGGATGCTGCTTTCCTGCGACAGCATTTCATGTAGATGTGCTCAATAGTGGGAAGAGATGGACCTGTGATGAACTGGACTGTATCCACTACTTCTGCAAGGTTTTTTATTCAAGAGCATTGGTGTTTCCATACCAGGCTATGATGCAGGTAGTCAATATATTCACCACTACACATCTGTAGAAGTTGGTCAAATTTTTAGGTGTCATGCTGAATCACCACAAACTCCTGAATAGAAACTGTCAAGCTTCCTTCGTAATTGAACTTGTGTGTTGGGCTCAGGATGGGTCATCCAAATTAATTACATTGAGCAATTTAAAGTTGCTGACCCTCTTTACCTCTGATCCTCAGATGAGAACTAGCCATGGACCTCTAGTTTTCTCCTCCTGGAATGAATAATCACTTCCTTCTTGGTGACATTCAGTAAGAGATTTTGTTATGGCACCACTCAGCCAGATTTTAAAGCTCCCTCCTATATGATGATCCGTCACCACCTTTGATTCAGCCTATGACAGTGGTGTTGTCAGCAGACTTGAATATGGCATTGGAGCTGTGATTAGCCACACAGCCTTAAGTGTAAAGGGAGTAGAGCAGTGGACGAAACACACAGCCTTGTGGTGCACCTGTGCTGATGGAGATTGTGGAGGAGATGTTGTTGCCAATCTGAACTAATTGGGGTCTGCAAGTGAGGAAATCAAAGATCCAATTGCACAAGGAGGTGTTAAGCCCAAGGTCTAGGAGCTTATTGATTAGTTTTGAGGGGGTGATGGTAATGAATGCTGAGCTGTAGTCAATAAAGGGAAACCCGAAGTATGCATCGTAGCTGTCCAGGTGTTCCAGAGTTGAGTAAGGAGCCAATGAAATGGCATCTGATCTGGACCTGTTGCTCCTGTAGGCAAATTGGATTGGATCCAAGTTGCTTCTCAGGCAAGCTGATATGTTTCATCCGCACCCTCTCAAAACACTTCATTGCTATGGATGTAAGTGCTACTGGACAATAGTCATTGAGGCACATCACCATGTTCTTCCTGGATACTAATATACCTGAAGTCTGCTTGAAGCAGGTGGGTATCTCAGACTGCCAAAGCCAGAGGTTAAAGATATCAGTGAACACTCCAGCCAGTTGGTCAGTGCAGGTGTTTCCTCCTGAAGGCTGCTTGCATGTTGGCCTCAGAAATCATTGGATCAGCATGGGGGTTCATGATGTTTCCTCCGTGTTTTGATGGTCCAGTGAGTATAGAAGGCATTGAGCTCATCTGGAAGCAAAGCCCTTCTGTCGCCAAGGTTGCTTGATTTCACTTTGTACGAGATGATAGTATTCAAGTCCTGCCACAACTGTCAAATATCCTTCATTAATTCAAGGTTAGTCTGGAAATGCCAATTCACCCATGAGATGGTTTTCTGGACATTGTATCTGCACCTCTTGTAACTTCCTTGGTCACCAGACTTAAATGCCTCTGATTGGGCTCTCGGCAGACTGTGGATCTCATGTTCATCCAGGGCTTTTGATTAGGGAAGATTCTGAATGATTTTGTGGGGGCACACTCATCTACAAATGTTTTAATAGTCTGTTACAACCATGGTGTATTAATTCGGATCCACAGATGTATGCTTGAACACAGCCCTTTCCACTGACTCTAAGCAAACCTGTAGGCACCCCTCTGCCTCCTGCAACCACCTCTTTTTGTTCCCCTAATCTCTGGAGCTTTGTTCTTTAGCTTCTACCTGTATGTGGGTAGAAGGACAGCAAAGCGATCCACTTTACCGAAATGCAGTTTGGGCATGGAATAGTAGAAATTCCTTATTCCTTAACAGTGTTTTAGTGTGTTGTGTCCGTCAGGTACTACAGGTTATATGCTAATGGTAATTGGGCAGGGTTTTCTTCAGACAAACCTGGTTAAAGTCCCCGACTGTGATTTGAAGTGTGTCAGGATGGGCTTTTCCTTGTTTGAAGACTGCATTGTGCAGTTTCTCAAGTGCTGGATTTTAGTTGGCTTCTGGTGATATGTAAACTTCAGCCAGGATTATGGAGGAGAACTCCCTAGGTATAGTAAGTAGAATGGATGGCATTTGACCAATAGGTGTTCAAAGTCGCGGGAACATAATTTTGATAAAGCCGCCACATCAGTATGCCACTGATGGTTTATTATGAAATACACACCTCCACCTGTTACCTTTTCCAAATTAGCAGTTCAGTCCATACGGAAAACGAAAAAGCCTTCCAGTTTGACCATTGTATCTGGCAAGCTGGGAGATGGCCAAGTTTCACTCGGAGATAGAATACAACAGACCCTCATTTCCCTCCGTTACAGCAATCTTGCCCTTGGGTTCTCAATTTTGTTGTCCTGCAAATGCACATTTGCTAACAAATTGCTGTGTAGAGGGGGCCTCACCCCTCTGCATTTCAGCCTGGCTTGGAGTCCTTCCCCTGTCCTGCTTCGCTTCCAGCCATGGCAACAAAGCTTCATCCACTTAAAGTACTGTACCTGTCTGGTCTGACGAGCTCTTCCGTCGATTGTAAAATCTGTAGATCATTAAGTCAATTTAAAAGTACCTTGCTTAGTGGGAAATTACATGCTGTAGATTGCAGTGAGAGTAATCTGCATGTAATCTACTTGTACTTTATTTTAAGAGCTTTGAGAAGGGAGGAAATCTCCCAGATCTCTGCTCTCTCAAATCAATTGAGTTGGTGTTAACTTCCCACAAACTGTAAAGCATGAAAAAGTTAATTTACATTCAAGTCCTTCTTTTATTTGCATTGACTGTAATCTAGTCCAGAAATCTAATGTGAGATTATTCAATAGACTATTCATTTTGCACCAAAATGATCCCAGATTCAACTCTCTAGTTGTGCTGTGGTGATTAATTCTAGTTGATGAAAAGAAAATTATATTTGTGAAGCACCTTGGTGTTCTTGTCGAGGAACCCCATTCAGTCAGTGAAGAGAATCCACTCTGCGTAATTTAGGAAAAATGGCATCCAAATTGTGTATCAAATTGAGATTCAAATTTATTTACCACATGTAGAATGACACATACAGTGAAATGCATCATTTGCATTAACAACCAACACAACCTAAGAGAGGGGGCAGACAGCAAGTGTCACCTCACATTGCAACTCCAACGTAGCATGCCCACAATGCTCTTCAGATAGGATTGGCAAACAGTAATATGGGTTCATCAGTCCTTATTTCATTTAGCGATACAGCACAATAACAGGCCCTTCAGCACAAAGATTCCCTGCTGCCCAATTATACCCATGTGACCAAATCACCTACTAATCCGTAAGTCTTTGGAATGTGGGCGGAAACCAGAGCACCCGGAGGAAACCCATGTGGTTACAGGGAAAACATACTTACAGGCAGAGGCAGATTTGAACCCCAGTCACTGGCACTGGAAAGCATTACATGAACCACTACACTATCATCTGCCCCTGATGACATTAACTGAATTAGTCAAGACTCTGCAGACAATTGCCCAGATCTTTATCAGAAAAGTGACAAGTAAACTTGTGTTCACCTAGGAGACAAGACCTTGGTTGGATTGTCAGGTAGCATGGTGGCACTGGTCATAGGACATTTGCCTCATGGCTCCAGCATCCTGGGTTTAATCCCGAGCTTGGCGCTGTTTTTGTGAAATTTTCATATTTTCTTTCTGACCGAGTAGATTTCTCTCCAGTACTCCAGTTGCCTCCCATGTCCCAACGACCTGAGGGTTAGATGTGCACCCTGGTCAGCAAGACAGGTTGGGCCAAAGGACTTGCTTCCACACTGCATTACTTCGTGGCAGTTGGCCACGGTAAATTAGCACAGGTGTGCAGGTGAGTGGTGGCATTTGTGTAGAGCAGAAATGTTAGGAATGACAGGGTTAATAAGATTATAGAACATAGAGCATAGTGCTGCACGTTACAGAGACTTCAGCCCATGATGTTGTCCTGACCTTCATAAGCCTTTTTTTTCTATTTGACATCTATGTGCCTTTCTAAGAGTCACTTAAATATCCCTATTGAATCAGCTTCCAACAGTATGCCTGGTAATGCAGTCCAGGTACTCACCACTTCCTATGAATTTAATTAATTAAATTAAATCATCCCACCTTTGACATCGCCCCTAAACTTTTTTCCACTCACCTTAATCTCATGTTCTCCAGTATTGGCCTTTGCCACCCTGGGAAAAGGTGCTGGATGTCCACTCTGTCCATGCCTCTTATGATCTTATATTAGCTTAGAATTTGGAGATGGTTAGTGCAAATGGGAGTTTGGCGGTTGGCACAGATTCTAGGACTGAAAGGCCCGTTCCTGTGCTGAATGGCTCTAGCCCATCGGAAAAATTAAGTCTCTGACTGTCGCACTTCTTCAGTGAACTGGTGTGATTTCCCAGAGTTTTGCGTAGGAAGTGAGATTCAAAGATTCAATGGCAAGAGTGTTATGTTCTTAAGCAAGGCTGCCAACACTAGCTACAATGGAAGTCTGGATCATGCTCCTGAGCTCAACAGATTGAGTAATAAACCAAGAATTCCTTGCCTGAAGTCCTCAGGAACTTCAGATGTCTAGACGTCAGCTGAAGACCATGCCAGTCCATGTTGATAGATTATGTGCCACCATATGGACACAAAAGTTGAAAGTAAATTTATTATCAAAGTACATATACATATCACCATATAAAATACAGAGATTCATTTTCTTGCAAGCATTCACATTAGATACAAGAAACACAAATAGAATCAGTGAACACGAGGAAATCTGCAGATGCTGGACATTCAAACAACACACACAAAATGCTGGTGGAACACAGCAGGCCAGGCAGCATTTATAAGGAGAAGCACTGTCGACGTTTTGGGCCGAGATCCTTCTTCAGGACAGGAAGGAAGGGGGAAGATCAATCAGTGAAGGACCATATCCAAGAGGATGGACAAACAAATGTGCAAAAGACAACAAATGATGAAAATACAAAATAGAAATAACAGTAATACTAAATAAATAAACTATAAATATTCAGAACATGTTAGATGAAGAGTCCTTGAGAGTGAGTCTGTAGGTTGTGGAACAATTCAGTGATGGGGAAGTGAAGTTGAATGGCAGGAAAAGGCCTCTTTACCATTGAGCACATCTCCAAAGAGCACTACCACAAGAAAGCAGCATCCATAATCAAGGACCCCACCATCCAGGCTATGCTCTCTTCTCGCTGCTACCATCAGGAAGGAGGTACTGAAGCCCTAGGTTCCTCTCCATTAGGTTCAGGAACAGTTATTAACCCTCAATCATCAGGCTCCTGAAACAGCATGAATAACCTCAAATCTGAACTGATTTCACTACCTATGGACTCATTTTCAAGAACTCCACAACTCTTGAACTCAGAAACAGAAACTAGTTTATTGTGGCAGCAGTATCAGATTCAAAATCAGGATTAATATAAATGGTATATGTCATGGAATTGATTGTTTTTGAACAGCAGTATATTGCAATATATAGTAATAAAAACTACAAATTACAATAAGAAGTGTATATAAAAGATGGAAGGGGGAAATACTGAGTAAGTGTTCATTGGTTCATTGTATATTTAGAAATCTGATAGCAGAGGAAACAATGCTGTTCCTGAAATGGTGAGTGTATGTCTTCTAGATCCTGTACCTTCTCCTTGTCGGTGGCAGTCAGTCTAAGGTGACGTGGGTCCTTAATGATGGATGCTGACTTTTTGAAGCATCACCCTTTGATGGTTTCCTCAACAATGGGGAGGCTAGTGCCCAAGATGGAGCTGGCTAAGTTTTCAACTTTCTGCAGCTTTTTTCCAATCCTGTGCCATGTCCCCCCCCCCCCCCCACACCATACCGGATGGTGATGCAACCAGTTAGAATGTATACATCTGTAGAAATTTGCAAACGTGTTTGGTGACATACCAATTCTCCTCAAACTCCTAAAGAGAACTAGCCATTGTGGTCAGCATAATCAACGTTTTATTCTTTTCTATTGATGCTGCATGACCTGCTGAGTTTCCCCAGCATTTTGTGTGTTTTGCTTTAGAACTGGGGGGACCATTGTGTTGAATGCTGAGCTGTAATCAATAAATAGAAGCCAGTCATAAGTATTACTGTTGTCCAGGAGAACCAAACCTGAGTGGAGAGCAAGTGAGATTGCATCTGCTTTAGAGCTATTGTGACGATAGGGAAACTGCCACAGGTCGAGCTCCTTGCTTATGCAAAAGTTCCTTCTAGCCATGACCAGCCTCTCAAAGCACTTCATCACGGTAGATTGAATGCCGCTGGGAGATAGTCATTGAGGCAGCTCAGCTACTCTTCTTGGGCACTGGTATGATTGTCACCCTTTTAAAGAAGGTAGGAATCTTTGACTGCAGCAGTGGGAGATTGAAAATCCTTGAATATTCCTGCTACTTGGCTGGTACAGCCCGACCAAGTACAGCACCAGGGCTTGATGTCTTGTGAAGGTTCACCCTCTTGAAAGATGTTCTGAGGTCATTATCTGAGACAGAGGTCACAAGGTCACCAGATTCATATAGTTTTATTCAAACTTTCAAAGCATGCATACAAGGCATTGAGCTCATCTGTGAGTGAAGCATCACTGTCAAGTAATAGCCTACACACCTGCCAGAGCTGATGTGCATCCAATTCTGGTCCTAACCTCAATCAGAATTGTTTATTCACTTTTAAGATAGCTCCCCTGAATCCTGTGACCATACCTTCTTGATCTCACCACTGGTGCTGTGGTCTTTAGTGGCTGCCTATACGCTGGGAGTAGAAGCTCATCCAGGTGATCAGACTATCTAATGTGTAGACATAGGATGGCACAGTATGTCTTCTTAATGGTGGTACAACAGTGATCAAGTGTGTTGGCTCCTCTGGTTCCACAGCACAGTGCAAGCCAAAGAAAAAATACTAGAGTTATACATAAAGAAATAAATAAATAGCACAAAAAGACCGATAAGTTAGTGTTTATGCATTCATGCACCATTTGGAGGTTTGATAGCTGAGGGGAAGAGCCACTCCCTAAAATGTTGAGCATGTGTCTATTTATTTATTAATTTAGAGATACAGTGTGAAACATGACCTTCCACCCCACTGAGTTGCACTGCCACAGCTACTCCTGACAACCCCGATTTAATGCTAACCTAATAATGCAACAATTTATAATCACTAGTTAACCTATCCTTTGTGTCTTTGGACTGTGGGAGGAGACTGGGTCACCCAGGGAAAGCACGTGCACTTGAACTCTGCTGCGCCGAGCTGTAACGCCATTGCGCTAACCACTGCACCGATGTGGCGCTCAGGCTCCTGTACCTCCTCCCTGATGATAGTATTGAGAAGAGAGCAGAGAGCATACCTCAGCTGGTGATGATCCTTCATGTCGGATGCTGCTTCCTGAGGTGCTGTGTTTTGAAGATGACCTTCTTGGTGGGAAGGTTTATGCTCAGATGGAATTTGGCTGCATCTACAACCCTCTGCTGCACTCTCGATTTTTATTACAAACATGGCTAGGCCAGGGGTTGATATTGGGTGGTGCTAACAAGGCTGAATAGTTAAACATTGGATGAGTTTGCCAGTGCTTCCAAGATTTCTGTCCAAATTCCAGGATCTGAAGACAAATCTGCTGGATATTTCCAAGAAAAGCTCGGAGGAGAATGAATAATTGTGAGAGGTATAGGAAGTCAGTCTTTTCCCCAGGATGGAAATAGTAAATACAGAAGGCATGGCCTTCATCAGTCAGAACATTGAATTTAGGAGTAGAGACACTATGTTGCATAAATCTTGATGACGATGCACATGGGGTATATGATATATTGTTCTTGCATGATCAGTGATTCCCTTGTCCATTTGTCCCTCCTCTCTAATCTTCCTCCCAGCACTTATCCCTGCATGTGGCCTAAGTGCTACAGCTGCCCGTACACCATCTCTCTCACCTCCATTCAGGGCCCCAAACAGTCCTTCCAGGAAAGCAATATTTCACCTGCAAATCTGCTGGGGTCGTCTATTGTGTCTGATGCTCCTGCTGTGGCCTCCCCTACACTGGTGAGACCGGTCGTAAACTGGGGGACCGCTTCGTTTTGAGCACCTGTGCTCCATCCGCCATAAGCAGAACTTCTCGGTGGCCAAGCTTTTAATTCCAATTCCCATTCCCATTCCTACATGTTGGCCCACGGTCTACTCTTGTGCCAAGATGAGGCCACAATTAGGGTGGAGGTGCAACACCTCATATTCCATCTGGATAGATGTGATGGCATGAATACTGATTTCTCAATCCAGTAAAAAAAAATTAACTCCTCCCCTCTCCCTTCCCCTATTCCCCACTCTGATCTCTTACCTCCTCTAACCTAACTGTTACTTCCCCTGGGTCCCCTCCTCCTTCCCTTTCACCTATGACCCACTCTCCTCTCCTATCAGACGCCTTCTTCTCCAGCCCTTCACCTTTCCCACCACCTGGTTTCACCTATCACCTTCCACCTAGCCTCCTTCCCCTCCCCCAACTTTTGATTCTGCCATCTTCCCCCTTCCTTCTCAGTACTGAAGAAGGGTCACAGCCTGAAACATCAATTGTTTATTCATTTCCATAGATGCTGCCTGACCTGCTGAGTTCCTCCAGCATTAAGTGTGTGGTCCTTTGGATTTCTAGCATCTGCAGACTTCCTTGTGTTTAAGATCATAAGACATAGGAGCAGAATTAGGTCATTTGGCCCATCAAGTTTGCTCCACTGTTCAATCAGGGCTGATCCTTTTTTCCCCTCCTCAGCCCCACTCCCCAGCCTTCTCCCTGTAACCTTTGATGCCGTGTCCAATCAAGAACCTGTCATGCTGTGCCTTAAATATACCCAAAGATCTGGCCTCCACAGCTGCATGTGTTAACAAATTTCACAAATTCACCATCCCCTAGCTAAAGAAATTTCTCAGCATCTCTGGTTTAAATGGACACCCCTCTATCCTGAAGCTGTTGCCTCTGTCCTAGACTCCCCCACCATGGGAAACTTTCTTTCCATATCTATTCTGTCTATACCTTTCAACATTCGAAAGGTTTCAATGCGATCCCCCCTCATTCTTCTGAATTCCAGTGAGTACAGACCCAGAGCCATCAAATGCTTCTCATATGATAACCCTTTTATTCCTGGAATCATCCTTGTGAACCTCCTCTGGACCCTCACCAATGACAGAACATCTTTTCAAACATGAGGGGCCCAACGCTGTGTATAATGCTCAAGGTGAGGCCTCACCAGTGCCGTATGAAGCCTCAGCATCACATCCCTGCTGTTGTATTCTAGACCTCTTGAAACGAAAGCTAACATTGCATTTGCCTTCCGCAGCACCAATTCAACCTGCAAGTTAATCTTTAGGGTTTTCTGCACAAGTCCCTTTGCATCTCAGATTTTTGGATTTTCTCCCTGTTCAGAAAATGGGGTGTCCATATATTTCTACTACCAAAATGTATGACCATGACTTAATATTTGTATTTTATTTCACTTTCTCTGAACACTTCAGTTATTACTTTTGATAATATTGGAGATGCCTATTGTTGGAATGGGTTGGGGTAGTTGGAGATGTGTTCAAAAGCCTAGGAACAATTTTGATCAAAGTTGGCAAAGTTAGCAGAGGTACAGAAGGCAACTGAATCAGAATCAGACTTATTATCATTTACAAAGATGATGTGAGAAATTGTTGTTGTGCAGCATCAGTGCATTGCAAAGATATAAAATTAGTACAGATTACGTAAATAAACGAAGAGTGCAAAGAAGGAATAACAAAACAGTGTTCGTGGGTTCATGGACCATTCAGAAATCTGACGGCAGAGGGGAAGAAGCTGAATTGTTGAGTGTGGGTGTTCAGGCTCCTGTAGCTTCTCCTTAAAGGTAGAAATAAGAAGAGAGCATGCCCTGGATGGTGAAGATCCTTAATGATGGATGCCAACTTAATGTACTTCCTCTTGAGAATGTCCCCGATTCTGGGGAGGCTTATGCCTGAGATGGAGCTGGCTGAGTCTAAAACCCTCTGCAGCCTCTTGTATATCACACAGTGATGCAACCAGTCAGAAAGCTCTCTACTGTACATCTACAGAAATCTGCAACAGTCTTTGATGACATATCAAATCTCTTCAAACTCCTAATGAGGTAGAGCCGCTGACATGCCTTGTTCATCAAACTAATGTCACTGAAGCAGAGGACTTATGGACTGGAGGACTGTAAAATAAATTTAGATTTAGATTTTATTTTAGTTTATTTTCATATACACCAGGGTGCAATTAAATTCCTTGCTCGTGTGCTCACAGAAATAAACAGTATATGTGGTGATATTAATTACAAATATAACCATAAATACAAGCAGAAAAAAGTAGAATGGTGCAAAAAACATGCTAAAGTGACAATTAAAAAACCGAGGGAGATGGCATTTATTGTTTGAGCACCACACACAAAATGTAGCAGGAACTCAGCAGGTCAGGCGGCATCTATGGAAAGGAGTTCAGAGTAGACATTTTTGGCTGAAACCATTCATCAGGTCTGGAAAGGAAGGAGGAAGAAGCCAGAATAAGAAGGTAGGGGAGGGGAAGGAGTACTAGCTAGAAAGTGATAAGTGAAACCAGGTGAGGGGGAAGTTGGTGGGTGGGGGGGGGGATGAAGTGAGAAGCTGGAAGGTAATAGGTGGAAAAGGTGAACAGATGATGAAGAAGGATCTGACAGGAGAGGAGAGTGGACCATGGGAGAAAGGGAACGAGGAAGGTCACCAGAGAGAGGTGAGAAGAGAAAGAGTAAGAAGGGAGACAGAACGGGGAATGGAAAAAGAGGAAAGAGAAATTAATGTCAATGCCATCAGGTTGGAAGCTACCCAGTCAGAAAATGAGGTATTGCTCTTCCAAACTGAACGTGACCTCATCGTGGCAGTAGAGGAGGCCTTGAACCAACACGTCAGAATAATAATGGATATTTGGATTAAAATGGTTGACCACTGGGAAATCACAGGATTTGCAAAGGTTTATTATATGTGAATGCGACAGCACCACTAGGAAGGGAATGTGAAAGAGGTGATTGTTTCAGTACTTTGATAGCATTGGGGAAGAAGCTGTTCTTAATTCTGAAAATCTGGTCTTTCAAGTTCCTGTACCTTTTCCCAGAAGGTAGGAGGGTGAAAAGGGAATAACAAGAATGATAGTCATTCTTGAGGACACAATTAGCCTTCCTGAACCAGCGTACCAGCAAGATGAACAAGATGGAAGGAAGTGACGAGCCTGTAATGGACAATGATCAGAATTTTAGAACATAGACCATAGAACAGTTCGTTCGTTCATTATGTGCCATATTGTACGACGTAGGTTATCATGGTCTTTCCCTGACCAAGATAGTTCTTGGCAGATTTTTCTGTTGAAGTGAAATGCCATTGCCTTCTTCAGGCTGTATCTTTACACGACGGGTGACCCCAGCCATTATCAATACTCTTCAGAGATTGCCTGGCATCAGTGGTTGGCAGATACTAAGTAGCTGCTACAACTTGCCCAAGGTGACCTGCAGGCTAATGGAGGGAAGGGGCACCTTATACTTCATTTGTAGAGCGTATCTCCACCCCACCACCCAGACAGTACAACACTGGAACAGGCCTTTCAGCCCATCATATTGTTCCAACAAAATGTTGGTGTACATTGATAGTAAGGGCATGGAAGGCCATGATCTAGGAGCAGGTCATTGGGAGGAGGAAATTTAAATGGTTTCAGCATGGACTGAAACCATTTAATGGGCCAAAGGGCCTGATCCTGTGCTGTACTTCTCTACGACTCTAACTCAGCAAGTCAGGCAGCATCTAAAGATGGAAATAAGCAGTTAGCATTTCAGGCTGAGACGCTGCATTGTTTAATATTTCCAGAATCTGCAGAAACGCTTGTGTCTCTAAGCTAGTAATGACACTCAGTGTACCTCTTGTACCAAATAAAGTGGCCACTGAGTGTATGTTTGCCATCTTCTGCTGCTGTAGCCCATCAACTTCAAGGTTCAATGTGTCATGTGTTCAGAGATGCTCATCTGTACGCCATTGTTGTAACAGGTGGTTACTGTCTCCTTCCTGTCAGCTTGAACCTCTTTAATTAACAAAGCATTTTTGCCTCAGTACTGCTGCTGACTTGATTT
The DNA here is from genome assembly GCF_030144855.1 of Hypanus sabinus. NCBI lineage: Eukaryota > Metazoa > Chordata > Chondrichthyes > Myliobatiformes > Dasyatidae > Hypanus > Hypanus sabinus. The sequence continues at coordinate 26,463,421 of NC_082718.1, forward strand.
TATTTTTATTTTTCACGTTATTCTCTGTAAACTCTTGACTGTTGTGCCCAACAGTTGTGTCTCCCGACAGGAGACTATTGTGTGTGGAAAATCCCAGGAGATCAGCAGTTTCTGAGATACTCAAACCGTTCCTGTATGGCACCAACAATCCTCCCACAGTCAAAGTCACTTACATTATACTTCTTCGCCGTTCTGATGTTGGGTCTGAACAACATCTGAACCTCTTGGCTATGTCTGGATGCTTTTATGCAATCTAATCACATGATTGGCTGATTAGACATTTGCATTAATGAGCGGGAGCACAGGGGAGGTACCTAGTAAAGGGGTCACTGAGTGTAAATGCCTTCCTAAATGAATCCCTTCTGTCTACACAAGGTGGGCAGATTTAGCCTCTGTGCAGAGGAGGACTGAGTCTGTGGTGTATTCTCAGATAGTTGGCATTGAGATTTAACAGGCAGAGGGAAGGTTTGACAGGTTGTACGGCTACTTCTCGTTCTGAAAAATTCTCATATTCTCGTGTTATCTTTATTCATTAATTATTAATGAAAGGCATGATGCTGAATGAAAGGCAGACTGGAATGATTAATTCATATGAGGGATGTCTTTTGAAGTATTTATTTTTGTTTCATTTCCACATTGCACTGAATATAATTAGAGTCATTTCCATTTCTCGCTTAACCCCAGTCAATTTAACATTTACAGGACGCAGATGTGGCATTATATTGATGAAACAGCAATTGAAAAAATAACACTGCAAGTCATATACGCAGACTAGTGCTGTCCTAATGCATCTCCTTGGTATTCATTAATATAGGGATGGGAACAACCAAATCTCCAGCTGTTCACTGATTTTGTCCCCACAGCTAATTATTGAGCCGCACAGGCCAAGGACGACCTCCTGCGGATTTCAAGTTGGCTTGAATCTGCCTCAGAGTTACACCAACTGCAGCAACAGTGTGCATTTCTAGATCTCCCTCAGCATAGTAAAATATCCCAAAGCATTTCATGGCAGTTGAACGAAAATCCGATATCAGGTCACGTTAAAGCTGCTGATCAAAAGCAACACTCACAAATCGCTGAAGGAACTCAGTAGGTCAGGCAGCATGTATGGAGAGGATAAAAAGTCAATGTTTTAGGCTGAGGTTCTTCCTCAGGACTGGAGGTGGGGCGGGGGGGTAGGAGGAATTCAGAGTACGGTTGAGGGTGGGGAAGGAGTATAGGCTGGTGAATGATGGGTAAAACCAGGTCAGGTGGGGAAGGGGGATGAAGTAAGAAGCTGGAAAGTGATAGGTGGAAGAAGTAAAGGCTGAAGAAGGCAGCATCCGATAGGATTAGAGAGGAGGGTGGACCATGGGAGGAGTTCATGGATGTATCTGTACCAAAGGGCAGGTGAGGATAAGAGAAGCTGAAAGAGGTGATCAGAATGGGAATTGGAAAAGAGAAAAGGGGAAGGAGAGAAAGATTGAGAAATTGATGTTTATGCTCTCAGGTTGGAGACTGCCCAGTTGGAATATGAAGTGTTGCTCCTCTAACCTGAAAGTGGCCTCATTGTGGGAGTAGAGGAGGCAACGGACTGACAAATTGGAATTGGAAGTAGAATTAAAGTTCTACTTCCCAATCCCATGTTGGTGACCTAAAGCTTACTGATAGATTTTGAATCTGTGAAGTGTTTCAGAAGTGAGAGAGAATTTTAGGTCTTGGGTTTGCATGGTGGAGATGTGCAAAATAAAGTAGGCAATGTTGTGGAATGATCCAGGATGTGCTGAGAATGCAAATGTGCTATATAAATGCAAGCTTCCACTGTCTGTGTTTCTAGTCTACTATCCTGAGCTGAATCAAGTGCTCAGTATTCACTTCCACGTCTTTGGTCACTTTCAGTCTATATATCAAGTAATAGATTTTGGGAGACATCACAGTAACAATATAGGAGCAGAAGTTGACCATTCAGCCCATTGTGTCTGATCATGAATGATTGGATAAAAGGTGATAGGACTTTGATGTTAAATAAATGGAGAGGATACAAAGCATTATTTCCCATTGGTGAGGGGGTCTAGGAAAAGGGGATAAAGCAGTGAAATCAGCATAGGCTGCTTTAAGCAGTGAGTGTTAAGAAATTCTTCTCATTAACAGCAAAGCATTAAAAAGTTGATGGTTTTGCAGTCTGAAATTGATGGATTTTGCCCATCTAGTCCATGTCAACCTGACTTTCCGCCTAATCCCATCGACAAGCACTCAGACTGTATTGCTCCAAACCTCTCCTATCCATTTTCCTATCCAAGCATCTCTTAAACATAACAATTGAACACACATCGTTTACCTCCATTGGCAGCTCATCTCACAGTCATATCGCTGTCTGAGTGAAGAAGCTCCCCCTCAGATTCACTTTAAGTAGTTCACTTTTCCATCCTAAACCTACACTCAATGACTACTTTATTAGGTACACCTATATAGCTGCTCATTAACGTAGATATCTAATCAGTCAATCATATGGCAGCAACTCAATGCATAAAAGCATGTAGACGTGGTCAAGAGGTTCAGTTGTTCACACCAAACACCAGATTGCGATGAAGTGTGATCTCAGTGACTTTGACTGTGGAATGATTATTAATGCCGGAAGAGGTGTGGTCCGAGTACCTCAGGAACATGAAAGCTCCTGGGATTTTCAGATGCTGCAGTCTTTAGCTTTTACAGAAAATGGTGCAAAAAAAAAACCAAGGAATATGCAGTGAGCGGCAGTTCTGTGGGTGAAAGTACCTTGCGAATGAGAGAAGTCCAAGGAGAATGGCCGGACTGGTTCAAACTGACAGGGAGGTGACGGTAACTCAAATAACCAATCATTACAACAGTGGTGTCAGAAGAGCATCTCTGAATGCACATCTCATGCACCCTTCAAGTGGATGGGCTACAGCAGCGGAAGATGCAAACATAACATACACTCAGTAGCCACTTTATTAGGTACCGGAGCTACCTAAGAAAATGGCCTCTGAGTGTATGACCTCTAGTTCTAATCTACCCAAACTGAGGAGAAAAAAGCCTGTACATATTCATCCCTCATAATTTTGACAAGGTAGAGATACAGTGACACCGTTTTAGTAAAGGAAAGTGGTGTTGAGGGAAAGAATCAACCATGAACAGCCAAACAAGCAAGAGGGATGAAATGGTGACTGGTGCTCCTTTATCTTGTATTCTTATGGTCTGAGGTCTGCTTCTATACGAATAACACATGCTGTCCATGCTTAGTTTATCTTGATTCATGCCCATGCACATTCACGTGTGAGAACCATAAGACATAGGAGCAGAATTAGGCCATTGGGTCTGCTCTGACATTCCATCATGGCTGATTTATTTTTCTTCTCAACCCCATTCTCCTGCCTTCCCCCTGTAGGCTTTGACACCCTTGCTAATCTAGAACCTAAAATATGCTCTGCTTTAAACATACCCAATGACTTGGCCTCCATAGCCATCTGTGGAAATGAATTCCACAGAATCACCACCCTCTGGCTATTGAAATTCCTCCACATCTCTGTTCTAGAGGGACACCTTCATATTCTGAGGCTGTGCCCTCTGGTCCTATAGTCTTCTGCTGTCGGAAACAGGTTCTCTACATCCATGCTATCTGGGCCTTTCAATAATGGGTGGTTATTTGATTTAATTTTGTCTTCCAGTCAGCTTGAACTAATCTGGCCTTTCTCCTCTGACCACTCTCGTTAAGGCAATTTTGCCCACAAAACTGCTGCTCATTCAATATTTTTTGTTTTTGCATCATTCACAAACTCTAGAGACGATTGTAAATGAAATTACCAGGAGATCAGCAGTTTCTGAGATACTGAAACCGCCCCGTCTGGCACCAGCAATCATCCATAGTCAAAGTAACTTAGATCGCAGTTCTTCCCCATTCTGATGGTTGACCATGTCTGCATGTTTTTATGCCTTGAGTTCCTGGCACATGATTGGCTGATTAGATATCTGCATTAATGAGCATGGGTACTGGTGTACCTTATAAAGAGGCCACTAGTTGGAGTTACCCGATCAGTTAGGTAGTAATCAAATACGGAAGGAAAGAACACGTATTTCAGAACAAGGCAAATTATTTTAGCATTGGTTTGACGAGGATCTATTTAATGCTTAGGCACAAGTCAGAAGTTATTGCACAACCTGGCAAAGGAAAAGGTATCTGTGTGCTTTGAAGTTAAGGATAAAAGGTATAATGAATTAAGACATATTGCAATATGTTGTGATGCTGTGGCAGAGCAAGTTTACACTCAGCACATCATTCATGTTCCTTCTGGTTCCTGAGAGGATGAGAAGAAATCATTTTATTTTAGTCAAATTACAAATGGACTACACTATTAATGTGTATTACGATCTCAGTTATTAATGTACATGATATCTGAGAATTACTGATAAGTATTTAGAGCATGCAATTTGTCTTAATACTTTCTTCTGGCATGGGAGGAATAACACAATGTATTCAAAGCATGTTGATGTTGTTAGTACCATTTAAATCTACTTATGGTCTGTTAAGCATAGTGTTATACTGTTACAGAGCTGGCTGGTTTTCATTAGGGATGCATCAATAATGTTGCTGTTAACGCTTGAATAACACGAGGTTTGTCTGGTAAGTAAATACAAATGGTTGCCCTTCATCAAAGTGAATGACAGGATCCCCACACCAGGAGTCCTTGTAGACATACTCCCCTGAGATATTGCTACTTTTGACCCTTCGTTGTTCTCAGCTACAATGGAGGTCAAATTCAGATCTTCGCAAAGTAGGGAAAATTCTATTTTGGGTGAATGCTTTTTTTTTGCCTGGAAAAGGGGCATTTGGCTGTGTTGCAGTAGCCACAAAGGAGGACATCAGTGCCCTGATAAGTGTGCTTCTGGCAACTTTCTTCCAGAAGCATGCAGTGACCTCCAAAAGAATGTGCAGATTCCTTTGGCCCACGATCTGACACACCATCTGTTCCCAAAAACTTTCATCTGTTGCCAATGACTCCCCTGATCCATTCCCAATGGCTCCCACAATATGTTCTCAATGACTTCCACCATCCATTTCAGAAGACCATAAAACACTGGAGCAGATTTAAGACATTCAGCCCATTGAGTCTGCTCTGCCATTCCATCCTGGCTGATTCATTATCCCTCTCATTTTCCTGCCTTTTCCACCTAACCTTTGACACCCTGACTAATCAAAAACCTATCAACCTCCGCTTTAAATATGCTGTATTACTTGGCCTCCATAGCCACCTGTGGCAATGAATTCCACAGATTCACCACCCTCTTGCTAAAGAAATTCTTCCTCTGTTTTAAAGGGACGTCCTTCTATTCGAAGGCTGTGTCCTCTGGTTCTAGATTCCCCCACTATCCAGAAACATCTTCCTCAGATCCATTCTATCTAGCCCTTTCTATATACGATAGGTTGCACTGAGATCCCTCCTACCTCTTCTTCTAAACTACAGGGAGTACAAACCAGAGCCATCAAATGCTCCTCAAATATTAACTCTTTCATTCCTGGGATTACTCTAGTCAACTTCCACTGAACATTTTCCAATGCCAGCACATATTTTCTTAAATAGGGGGCTCATTACTGCTCACAATACTGCAAGTGATGTCTGACCAATGTTTTGCATATCCTCAATACCTTATAAATTCTCAATGACTCTCAATGACACAAACCATCTATTCCCAATAACCCTCGTTGTCCATTCCCAATGACTCCCACTGTCCACTCCCAGTGACTCCCGCCACCTGTCCCCAATGACTCCTGCCAACCGTCCCCAACGTTCCCACTACCCATTCCCAATGACTCACACCATCAGTTCCCAATGACCCCATCATCCATTCCGAACATTCCCACAATCCATTCCCAAGGACTCCTGCCATCCATTTCCAATGATTCCCAGCATCTGTTCCCAATTACACCTACCATCTGCTGCCAAAGCTGGCCAAGCTGTGAGGAAATATGCTTCTAAGGTGGAGAAATAACAGTTGTTCCTGATGGAAAGTTGACAGACCAGGACTCTCTGTTCCACTGGCACAAGGGAATTTCTGGTTTACTTTAGGCCTTTCTGAAACTTCTTTAGCAACCTCTGAACATCATCATTGAATATGTAATCTGTCAGTTTAGTTTTTGCTCACAGAATAATCAGGTCTCACAAGAAATAAGAAATCTTGATATTTAAATGTACAGCACTCTGATTGTATTTTCTGTCTTCTCTGTGGTCTGTGACTTCAAGCACACAATCATACGTGTGCCCAGACTCCTTAGCCAGTGGAGTCATCATCCGCACTTTCCAAGCCTCAGGATATTTCCAAGGGAAGGATGCTGATCCCTGGCACATTCCCCAGTTTGCGTTTAAGAAGTCAGCTAAACTCCACACTAAAGGGGAGAAACCGATTTATCTTCTGTCCGTAGAAGCACGCAGACACAGGACCTCTCCCCCTGATTTTTGCCCCCTTCTTTTTAATCCTGATGAAGGGTCTCAGCCTAAAACAACAACTGTTAATTTCTCTCCATAAGTGCTGACTGCTAAGTTCCACCAGCATTTTGTGTGTGTGTGTGTGTGTTACATAGAAACATAGAAAACCTACAACACAATACAGGCCCTTCGGCCCACAAAGTTGTGCTGAACACGTCCCTACATTAGAAATTACTAGGGTTACCCATAGTCCTCTATTTTTCTAAGCTCCATGTACCTATTCAAAAGCCTATCAAAAGACCCCGTTCAAGGTTTCCAGTATCTGCTGCACCTATTGTGTCTAAGACACAGGAATTGTCATTTTGCAGGTTCCCCAAATGATGGCATTCATAGACCATTATCACACTGTGTTATTCCTAATGGACACCTCAGAATCAGAATTTGTCAGTTTTGTTATCGGTGGCAAATGTGTAAGCAAAGTTTCCAGTGTCCTTTATGTACCTCTGGTACTGTAATCTTGTTCTGAGGTCATCTATTTTATTTTTCAGGGACTGTACAGTAGCCACAGGGATTGTTGAGACCTCTTGTCCAGCATTATGAATACTTGCTGTGGATAAGACCCATTGTGCACCTGGAAATTAACACAGCCCGACATTAAGTTCAAGTTCATTGTCATTCAACTGTAACCATGTATACCACCAAATAAAACAATGTTCCACCAGACAAAGGTGTACAACAGAGTACATGTAACTCACACACAGCACATGAAGTAATGTTACCACAAATAAGTTAACAAATAATAAAAAAATGTTGCAGAAGATTGACACTTAGCATAATGTGTATTTCCGACACAAGTTTAAAAAGTGAACAGTGTAATGTTACTGGTGCTTCATATGTGATGAGACCTGGGTGGTGCTAGGGACTTTGGTAGTCTCACTACCTGGGGAGAAGAAGCCATTTCCTATCCTAACCAGTCCTTGTCCAAATATTATGGTACCTTCTGCCTGATGGTAAGAGGTCAAAGAGATTGTGGGATGGATGGGAGCAATCTTTGACAGTGTTCAGGGCCTTGATAGATATCTCAGATGTGTGGAAGAGAGACCCCAGTTGTCCTTCCAGCAGTCCTCACAATTACATTATGCAGAAACACCTTCAAATAGTGTAGTGGAATCATTGATTTAGAAGACCACACTGTATACGGGACTCCAGCGAAATGTAGTAATATTATTTCTGATCTGACATCTTGCAGATTGTTTGCTCAGCTTGATTCAATTTAAGGACCAGAAAAAAAAAGCTCATGCAAGCATTGAACTATCACTCTTCCAGCTAAGAAAAACATGAGATGGATGGGCTACAGTCTACCTTCTCCTGAGGATAACCAAAGAAATTAGAAGTAACAAAGTCAACAAAATAAATCTAGCCAGTCACTTTTACTTCCCTTATTTAGACTTGAAAGTAAATTCCTTGAAATCAAGAGCTGTGAAGTTTCAATGTGACAAAATGAAGTCTTTTAAGACAAAATTATAGAGTGCTGTGGTCTCCAGAATTATGCAGCGGGGTTTGCAGAAATGTAAAATAAACGAGGAGCAGCTGTTGGAAAATAACATTACTCTTCACCAGCTGGGCCAAGAGGCGTAACTCTTGACCTTTACAGTTCAACTCAAAACCTCCTGCCAAAACCCACAGGAGATTGCTTCAGGCTCACTTGCCATCAGAGGAAATCAGAGGGAGAACTGGAAAAGACACTTGATTCTCAGTCCCCTGACACACTTGGCAAGGAATTGGAAAGATGTCACTTGAAGCAGGGGAATCTTGGGTAATCATGAGTTTTAAGAGATTCTCTCCATGTGCAACTTTTCACCATTATCGGATTGAGCAGGAAGATGTGATCTGATAAGCACAGCAGGACAGCATAGAGACATGCATCCCTTCTCCTGTACAATGTAGTATCAACTGAGTTCTACACAGTCAGAGGCTCCATTATTTGGATGAGATGTTAAACTGGGTCTCTGATCTTAAGACCATAAGATATAGGAGGAAAACCAGGCCAGTCGACTCATGGAGTCTGTTCCACCATTCCATCATGGCTGATTATTTATTATCACCCTCAGCCCCATTCTGTTGCCTTCCATGGTCAGATCTGCCATGATATTGAATGGCAGAGCAGGCTCGATGGCCCAGATGGCCTACTCCTATTTCCTATTTCTTATGTTCTTCCCGTTACCTTTGATACCCTTACTCATCAAGAATCTAACAACCTCTGCTTTAAGTATACCCAGTGATTTGACCTGCACAGCCATCTGTGGGAATTAATTCCACAGATTCACCACCCTCCAGCTAAAGAAATTCCTCCTCATCTCTGTTCCAGAGGGATATCTTTGTATTCTGAGGCTATGCCCTCTGTCCTAGAGTAGATTCTCCCACTATAGAAAACAAATCTCTACGTCCATTCCTATCTCAGCCTTTCAATATTAGATGGGTTTCAATGAGATCCCAATGACTTGGCCTCCAATGACAATGAGATACCCAATGACTTGGCCTCCACCTTCTGACTAATGAAATTTCTCCTCATCTCTGTTGAAAATGTAGGTCTTTCTATTTAGAGTCTGTGCCCTCTTTTCCAGGACTCCCCAACTATATGAAACACCAACTCCACATCCACTCTTTTTAGGCCTTTTAATATTTGATGGGTTTCAATGAGATCCCCCCCTCATCGTTCTAAACTCCAGAGTTTGCACGCCCAGAGCCATCAAACACTCCTCCTTTTTTTCCTCTCTATTCTGTCAATACCCTTCATAACTGTGGTTTGGTTGAGTTGGTCTATGATCTTGACAATTGATATACAAACATTTTATCATCATGAGAGGAGATATTGTCAGTACTTTGTTGATTGTGGTGTGTCCTCCGAATGGTTGGCCTTTATATACTTTTCAATCAGCTGATTGGACATCTCTGAAACTGAATTTTGATGTGGGGAGGAACTCTATTCACTGATTGGCTGTGTGGCAAACTCTGTGCCTTGTGGTCTGGAACTTTGACCATATTGGCTCATAAATAGGATTGGGGTCTTCATGTTTGTTTACAGAATTATTCGTGGAAGACCACTCTTCCAGAAATTGTCTTGCATGTTGCATGTTTGTGCCATGACTTTCACTGATGTCCAGTCACATTTGCCCCCTCTCAACCTTCATGGGAAGAGACTAGAGAGAGTTGGTCATGCCACTTTACACTTTAAAGCTGATGTTCATGGATCCTCGTGCATAATTTTCTCCCCATTTGGCTGACGTAATATTTACTGCAATCCCTGCATTGGATTTTGTAGGTCACGTTGGTCTTGTCTAATAACTTGGTTCGTTCTTTTAGTCTGCAAGCTACTTTCCTCAATGTTGCTGTCGGCTTATGCGCAACTGAAATTCAATGTTATTGGAGCTGTTTGGCCATTATTTCTGGGGGGGGGGGGGCAGAGAGAGAGAGAGTGTGTGTGTGTGCGCGCGCGCCCTTAACTCCTGATGGAGTCATTGGGGTGCCGTTATGACAAGCTTTTTGCACCAATCTTTTTGGTGATTGCTCATCATACAGCGTGTTTTGGGCATGTGAAACCTGTCCCTCTCCAGGGATTTTGAATGTATGGAAAGGCAGTCCAATGTAGAGACTCCAGTCAATATTACATTGGCCAAAGAAAGGGAATGCTGTCTATTTCTTCGATTAGTTTTTGCTCTTTAAGAGTTGTCCCAAATAAGTGACCGCCCAAATTAATTGAAGGACCAATTTACGGGAATCCATTGAAGTTGGTTCTTGAACCAACTTGCACAACATTAATCACTACGTTGGTAAAGCAACATTTTGAACACCTCACACTGCAATGGACTTTGTTTTTATTTTGTTGTAATTGTGTTTAATTGATGTTTTAATATATATTTTCTTGTGAATGTTATGTATCTTTGCTGCTGCTGCAAATAAGACTTTCATTGCACCTGAACATACATGTACTTGAACATGTGACAATAAACTTGACCCTGATTTTGCCGCCTTCATCATCATATCGTCCTGTGCTGTCACCTTCAGAGACCTTTGGACTTGTACACCAAAGAGTTTGGATGTTCTGTATCAAGAATAGACTTGATAGAGGCATTAAAGATGCTAAGAGGCACAGATTCAGTGGAAAACCAGAGACTTTTGCCCAGGGTGGAGGAGTGACTAATACGAGGAGGCATTATTTTAATTATAGAGGGGATGTCAGAGGTAAGTTTTTTACACAGGGAATGGTGGGTGCATGGAACAACCTGCCGGGGTGGTGGTATTGCCATTTAATAATTGGGCACATGAATGATAGAAAAATGGAGGGCTAAGTGGAGGGAAGGTTTAGATTGGCCTTAGAGCAGGTTAAAAGGTTGGCACAACATAGTACTGTACTGTGCTATAATGTTCTATGTTCTTTAAATAGAAGCTGTTTTAAAATGACAGATTATGTGCAATGTCGTTAACTTGTAGCCTCAAACCTCCATCACCACTGCAGGTCTTACAGGCTGAACTTAAAACAGGATCACTATGACCTAAAGAAGCAGGTGAATTATTGTGACGCAATGCTCGACAGGTGGCTTGCTCTTTTCGGATAGGTCAATGAACATCCCAATGAAGGGTTCATTACATTTCCCTGACTTACAAGCCAATAAAAGTTTCTGCCTGAAGACTATGCTTTACCATTGATCCTCAAATGGTTTAAATGCTCAAAAATTGTTTTTTGCTTGATGTTTTGTAACCACAAGTGGAAGGCCCATTAATCACGGCATCTGTAAAATGAAAGAGGCTGAATTTACAATTGTGGAAGCAGAGCACATTTTAAACTACATATTGAACCTCACCAATGTAAATAGGAACAGCAAAGACTTCTTCAATTGGCGATGCTTCAAGAAGGCAGCATCCATTATTAAGAGGAGATGGAATTAGATGCATTCGCTACATGTATTACCATCCAGGATATGCCCTCTTCTCATTGTTTCCATTGGGAGTGGGGTGCAGGACACTGAAGACTCACACTCAATGTTTTGGGAACAGCTTCTTTCCCTCTGGCATCAGGTTTATGAATGGACCATGAACACTATCTCACTTTTTGTGCTCTTTTTGCACTACTTATTTATATATTTTAAAAATATTTCTTATTGTAACTTACCATACTTTTTGATGTATTGTACTATACTGGTGCCGCAAATCAACAAATTTCATTGCATATGTCAGTGCTAATGAACTTTATTCCTATTCTGATTCTTCTCACCCTAAACCTAAAAGGATTCTGACTATCTACCCTCTCTATGCCTCTTACAAATTTCAGGTCACCCCTCTGCCTCCTTTGCCACAGAGAAAACAAATTCAGGGTATCCAATGTCTCCCCCTAAATAAAGTCCACTTCACTGGGCAGTGTCCTGGTGCAGCTCCTCTGCACTTTCTCCAGTGCTACTACATCCTTCTGGTCAATGCAAACAGAACTGCGCACAGTACTTCCAAGTGCTGTGTTTTGTACCTGCACTCAATAAAATGAGTTTTGTGCGTTATAAAGTTGCTGCATAATATTTCAACTTTTATATTCTATGCCCTGACCAATGAAGACAAGTATGTCATTTCTTCACCTTATCTACTGTCTATAGAGCACTATAGACTTGAATCCCAAAGTCCCTCTGTTCAGTAACTCAACAATCACTGTATATGTCCTACACCTATTTGACTTTGTAAAATAGATTTCCATTGCAATTGGTGGGATTAAATTCCACCTGCTAACGTCCTGCCCATCTTTCCAACTGATCTATATTCTACTACAACCTTCGACAAGCTTCCTTATTAAAGATTAGCTTTATTCTTCACATGCACATCAAAACATTCAGTGAAATGCATCGTTTTGTGTCAACAGCTGACACAGTCCGAGGATTGCACTGTGGGGCAGCCCGCAAGCCCATGCTTCCGGCCCCAGCGCAGCATGCCCAAAGCGTACCAACCCTAAGCATATGTCTTTGAAATGTGGGGGGAAAGTAGAGCACCCAGAGGAAATCCACACAGCCACAGGAAGAACAGAAAAACTATTTACAGACAGTGGCAGACAATCAGAGTTGATCAGTGATCACTAGTGATGTGAAGTGATGGTGCTAACCGCTATGCTACCATGCTACCTTTATCCACAACAACACTAGTTTTAGTGTCATCTGTGAGGGACTTGCTAATCACTGCTGTATTGCCATCCAAGTTATTGATACACATCACAAGGTCTTGGCACTGATACATTTAGTACAATACTAATGGCGGACTTCCAATCAAAAGAGCATCTTTCCACCATTGCCCTCTGCCCCTGTCGTCAAGCCAATTGTGGATCCAATTAGTCAGCTCTCTTTGGATCCTCAGGTGCTTTAACCTTTTGAACCTAATTACCATGCAGGACTTGGGAAACTCCATGCAGCCAAAGCCTGCTGCCCTGAATTCATTAATCTTCCTTGTTATGTCTTAAGAAAACTTAAGCAAATTAGTGAGGCAGAATACACTTGTATAAAGACAAGCTGGCTATCACTGAGCAACACCTCATGTTAGAGAGAGTGCAGAGACGATTTACTAGGATGTTACCTGGGTTTCAGCACTTAAGTTACAGAGAAAGGTTGAACAAGTTAGGTCTCTATTCATTGGAGCGTAGAAGGTTGAGGGGGGATTTGATCGAGGTGTTTAAAATTTTGAGAGGGATAGATAGAGTTGACGTGAATAGGCTGTTTCCATTGAGAGTAGGGGAGATTCAAACGAGAGGACATGATTTGAGAGTTAGGGAGCAGAAGTTTAAGGGAAACACGAGGGGGTATTTCTTTACTCAGAGAGTGATAGCTGTGTGGAATGAGCTTTCTGTAGAAGTAGTAGAGGCCAGTTCAGTTGTGTCATTTAAGGTAAAATTGGATAGGTATATGGACAGGAAAGGAATGGAGGGTTATGGGCTGAGTGCAGGTAGGTGGGACTAGGTGAGATTAAGAGTTCGGCACGGACTAGGAGGGCCGAGATGGCCTGTTTCCGTGCTGTGATTGTTGTATGGCAATATTCATCTGGACAGTCACAAACCTGACAGCACAAACATTGTTTTCTCTAAATTATGCTAATCACTCCACTCCTGTCCCCAACCTATACTTCTTCTCTTTCTGTTTTTCTCCCCATTCCCCATACTTCTGGCTTTCACATCTCTTCTCTTCTCCGCCCTGCTCTTATGAGCTGCTTATCACCTCTCTCTGGTTCCCCATCTCCTTCCCTTTATTTGATGGTCCATTGTTCTTTCCTATCAGATTCTTCCTTCTTCAGCCCATCACCTCTTCTACCTATCCCCTCACAACTTCTCACATCATCCCACCCATCATACCTGTCACCTGGTCTCCCCTATCACCTGTCAACTTGTATTCCTTCCCTTCCCACCAACTTCTCATTCTCTTTTTATCTCCCTTCCTTTCCACTCCTGATGAAGGATCTCAGCCCTAAATGTTGACTGTTTATTTTTTTCCATACATGCTCCCTGACCTTCTGAGTTCCTTCAGTATACTGTGGGTGTTGTTCAAGATTTCCAGCAACTATAGAATCTCTTGTGTCATTGACCAACCCTTGCCTTTCTAAATATATTTAAATTCCCCCCCCCCCTTTAGGGTTTTCTCCTTTGTTTTCCTTGTCACTGACATGAGGCTCACCTCCGGTTAGTTACCTGGCTTATAACTGTGCCCCTTCTTACATAATAAACAACATTCACTATCCATATTATGTTCCATGCGCCTCTCGAAGGGTCTCTTAAATGCCCCCAATGTATCTGCCTCTCCCACCACCCCTGGCAGGATGTTCCACACACTCACCACTCTCTGTGTAAAAAAAAAACTTACATAGAACAATACAGTGCAGGCCCTTCGGCCCACAATGTTGTGCTGACCCTTAAACCCTGCCTCCCATATAACCCTCCACCTTAAATTCCTCCATGTACCTGTCTAGTAGTCTCTTAAATTTCACTAGTGTTATCTGCCTCCACCATTGACTCAGGTAGTGCATTCCACGCACCAACCACTCTCTGATTAAAAAACCTTCCTCTAATATCCCCCTTAAACTTCCCACCCCTTACCTTAAAGCCATGTCCTCTTGTACTGAGCAATGGTTCAATACCTCTGACATCCCCTCTATACTTTCCTCCAATCATCTTAAAATCATGCCCCTGGGTATTAGCCATTTCACCCTAGGAAAAAGTTTCTGGCTCTCCACTCAATCTATGCCTCTTGTACACCTATCAAGACACCTCTCAATCTCCTTTACTCCAAAGAGAAAAACCCTAGCTCACTTAACCTATCCTCATAAGACATAATAGTAAGAATAAAGTTTGAGTTGCTACAGTTATTTTCTATGAAACTGAGAAGGCTGGGGGGAGACTTGCTTGATGATTTATCTCCATTGATGTAGCCTGACCTGCTAAGTTCTTCCATCATTTTTGTGTGCTCCTTGATGATAAGCCTGGAATAAGTAAATAGGAAATGCTTTCTTCTACTAGCAGAGGGGCAACACAAATCAAAGGTAAAGATTTAAATTGGTAGAGAGGTTGGAGAGAAAAGGCGCGTATTTTTTCTGCCAGTGACACTCAAACTCTCTGCTTGAAAGATTGTTAAATGCAAAAACATTGATCATACTTAATCAGTCTGTGGATGTACACTTGAATATGCATCCGAGTCTGTATCGTGCTCCACAAGAAATTTGGCCAGACATTGCTCCGAAAGGCTACAGACCCAGTGCTGCGGGAGGGGATTAGACTGAGCAGCTCTAAGTTAACTCACATAGGCAAAACAGTCGGAATGGCCGTGTGTGCGTTAATCTTTCGACGGTTCCCTGATTCCCCTTCAGAGGAGAGGTATTTCAGGGACAGGGCTGGGGTGATTGGGTCAGAAATCATGTATAGACCCAGGCTGGTTAAGTATGTAGAACAGTACAGCACTGTACAGGCCCTTCAGCCCAGAATGTTGTGCCATCCTTTTAACCTATTCCAAGATCAATCTAACACTTCCCTCTCACATAAACTTCCATTTTGTTTTCATCCATGTCTCTTAAATGTCCCTGAAGTATCTGCCTCTGCCATCATCCCTGGCAGCAAGTCCCAAAACCTGGCAATCCCTTCCCCACCCCCGTAAATGTTACTCCAATCACCTTAAATTATGTCCCTTCATATTGGCCATTCCACCCTAAGGTTAGCAAATTTCCTTCCAAATAGATGTATTTTTACACGTAAATAAATGATCAGAAACAGCATCTTCTCCATCACTATCTGATTTTAAAATGGTTCGTGAACCAATGAGAACTACGTTCTTACACCTTTTGCACTGTTTGTTTTTTTGTAATTCACAGAAATGTTATGTCTTAGCACTGCACTCTGCCACAAAAGAATAAATTTTATAGTATCTAAATTAAGCCAGTGATAATAAATCCGATTCTGATTCCACCAAGTGGGGTGAAATTAATTCCAGTCTCTCACCAGTATTGCTAATTCATTCCCATTGTTTGGGACAATTTGTAGCCAGCATTATGCTGTGTTGCTTTCATCTCTGGCAACAACCCAGCGGTTTCATGATCCTCATAACTAATGTCATAACTTGATCCAGCCAGAGTACATCAGGAAGTGAAGTCACAGGGGAATGCAAGGTATTTGCTTGGAACTTGCAGCCTACATCACTGTTTACATCATTGCCATGAGGTGAGACTTTCCTCAAAGGAAAAGGTGATAATGTCCACTTCAGGACTGGGACGATAGCGCAGTAGCTAGCGTAATGCTTTACAGTGCCAACGATAGGGATTCAAACTCTGCCACTGTCTGTCAGGAGTTTACACATTTTCCCAGTGATCCAGTGGGTTTGCTCTGGGTGCTCCGGATTCCTCCCACAAAAAGTCAAAGTAAAATTTGTAATCAAAGTACATATATTTTACTATATACTACCTTGAAGTACATTTTGTTGCAGGCATTTACAGGAAAATAGAGAAATACAATAGAAGTTACAAAAAGCTATACATAAGCAAAGACTGGCAAACAACTAATGTGTAAATTATGCAAATAAAAAATAAATATTGCCGAGAACATGAGTTGTAGAGTCCCTGAAAGTGAATCTGTAGGTTGTGGCAATGCACACGAAATGCTGGAGGAACTCAGCAGGCTAGGCAGCTTCTATGAAAAAGAGTAAACAGTTGTTGTTTCAGGCCAAATCCCCCAATCAGGACCCGGTGAAGGGTCTCGGCCTGAATCGTCAACTGTTTATTCTTTTCCATAGACGCTGCCTGGCCTGCTGAGTTCCTCCAGCATTTTGTGTGTGTTGCTTAGATTTCCAGCTCCTGTGGGTTGTGGAATCTGTTCAGAGCTGTGGTGAGTGAAATTATCTATTAGACCATAAGATATAGGAGCAGAAGCAGGCCATTTGGCCCATTGAGTCTGCTCTGCCATTCAATCATAGGCTGATCCAATTCTTCCAGTCATCCCCACTCCCCTGCCTTCTCCCCATACCCTTTGATGCCCTACTAATCACAAAGCTATCTATCTCTGACTTAAATGCATCCAATGACTTGGCTTCCACAGCCTCTCATGGCAACAAGTTCCACAGACTTACCCCCCTCTGACTGAAGTAATTCCTTTGCATCTCTGTTCCAAATGGACGTCCTTCAATCCTGAAGTCGTGCCCTCTTGAACAAGACTCCCTGACCATGGGAAATAACTTTGCTCTATCAAATGTGTTCAGGCCTTTTAACATTCAGAATGGTTCGATGAGCTCCCTCCCATTCTCCTTTCATACAATAACCCTTTCATTCCTGGAATCATTCACGTGAATCTTCTCTGAACCCTCTCCAATATCAGTTTATACTTTCTAAAACAGGGAGCCTAAAACTGCAAACATGTTGGTTCAGGAGCCTGAACCAACATGTACATTGTACATTGAGTTGTACATGGAATGTTCCTGAACATTCCAAAGGCTACATGGGTGTAATTTGGCTCGTTGAGCCGGTAGGATCTGTTCCTGTGTTGGATCTCTAAATAAAAGTAAATAAAATTATAACAACACACACAAAATGCTGGTGGAACACAGCAGGCCAGGCAGCATCTATAAGGAGAAGCACCGTCGACGTTTTGGGCCGAGACCCTTCGTCCTGACGAAGTAGACAATAGACAATAGGTGCAGAAGTAGACCATTCGGCCCCTCGAGTCTGCACCGCCATTCTGAGATCATGGCTGATCATTCACTATCAATACCCAGTCCCTGCCTTGTCCCCATATCCCTTGATTCCCCTATCCATCAGATATCTATCTAGCTCCTTCTTGAAAGCATCCAGAGAATTGGCCTCCACCGTCTTCCGAGGCAGTGCATTCCACACCTCCACAACTCTCTGGGAGAAGAAGTTTTTCCTCAACTCTGTTTTAAATAACTGACCTCTTATTCTCAATCCATGCCCTCTGGTACTGGACTCTCCCAACATCTGGAACATATTTCCTGCCTCAATCCTATCAAATCCTTTAATTATCTTAAACGTTTCAATCAGATCCCCTCTCAATCTCCTCAATTCCAGTGTGTACAAGCCCAATCTCTCCAATCTCTCTGCGTAAGACAGCCCTGCCATCCCAGGAATCAACCTAGTGAATCTACGCTGCACTTCCTCAATTGCCAGAATGTCCTTCCTTAAACCTGGAGACCAAAACTGTACACAATATTCCAGGTCTCACCAGGGCCCTGTACAAATGCAAAAGGACATCCTTGCTCTTGTACTCAATTCCCCTTGTAATAAAGGCCAACATTCCATTTGCCCTCTTCACTGCCTGTTGCACTTGCTCATTCACCTTCATTGACTGATGAACTAGGTCTCTTTGCATTTCTCCCTTACCTAACTCTACACCGTTCAGACAATACTCTGCCCTCTTGTTCCTGCTTCCAAAATGGATAACTTCACATTTATTCACATTGAATGACATCTGCCAAGTATCTGCCCACTCACCCAGTCTATCCAAGTCTCCCTGTATTCTCCTAAAGTACTCTTCGCATGTCACACTGCCACCCAGTTTAGTATCGTCAGCAAACTTGCTGATATAGTTTTCAATGCCCTCATCTAAATCGTTGACATAAATCGTAAAGAGCTGTGGTCCCAATACAGAGCCCTGTGGTACCCCACTAGTCACCTCCAGCCAGTCCGAGAAACACCCATTCACTGCTACCCTTTGCTTTCTATCTGCCAACCAGCTTTCTATCCATGTTGAAACCCTGCCCCCAATGCCATGAGCTCTGATTTTACTCACCAATCTCCTATGTGGCACCTTATCGAATGCCTTCTGAAAATCTAGGTACACTACATCCACTGGCTTACCCTCGTCTAACATCCTTGTTACACCCTCAAAAAACTTCAACAGATTAGTCAAGCATGATTTGCCCATGCTAAATCCATGCTGGCTCGGCCTAATCCTATTACTGCCATCAAGATATGCCACTATTTTGTCCTTAATAATGGACTCAAGCATCTTCCCCACGATGGATGTTAGGCTAACAGGGCGATAGTTCTCCGTTTTCTCCTTCCCTCCCTTCTTGAAAAGTGGGATAACATTAGCCACTCTCCAATCTTCAGGAACTGATCCTGAATCTAAGGAACATTGGAAAATGATTACCAATGCATCCGCAATTTCCTGAGCCACCTCTTTTAGAACCCTCGGATGCAGACCATCTGGACCCGGGGATTTATTAGCCTTCAGTCCTATCAGTCTACTCATCACAGTTTCTTTCCTAATGTCAATCTGTTTCAATTCCTCTGATATCTTATGACCCTGGCCCATCCATACATCTGGGAGATTGCTTGTGTCCTCCCTGGTGAAGACAGATCTAAAGTATGCATTAAATTCTGTTGCCATTTCCCTGTTTCCCATAACAATTTCTCCCAATTCATTCTTCAAGGGGCCAACATTGTTCTTAACTATCTTCTTTCTCTTCACATAGCTAAAAAAGCTTTTGCTATCCCCTTTTATATTCCTGGCTAGACTGAGCTCATACCTGATTTTTTCTCTCCGTATTGCTTTTTTAATTAAGATCTGCTGTTTCTTAAAACTTTCCCAATCATCTGTATTCCCACTCGCCTTAGCCCTGTCATACTTCTTTTTCTTTAATGCTATACAATCTCTGACTTCCTTTGTCAACCACTGTGGCCCCTTCCCCCTCTTTGAATCCTTCCTTCTCATTGGAATGAACTGCTTTTGCATCTTTTGTATTATCCCCAAGAATATCTGCCACTGCTGATCCACTGTCTTTCCTGCCAGGGCATCGGCCCATTTAACTTTGGCCAGCTCTTCCCTCATGGCTCCATAGTCTCCTTTATTTAATTGCAACACTGACACCTCTGATCTGCCCTTATCCCTCTCAAATTGTAGATAAAAACTTATCATATTATGATCACTACTTCCTAATGGCTCCTTTACTTCAAGATCACTTATCAATTCCTGTTCATTACACATCACCAAGTCCAAAATAGCCTCATTCCTGGTTGGCTCAAGCATAAGCTGTTCCAAAAATACATCCCTTAGACACTCCACAAACTCCCTATCCTGGGGTCCAGCACCTACCTGATTCTCCCAGTTCACCTGCATGTTGAAATCTCCCATAACGACTGCATTACCTTTAGCACATGCCAATGTTAACTCCCTAATCAACTTGTACCCAATATCCACGCTACTGTTTGGGGGCCTGTACACAACACCCATTAGGGTCTTTTTACCCTTACTGTTCCTCAGCTCAATCCATACAGACTCTACTTCCCCTGTTCCTAAGTCACCCCTTGCTAAGGACTGAATCTCATTCCTCAGCAACAGGGCCACCCCACCCCTTCTTCCCATATTTCTGTCTCTACGATAGCACGTATACCCTGGTACACTCAATTCCCAGGCCTGATCCCCTTGCAGCCATGTCTCCGTTATCCCAACAACATCGTAGTTCCCCATTTTCATCTGAGCTTCAAGCTCATCTGTCTTAGTTCTGACACTATGCGCATTCAAGTCTTCTTAGCCCATTCCTCCTCTCTTTGCTTAAAACACTGTCTATATAAGTGTGTGTGTTGTTTGAATTTCCAGCATCTGCAGATTTCCTCGTGTTTGCTAAACAAAATTATACATTACTCTGGAAATTCAGTTGTGCAAGTTGGGTGGCACAACATTGTCCCGAGGGTGTATATGAGTGGTAGAATAGGCCCTGCAGCCTGCAAGTGTGCAAGAACCAACAATCACCCATTTCTACTAGACCTATATTAATCCCATTTTATTTTTTCCAACATTCTCATTAACTCTCCCCAAAGGTTCTAGAAGAAGCTTACAAAAAATAATTTAAGATTGAAGTGGTTAATGGATGAGAAGCAATTGATGGCTCTGGGCCTGGACTCTATGGTGTTTAGAAGACTGAGGGGCAATCTTATTGGAGCCGATCAAATAGATAAAGTGGATGTAGAGAGGTTGATTTTGACAATGAGGGAGTCCAGCACCAGAAGGCACGAGTAGCAGACATCCCTTTAGAACAGAGATGAGGAAGAACTTCTTTAGCCAGAGAGTGGCAAATCTGTGGATTCATTGCCACAGAAGGCTACAGGGGCTAAGTCACTGTGTATTTTTCAAACAGAGGTTGAAAGGTTCTTGAATAACAAGAGTTTAAAGGTTATAGAAGGCAGGAGAATGGGCTTGAGAGGGATAATAAATCAGCCATGATGGAATGGTGGAGCAGTTTTGATGAGCCAACTAGCCTAATTTTCCATATACGTTTTTGGGTCTTACGTGGGAGGGAATCGGGGCATTCGGAGAAAGTCCTGGCAATCACATAATGAGGAAACTCCACGCAGACAACCGCCAAGGTCAGGATTGAGCTGGAGTCACAGGAGTTGTGTGGCAGCAGTTTTGCTAACTCTGCCACTCACAAATCTTAATTCTGTTTTGGAAAAGCAGACGCTGGAAAGCTCTAAGGCAGTGCAAGGGAGGGGGGAGATTTACAGCTTAGCGTGGCACTGGGAGGATTGTTACAGAACAGCTGTGAATTCAGAAACTCATCTTGCCCCACGTCACTCCACAGGAATTCCCAAGACCACCTGTAAGGAGAGATTATTGAACCAGCCAATTGATTTTGGAAACAAAACAAATTAGTTGGTGATTAAGTGAGTCAAGTACTTGCCCTTTGTCCCTGAGCGTACATTCCCTATGATGGTGCGTTTGTTTGAAAGCTGCCAGTGCTTATTGCATGCATTGGGTGCAAATACACTTGTGGCTACAGCCATGATGACTGCCATGGTCTGCCTCTGCTTCAGTTCCTATCATATATTTTACCCTTATAGAACTTCTAAGTATATGTTCATGGTCTTATGCTGCTGTAGCCCATCTATTTTAAGGTTTGAAATGTTGTACATTCAGAGATACTCTTCTGCACACCACTGTTATAATGTGTGGTTACTTGAGTTGCTATAACCTTTCAATCAGCTTGAACCAGTCTGGCCATTCTCCTCTGACCTCTGAAATTAACAAGGCATCATCAACAGAACTACTGTTCACTGGATGTTATTTGCTTTTGCACCATTCTCTGTAAACTCTAGAGATTGTTTTACGTGAAAATCCTCAGAGATTGGTTTCTAAGATACTCAAACCACCCCATCTGGCACCAATAGCCAAAGTCAATTAGATCATTTCTTCCCCATTCTGATGTTTGGTCTGAACAGCAATTCAACCTCTTGACCATGTCTGCATGCTATTATGCATTGGGTTGCTGTCACAAGATTTGCTAATTAGATGTTTTCATTAACAAGAGGTGTACAGGAGGTGCATAAAAGCCTTGTGTACGTGGGGATAATTATCCAGAAATCAATGGAGAGAAGTACAGGACTAGTCTAAGGCATCACTTTGGTTTATTTATAACCCAATCTTACATTTGGGAAATAATTATTATTTAGTGCAAATCTGTGGACTATTTCTGATCCATAGTATTCCTGTGAGACCAGCAAAAGGATAATTGGCTGTTTCCCATCAAATATATGCCTTGATTTCTTTAGTGGGAACTCAGAGCCAACCACACAGCCTGGGATTCCTTTCACATGCGGTCCAGATAAATATCTGTAAACCAACTGAATTTTATTCCTGACCATCAGGAAGCTTTGACATTTGTGTTAGACCACATTTATTGAACTCAGTTTTCCCTGTGAGATTTGAACACACGTACTCCAGGATTGCTGATTCAGAGTTGTATGATACCTCTCACATTACCACCCCAAGTGAGCAATGAGCTAGGACTCCATTTGCCTTTGTAAGTGCAGCCAGCATAATCAAAAACCCTTCCCATCCCACTCATTCTCTATTCCATCCCCTCTTTCCAGCATCCATGATGGAATGGTGGAGCAGACTCAATGGGCCAAATAGACTAAATCTGCTCCTATGTCTTATGGTCTTATAGACACAAGCCACCAGGCCTCAGGACAGTTTCTATCCCATTGTTATAAGACCTACTGAATGGACCTCTTGTACATTAAATCGATGACCTCAGAATCTATCTCATCATGGTCTTTTCATCTTACTGTCAACGTGGGCTGCCCTTCCTCTGTAACAGTAGCACTATATTCTGCATTCTATTTTTGCTTTCTCCTTCAATGTACTTATGTTTTGAAATGATGTGTATGAATGGTTTGCAAAACAAGTATTTCACTCTATCTTACTGAAGTGAGGCGAGGGCCTCAGTTGGTCAGAGTTGACAATAGATGTCCTAGCTGTCTACATATACAAGCCTGGGCAGTATGACATGAAGACCAAGCTGTTTCCCATGTAGCAAGCTCCACCTCTCCACACATGAACCCAAAGGAACCCAGAGACTGATACAGTTTGGTACCAGCAACATCACAGGAGTTGCCTGTCAACTTTGAACTCAATGTAGGACTACTCTGGATTTTTCCCTTGGGGTTTACTCCCAAAGCCTTCCTGATTTGTGGGTATTATTGCAAGGCTGTGGAGGCTTATCATCAGAGTTTTCCTTCTAGGTGAACTGTCAACCACGGCTGATGAGCTCTATCTGCCTGAAGCAACTGGTTTTAAGGTGCCAGTAACCTGCCTTTGCCCTTTCTCCTGTCAGTAGAAAAGGTTCTGCCAGGCTTAGTAGCTAAGCCACATGTGAAGGCCAGGAGTTGGATTTGGTTGTCGGACACTACTTGAGGCACGCGCCATTGGGAGCATTTAATAGGGAGTGGGAGTTTGTCCCCTTTACCACCCCCAGTTATAACAACCTTAAGGAACTTGTCTTGGTACATGCGTCAATAACAAACCAATTCCAATTTTCAATAAAGGTCCCAGCCAGAAGCCAGGAGGTTCCCCTCCATAAATGCTGCCTAACCTGTTGAGTTCCTCCAGCACTTTTTGTATTAGTCTGGATTTTCAGCATCTCTTGTTTTATTAATTCCATTTAAACATGTTCATAAAAAATACCATGAAGGAGTTCAGAAGAGTTAATCCCCTCCTACCCATGATATGCTCGGTAGTATGTATTACTCAGCCATTTCATCAACCAAAAATCAGAATTCCATCAGTTGTGGAATCTTGCTGTGTGCAAATTGCCAACCACGATTTTTGCATTACAATCCTGACAGCATTTCCCAGGAGTTTCATAAGAACATAACATAAGAAATAGGAGTGGGAGTAGGCCATCTGGCTCATCGAGCCTGCTCTGCCCTTCAATAAGATCATGGCTGATCTGACCATGGACTCATCTCCACCTACCTGCCTTTTCCCCATAACCCTTAATTCCCATACTATGCAAAAAATCTATCCAACCTTGTCTTAAATATATTTCATTAGAAGGGGAAGTGGAAGGGTGGGTTAGTAAGTTTTCAGATGACACAAAGGTTGATGATACTGTGGACAGTGTGGAAGGTTATTACAAGACAATGAGACATTGATAGGATGTGGAGCTGGGCTGAGAAGTGGCAGAAGGTGTTCAATCCAGAACAGTGTGAAGCAATACACTGTAAAAGCTTGAACTTGAAGGGGATTAATGGCAGGATTTTTAGCTGTGTGGAGGAACAGAGGGATCCTGTAGTCCAAGTATAAAGATCCCTTCAAGTTCCCACACAAGTTGATAGGGTGGTTAAGAAAGCATATGGTGTGTTGGCCTTCATTGGTCAAATGGTTAAAAGATTAATTTCAAGAGCAGTGAGGTTCTATAGTTCTATAAAACCCCAGTTCAACCACACGGAGTATAGTTCTGCTTGCCTCATTATAGAAAGGATGTGGAAGCTTTAGAGAGGGTGCAGAGGAGACTTGCCAGCATACTGCCTTGATTGGAGAGCATTTCTTTTGAGGACAGGTTGAGGAAGCTAGGGCTTTTCTCTTTGAAACAGAAGAGAATGATAGGAAATTGGTAAAGGTGTAGAAGATGCTAAAAGACATTGATAGAATGGACAACAAGCACCTTTTTCTCAGGGTGGCAGTGGCTAATATGTGAGGGCGTACTTCCAAAGTAATTGGAGGAAGGCATGGGGGGATGTTTTTTACACAGAGAGTGGTAAGTCCAGGGAACACACTGCCAAGGGTGTTGGTCAAGGTGGGTACATTAGAGACAATAAAAAGACTCTTATAATAAAAAGAGACAATAAAAATTGTCTCTTGTATTTTATTGTATTACTGAGGCCCTCACCTCACTTCAGTAGGATAGAGTGAAATACTTGTTTTGCAAAATTGTATTTTATTGTCTCTTATTAGAGACAATAAAAAGGCACATGGATGAAAAAAAATGGAGGGCTACGTTAGATTTATCTTGGAGAAGCTCAATAGGTCAGCACTACATTGTGGGCCGAAAATCCTGTATTGTGCTGTACTGATCTAGGTTCTGGACCTGGTGAGTTCTTCCAGCAGTTTCATCAGATGTAAAGCATTCTGGGCCATGCTGAAGTTGTGTAAGTCTTTCTTCCTCCTTGCTCTGTGGCTTATGGAAAAACCTGTCTGATCCAGCCTTAACATTCCTCCAATTTGTGCATCCACCCTTAGACAAACAGAAATTTATGCAGGGCATTTGCAGAAAAAGCCCTGGTCTGAGTTTATCACTGTGAGTGGGTTACTTTCCCACTGCAAGAGACACAAGATAAATAATTTCAGAGTCTGCTCCAGCATTAATAAAGGTTTAATTGGGTCTTTTAATTTTTCACGTGCTGAGAGATCACTGCAGATGCACAGTTTTTGTAAATTGAGCTGTGAATTGTGTTTATCCACAGGTGGCCATTTGCCAGACCATCAATTGGGAAGAAAATATTCAGTGACTAACTGCAACAATGCTTGTTTCCATAGTGAAGCAGAACCAGACTTTCCAATGATTAAAAAGCGACTGCAAACATTTGACATTACAAAATAATGATTGTTGTATCCGTTTGTGTGAATCGAAGTCAATAAATTCTACATAATGTTGACAGGTGGACAAATCTTGCTGCAAATCCTGGTGGCATATATAGACTTGAAATTAATATTTGACCCAGCAACAATAGCCTGTGAAAAGAGTTGGACACTTCTACTGTCCAGTACCTTGACAACAGGCAGGCTAACCTTTCAGTAAAGGCAGTATGTACATTTCAAAATGAAGAGGAATTTTATGAACATATTCATCAGCAAATAAATTGTTGCCTTTTTTATGAAACTAATATTTATCCTCAGTGTCTAACTGTCTTTGCCCAGCCAGTTCAAAGTACATATAAGGACCATATATTATATTCATTCTTGAATATTTGCATTACAAATTCATTTTCCTGCAGGCATTCACAATAGGACAAGAAAATGCAATAGAATCAATGAAAAACCATGCATAAAGACTGAAAGCCAGTGATGTGCAAAAGAGGACAAACTATGCAAATAGAAAACAAACAAATAATAATGATTAGTAAAAAGAATAAATAAATAATACTGAAAACATGAGATGTAGAGCCCTTGAAAGTGAGTCCATAGGTTGCGGAATCAGTTCAGAGCTGAGGTGAGTAAAGTTATCCACGCTGGTTCAGGAGACTGTTGGTTGAAGAGTAATAACTGTGGACTAAAGCTCCTGTGCCTCCTTCCCGATGGCAGCAGTGAAAAGATTTCAGAGACAAATAAGGGTCAAACAATATTGATAGAGGTCTGCAGTCACATATAGATCATATCGGACAAGAATGGCAAATTCCCTTACATAAATGAGTAAATGTGTTTTATTTTGAATCCAGATGATTATTTGGTTGACTGAATTTACGCTCCCCAGAAGGTTTGTAGGATTTGAACTCATATCTCTGGATGATAAGCACGAGAGATTCTGCAGATACTGGAAATCCAGAGTAGCGCACGCACACAATGTTGGAGGA
The DNA here is from genome assembly GCF_030144855.1 of Hypanus sabinus. Classification (NCBI taxonomy): domain Eukaryota; kingdom Metazoa; phylum Chordata; class Chondrichthyes; order Myliobatiformes; family Dasyatidae; genus Hypanus; species Hypanus sabinus. The sequence continues at coordinate 26,490,201 of NC_082718.1, forward strand.
ACTCAGCAGATCAGATACCATCTATGGAAAGCAATAAAGAGATGTCTTGGGCTGAGACCCTTCATCAGGAATCAGGTCCTGATAAGGGGTTTCAGCCTGAAACCTTGCAATTCATAGATGCTGCCTGCCCTGCTGAGTTGCTGCACATTTTGTGTGTATCTCTGGATCAATGGCATAAACCTCGAAAATACAATAGTTCAGTAGTTCCATTTAATATCAGAGAAATGTATGCAACATACATTCCAAAATCCTTGTTCTTTGCAGGCATCCATGAAAACAATAGTGTCCCAAAGAATGAGTGACAGAAAAAACTTTAGAACCCCAAGGACCCCACTCCCTTCCACCCCTTTGCAATGATAAAGTCCGTCACATCGCTTTTTTCTCCCAAGTTCTCCAACTCGATAATTGGCAACAAACTCTCCTCCACCAACAAGACACAGCGGTTCACTGAGTACAGAGTCTCTGACAGCTGATCTGCTGTTCCCGATGTTCTGTTTCTTTCCTGCAATGCTTCAGTCAGCGGCACCGGCTTAGAACCAGCCGGTCAGTCCACGGGGCCACAAAACCTCGGAACCCCAAAGGCACGCTCATCTTCCAGGCTGCGTCCTTGGGATTTTGAAAAGCCAGAGGACCCCTGGGAACGGGTCCCATCACCACAAATAACCGAAGCCTGAGTGTAACTCCAGATTAGTGACTCCATCAGATCCCCATCACCCTGAAAAGGAAAAAGAGAGACATCAAAAGTAGAAATTAAGCTGTTTCCGCAGATGAGCTCAAAGGAGCCACTGTTCAGTGCCATCATAATTCCACCGTGTCCAAGTTACAAGATGCTTAATTGCCATGTTATTGTACTCATTGGCTTACCAATGCTGACATTTGGATTTTTTTCAGGATTGCATCACATATTCAGAGAGCATTGATACAAGAGCACAGGGGGTATGGTAGCATAGGAGTTAGTACAGCACCAATGATCAGTGATCGTGGTTCAATTCCCGCCACTGACTGTAAGGGGTTTGTACATGACCGTGTGTGTTTCTTCCAGTTGCGCTTGTTTCCTCCCACATTCTAAAAACACCGTACAGGTTAGGGTGAGTAAATTGTGGGTATGTTGACGCCAGAAGCTTAAGACTTGTGGGCTGCCCCCAGCATATTCTTGGACTGTGACCCAGATGATGCACTTCATTGTATGTTCTGGTGTTTTGATGTATATGTGACAAATAAAGCCAATCTGTAGATTCTGCAGATGCTGGAAATCTTCAGCCACACACAGAAAATGGTGGAGGAACTCAGCAATTCAGGCAGCATCTATGGAGAGGAATAAACAGCCGACTTTTCAGGCTGAGAGCCTTTATCAGGATTGCCGGAGTAATGATAAGTCTGAAACCCAAACAGTGACAGTTTATTTCCATCCATAGGGGCTGCCCGATTTTCAGGGGGAATAGGTTCATGGTTCACTGCAGTATCTTTCCGGGGGATTTGAGGAAGATTTCTGTCGTGCAAGGTGTGATTGGAACCCAGAGCACACTGTCTGAAGGGGTAGTGAACTCACACAGAATTTAAGAGGTATATCGGCAAGCACCTGAACTCCCAAAAGATGGAAAATGAGATTGGTATAGATGGGTACTTGATGATTAGTCTGGACAAGATAGGCCGAGCAGCCCGTCCTGTGCTGTATAATTCCAAGGCTCTGATTCCCACCGAAAAACCACCATTGGTCAACGCCTGAGGTGCACTGACTCCCTCACCAACTGAAACGGGATATAGATCTCGATTACTTTCTTGGAGCTCACAAAGGGAAACAGGTAAAGACATTTTTTAAAAAGATTAGCTTTACTTGTTATACGCACATCGAAACATCAAAAAGTACAGTGAGAAGCATAGTTGTGTCAAATCAGATCAGCAAAGGGCTGTGCTGGGGCCAGCCCGCAATATCATCATGCTTTCGGCACCAGTGTAGTATGCCCATAACTTACTAGCCCATGCCCGTACTTCTTTGGAAAGCGGGAGGTAACCGGAGCACCTGAAAGAAACTCTCGCAGTCACAGAAAGAACATAGAAAAAAAACACCTTACGGACAGCGGCAGGAACTAAACCCCAATCAGAGATCACTGGCACTGTAAAGCAATTGCACTAACTGCTATACTACCATGCCACCCATGATAATTGGACAAAAAGCTGGCAGATGGAGTATAATGTAGGAAAATACGACAAAAACTATTACATAAATGGAATGGGAGTATGAAATTTGCGGCATCAAAGAGTACAGGAAGCACAAAGAGTCTGCATGCGGGCACACAAAATTAATAGATGGTCCTTGTAAAAGTTTGCTTGGGCCGTATTCAGAGTATTGTGCACAACTCTGATTGCCCTAGTAAAGCAAGGATGTGGAATGTAGATATGGAAGTTTTGGGAAAGGGTTCAGAACAGCTTTATCAGGATTAAAGGGTATGTGGATCCTTGAAGCACTCAAGACAAGGGGTGACTTGGCCTAGATTGTCTCACACAACATTGCTTTCTTTCTTACTAGTCTGTTTAGAGTTCCTAGTATATTCTACTGTCCATTGTTGTACAATAGTCTTTTTCAATAATGGTTGGCTGATAGTACAGAGTTGGTGAGCTGAAGGGGCCTCCTTTCATGCTGTATCACCCTCTGACGGCCCCTCATTTGGTTTCTCCAGCCAGCTTGTACTCCTTTCTGTCCCCCCACCTCTTATTCTGGCTTCTTCTCCCTTTCTTTCTTGTCCTGATGAAAGTTGTCAGCACAAAATGTCTCCCGTATGTCCCTCTCCATAGATGCTGAATGATCTGCTGAGTTCCTCCACCATTTTTGTATGTGTTTCTCTCTCTTTGAGTTTGATTCAGCTAGTTTTAGAAATGAATTCCAATTGCTTCAAGAGACTGAATTGCCAAGCCTTCCTCTTGCCATTGTGCCTGTTACTGTTACACAATGACCGTGAGAGTAGAGCTTTCTCATTGTTAAGGGCGTCAAAAGATACGAGGAAAAGGCAGGGGAATGAGATTGACAGGGACAATGTTGCATGTGATGGAATGGCAGAACAGGCTTGATGGGCGGAATGGCACGATTCTGCTCCTATGCCTTATGGTCTTATTATGGCTTGGTACAGTTGGCCATTATTGCTTTAAGGGTTCATTCCTTCAAATCTTTTGTGCTTGCCTGAAATTTTAGACAAAGCAAAACAAGACTAATGCCTTAATTTTAAAAAGAACAATGCAACTCACTTCAGCAAGCCCTCAGCTAGAGTTTGTGATCTCAGTGTCACTGATAAGAGTGATTGATCTGGCTATAACATTCCCGACTCACAGTGATTATCAATGAATAATTCTTCTTTTGATCTTATTCTTTCCTTATTAAAGAAAGAGTGACTCATGTTTCTAGAGCCTTGTGCACAGCCTCAGGATGTCACAAAACATTTTACATTCAATGAAGTGTAACTCAAAATCAAGCCACATTTGGAATGTAGGAAGTGTATTACTCAACTTGTTCACGTTACTTGCTGATATTTTCTCCTCAATTCCCAAATGTGTCTGGACTTGTTTTTTATTCTTTCCCCCTCTTTTCCCACTTCAAGCCGATTATTATCGATGCACGATAGATAGCATTATATCTGTACGTATCCGAGCTGGATACGGCAACTGCTCTGCACATGACTGCAAGAAATGGCACGGTAGTGTAATGTTTTACAGCACCAATAACCCAGATTCAATTCCCACCATTGCCTGTGAGGAGTTTGTACATTCTCCCTCTGACCGCATGGGTTTCCTCTGAGTGCTCTGGTTTTCTCCCACATCCCAAAGACGCATGGCTTATTAGGTTAATTGGTGACCTGCACGGGCTCATTGGGCCAGAAGGGCCTGTTTCTGTGCTGTATCTAAATAAATATATACCTACAGAGGGTTGTGGACACAGCTCAGCACAACACAGCCTCCCCTCTGTGGACTGCCTACACCTCTCGCTGCCTCTGTAAATCACTGCAAAATTACAGATCCCACCCATGCCAGACATTCTCTCTTCTCCCCCGTCCCACTGGGCAGAAGAAAAAAAGCCTGAAAGCAAGGACCACCAGTATGAAGGACAGCTTCTGTCCCACTGTTATAAGACTATTAAATGGTTTCCTTATTTGATCAATCGGACTCTTAACCTCACAATCTACCTCATTTGATCTTGCACCTTATTGTTTACCTGCACTGTGCTTTCAGGTAAATTTATTATCGAAGTACATACTGTGTTGCCATCACTATCCTGAGATAATTTTCCTGTGGGCATTCACAATAAATACAAAGAATCAGAATAAACTCAATGAAAAACTGCACACAGTAAAGATGGACAAACAACCAATATGCAAAATGCAGCAAGTTGTACAAATTCAAAATGATAAAAAATAAAGAATAAATATCGAGAACATGAGTTGTAGAGTCCGTGAAAGTGAGTCCGTAGGTTCTGGAGTCAGCTCAGTGTTAGGGTGAGTGAAGTTATCCTTCCGGATCAAGAATCGATGGTTGAGGGGTAGTAACTGTTCAAGCACCAATAACTGAAATAACCACGCATTACAACAGTGGTGTACAGAAGAGCATCTCTGATCGCACAACCCGTTGAACTGTGAAGTGGAGGGACTACAGCAGCAGAAGATCAGATAGAGTCCCACTTGTGTACCCAATAAAGTGGCCACTGTCTGTATACTCCAGTCTCCTGTGCCTCCATGAAGAGAAATTTCTTTATTCAGAGAGAGGCAAATCTTTCGAACCCTGGAGGAGTTTGGAGGCTCAGTCATATATTGTGTTCTAAACAAGATCAATAGACTTCTGAATATTAGCAGAACAAAGGAGTGTGTGGATAAGGCACAAAAATGGTTTTGAGATGGAAGATCAGCTGTAACCTTGTTAAGTGGTCATGCAAGCTTCAAAAACAAATAGCCTACTCCTTATACAACTCCCTCTGCCATTGTCTTTATTATTCTCTCTGTCTCATACTCCAGGGAATAGCAAAGATAACATAGTCAGCCAGTCTTGCTGAAACTGTTTTTATCTGTGTTAATTCTCCAACATAAACTGTGCTACGATAGGGATTTTTCAACAGTGATTTATGTTTCCCATAAATGGTAAGTCGCAATGGATTACGAGGGTCTTTCTGGCAGATCGGTAAAAGATTAGCCATTGATAACTGTCCCTGAATGATAAAGTTAAAGTGTTGGTACAGTTTTGTTAATGAAAGGATATTGTCTTTATATTGGACTCCTTCAGGGAGACCAGGAATGTACTCTGCTTATAAAATCAAAATAAAGTTTTTAAACTAAGATCACCCATGATCAATCGTTCTAGTTAGCCCCACCCCTGTCACTGCACTGCACCCCCATTACCCATGACAGGCTCTCTTCTTACTTCCATCACAGTGTAGGTTCAGGAGCCTGAAGAACAGCTTCTTTCCCCTCTGCCATTACATTTCCAAACGGACAATGAACCAACCCATGAACACTACTTCACTATTTTTGCACTACTTATTTAATTTTTAATTTTTCTGAATTACACAATACTGTTGCACCAAAACAACAAATGTCACGACATATGTCAGTTATATTAAACCCGATTCTGATGCTGATTCTTTTCACCCTAAACCTATGCCTTACAATAGGGTAACCAACCTACCCCCATCTATCTTTTACCCGGCCTCTGTACTGTAAACACTTCAAACCACATTTTATAATGCTGTTCACGTTGTAAATGCATACTGGTATTTATGTATAAATGCACATTTTATTCCATACTTTAACATATAACTTTATTTTTTTATAGAATTCCTTATTCTTCGTAATTGTTGAATGTTGTTTTTTTGTTGCATGTTGTACCCTGACCAACTCACCACAGCAAATTCCTAATATATGTATATGGCACATGGTCCTTAACCCTTGATCCTTGATCAGATTACACAGTATGTGCTGTTTTTGTAAGCTCCTGGAATAGGGCACCCATCAGCAGCTTGGGTTCATCCCCTTGGGGACTCACCACTACCAGCTCGTAGGCAATTTGCACTGGGCCTTGTCTGTGATGCCCCGGTCCAATGAAATATACACACAAAAGTGCTGGAGGAACCCAACAATTCTGGCAGCATCTATTGAGGGAAGTAAACACTCAAAGTTTCTGAAGGATCTTAGCACAAAACATTAGCTATGTACTCCCCTCCATGGATGCTACCTGGCACTTTGTGTGTGTTGCTCCAAGATTTGCAACATCTGCAGAAAATCCTGTGTTTAAGATTCAATGGGAACACATGCGAAGGGTGTTGAGGCTTTTGTGGGGTGCAGAAGATTCTTGGGTGCGCTCAGGAGCTGGCTGTACTGCTACCTTCGTGCCTGGACTGCTGAGGCCATTAGTGCCTATGTCAGTATGCAGGGAAGGAATAGGATCTACATTCAAAGACGTAGCCATCACTGCTGCTGCATTTACTGTAGGAAATACCAATCTACAAAAGATTCTGCCAATGCTGGTCACTGCTCGTGTGAATCTTCCTTCCATCAATCTTCATCTGGCAACATAATCCCTACATTCTCTTCCAGCTTATTTTGAATGTATTTGTATTCTTACCTTTTCCTCTCTGTACAGTGATGAGTCCCACATTCTAATCACTTAGAAGGTAGTGAAGTTTCTCCTGAATTCCTATGTCTATCATTAAGTGCCTATTTTCTACCTGCCGCATTTACATCCTACCACTATCTCTTCCCCCCCCCCACCCCACCCTTTCACCAGTAACATCTGCTGTTTACCCAGCCCCTCCTTGACATTAGAGATCCCTCTGGTCATATCTTCTTCTTTACAGAGAAACAGCCCCAGCCAATTCAGTCTTTCCTGACAGAAGTCATTAGGAGCACAAATTTCTTTCCATCAGTCAGAGACAACAAACCAGGAGTGAAGTGGCAGTGAGTTAATTTATAGCATCACCCAGTCCCTGAAGTCACATAGATTGTATATTTCAGTTTGAAATGACAAAATGAACTTACAAAGTTCAGGAATTCTCTGTTGTGGCTGGGGTTGTGATTAGAGTTAGATTCCGAGACAGCTTTCTGACGGAAAGATTTGCTTGAGAATTCAGAACTGGATAATGTTACAAATGCGGGCGAAGTCAGGGTTGTGGATTGATTTGGTGGTCGTCACGCCAAGCTGGGATGAAGATGAAAACTATTTTAAAAGAAGCTAGTTTGAATGAAGCAATTGGAATCTGCTTGCTTGGTGATTGGAATGTAGGACCCACCACTGGCTTACAAATAGATTAAATAGATGGGCAAAGACCTGTTGACCCATCGAGTCTGAACTGTGTCATGGCTGCAAGACTGAAGGTGACCCCTGAAAATTCACTCTCCACTTCTCCCGACCCCCTGCTTCACTCCTGTCTGCAACCACATGATCACCTGAGAGGAATGTAAACAAAAATTCGTGTTTTAGTAGCACAGCAGCTAGGGTAACGCAGTACAGCACCAGCGATCGGGGTTCAATTCCCGCCACTATCTGTACCTTCTCCCTTGACTGCATACATTTCCTTCGGGTATTTCGGTCTCCTTCCACATTACAAAGGTGTACAGGTTAGTAAGTAGTGGGCATGCTATTTTGACACTGGAAACATGTTGACACTTGTAGGCTGTCCCCAGCACAATCCTCGGACTGGGTTGGTTGTTGATGCAAATGACGCATTTCACTACACTTTTTGATGTACTTGTGACAACTAAAGCTAATCTTCAAAACAAGTTCACAAGTGTGAGTGTGTAACACAATCACAGGCAGCAGAGTGCAACACTGGGTCGAGCTATGCACACACACACAAAAGTTTGGAGGCAGCATCTTTGTAGGGAAATAAATAGTTGGCATTTCACCCTTCATCAGAACTGAATCCAGATTTCTAGCGCCCGCAGTCTCTCAAAAATGCAGTCTGACCCGTGCAGCTATTTCTGTGTGTGTTGATCCAGATGCCCAGCATCTGCGGAATCTCTCGTGTCACTGAGTAGAGCTGCTGCCTCACTCCTTCCGAAACCCAACCCTAATTCCGACCTCTAGAGCTGTTTGTGTGCACTTTGCACGTTCTCCCTGTGACTGTGTGGGTTTCCTCTGGCGCTCTGGTTTCCTCCCACATCCCAAAGATCTGCAGGTTGGTATATTAATTAGACATGTAAATTTCCCCAGTGCATAGATAGTGGCAAATCCTCAGGGGAATTGAGGGGAATGTGGGGAGAATAAGATAGGATTAGTATAAATGGCTGCTTGATGGTTGGCACTGACTTGATGACTTTGAAACTGTTCCATTGTCATGAAAACCTATCTGGTTAACTTGTGTCTCTGAGGGAAGGAAATCTGAAGGTCCTGCCCATCCTGGACTAGATGTCTCTACTTTGACCATCTATGTGTGACTCCAGACCAGGATCTAGGGTTGACTTTTAACTGCACTCTGAAATGGAAGTGTTATATGAGAGGCTTACCATCGTTGGTAGATGGTTTCAGCATTCCAAGTGGTCCAGATGCAGGAGATAGGAGATGGCACTGACTAGCTGGGCTGAAGGGCCTGTTACTGTGCTGTAATGCTCAATGGCTCTCTCTTGAGAGCTTGTAAATCTCCGCTGTACTTTTTCAAGTTTATTCATATCTTTTCTGTAGGTAGTGGCCAGAATTGTGCATGATACTCCAAATTCAACCTATCTATGCACTTATGCAACATCAACATAACTTCTCAACTCCTGTACTCAATGCCATGATCTATGACATTGAGCCAATGTGCTGAAAACTCTCTTTATGACTCTAAGCACAAGAGATACTGCAGGACTGGCATTCTGTGGATGGTGGAAATCCAGAACAACACAGACAAAATGCCAGAGGAACTCAGCAGGTTATGCAGCTTCCATGGAAATGAATAAACAGGACTGGAAAGGAGGGGTGAAGATGCCAGAAAAGAAGTTAAGGGGAGGGGAAGAAGGACAAGCTAGAAGGTGATAGGTGAAGTCAAGAGACAATAGGTGCAGAAGTAGACCATTTGGCCCTTCGAGCCTGCACCGCCATTTTGAGATCATGGCTGATCATCTACTATCATTACCCGGTTCCTGCCTTGTCCCATATCCCTTGATTCCCCTATCCATAAGTCAGGTGGGATGAAGTAAGAAACTGGAGAAGAAGGAATCTGATAGGAGAGTAGACTGGACCATGGGAGAAAGGAAAGGAGGAGAAGCACCAGGGGGAAATGATAGATGGCTGGGGAGAAGAGACCGGAAGCTAGAATGGAAAAGCCCTGCCTATCACCTCCTTCCCTTTCTCCCTGGTCCACTCTTCTCTCCCATCACATTCCTTCATCTTCAACACAACCTCTTCCACCTATCACCTCCCAGGCTCTCTTTCCATCACCCTCTTCCCCACCAGCCTACCTTTTTCCTCACCTCACCCATCACCTTCTAGCTTGCTCCCCTTCCCCTCCCCCAACTTCTCATTCCCTTCCAATCTTGAAGAAGGATCTTGGCCCAAAACGTTGACTATTCAATCCTTCGGCAATTTGCATGTGTCGCTCTTTTGACCCTGTCAACCTGTGATGCCAGTGTGGAATGTACAGAGAAAATGGCAGGGCCCTGGAGAGTGTTGGGAGATGTAGTTCCCTAAGAATGGTTACACATGTAGACAGTTTGATTTAGAAGGTGGTAGGCACACTTGTCTTCATTGGTCAAGTCACTAAGTACAAGAATTGAGGTTCAATGTTACTACTGTGCAAGACGCTAATGAGATCTCACTTGGAGTACAGTGTGCCATTAAGCTGAAAGGGGTACAGACAAGATTCACAATGATGTTACTGGGATCAGAGGGCTTGAGTTATATGGAAAGACTGGATTTGTTGGGCTCTTTTCCCCTGGAGTGTATGAGTCTGAGTGGTGATATTATAGTGGTATATAAAATCATGAGGGTTATTATAAGGTGAATAGTCACAGTCTTTTCCCCATTTTTGGAGAGTCTAAAACTAAAGGGCAGCTACTTAAATTGAGAAGGGAATGATTTAAAGGGGACGTAAGGGGCAGGTTTTTCTCAGAGAAGGTGAGGGTGTGTGGAATGAGCTACCAGAAGAGTGGCTGATGTGGCTACAATTACAGTATTTGAAAGAAATTTGGGCAGGCATTTTGATAGGAAAGGTTTAGAGGGATATGGGCCAAATGCTGACAAATGGACCAGCTCAGGTATGCACCTTGATCCTGATGTTTCAGATCTTGGCTTGAAACATCGACTGCTTATTCTTCTCCATAGTTAGTGTTTGACCCGTTAAGTTCCTCCAGCATTTTATGTGTTAGTCAGCATGGACGAGTTGGGCCAAAGGGCCTGTATCCATATCGTATAACTCTGTGACATTATGACTCCTGGCAATTTCTCTTCCTGTTTGTATTAAATCCTCGTTGAAGGTTTATTTTAAAAGGCAACTACCTTCATGTAATTCTCTTTCTGATCTGTTGGTTCCTTTGATATCACAGGCATTGCAACTGAAGTTGCAGCATCTTCACAGGATTTCTCTGTTCTTTATATCTTGGTAAACAGTCCCATAGGAAAACAGATGATCATGAATCAGACACCAAGAGTACCAAGGATTCACATTGTCCTTTGGCTAGGGATAATACTCCTGAAGTCCGTAGGAGCTTTCAAAGTCTCAGGAGCCTTTCTGATCAGATGATAAAGTGGTTTTCTGTATCACTGGATGCACATTACTTGCTCAAAGAAAGAAACACAGAGATTTCGAAAGCTGCAGCCTTTCACATAGAAGAAAGTGGGGAGGATTTTTCCCTACATACAGCAAGTACAAAGTACAGCTGTGATGTTATACAGAACGCGTGGGAAGTAAAGATTAACTGGAAATAGTACCTGTACAAGTTAACTGGACAGTGAATTTACTGATGGGTGAAATCTACAAATACAAGACCAAATTGACCCAGATTTCTGTTTGGTCTGGAGGCTCCAATGTACAGGATCAGGAAAAGCTGCAGAGGGTTGTAAGTTCAGCCAGCTCCATCATGGGCGCTATTCTCCCCACTTTCGAGGACATCTTCAAAAGGCAATGCCATAAAGTGGTAGCTCCCAACATTAAGGACTTGTTCCCTCCTTACTCTTGCCATCACAGAAGAGGTACAGGAGCCTGAGGACATACACTCAACATTTTAGAAATAGATTCTCGCGCTCCACCATCAAATTTCTGAACAGTCCATGAACACTATTTTGCTCTCTTCCTGCACTACTTTTTAAAACATTTCTCATTGTAACTTATAGTATGTTTTATGAATTGCATTACACAACAACTTTCATGACATACGTCAATGATAGTAAATTTGATTCAGGTTCTGATTTCATTTTCTGCTTCATTCATCTGGCTGTCCCATTACAGGACAGATGTGGAGGCTTTGGGGAGGGTGCGGAAGATGCTGCTTGGATTAGAGGGCATTTACAATGAGGAGAGAATAGACAAACTTGGGTTGCTGTCTTTGAAGGAGCGGAGACTAAGGAGGAACCTGATAGAAGTTTCGATAGAATAGAGCTTGACCAGTGGCCAATCAGGTCCACTGCCTGAAGATAAAAGACAGCAGCAGGTCACGGCAGCATAACAAACTTTGACAGCAGCCAATCTGGACATAGGAAGTTTGCGGAGGAAGGGACTTCGATCAGGTCCACTGCCCGAGGATAAAAGAGAGCAGCAGATTACGACAGCGTAATAGAGCTTTGACCAGCAGCCAGTCCAGACTGTAGAAGTTTGGAGAGGAGGGGCCTTCAATTAGGTACACTGCCTGAGGATAAAAGACGGCAGTAGGATTCGGCAGCATAATAGAACTTCAACCAGCAGCCAATTGGCATCTGGGATTGATTAGAAAGAGCAAATTAAAGGAAGGCAGGGACAAGCTCTGAGTGGGCAGAGTCAGAGTGGTGATCTTGAGGCTTTAGCTCTTCATTGAAGAAAGGCTTCACTCAGAGAAAGCAAAGGAAAGAAAAGCTCGTTTTCTCCTTCTCTTCTTTATATCCACTCAGCTAGGACAGTAAAGGTGCCAGGCAAGATAGTGAAATGCTGCTTTTGTGAGACCTCCACTGCCCCGATGGATACAAATATGAGAAGTGCATCCAGCTCCTAAACCGCGTTAAGGAGTTAGAACTAGAACTGGGTGATCTTGGAATCAATCGGGAGGCTGAGGGGTTGATAGAAAGGACATATGTAGAGGTAGTTATGCCCAAGGTGCAGGATACAGCAAACTGGATGACAGTCAGGAAGGGGAAAGGGGTTAAGGAGCTAATGCAGAGTACCGCACTGGCCATCCCCCTCAGCAACAGGTATATCACTTTGGATACTGTCAAAAAGAGTCACAGTGGTCAGGTCTTTGGCACTGAGTCTATCTCTGTGACCCAGAAGGGAAGGGGAGAGAAGTGACATGCTGTGGTGATAGGGGATTCGTTAGTGAGGGGAACTGACAGGAGGTTCTGTGGGTGAGAACGAGATTACTGGATGGTTATGTTCCTCCCTGGGTGCCAGGGTCTGAGATATCTCGAATCGAGGCCTCGGAGTGAACATCCAGAAGTCATGATCCATAAATGTACTAATAACACGGGTAGGACAAATGACAAGGTTATGCATAGGGAGCTCAGAGAGGTTGGTGCTATATTAAAGGAAAGGGTCTCCTCCTTTGTGATCTCAGGATTGCTACCCATGCCACACGCTAGTGAGGCCAGACCTAGGAAGATTATGCTGCTTAATACATGGCTAAGGAGTTGGTGTAGGAGGAAGGGTGTAGGATTTTTGGACCATTGGGTTCTCCTCCAGGGAACAAAAGTGATGGGTTGCACCTGAACTAGAGGGGGACTAACATCCCAGCAGGAAGATTTGTTAATAGCATGGTGGGGTTTAAACCGGAGTTGCATTGGGATGGGATGCAGAGTGCCAGAACAGCTCATGAAGAGGTTGTGGAGGCAAATGTTGGTAGGACCTCAGACAAAGTTAGGGATCAAAAAGTTGAGCATGGTACAACTAGTGTCCTGAGTTGCATATATTTCAATGCAAGTATTGTAGGAAAGGTGGATGATAGTGCTGAATATTAGGTAACTGGTTAACAAACAGAGGCAATGTGTATTGAGGAGGGGCAGTTGATAGGGCAATGTTGCAGTCAACAGGATGAGTTACAGCATAAAAGGCAGACAAAATCAAAAAGTGTGAATATATAGGACTGAAGGTGTCGTATTTGAATGCGTGCAGTATACAGAATAAGGTAGATGAACTTGCAACACATTTGCGGATATGATGTAGGCATCACTGAATCGTGGCTGAAAGATTATAGTTGGGAACTTAATGTCCAAGGATACACACCATTAGGACAGGCAGGAAAGCAGAGGGGGCAGCGGGGCTCTGCTGGTAAAAAATGAAATCAAATCATTAGAAAGAGGTGAAAAGGGATTGGGAGATGTTAAATCATTCTGAATGGAGCTAACAAACTGCAAGGGTAAAAAGACCCTGGAGGTAGTTGTATACAGACCCATGAACAGTAGTAAGGATGTGGCGTACAATTACAATGGGAGATAAAAAATACATTCCAACAGGGCAATGTTAGAATAGTCATGGGGGAGTTCAGTATGCATGTAGAGTGGGAAAATCAGGTTGGTGCCAGATTCCAGGAGGAGGAATTTCAAGAGTGCCCATGAGGTGGCTTTTTGGGGCAGCTTGTGGTTAAGCCCACTAGTTGCCCAGCTATTCTGGGTTGGATGATGTGCAATAAACTGTAATTGATTAGAGAACTTAAGGTAAAAGAACATAATATGATAAAATTCGCACTGAGATTTGAGAAGGAGAAGCTCAAGTCAGATGTATCAGTATTACAGTGAAGTAAAGAAAAAAACAGAGGTATGAAAGAGGGGTTGGCCAGAATTGATTGGAAAAGAACACTAACAGGAATGATGTCAAAGCAGCAATGGCTGGAATTTCTGGAAGCAATTCAGAAGGCAGGGGATATATACATCCCGAAGAGGAAGATGTATTCTAAAGGAAAGCTGACACAATCATGACTAATAAGGAGAAGTCAAAGCCAACATAAGGGAGGGCATATAATAGTGGGAAGGTAGAAGATTTGGAACCTTTTAAAAACCAACAGGAAGCAACTAAAAAAAAGACATTAAGAAGGTAAAGATGGAATACAAAAGACCGCGGGCCAATAATGTTAAAGAGGATACCCATAGTTTCTTCAGATACATAAAATGTAAAAGAGAGGTGAGAGTGGTTATTGGATTGCTGGAGAAAGATGCTAGAGAGCTAGTAATGGGGGCAATGAAATGGCAGGCAAACTGAATGAGTATTTTGCATCATTCTTCACCTTGGAAGATACTGGCAGTATGGTGGAAGTTATAGGTGTCAGGGGGTATGAAGTGTGTGAAGTTACCGTAAATAGAGAGAAGATAGGTTAGAAACTTGAAAGGTCTGAAGGTAGATAAGTCACCTGGACCAGATGGTGTACACCCCAGGGTTCTGAAAGAGGTAGCTGAAGAGATGGTGGAGGCATAGTAATGATCTCTCAAGAATCACTAGATTCAGGAATGGTTCTGGAAGACTGGAAAATTGTAAATATAACTCCACGCTTCAAGAAGGGAGAGAGGCAGAAGAAAAGAAACTATAGGCCAGTTAGTCTGACCTCAGTGTTTGGAAAGATGTTGGAGTCAATTATTAAAGATGAGGTTTCAAGGTACTTGGAGGCACATGATAAAATAGGCATAGTCAGCATGGTTGCCTCAAGGGAAAATCTTGCCTGACAAATATTTTTTGAGTTTTTTGAAGAAATAACAAGCAGAGTAGAGAAGGGAGAAATGGTTGATGTTGTGTACCTAGATTTATGAAGACCTTTGACAAGGTTCCATACATGAGGTTGTTTAACAAGCTATGAGCCCATGGCTTGAAAGATTCTAGAATGGATAAAGCAGTGGCTGTTTGGCAGGAGACAAAGAGTGGAAATAAAGAGAGCCTTTTCTGACTGGCAGCCTGTGACTGGTGATGTTCCACAGGGGTCTGTGTTGGGACTGCTTCTTTTTACATTATATGTCAATGATTTAGATGATGGAATTGATGGCTTTGTTGAAAAGTTTGCAGATGATATGAAGATAGGTGGAGGGAAAGGTAGTTTTCAGGAAGTAGAGAGGCTACAGAAGGGCCTAGACAGATCAGGAAAATGGCAATGAAATGGCAATGGAAATGATTCAGATGGTTAAAGGCCTTGATAAATGGATGAGGAGAGAATGTTTCCCAAGGTGGGAGAGTCTAAGAGCAGAGGGCACAACCTCAGAATGGAGGTGCGTCCTTTTAGAACGGAGATGGAGAGGAAAATCTTTATCCAGAGAGTGGAAGATCTGTGGAATTCTTTGCCACAGGCGGCTGTGAAGGCTAAGTCTTTATGTATGTTTAAGGCACAAATTGATAGATTCTTGATTGATCAGGGCATGAATGGATATGGGGAAAAGCAGGAGCCTGAGGCTGAGAGGAAAATTGCATCAGCCATGATGAAATGGTGAAGCAGACACAATGGGCCAAATGGCCTAATTCTGCTCCTATATCTTATGATCATTATTATGGTCTAATAGACAGGCAGGATCTTTCTCCCAGAGTCAAGATGCCTAATACAAGAGGGCATGCATTTAACACGGGAGGATAAATCGAAAGGAGATGTACGGGATAAGTTCTTTTATACAGAGAGTGGCATGTGTCTTGAATGTGCAGCCATGGGTGGGAGTGGAAATTAATGCAATGGAAGCCTTCAGGAGGCTCTTAGACAGATATATGGATGTGCAGAAAATGGAGGGATATGGACATTGTGTAGGCAGAAATGATTAGTTAGTCATTCAGTTACTAGTTTAATTAATTAGGCACAACATTATGGGCTGAAGGGCTTGTTTCCACGCTGTACTGTTCTCTCTTCTTTGTTCTGTCTTTTGATCTCTGTACTAGCTTGCTCAAAACAATAAGTATAATAGAATAGACCCTCTGTCCCAAAGTCACAATGTCAACCAAGGCTTCCATCTAAGATAGTCCCATTTGCGACATCTTGCCTATATTTCTTAAACCTTTCCTATCCATGAATCTATCCAAATGTATTTTAAATGATATTATTGTTCCTCCCTCAACCACTTCCTCTGGCAGCTCCATGTACTCACCAACCTTTGGGTGAAGAAATTGCCCCTCAGGTCCCTGTCAAACCTTACCTGTCTCACCTGACCGTACCTCTCTAGTTCTTCCAAGTCCCAACTTTGGTTCAAAGACTGTGTGTATTCACTAAGTCGCTCATGATCTTAAACACCTCTATACGATCAACCCTCAATCTCATACTCTGCAAGGAATAAACTCAAAACCTGCCCAATTTCTCTTCATAATACATTACCCCAAGTCCTGGCAACATACTCGTAAATATTTTATAGTACCTCCTGAACAGAGAGGCAACAGTGGAAAATGCAGCGTTTTAGCTGGATAGTCCCCTTTACAGTTTTTGTAATAGAGAGAAATGTTGACCAACCGATGCTTCACAATTTTAAAGATTCTTAGCTCTTTGTGGAGATTTCCCAAATCTCCACACTCCTGATGAGTCTTAAGAAAGGGGAATTTGGTTTAACCAGTTACCCTAAAACTTTTTTGGTAGGTGCAACCTGCAATGGCTCAGTCAGAATTTTGTACATTCAGGGCCCAATCTGGAAACTTAGAAAATTAAAATCTTAGATGAAGCTGCGGTGCAATGCTAAAGGATTGCCTTTGTGTTAGATGGGTCATCTCTTGGTTAATTATTAAACCAAAATCTTTCTGTAGTCCTAGCTGGAATTAATATTCTATCACCTGATATATTTGAATTTGAATATATTTATATCTTACATCCATTTCACAACGTGAGTGAGTAAAAGTCTTTGTGTTATGATTCCGTCACAATGTACAGACACGTGAATTTATAAGACTAATGGCTTTAGAAAGAAGCTGTCTTGTAGCCTGTTGATCCCGGCATTAATGCTGCAGTACCGTTTGCCAGGCGGAAGCAGGTGAAAGCGTTTATGGCTGCCGTGGCTGGTGTTCCCGATGATCTTCCAGGCCTTCTTTACGCGCCTGCTGCTGTAAATGTCCTCAATGGAGGAAGGTTTACATCCACTGATGTGCTGTGTTGTCCATACCACTCTCTGCAGTGCCCAGCGATCAAGGTTGGTGCAGTTCCCGTACCAGGCAGTGATACTGCCAGTCAGGATGCTCTCAATGATGCCCCTATAGAATGTCTTGAGGACTTGAGGATTTGAGGATCTGAAGTGGAAGAGACACTGTTGTGCTTTTTTTTTGCTACACACCTGGTGTGTATAGTCCAGGTGAGATCTTTGGTGATGTGTATGCCAAGGAACTTAAAACTTCTCACCCTCTCAGTTGCAGTCCTATTGATGTTGATTGGGGTAAGCCTGCCTTCGTTCCTCCTGTAATTCACCATCAGCTCTTTTGTTTTTTGAACATTGAAGGAGAGATTGTTACCTTGGCACCACTATGTCAGGGTGCTGACTTCTCCTCTGTAGGCTATCTTGTAACTGCTAGAAATAAGGCCAATCAATGTCATGTCATCTGCAAATTTGATCAGCAGATTGGAGCTGTGTGTGGCAGCAAAGTTTTGGGTGTAAAGCAAGTAGAGGAGGGGACTCAGGATGCAACCCTTTCAAAGTTCAAATTAAATTTATTATCAAAGTATGTATATGTCAGCATATACAACCTGGAGATTAATTTTCTTGGAGGCATTGACAGTAGAACAAAAAATACAATAGAATCAATGAAAAAAAGAACTACACACTAAGATTAACAAATAACCAATGTGCAAAAGGCAAGCTGTGTAAATATAAAAAACAAACAATAATAAATAAGTAAATAGATAATACTGAGATCATGAGTTGTGGAGTCCTTGAAAGTTTGTGGGATCAATTCAGTGTTGAGGTGCTGAAGTTGGTTCAAGAGCCTGATGGTTGAAGGGTAACTACTGTTCCTGAACCTGAATCTTGCAATGAATTTCTCCCTATTATCCTGGCCATTGTTTATCTTACCAACAACCACGTTAAAATAGTTAATGCAGTATGATTGCTGGGTGTGGGGATTTCTTCCTTCAGAAAGAGAGCTTTGAAGTTTTGGAATTCTTTGCCTCAGAGACCTGTGGACAATGTCCATGAATAAATTCAAGTTGGAGATAAACAGATTTTTGCACTAGATGGAAACCCAGAGTAATGGAGATCAGAAAGAGAAATGGAAGTGGAGGCCAAGCTCAGATCTTATTTAATGGTGGAACGGGGCTTCCGGAACTAAATGCAGTGCTGGAAAAGTGTGTGGTTGAGCATGGGCAATGGCCTGGGTCACACACAATCTGGTCCATTGATGGGATTGTTCACAGAAACAATAAGCAGATCACCGGAGAGTTGGCAGGACCTCAGCTATTTATAATGCATCTCACTCTCTTTAGATAAGAGGATTGAGTGCTTGGTATGCAAACATGAAAAGCAGAATGGAAGAGTAGTCTACACGGGGTGTGCAAAGTGATTCGGAGAGGCAGCCGTTAAGTAAGTAATGCAGAGAGTGTAGTCAGAATACAGTACAATCCTGCACTGTGTAAAACAGTGCATCACCCTGAATAATCTGAAGAAAGTCTTTATCCAGGAAAAAGGGGGTGTCAGTTTTCCTGTCCTTCGCAGCTGCTTAAAACCAGCAATAGGATAGAGCCAGTGGGGATGAATAATCCAATTAGATTAGATTAGTTTATAGTCCTATACACCAGAGTTCAGTGAAATTCCTTATCTGCATGAAGACACTGTGTAAACAGCATCATAATGATATATAAATCATCTTAAACAGCAAGTAATATATAATACATATTGAACAGCATGATAATATAGTATATGATGCATATTAAACAGCATAATAATAACATTATATGATACATAATAATAATAAACAGTGTGATAATAATAATAAACAGCTAAGAGTGCAAATGGTGCAGAGGTTGTATTTGCAGGGCAAAAAGAATGTGACAATTGTGAATTAATTAAGAGAGGTAGAAGGAGGGGTAAAATGAGTCTGAGAATTTGCTCTCCTTTTAACTCAAGACAAAGTGAGGGTATAAACGGAGAAGAGTTCTCGCCTTGACTAAATTGACCTTTTGTACCGCAGGATAACTATAAGCTAGCTCATTTGCCTGCTCTCTTGGCTTAATTGGAAAAGGGTGCGAATACTCAGGCTATCCATTGTTTTGGATAGGCTAGTACAGAGATCAAAAGGTGGAATATAAAATGGTACACCTCAGCAACAGGCCCTTTAGCCCACGATTTTGTGCAAAGCTAATTAAACTAGTAATTAAATCTCTATGCTCTGCACTTCTATATACCTATCTGAGAGCCCCTTCAACACGTCTATCATATCTGCCTCCACTACCACCCCTGACACTGCATTCCAGGTACCTGCTACTCTCCGTGTAAAATAATGTCCCGTACATATGCTTTGAACTTACCCTCTCTCCTTAAATGCAATATCTTGTATTAGATATTTCAAGCCTAGGAGAAACACAGTCTTACAAACTTCTATCAGGTCTATTACAAAGCAAGTTCCAAGGCCACAATTTTTTCTTCAATTATTGTTTGCCGGGTTGCAGTATTGCTGTGCTTGTGTTTCAAAATAAGTTCTTGTGTCAACACAGAGACAATTAAAAACATGTTGGAAGTAGCCGTCAGAATGAGGCAATCAAATATTGAATGGGCAAAGCCCGTTCTGCTTATTTTACTCAACCCATCATTTTGGTGCGGGGTCAGGAGAAGAATAGACTTAATCAAAAAGCATTAACAAAGCTATTGACTCTAATCAATCTGCTCCATATCCTGAGGAAAGACCTTGTACACTTTCATAGCCCCAAAGGGAAACAAAACAACATTCTTCCTCGATGCTACAGCTTACCGTGTACTTTCCCTGCTCTTAATATTCCTTGGTGTGTCCTTCCTGATAGCAGTGAAAATAGAATATGTTCTCATCCCTTTTATCATCATATACACCTTTATCACATCACCTCTCATCTTCTTTTGGTCCAAAGAGAAAAGCCGTAGCTCACCCAATGTCTAGCACCTGTCTCTCTTGTTAGTCCGGAATGTGAGCCGGACATCCAGGGTGTGCGGTGAGAGTCAATGATCCAGAGATCGGATGATGGATCATATATGCAGCCAAAGGCAGGACTAGCATTAAAAGCTCATGAGTCAGGAACATGGGTGGGTTTTTAACCAGAGCCAGGGCCTCAAGAGTTTCTATTCTTCCACTGCCTTTAATCCCACCTACTTCAATGGAAAACTTATCGTGCTTTGAAAAAATAGTGAACTAAAGTGTGAACTGAGGATAGGTTGAGCAAGCTAGGGGTTTTCTCTTTGGAGCAAAAGATGATGAGAGTTGACTTGATAAAGGTTTATGAGATGATAAGGGGCATAGATCTCTGGGCAGCCAGCAACATTTTCCAAGGATAGGGATGCCTAATATGGTAAGGTAATTGAGGAAAAGTATGAGGAAGGGAGGGGGAATGACAGAAGTAGGTCTTTTATTTTACACAGAGTGTGATGGGTATGTGGAAGATGCTGCCAGGTCTGGTGGTACAGGCAGATACATAAGGGACATTTAGGGAGACCCCTAGATGGGCACATGGATGAAAGAAAAATTGATCTTAGAATAGGTTAAATGTTCGGCACATTATCATGGACCATAGGGCCTGTACTGATCTATGTTCTGTGCTCTTAAAAATGTGCTTGTGTTCGTAAGAGTAACATCGAATTGACCAGAAAATCTGCATTGCTATTATTTTACTTTATTTTAGCTCAAGGCAATGTGTAATGACTTGATCTGTATAAACTATGCAAGATAAGCTTTTCACTGTGTCTTGGTACATGCCACAATAATACGACAATATACAACAACATATGACAATACTTGGCATGATTAACTTATTATTAAATAATTTTAATTATTTATGGTTTTATATTGCTATATTTCTTCACTATTCTTGGTTGGTGCGGCTGTAACGAACCCCGATTTCCCTCGGGATCAATAAAGTATGTCTTCTGTCTGTCTGTCTGTAATAAATGAATACCTATATTAAAATTGAAGGTACTCCTGTCAGGAACTGTGCAACTACTGCCTTACCAAAAATGTTAATGTAAACCTCACCAGCACTTTGGACCATTTTGTCCCTCAAATTCAGAATAACATTGAATGGGACTTACACTAAAAACAGCATGACAGGTTCTGTCCTAAAAGTTCAAAGTAAATTTATTATGTGAGTCCTGGGACTCGATATGTTTTTCCCTTTCAATGATATTTAGATTAGCTTTATTTGTCACATTGAAACATTAAGATATATAAGGAAAGGCATTATTTACATCAAATCAAATCAGCAAGAACTGGGCTTGGGTCAGCCTGCAAGTGCTGCCACACTTCTGGTGCCAAAATTTGCTGCATTGGTTCAAAAGGAATGAGTGTTTTCCTGAGGAAAAGATCTCATTCTGAAAAAAATTGTTTCGGTATTGAGTATTATGACCTCTGCAACAAGGGCAGTTGAAACACTGGTTCATTCCAAAGGGTTTGCTTGCCGGACAGTGTTTTATTGATATTCATCAGCCCATTGACAGTCTGCAGTGGTTCTGAGCTGTCAGTTTAATTGTAGTTTTCCCTGACTGGTAATTGTAAAATGCCGGTATTGATTGGCTTGTTTTCATTGTAATATTGAGTTGTGGTCGGTTCTGTCCCTAGTTTTCTATAATCTCCATCAATTTCAGTTGTTTTATACGTCCTAGCACATGTCAAAACAAGGGGTTGCCCATTCAGGACTAAGATGAGATGAAATTTCTTCATTGATAGTGATTCTTTGGAATTCTTCGCTGAAGAAGACTGTGAAAGCTCAATCATTGAGAATGATAGATTACTAATGGAATCCAGGAGTCAAAGTCAAAGGTGTTTTTATTCTCAAAAGCACAAGTACATATATGTTCAGGTGCAATGAGAAACTTACATTCAGCAGCGTTACAGACACATAGCATTATATAAGCATCATTCACAAAAAAACACAAATTGAACATAAATATGCACAAATTTTACAAGACAGAACATAATTGGAACAAGAAGAATCAATTTTAGTGTAATGTAGTCATAATGTTGCTAAATTATAGTGATTAAAGTTATTGCCAGTTGGTTCAAGAACTGAATGGTTGAAGGGAACTAGCTGTGGGACTTAAGGACTTAAGAGTTCAGTCAATGTTTTGGACCAGTGATTGATCTTAAGGAACCTAGTATTACCAGGTTTTCTGTTATTTATCCATGGATCAGTGTCAGTGACGATTAAGGTGGTGAATCTATGGAACTCATTTCGACAGACGCTATGTGGAGGCCAAGTCATTAGAGCGGAGTTTCGTAGGTAATTGTTTAGTAAAGACATCAAAGTTTATGGGGAGAAGGTAGGCAAATGGGGTTGACAGGGATAATGAATCAGCCATGAATTAATGGAGGAGAAAGCTCGATGGGCTGAATTACTTAATTCTGCTCGTATGTCTTTTGGTCTTATTGGCCCTTGCGGGTTGCTAGTGAGGACCTTGTTGTAGTAAACTTTCCAAATGCACATGGGTGCTGTAACCAAATCCAACGTCGGGAGCAACTTCTGGGGGAAAAGGCGCAAAATGAGCAGAAAGCGTTTAAATCCTGTGTCTAATTAATATTCACTTTATACATACACAACTCAGAACAGAGAACTACGAGTTGCATTATAAAATCTACACTAGCAGCAAAAAAACACGATAATAGCAGTAATTTATCCTAATTAAGCGCAAGTATAATTACATGCAATTATGGAGCCTATCTGTAATGTTTAACAGGACAGCACAAAGTCTAGCATTGGCATATTTGTGCATTGAGGTGTTAGGTGACTGTTCCTACGGACCCATGTAAACATTATTTTAATGACTTTTCCGATTGACAGAACTGTTGTGTTTTCAAACTCTTTTTTGTTAAAGCTGCAGAGAGCCATGTACATTTGAAAGCTGTGCAGCAAAGATTGGGATATAGAAAGGGTCATTGGAGAGGGCTGAACAAGGTCTGAATATTCTGGGGTCAAGTCTATTGTGAATTAATAATCCTTTTCTCTATCTACTGATGATTTATCCCTGGGATAGAATCATTGAGTCAGGCAGCATTGACGCAGGCCCTTCAGCCCAAGTGGCCCATACTAAACAAGATTCGCAGCTCATATTTGCTCATATTTACCCCAATACCTCTAAACCTTTCTCATCCACGTACCTGCTCAGGTACCTTTTCAATGTTGTTAATGTACCAGCATCGACTGTTTCCTCTGGCAGTTCATTCTATACACTGACCACCCTCTGGGTAGAACAGTTTCCCCTCAGGTTCCCATTAAATCACTCCACTCTCACCCTTAACCCAAGTCCTCTAGTTGTTGATTCCCTATGCTGGGAAAAAGTCTGCACATATTCACACTATTTATGTCCCTCATGATTTTATAAGTTTCAAAATTCAAAGTAAATTTATTATCAATGTATATGTCAACAGTTACTACCTTGAGATTCATTTTCTTGCTGGCTTTTATAGGAAAATAAAGAAATACAAAAGAATTTATGAAAAACTATATATAAACAAAGGCTAACAAACAACATTTATAACATCATCCCTTATTCTCCTCCACTCCAAGAAATAATGTTCCAACCTGCTTTAACTCACGTCATAACTCAGTCCCAGCAATCTCCTCATAAACCTCTTCTGCACTTTCTCAGTTTATTGCATTTAAAACTGAGATACGTAGAAATTCTCTAAGGGTAATAAACCTCCAGAATTCGCTGTCCTTGAGGGCGGTGGAGGCCAGATTTTTTGATATATTGTGGTAGAGATAAAGTTCAAAATAAAATTTATTATCAGAGTACATACATGTCACCACATACAACCCTGAGATCCTTTTTCTGTGGGGATACTCAGCAAATCTATAGAACAGTAACTGTAAACACGATTAATGAACAACAAACTGGGCAAATGCATATATAAATAAATGGCAATAAATAACTAGAGCATGAAATAAGATAAAGAGTCCTTAAAGTGAGACCATCGGTTGTGGGTACACTAGAAATAAAATGAGTGTAGTTACAGGTGCCCCCACCCCCCCCTTACAAAGATAGAGCATTCCTATGAAACCTTTCTTAAGCCGAAATGGCATATAGCGAAGAACCATTAATTTATATGGGAAAAATTTTCGTAAAAGCGAAAATCCTCTTTGTAATGTGAAAACAGGTTACTAATGTAGGCCTTTTGTAAAAGCGAAGTGGCATAATGTGACCATTTGTAAAGCAAGGGACACCTGTATTCCCTTTTGTTCAAGAGGCTGATGGTTGAGGAGTAGAAACTGTTCTTGAACCTGGTGCTATGAGTCCTAAGGTATTTCTACCTTTTACCTGATGGCAGTAGTGAGAAAGGAGCCTGGCCTGGGTGGTGAGGTTCTTTGATGGTGGATGCTGCTTTTCTGTGGCAACGTTTCATGTAGATGTGCTCATGGTTGGGAGGGCGTTACCCGAGATTTACTGGGTTCTGGGATACAGGCAGCGCAGGTCAGCCATGAGGGTATTGAATGGTGGGGCAGCTTGATTGGCCAAGGAGCCTACAGCTGTGTCCCTCAGGCTTATTGTCACTGCCGTTAATTGTGAAATTCCCCCGTCCTTTCCAGTCCTGATGAAACATCGACTATTTTTTCATCTCCATAGATGCTACCTGACCTGATGAATTCCTCCAGCATTTTGTGTGTGTCAATTGTGAAATCTGTTTTTTTCTTGTGGCAGCAGTACAGTGCAAGCATAAAAAAATTATTGTAAGTTACAATAAAAAATAAATAACATAAAAGCAGAAGAGTGAGGTGGCGTTCATGGGTACATTACCTATTCTGAAATCTGATGGTGGAGAGGAAGGGAGGTATTCCTAAAACATTGAGTATGTGTCTTCAGGCTCCTGTACCTCATTGCTTTCTCCCAAGGTTTGCTTTCTAATGTTGCTATATGGCAAATTAAGTCCTCCAATCTATCATGAAGATTATCAACCGGAGAAGAAAGAAGTTATTAAATAGTTAACAGCAGCGGTGACAAGCTAGTCAAAGACCAATTGGTGAGACATTCGTCACAGGAGCAGTACCACACCTCCACACCACATGCATTTCTAGGCCATGTGTTTGTAGTCTACATTTCAATGCTGCTTTGCCAGAGGTGCCCTCTTCTATCTAGGACATTCAGCTGAGAGGCTGCCTGCTCTCTCAGGTGGATTTTAAGTAACTGGGGCACACAGTATATTTGCAGAAGTTCCGGAGATAAGTCAGGTGAATGTCTGCCTGCCCTTGGGTGTCTTCAGTTAGCCCCTATCCGTCTGCCCAGCACTGAGTACATCTACATGGAGCACTGTCGCAGGAAAGCGGCATTCGTCGTCAAGGACTCCCACACCCCCAGCACCTCAAGGTCGTGCTCTCTTTTCATTTCTGCCATCAGGAGCCTCAGGACTCACACAACCAGGTTCAAGAACAGTTATTACCTCTCAACCATCAGGCTCATGAACCAAAGGGGATAACTTGATTCAACTTCACTTGCCCCATCACTGAACTATTCCCATAACCTATGGACTCAATTTCAAGGACTCTTCATCTCATGTTCTTGATATTTATTGTTTATTTATCATTATTATTATTTTCCTTTTTTTTTCTTTCATTTTGCATTTGCACAGATTGTCTTTTGACCGCTGCTTCTCTGCCCTGGGCATCATCTTTCAGTGATTCTATTATGGTTATAGGATTTATTGAGTGTGCCCGCAAGAATATAAATCTCAAGGTTATATATGGTGACATATAATAAATCTGCTTTGGACTTTGAACCTCGTGAATGTCGGTTCAGTGGAAGGGTTCCAGCCAGAAGTTGTGTGTGTTCTGTGAACCCTTCATCCGGTTGGCCAGTGCTTCAGCCAGAGTATCTTCACCTCATCTCCCGTCAAGGCTTCGTTGCCGTAGAAATGAGGAATCTAGTTGAATCCAGGTTTGAGCAGCAGAATGTGCGCCACGGTAGCTCGGGGCATTCCAGAGTTTGGAGTTCAATTCTGGTGCCATCTCTATGGAGTCTGTATGTCCTCCCCATGGGTTTTCCCCTGGTACGTCCTCCCCGCAGTTTCCAAAGATGTACTGGGTAGGTTAATTCGTGATTAAGTTAGAGATAAGTCATGGTTATTGGGGGTGGGGGGAGGTGTTGCTGGGGTGATGTGGCTCAAAGGGCCAGAGGGGCCTATTCCACGCTGTATCACTAAATAATATTCACTGCAAACACCTCTGGGCTCACAGAGATCTGTTGTCTGTGTTGTGCTAAGAAATCTCATTAGTTCATGCATCATAAATGACCCCGTCATGGACCTGTGGTTAAATAAAATCAATAACAATGATTTGGCAACTGCAAACACTGGCTGCATGGGTAGCAAGCTAATTGCAGAACACCATCAAAGGCGATGAACACCCTGAGAGAGAGAGAGAGAGACTCCCAGACACACACACATACACACACACCCAGACGCACCACACACACACATACACACTGACACACCACACATACACAGACACCCCCAGACACACCACACACACACACTTACGCAAACACATGATCTTGCACACATATACAAAGTAAACAAAGCCACACACACACAAAATATATTACAATCTTGTATACTGTACATTTATTCAGAAAACACATACACATGATCTCTTACACATACAGAAAACAAGGACGCACAAAACACACATAAAAAGCTCACAGATCTCATAGATGTATACAGAAAACAGATACAAACAGATACACACACACACAATTGACTGTAAACATGTATACATGGAGTCTTGGTCAGGTTTTGTACTTATTCTGACTGGAATCAAATTAAAACAATCAAATGCAGAATAAAATATACTCACTACAGAGAAAGTGCAGGTATGCAATAGGTTGAAAAATTATATCGAGAAAGTGCAGGTATGCAATAGGTTGAAAAATTATATCGACATAGATTGCGAGGTTAACAGTCCAACTTATCGTACTAGGAAAATGTTTAATAGTGGGATAGAAGCTGTCCTTGTGCCAGGTGGTACGTGCTTTCAGGTTTCAGCATCTTCTATGAGGTGGGAGGGGAGAGAAGAGAAAATGTCCAGGGTGGGCAGGGTCTTTGATTATGCTGGCTGCTTTACCGATACAAGTATAGGTGTCTGTAGAGGGGAGGCTGGGACAATGCAGGGGAGTGAAGAGTGCAGGAGATGAGTGGTGTGGGAGAGACTTGAGGAGGAAGAGGGGAGGGAAGAGAGAGAAGAGAGGTAGATGGGTGTGATTGGTGTGGAAATAGGAATGAGGAAGAGAGGAGAACAGAGACAATTAGATGAGAGTGAGAAAGGAGGCTGATCTGGAGAAGGAGGGAGGAAGGAGAGAAAAGGAACAGTAGGAAGTGGTTAAGAGGGAAGGAAGGATCATGGGAGGGGGGCTTGCAGAGAGGAATCAGAATGAAGCAGAGGAGTGAAGGATGAAAAAAGGGAGGGGGGATTTCATTAATGTGGGTCTTCTCTTCACTCACCCTTAAACATTCAAAAAGAAGTGGCACTTACAGAATTGTGTCGACGGGGTGAGTCCAGATCTCGAGTCTTCAACCACAATCCCGACTGTCATTTGTCTTAATAAGTTTTGTCAGTTCGCTATTTAACTGCAAGGTCAAGCATTTCACCAGGGACAAACCTTGGCATCCAGCTGTTATAGCCGCATATTCAGCATGTTTTCCGGATCAGCTACAGGAGTCTAAAGGAGGAGATGACTCTTCGTTCCCAGTTTTGATGGGATTTCTGGATGTAGTAGATAATGAAAGGGAATTTTTGTTAATAAAAACAGAAAAGAAGTGGTGAAATAATGGAAATTGTCAATGACTTTTCATTCAGAAGTCTGTGTATTGTTTTGGAGCTGGATGAATCACAGCAGAGTCATAAATGAAAAGCTATTTCCATTTAGACAATATTTGGATCCCTCAGATGTTTTCAGCTCCATACATAAAGCCATTTGTGTTGCTGCTTGCTGACAATAATGTTTCTTTTGTTTCCATTAATAATATTCAGTGGTTTTGGGTTTTAAAAGAAAGTATGAGGAAGAAAAAGAGTTGCCTTTGTATAGAAACTGTAGCATCCATTTAAAGTCATCACTGAACCCTTGGCAGTCCATGAAATAGTTTGAAGTGTTACACCCATTGAACTGCACCCGCCAACTGGTGCACAAACATTTCCCAGAAATAATCAATATGTTAATGGACAGATAATTAACTTTAGAGACATTTTGTGAATAATATTAACTGACACACCAGGGATAATTTCGCTCCAGAATTGCGCCATACCACTTGGTACACCCACTTGCAAAACTTGCTTTCAGATCGTGACACAGTAGTTTAGCGTTTGTTTACTGTAACGCTGTTACAGCACCAGTGGCCTGGGTTCCATTGTGAAGCTGTCTGCAAGGAGCTTTTACGTTCTCCCCTTGACCAAAGGGTGTTTCCCTTTGCTTCTGTTTCCTCCCAAGTTCCAAAGACATGCTGGTTAAAGGTTATTTGGTCATCAGGGTGTAATTGGGCCAGAAGGGCCAGTATCTGTGCTGTATGTCTTGGAAAAAATCAGGATCTCTGGTAGTGTCGCATATTGGAATGAGAAGCACAACTTTTGTGCTCAACTCTCAGGAGTGGACCCAAAAACTCCTGAGTTGGAGATGTGGCTGCGTAGAAGTGAGAGTGGGTGGCGAGTGATTTGGGGGATCGGTTGGCACTAGGAAGTGTCACTTCTCCTAATATACTTTTGAATTCCCTAATTGATTTATGGTTCCGCTGTGATGATTTGTACTCAGCGGCCAGTTTATTTGGTACACCTGTCTGTTAATGCAAATATCTAATCAGCTAATCATGTGGCAGCAACTCAATGCATAAAAATATATCAGACACAGTCAAGGCATTTAGTTGTTGTTCAGAGCAAATATCAGAATGGTGAAGAAATGTGATCTAAGTGATTTTCACTGTGGAATCATTGTTGGTGCCAGGCAGGGTGGTTTGAAGATCTCAGAAACTGGGATTTTTCACACACCGTAGTCTCTAGAATTCACATGGAATGATGTGAAAAACAAAAAAACATTTAGCGCAGGGCAGTTCTATATGTGAAAATGGCTTGTTAACAAGAGAGGCCAGAGGAGAATAGGTGGGCTGGTTCGAGCTGACAGGAAGGTGACAGTAACTGATGTGTGGTGTGGTGTGCAGAGGAGTATCTGTGAATGCACAACATGTCAAATCTTGAAGTGGATAGACTACAGCATCAGAAGACCATAAGCATACACTCAGTGGCCACTTTATTAGAGATAGGAGGTGCCCAATTAAGTGGCCGCTGAATGTACCTCCTTGAGAACAACTGGATAAACGAAGATTAATGTGGCTTTCCAGAGTCATATTCTGGAGATGGGAGATGATTATTTTTTTGTTGAAGCCAGGGTAATTGTGTTTTGATGGCTGTGATGGTGTATTGATTCACTAATTTCCAATCTCCTTATAAGCCCATGATATTAATCTGTGATAGACTTTGCACGTGCAATATATGTTCTTTGAGATTAGTCTTGCACCACTGAAGGGATTTTGGACCAAGTGGTGTTGAGCTTTGGGATGGGATATAATGATGTTACAGAAGTGATACTACTGAATATTATGTGACTTTATTGGGATTGGGCACAATATTTGCAATTATTTTGAAGTGACAGTGGGAAGTATCCTTCCCTCTGAGTAGGAAGGTCATGGGTTAGATCATAATACTTCACAGAGTTAGCCGTAAGATCAGGGTTCGATTCCCACCACGGTCTGTAAGGATTTTGTGCATTCTTCATGTGATCATGTGTTTCTCCTCTGGGTGCTCCGGTTTCTTCTTAC
This sequence comes from Hypanus sabinus, assembly GCF_030144855.1. Classification (NCBI taxonomy): domain Eukaryota; kingdom Metazoa; phylum Chordata; class Chondrichthyes; order Myliobatiformes; family Dasyatidae; genus Hypanus; species Hypanus sabinus. The sequence continues at coordinate 26,520,223 of NC_082718.1, forward strand.
ATTCCAGAGGTTAGGGTTCGGCGAGCAAGTTGTGCATGCCATGCTGGCGTCGGGAGAAGTTTGACACTGCAGGCTGCCCCCAGTACAAAATGACGCATTGCATGATGCGCTTCAGTGTAAATGTGACAAATAAAGCTGCAGTAATCTCATTGTGGTTCAAGTCCTCCAGCATTAGAATGCTGCGATACAGGATGTGGCGCTATCAGCACTAATTCCTCACAAGTGTGGTTATATTGTTTTCTCAGGTAGATAGTGCCTCAAGTTCTCTCTGGAATAGCTGATATTTCAAATCAGCCGACAGTGGCTTGTTAAAAAAAATTAGAATCTGACAGTGTCAAGGCAATATTCTTCACTTTTTGGCTTCCACAGTTGCAGACTGCAGATAAAAACACATAAAACTACATTGCAACAACATGGGGGAGAGTTTTCTTTCTTGCAGATGGAAAGGATTTCAAGGTGTTGTTTGGAAGAAGAGCATGTAATGTCTTAAAATTGACTGCTGCATTTCCCAAACTGCAACACAGACTGAACTTTGAAAGATTTCCATTGGCTACAAAACTGGCAAGATGAAATTGGCTCAATGATAGGAGTCAGAGAGTGATGCTTGAAAGCCAATTCAGCATCTGGAGACCATTGATTGGTAGGGTGCTCCAGGCATCAGTGTTAGGACCTCTGTTATTCATTATTTATGTAAATTATTTGGATTTGAGTGTACTTGGCATGATTAGCAAGTGCTGATGATGAACTCGGGCGCCTTGTTGATGGTGAAGCAAGTTGCAATGAATTCCAAAGAGATATTGATCATTAGGGAAATTGGCTGAGGAATGGCAAATGGATTTTAACTAAGGGCCAAAGGGCCTGTTTCTGTGCTGCAGCACTCTATGACTCTGAGGTGTAGTAAGCAACTTCGTGAACAAATCTCTTATATGATGAGATGGACTCTTGGCCTCTCAGTCCACCTACTTATTACCTTGCACGTTGTCATTTACCAGCACAGCAGTTTTCCATTAGCTTTTACACTTTATTCTGCATTTTTATGGTTTTCCCTTGTTCTACCACAATGCAGTGTGTTGTACTGATCTGATCTGTATGAACAATATGTAAGACAAACTTTTCACTGTATGTTGGTTCATGTGACAATACCAATACCAATATTCTCAAGGGCAGTACTTCATATCTTATCCTGACTGTTCAATGAGGTGCAAAGTAAATTTATTATCAAAGTACATGTATGTCACCATTTATATCCTGAGATTCATTTTCTTGCAGGCATTCACAGTACAACAAAGAAATGCGATAGAATCAACACAATTAAACCAATAAAACGGAACACAGACAAATTAGTACCATTACGACTTGGTGTCGATCGATTCCTACTTTCACTGTTGAAAATGACTTTGACGAACGCAGTTTGTAAACCATAACCTCAGGTGTGTCTGGGTTTCAATGCGTCCTGTCTGGCTCGCCACAAAATGGCTGCTGGATGGCGTGGCAGCATCTTATAATGAAAAGGCGACAAATAAACATGTGGGTGGTCTTGGCAGATTCATTTCAATTACTAGTAAATGCTGCTATTTTAATTTTTAATATCCAGCCTTAGGTGTATTCTTTTAAATAAATTATTAAATGGACTCTTACACGATTGTCATGAAGGTTATTTCAATAGAGCATTTAAAGTGGATATACAGTATTTTTCAATAAATAGCTGTTTGTAAATACATGGTAACACTATGTGTGCTTGTAACCGTGAGTCTGCCCTAAGCTACAGTCAGCAGGTTATATGAGTATTAATGTGAGCCAGTGCACTCAGGTTGAGCCAGTAGTAAGGAAGGCAAATGCAATGTTAGAATTCCTTCCCAGAGGACTAGAATATAAAATCAAGGATGTAATGCTGAGGCTTTCTACGGCGTTGATCAGGCCACATTTAGAGTGTAAACAGTTTTGGGTTCTATATCTAAGAAAGGATGTGCTGGTGTCAGAGAAGGTCCAAAGGAAATTCACAAGAATGATTCTGGGAATGAAAGGGTTAATGTACAAGCAGCATTTGATGGCTTTGGGCCTGTACTCAGGAGAGTTTAGAAGAATGATGAGGGATCTCATTGAAGCCTACCAACTATTGAGCAGTCTAGATAGAATGCCGAGGATATCTGCAATTGTGGGAGAGTCTAGGGCCAGAGGAATTGAGTGACATCCCTTTAGAAAAGAGATCAGGAAAGATTTCTACAGACAGAGGGCAGTGAATCTGTGGAATTCATTGCCACAGATGACTGTGGAGGCCAAGTCATTGGGTACATTTACGACCATAAGATAAAAGAGAAGAATTGGGCCATTTGGCCCATCGACTCTTCTTTGCCATTTCATCATGGCTGATCAATCTTCCCTCCCAGCCCCAATCTCCTGCCTGCTCCCCATATCCCTTCATGCCCTGACTAATCAAGAATCTATCAAACTCTGCCTTAAATATACCCAGTGACTTGGCCTCCACAGCTGCCTGTGGCAACAAACTCCACAGACACACGACTCTCTGGATAAAGAAATCCCTCCTCATCTCTATTCTAAGAGGACTTCCCTCCATTCTGAGGCTGTGTCCTCTGGTCTTAAACTCCCCCACCATAGGAAACATCCTCTCCACAAACACTCTCTCAAGGCCTTTCAACAGTTGATAGGTTTCAATATGGTCTCTTCTCATTCTTCTGAATTCGTGAGTAGAAGTCCAGAACCATCAAGTGCTCCTCATAGGACGAGCCTTTCAATCCTGGAATCACTTTCATTAACCTCCTTTGAACCTTTTCCAATGTCAGCATTTCCTTTCCTAGGTTAGGGGCCCAAAACCGCTCACAATACTCCAAGTGAGGCCTTACCACTGCTTTATGAATCCTCATGAGGACTCCCAGGTCTCTTTGCACCTCAGAGTTTCTCTCCATTTAGAAAATATGCCTTTATTTCTTCTACCAAAGTGCATTACCATACACTTCCCGTCACTATATTCCGTCTGCCATTTCTTTGCCCATTCTCCTAAACCAAGTGCTTCTGTAGCCTCTTTGCTTCCTCAAAACTACCTACCCCTCCACCTATCTTCGTATCTTCTGCAAGCTTGACCTCAAAGCCATCAATTCTGTCATCCAAATGATTGACATACAACGTGAAAAGAAGTGGCCCCAACACAGACCAGTGTTAGACACCACTAGTCACCGGCAGCCAACCAGAAAAGGCTCCCTTTATTCCCACTCATTGCCTCTTGCCAATCAGCCAATGCTCTATCCATGCTAATATCTTTACTTGTGAAGATCTAAACTCTAAACTTGTTAAGCAGCTTGACATTTGGCACCTTGTCACAGGCCTTCTGAAAATCCCAAGTGTACAGCACTCACCAATTCTCCTTTGTCTATCATGTTTGTTATTTCTTCAAAAATTTCAACAGATTTGCCAGGCAAGATTTTCCCTTAAGGAAACTAAGCTGACTTCGGCCTATTTTTTCATGTGCCTCCAAGTACCCGGAAACCTCATCCTTAACTATCTATTCCAACATCTTCCCAAGCATTGAGGTCAGACTCATTCCCTTTCTTCTGCCTCTCTCCTTTCTTGAAAAGTGGAGTGACATTTGTAATTTTCCAATTCTCCAGAATCATGCCAGAATCAATTGATTAATGAAAGATCATTAGTAACGCTTCCACAATCTATTCAGCCACTTCTTTCAGAATGTTGGTCCAGGTGACTTATTCTATCTTCAAAACTTTCAGTTGCCTAGGAAACGCTCCTTTGTAATGGCAACTTCACTCACTTCTGCCCCCTGACATTCTCAAACATCTGGCATACTGCTACAGTGAAGACTGATGCAAAGTATCTATTTAGTTCATTTGCCATTTCCTTGTCCCCCAATATTAACTCTCCAGCATCATTTTCCTGTGGTCTGACATTTACACTCAGTTCTCTTTTACTCCTTATATCCCTGAAGAAACTAAAGTGGAGCCTAATACGTTGTTAATCAGTAAGGGTATCAAAGGTTACAGGGAGAAGGCAGGCGAATGGGGTTGAGAGGAAAAATAAATAAGCCATTATCAAATGGCAGAGCAGACTCGATGAGCCGAATGATCTTTTCCTGCTCATATGTCTTATGACCTTATGCTCAGTGATATTACTGCGATGGAGTGGGGCTTTTTGATTAATAAGCGTCTGCATCTGTTAATGTGAGACAGTGAGACAATGTGCAGTATGGTGATAATTGTTAAACTTGCAATACTGTGAGATGGTGTGATTGTGAGACACTGCACCTGTTAGCATTATTGCAAAGAAGTACATTAGATAGTGGGTACAGCTGTTGGCATTACCATGGTAAAGAAGGTAAGGCCGTTGGTATTACGATGAGACAAACCAACTGCTGGTGTCACTGGGAGCCATTGCCTGTCAGAGTCACTGTGAGATGGTTCTAAAACTGTTCTCTTCAACAAGGTGGTTTAGGTTCCTCAAAGTTCAAAGTAAATTTTATTATCAGAGTACAAACATACAACCCTGAGGTTCTTTTACTGCAGGCATACTTAACAAATCTATAGAACAGTAACTGTAAACAGGATCTGAAAACTGTACAGGTCAGAAACTATGAACAAACTGTGCAAACGCAGATAATAAATAAATAGCAATAAATAACAAGCATGAAATAACAGGATAAGAGTCCTTAAATGAGTGTAGTTTTCCCCTTTTGTTCAACAGCTTGATGCTTGAGGGGTAGTAACTGTTCTTGATCCTGGTGGTGCGAGTCCTGAGGCACTTGTACCGGATGGCAGCAGTGAGAAGAGAGTATGGCCTGGGTGGTGAGGATCTTTGACAATGGATGCTGCTTTTCTTTGGCAACGTTTCATGCAAATGTGCTCAGTGATTTGAAGGATTTTATCCGTGACGTACTGGGCCGAACCCACAACCTTTTGTAGGACTTTCCTGTACTAGACTGACGGAAGTGATGTCTCTATGAATGTTTGTGTGAACTCATGTCAGTGTTCATTCCTACATTAGGAACTGTTATTTAGTTGCAAGTTAGTTGGTCTGCTGAATTCTTTAAATCAAGTAGGATAACAGTCATTATTGGCATTGGTATTTCGGTATTAATTTATTATTGTCCTCTCACCTCTAGAGATGGAATTGGAATTGGTTTATTATTGTCACATGTACTAAGATACAATGAAAAGCTTGTTCATACAGATCAGATTATTACACAGTGTATTGAACTGGGATAAGCTCAAACAATAGCAATTAAGAATAAACTATAAAAGCTACTGAAAAATTGCAGTGTAGGTAAACGATGCAAGATGATAACAAGGTAGAATTGTCAGGCCAAGAGTTTATCTTGTCAGTGACGTGTCTGATAATCGTGGGATAGAAGCTGTCCTTGAGCTTGGTGCTTTCAGACACTTGTATCTTCTGCCTGATAGTAGTGAGTTCCTGAACAGTTAATTTGCATTGAGTGATATTTAGGAATGATTCGGCAGCTGAGACAGAGCTGTCACAGGGAGGTGCGTTGTGTGATTGGAATTTTTATTTTCCATCCATGAGAAGTAAGCTGACATTCTGAATTCTTTTCCGGAGGAATTTCTGCCCCCACTGGAACCAGCCAGAGACTAAGTCCTACTGGAAAATGCCTGTCCTATTAAAGTACACTTACAGAATGAAACACCATTGCAAATGGAAGCACCTTTTGGGAAGTGAACTTCATTATTCCAGCTCAAGGAATGGAAATAGAATTTCTACAATCAATCTTTACTCACCATCTGATCTGGGAAGAGACAAGAGCTTCCCATGATTAACCAGGGCAGGAACAGGTGTCAACTATTCTACTTTCTACACCCTAACTCCTCAATTTGATCCTCTATCTCAGCATCGTTTCCCTTCTTTATTCCTTTATTCTTTAAACATCAAAAACTTTACTAACCTCCATTTGGAATGTAGTCCATGACCTACCAGAGCAGGGGATTCCAAAGGTTCGCCATCTTCTGGGTAAAGAAGTTTCCTCTTCAGTCATTCTTAGACCTCATTGTGAGAGGGTGCAGTCAACAATCAAAAGGCCAACTGTGGTGTTTATACCTTATTGTCCCAGTGTGGTAGCCCTGTTCAAAAGTGGGAGATGTCCTGGCCAGAAGTAAAGGTAGTCCTTGTTCTGGCTTGTCTGTTATCTCATCAGTAGTGATATTACAGTAGGCTGAAGGAACTTTTTGTTTTAATTTACTTAGAAATACAGCGCGGAACAGGCCCTTCTAGCTGAATGAGCCATGCCACCCAGCAACTTAACTTGGCCTGAACACAGGAAGTTTACAATGGCCACTGAACCTACTAGCTGGTACGTCTTTGGACTGGGGGAGGAAACTAGACACCGGAAGAAACCGACATGGTTCTTGGGGAGAATGCACTAACTCCTTACAGATGGCACCGGAACTGAACTCCAAAGTTCGGAACTCCCCAAGCTATAATGGCGTTGCACTAACCGCTTTTTTTTAACTAAATAAACTTAATCTTAATAAAAAAGGTCATTTACAAGACTAAACTGTTCAATGCTTTTCAAGCAATTCTTTTACATTCACACATGTTAATAACACTGTGGCCAGTCTGGGTGGCATACTAACTACTACGATGATTGAGGAGCTTCGTTCCACCACACAGTTCTCCCTCTCCAGTGGAGAATATTCCTACATCATGATTGTTCCCCACCGTGCCCTTGCAGGGGTTGCACAAAGCTTCAGTGTGTCACTCAGCACGTACTCCTGCAAGCCAGGAATGTGCTAGTCAGCAGCATTCCTTCACGGACATCGCGATGCACTGGTGGACCAAGTTTCGGGCAGGCCAAGTGGCTCCTTTCACCATCACTGCCTGCAGCACTTGACTTTGGTCTCCGTGTGCGTCCCGGGGAAGCAGCCCGTAGTTCAGAGAGTCCTGTCAGCTGCTCAGAAGGAAACACAACATGGGCCCTTTCATCTTTCTCCAGACCCTCTTCACAAACTGGCAGTTCACAAAGACGTGAGCTACTGTCTCTTCCCCGCTACAGTCATCCCCGCGGGCTGCGGGCTGTAGGGGTGATGCAGGAAGGATCTGACCCCGCTGTGTCTATCGAGTCCTTCTCCTGCAATGTCTGCTGGATATTCCATGCTGACCATTGCCCGATGACTTTCCGGTCAAAGGTGTTTGTCCAGAAGAGCGTTTCAGTGAAAGACAGGTAGTGAAGCAACATCCAGTTCACTGGGACATTGCATGGCAAGGGGCCTGACTGATCTTTTGCCACACCAGGGACAGATAGAACCGTGGCACATGGAGATACTTGCCACTTACGTATTCGGGTTTCACGCACAGCCTGATTCAGCAACACACTAAGGTGGCCATCAGGGTGAGGGTGACATTGGGTACGTTTTTGTTCCCATTGTCCAGGGGCTTGTGCATTGTGACCTGTAAGACCCGCTCCATCTTGAATCCCCAGATGAACCTGAAGTCAGGGTGATTCCCAAACTGGAGGAGCGGGGAATTGGCCACACCTGCACCAAGTACAGCAACACTGAGATCACCTTACACCCTGATGGCCCTGCTCTTCCCAGTTATCATTTGGGAGCGCCCTCCCCACAGTCCCAATTTCTGGCTTGCCTTCGCAGTCCGCTCTAGCCAATTCTTTTTGCACACCTTGGCCCCTCCCCAGCACTGTTCCCTCTAAGCTGTGCATGTAGCCTTTGTCGCTATGCAGCTGACAATTTCTTTTATATAACATTAATGTTGAAGTAAGATGGCAGCCAAGACATTTTGCTGTTACAGCTTTAATGAGGAATTACGAGATTTTAATCCAGTGTTGCAAAGAGCACGCTAATGAATGCAACGATCCAATCAGCAACCACTATCTGAAGATTTTACCCAATCCACAATATTGAGTAGCATTAACTGTCCTTAATGATGTTTTGGAAGATGTGGCATCTCTTTTTAAATTCCTTCAGAAAAAGCTGTTTGAAAACAATTGAAGCACTACAGTATGCAAAAGCAAAAATTATTAAGTCACAGTATCTTGGCAATACCGTTTATTGGAGTGACAAATTGAAAGATCTGCTTGCATCTATAAGTTCTGACATCGATACTGCACCTATTATTTGATTCATTCAATGTATGTGTAATCACTCGGATGATAGATTTCCTGACAATGAATTAATAGAATAGCAAGGTTTAGATCTTGTTGCTATTGCAAATGCAACCAATTTTGAATTTGGAGAAGAAGATGTTGTATGACTGACAAAAATTACTTAGCTACGATTTGAAATACGATGAAAACATTGCCAAAAAATTTGAAATCACAATACTGTGATTTCAAATTTGTCACTCCTGAGAAAGTTAAAACTACTTAAGTCATTCACTGATATGCTGAATTGCGTGCTTCAAAAATGAAGAATTTGAAAAAATGTCAATTCTTGTTGACATCGCGGGAACATTTCATGCTTCTAGTACTGACTGCAAACGTGGACTCACTTAGGAATTCAATTAAAAGTAAATCCAAAAACAGACTAAAAGTGGAACATTTGGATGATCTAATGACGATTAAGATGCATCTTTCATCTGGATGTGAAATTAAACCAGAGAGTGTTTGTAGACAATGGATTTGTAATAAAGACAGATGAGGAAAAAGTTTATAAAATATGAAAGATTTTCTTTGTTGTATTTCATTATACCCTTTAATTAATAAATGAAATCAAAAGAAAGTGATGTTTCAATTTTCATTCTAAATATTCATCGTATGCAAAAAAACATACATTTAAAGTGCCGTGCAGTTTTCAGACAGTTTTTAAATTGTTAAACATAATGGTGTTCCTCACAGCTTGAGGCTGTGGAATTTCATCCTGGTAGGTACAGCACGGGTGTTGTCCTGGAATAGACTTGTCCTATTAGCAAAGACCTTGGACAGGATTTTATAGTCTACATTCAAAAGTGAAATAGGCCTCCAATTCTTGATGTTATCTCTTTCCGGCTTCTGCTTGTAGATGAGAATAATGATGCCCTTCCTCATGGAGTCTGAAGTGCTGCCATCTAAAATACATAGCACTGTATACTTCCGGCAGGTCTGCGCTCATCCAGTCCCGCAGAGCGGAGCCCAACTCAGCAGGTGAGCCGTCGCTTTGTGGAGTTTCGTTCAAGTCAAAGGAACAGATGGAGCCGGTCAGCTCCTGCGGGGTCAGTGGCTGGTCCAGGCTCTTCCAGTTGCAGCCATCTAACACCCCCGTGATAGATGACACGAAGTTCTGGGAGGCTGTGGGGTCTGTGGCCTTTCTGTCGTACAGACAGGTTCTTAATATGTACATCTCTGAGGAATTCTCTTCCTTAAGGCCGTGAATCAGAATGCACCCCTGTGAACCTTTGGAAGAAGAGACATGAACATGTCTTATCCTGTTCCACAGTGTGGACCCTGGATCAGAAGCAGCTAACTGCTACACTGCCGTGGCATGCACTACTAGTCAGAAGCGAAGAGAGTCGCTGCTTTAACTTGTCTGTTATCCCGTCGGTAGTAGCATCACAGTTAGCTGAAAGAATTTGAACAGATCAATTCACTTTCAGCTGAACAGCAGCCCTGTGCACTGCTGACTAATAACTTCATAAAATATGTAAGAATTGTAGCAAAGAGGGATATTATTCATTTGTGACAGCTGTGAGTCCTTTTATTCGCTTGCCACCTGTTGTTCCAGAAACAATTAACAGCAATTAGCACTCTGCCCCCACTGCCCTGAGAAAACAAGCCACAGATCCTTCACTCACGTTCAGTGGTGCCAATCCGGTACAAGAGAACTGGCCTCTTTGTGTATTTGGATCCATTGGCATTATCTTAGGAGCTAGAGGTCATAGGTTAAGGGTGAAAGGTGAAATGTTTAAGGGGAACATGAAGGGGAAGTTCTCTCAGAGGGTGGAGAGAGTTTGGAACGAGCTGTCAGCAGAAGTGTGGGATTTGGGTTTGATTTCAACATTTAAGAAAAGTTTGGATAAATAGATAATGGATGGGTATGGTCCATGTGTGGACTGTTGGGACTAGGCAGAATAATAGTTCGGGATGGACTAGATGGATTGAAGGGACTGCTATAGTGCTCCATGACACCATAGAACATTACAGCACAGTACAGGCTATTTGGCCCACAATATTGTACTGATCTTCAATCCTATTCTATCACCAGTCGAATCCTACCCTCCATTTTCTATTATCGTTGTACCTATCTAAGAGTTTATTGAATATTCGGAATGTATCTGTTATTACCGCTACCCCTGGCGGGCTGTTCCACACACTCACTGTGATGCATCACAGAAGTGCACACACTTTCTATCCCATTACCATTTTCACCTCCCGGGCAACTCTCATGCCGGGCTAGATTTTGGGTAAAATAAAAATTGAAAATGCTGAAAATACTCAGCAGGACAGGCAGTGCCTGTGGAGAGCAAAACAATTGATGTTTCACATTCAGGACCTTCATCAAGATTCAATTTTGTTGTTTGTACATTGGATTATACATTGATGTGCATCGTTTGCTGTTGATTACAATTATTGTTACCAGATGTTGATGAAGGGCCTCAGAACTGAAATATTAACTTTATTTCTCTTTCCACAGATACTGACTGACCGTTTGAATGTTTCCATTATTTTTGTATTTTCATTATACTGCACAAACTGACTGCTACATTTTCTGCATTCTAACAACTTCATCACTTGTAACTTGCTTTCGGATGCCATGTGCATGTGACAAATAAAGCTAATCTCAGCTTAATCCTTACACAATATTCAGTATACCTAGCAGATAATGTGTCTTGTTTTATGCAGAGTAAGGCCATTCACCTCATTGATTCCGCTCCAGCAATCTATCATGGCTGACTTATTATCCCTCTCAACCCCATTCTCCTGCCTTCTTCCCATAACCTAAGGCACCCCACTGATTAAGAACCTATCAACCTGCACTTTAAAAATACCAAGTAACTTGACTTCCACAGCTGTCTTAGGCAATGAATTCCACAAATTCACCACCCTCCGGCTGAAGAAATTTCTCTTCACCTCTCTCCTAAGGGGACGTCCTTCTCTTATGAGGCTGTGCTCACTATAGGAAATGTCCTCTCCACATCCACTCAATCTATCCCTTTCAATAGTCAACTGCATGGGTTTCTTCCCGGTGCTCCCGGTTCCTCCCACATTCCAGAGATATACAGGGTGGGATGAGTGAGTTGTGGACTTGTTGTCTTGGTGCCAGAAGTTTGGTGACACATGTGGGCTGACCCCACCTCATCCTCGGACTGTGTTGGTCATTGACGCAAGCCATGCATTTCACTGTATGTTTTGCTGTGCATGTGACAAAGTTATCTAATCTTTACAAGGTATTCAGTAAAATAGGTGGGCACTTGGTAGGTCACTTGCTTTGCTTAATTCTCAAGGCCAATTACTACCCTAGGATGTTTAATACAGTGTGAGGATATGGGTTATGTCTACTGGTTCCCACCCCACTCCCCATTCCTTCTTACACAGGATTTGGAGCATAAATCAGTTATAACTTACTTTAATCCTCTTCCAGGAGAGCAGAGTCATAGGAACAACTCTTGTGTCTGCTATTTCAGTGTAGATACGGTGCAAAGGGACAACAAACTTTATATTAAGTGGAGTCTGATGTCATAGCGGATCAGTCACGCACCGGTCTTCTCAACCATCCACTAGGCCGTGCTCTGTAAAATATTTATTGTAGCAGTTTGTTGAGGAATAAAGCAGCCCTTTCACCTCTGATTCGGTGTAAAGCAAGGGCTCCAGAAGTGTTGACCTGCAAGAAGCTAAGGTAATGGAACGTGTTTACTACATAGGATTCAAGGCAGCATAATCGACAAGGACTGTGCCGAAGTTTGATCACCATCTTAAAGGGAGAGAAACCTCGGAGGGCTCTCCTTAAGGTGTTGAACTCTTTACTTTCGTAGGAAGCTTGGTAGCCGGAGTCAGTGTTAGTCATAAATAAAACACAGATTGAACAAAAAATATACAGGCCTTCCAAACCTCGACTATCACAGCTTCAGGCCACGGGCATCAAAACTTAGTGAAGATAAATTGTCAACTTTATGACCCTGATGGATATCTGCCTTCCTCCTCTGGGGAAATCACTTGCAACTCGAAGCCTTGGTAAATGCAAGCCTTGAAATTAAGGTCACGCATTGAGCTGCAGTTGTAACCCTGAAGTCTTGTTATGTTTCATCGGTGTCTGAAGGTAAGATCCCAGAAGGGACTGGGGTAGCAGTAACAATAAAACACCACTGCTTCTTCTGATTTCGGACATTAATTGAGTGTGATGCTGGTTCAGGCTGTGTTTTGTAGGTCATCACGGATGAATACAGAATATTGAGTATAAATATTTACTGCAGCCTTCGCTTTAGAAGGAAACCACAAGGAGATAAAATCCTCTCTCACCGCTTGCGGCTCTGGGCTGTCCTCCACGGAAAATAAGTCCCTCTCTCTTACAAGGTGGATTGATTTATTTTATCGAAATGGGGAGGAAGGGATCCCAGTTCAGAACTACAGCAACGGAACCCTAATGACTGTAGGTGCCTACAGAAAACTGTCCACAGGGCAAATAGTCCACTTGCCCCAAATGACTGTAGAAGGGGAATGGAGTTCCGCTTGTGATTCAGAGTCAGGATTAGTGAATAGGTTAGGACTTTATTCCCTGGAGCATAGAAGAATGAGGGGAGATTTGATAGAGGTGTATAAAATTATGATGGGTATAGATAGAGTGAATGCAAGCAGGCTTTTTCCACTGAGGCTAGGGGAGAGAAAAAAACTAGAGGACATGGGTTAAGGGTGAAGGGGGAAAAGTTTAAAGGGGATATTGGGGGGGGGCTTCTTCACACAGAGAGTGGTGGGAGTGTGGAAAGAGCTGCCAGATGAAGTGGTGAATGCGGGCTCACTTTTAACATTTAAGAAAAACTTGGACAGGTACATGGATGAGAGGTGTATGGAGGGATATGATCCAGGTGCAGGCCAGTGGGACTAGGCAGAAAAATAGTTCGGCACAGCCTAGAAGGGCCAAAAGGCCTGTTTCTGAACTGTAATGTTCTATGGTTCTATTATTAGCATTTGCATAAGTAGGCGTATGCATGGGAGGATTGAAATACTCATTTGCAGCAGCATCACAGGCACATAGCAAAAATTACAAAAAAGACATAAATGTAAGTTATACACAATGGTTAAAAGAAAGAAAGCAATTAGAACAAAAGTAACAAAGCAAATTTTAGTGCAGAGTGATTAAATTGATCATAGTGTTGCCAGTTGGCTGGAAAACCAAATGGTGGAAGGGAAGTAACTGTTCTTGAACTTGATGACGTGCAACCTCGACCCCCCGCCCAGGGAAATTATCAAACTGTCCTTGAATATATTCAGTGGTTTGGCTTCAACTGCTTTTGTGGTAGAGAATTCCATTGGTTGACCAATCTCTGAGAGAAAATAAAGTTCTCCATGGCTCAGTCTTATTCTGAGACTGTTGACTTTGTGCACCTGGACTCCTCTACCATCCTGAAGAAGCATCCTGTACTTAACCTGCCCAGTACTGTTAGTATTCTGTGGATAACTCAAACAACTACTGGGCGGAGATCTTTAACCTCTGCTCTTCGGCGTGGCTGCATTGAAGGGATGGTTAAACTCATTTGGTTCATCGGGTCCTATTAGAAAGTATATCAGCTACACTTCTATGCCTGGACTATGTGTGGATCCAGACCTACAACAAGCTGGTTGGGTCGTAACTACTCTCTCTAAAACCCTCTCAGGTCTTGCAGTTCAGTGAGAGAAAGTTGTAAAAAACCTCATTATGAAGTATTTGATGGTGTGGTGTTTGCTGAGTTTGGCTTGCAGATGTTTCATCACCAGTTGAGGCGACATCCTCAGTGCACAGTTGCTAGTGATTCTCTCTGGAAGTGCTCACATTTATATAGGCTACCATTCGCTTGCCTCAGTCCTGATTGGCTACCGCTTCAGTTGATCTTTGAATTCTATTGGCTTGCATTTCTTTGGTTTTTAGGGGTTCATAGATGGTGTCCATCTCGATATGTTTGTTTACAGAGTTATCAGAAGAGGGCCATGCTTCTAAAAGTTCCCTTGCTACCTTTGTGTTTGCTTGCCCCAGAAACTGTGCAGTGTCTTTCTTGGCCTTCATGTGTTGAGATCAGCAACAGTGGATCATGTCTTTGTATCGCCAGTTTGTGTTCCCGTACACAAGTTGAGAGTTTACGTCCTGTTTGGCCTATGCAGTTCTTGTTGCAGTCTCCACAGGTGATCCTGTATGCAACGTTGCTTTTATAGGTTGTCTTTACTCGCACCTTGGTTCCTGAAACAAGCTTCCTTAAAGTCACCATTGGTTTGTGAGCAACTGTGATGCTGTGAGGTTCGAGCAGTCAAGCTGTCATTTCTGAGGTATTCTTGATGTTGGACATGGTCACCTGTTTCAATGCGTGCTGAGTAAAGTCTGCGTGACTTTCTCTCATAAGTAAATTGTTCTGAAGCATTTTGAACACGCATTTGTCTTCTCTGGCCAGAAGTTCAGTGGTGCTGCAGTGTGTTTGTGCTGTCTTATATAAGGTGCTAATGCAGCTTTTCTTGTAACTGGCCGATCTCAGTCCATGAAGACTGAGAAATGCACCACTTCCACTGGGACTCCGCAGAGGTCCTGGCACAGACAAACATGAAGCATGCACAAGAATTTTTAGAAGCGTGGTTCTCTTCTGATAATTCCATAAGCAGACATATCGAAATACACGCCATCTATGAGCCCCCAGGAGCCAAAGAAATGAGAACACTGAGAATTCAAAGGTCATCTGAAGGGGTAGCCAGTCAGGACTGAGGTAAGTGAATGTGGCATGTATAAATGCGAACACTTCCAGAGAGAAACACCAACAACTACGCATCATTGAGGATGTCGCCTCAACTGGTATTGAAACGTCTGCAAGCTCAGCTGACACCGCAACATCAAGCACCTCAGCATGAGCCACCATTATGAAGTATGTTGTAAAGAGCTGAACTTATAATACAGCAACACACACAGACATATATACACACAGAAACACCAATGGATGTATACACACAGACTTATACACACACAGAAACACACACACACCATACACACACCACACACACACGCGTGCGCGCAAACATACACAGATACAAGGGCACCATTTTGCTCACGTGGTCTTCCTGCATCTCCCTCTCCCACACCCACATCCTGATCCCCTTCCCTCCTCCATCAGTCCCCCCTCTGGCACACTCAGATAATGTAGAGTAGAGGGGCAGATGTGGAGCATCTTTTCCAGATCAGCCTGCTCCTGGACTGTGCCTCTATACTGTCCTGTGGTGCTGTGCCATGTACGAGTTGCCTCAGTTCTCCTATTGCTTGGCTCCCCCTTTTTCTCCACGTCACAACATACCTCAACTCGTCATCCATCAGCTTAACGATGATGACTTGTTATTCTCTCGGGGAAGTGAGCATCACTGGCAAAGCCACTAATTAAAGCCCCATACCTCCCATCCTTGATTTTGCTGACTTGACGACCCATTTCTGTGCATTTTTATCTCACGCTCAGTTAGTTTATCTGCATTACCATCTCTCAGCTGTGAACAGTGGAATAAACTACTGGCTTCATTATATTATTTTTCCTATAGAAACATGCAGTGCCAGCTTCATTTATTTGAGTTTTTTTAGAGTTGCCAGAACAGGTCCTTCTGGCGCAACGAGCCACACTGCCTAGCAAGCCACCTATTTAACCCTAGCCGAAGCACAGGAACGATTTACAATGACTAATTAACATGTTCACCACTGCGTCTTTGGACTGTGGGAGGTTGCCGGACCACCCAGAGGAAACCTGCATGCTCATGGGGAGAGAGCGCCAGAATTGAACTGCGAAGTTTGGATGGCCTGAGGCATAATCATGTTATGCTGTGCTACCGTGGCGCCTAATAGAATGTGTGTGTGTCAGTGATACTGTCTGGAGTTTAGCCACTTGGCGTTTAGCTCCTGGTGATAAGGCCAAGGGGGAGGTTCCAGACAAAGCGCGATATAACCAAGACCTCAACCGTGGAGCTGGCAGAATATGATGACACATCATCATGGCAGTGAAGGCGGAGGAAGGCTGCAGCAGTGAAGGGTCTCGAGTCGTCTTGCATTCAATGCCACTGGCCCCTGGCCCCTATCTGTCAAGGACTGTGTGGTGGCTGCCTGTGCATCAGACCCCCTCCCCTCCCCACATTAAACAAAATCACCACAGGCATTCTCCATTAAGGGAATCCACCCTAACATCTGGATTCATCAATAGGCAATCCCTTAGGAGAACATCGTACTGAACTTGAGTGATCGCATTACTGTATGTATGTGGAGGGAGCTATCACTTACTACCCCTTACTCCGCTTGTGTTTAGGCGATCTGTGAAGGTTCTCCATCTCTGGTGGCGTTCCTCATGTTAGTAGCCTCCTCTCAGTTTTCACTACTGTCAGCCTGTGTCCCTGGTGGAGTCTCAGGAATACCAGTGTACTCAGATGTGGAAGGGTTCTTCATTGCTCCTTCCTTAACAATTTTGTTTTACCAGTCGAGGTTGTTAGCCCGGTCCTCCAAACCTGGAGGACAGATGGACCACTTTTAGTCTGGCCTCTACCATTTGACCTGTTCTGCATGGGTGACCCTACCAAGAGCCAAAGCATAAAGCCCCGACTCCAGCCAACACAGCTTTCCAGGTCATTGAGGCGCAGAAACCTCCAAAGGACGACAAGGTTGTGGTCCCCTGGGAGGACGGAGTGAGCTCCCAGAGAGATTATTCAGTGGAGAGATTGGAACAAGACCCAAGTCTGTCAAACCTGTGAGGTTGTTGCTGTGGCAATGGCTGTTCCCAATCAAAGTGTTCACACGCGGCCATTTTCCATTCCTCCAAACTGTAGAGGAAGCAAGTACATTAGAAGGAAACTTCCAGTCCCAGAAGGCCAATTTGTGGTGGAGATTGAAGCTTTAATCTGTTCAGAAATATGCTGACACTGGTAATATAAAGGAATAGATAGAAACACATGAACATATGGATCCGCAGCTTCTGCTTAGGCAGTCCCCGTGGGGCTGAGGATCGCTTGCTTCCTTCTCAGCTCTGAGATGTGGAAGGAGCCTGTGTGTGCATTCTGTGTATTCATTAACGTGGAACAGCTACCTGACAGCTACACGCTGCTGCTTGGTCTGTGTCATCTTATTGTGCCTGCACACACTACACACCACACACACAAAAGTTACCAATTGTGGTGTGTGTTGCCATTTGCCAAAATAGGTAGGATTTCCTGGTGGTCACCCTTTTTTTTTAATTTCCACTTCCCATTCTCATTCTAACATGTCCGTCTCTATGGTTATGATGAGGCCCCACTCAGGTAAGAGGAGCAACAGCTCATGTTCAGTGTGGGTAGCTTCTAAAATGACAGCTTGAACATCAATTTGTCTGACTTTGGTAATTTCACCTCACTTCCTCTTCTCTCTATTCCAATTCCCCATCCTGGTTACCCTCCTGCCCACCTTCTCTGTCTGGTGTCCCTCATTCCTTCCTTTCTCCCATGATCCAATGTCCTCTCCCATCAAATTCCTTCTTCTTCAACCCCTTACCTCTTCCACCTATCCCCTGCCAAGGTTCCTCATCCATCTAGTTTTCCCTCACCCTTCAACTGCCTGATTGTGCTCCTCTGTCTTCCCCACCTTCTTCTTCCCCCTTCCTTTACAGTCCTGATGAAGGGTCTCAGCCTGAAACGTCAACTGATTATTCCCCTCCATAGATGCTGCCTGACCTGCTGAGTCTCTCCAGAATTTTGTATGTGCTTCTCTGGATTTACAGCATCTGCAGAGTCTTTTGTGTTGACCATGTGTCTATGAGTGAGTGTGTGTGTGTGTGTGTGTGTGTGTGTGTGTGTGTGTGTGTGTGTGTGTGTGTGTGTGTGTGTGTGTGTGTGTGTGTGTGTGTGTGTGTGTGTGTGTGTGTGTGTGTGTGTCTGTGTACCAGTTAGGTCCCAATCAGATGATTGACCAAGAAGTAACAAACAGTGGACCTTTAAATTTCAATTTTCTGGTGCTGACTTATTTCTATTCTTCTCCCTGGTAATTTCAGATTGTATTTGTTTCCTGCTGTTTGTTGGGCAGGACTGTAGTGCAGCGGTTAGCATAATGCTTTCCAGCGCCAGCAATCAGTAATCAGGCTTGAATTGCTGCCACCATCTGTAAGGAGTTTGTACATCCTACCTGCGATTGTGGGGGTTTACTCTTCGTGATTCCCACATTCCAAAGATGTACAGGTCAGGTTTAGTCATTTGTCGGTACATCTCAGACTGTGTTGGTCGTTGACGCAAACAATACATTTCACTGTAAGTTTCGATGTACGTGTACAAGCTAATCTTTTAAAAATAATTTTTTTCACCTCTTCCCAGCACACCTTTTGGTCTTCACTGGTCTTGACCAGGCTCTCTCGGGTAGTAAAACACTATCACTGACCTTCTCTCCAGCTCTCCTCTGCACTTTCACAACTTTCGTTCCCAAATGCTGTTAACTGTTGTTCTCTCCTCCCATGCTGCCTGATCAACTGAGCATTTCTAGCAATTTTTGTTTTTCCATAAACTCCCTCTAATCTCCTACCAAAGCCCAGTCTTGTCACACAGTGTTCAGAATGTAGAATCAAACGATTTTCTTCATGAGCAAACCTCCTGACTTTCATTTAATGAATATCTTGATGCATTACAAAGGAACATGAGACATTCTGACCCATCCCAGACTGTCAGTGTGTTGACTGACAGACATGTATATTTCACGTCTATCCTTATCCAATCGTGTTTCAACATAAATAATCATTGTATTCTCTATACACCTGAACCCAGACTGAGGTCAACTTCTTCAAGGCAGATTTAAAATAAAAGAAAGGTTATTTAAAATGTGTTCATTGTAGGCAGCCAAAGAAAGATGATTGGATTCTGTAGCTAGTCTAATAATATTTTATTGAGCTAATCGTAAATGAGATTGGAGAATGGGTTCGTAACAGATGGCTCAATAGACTGACCCAAGTCAAAAGACGACAGGAGGAACAAGTGTTAATCACAGCACGTCAGGTTGGGAACAGGAACTGGATTTAGACCATTAGACATAGGAGCACATATAGGCAATTCAGCCCATTGGGTCTGTTCCTCCATTTTATCATGTGATATATTTTCCTTCTGAACCCTACCCACCTTCTTTCAATATTCATTAACACCCTGACCTATCAAGAACCTCACAACATTCACTTTAAATATACCCAATGACGTGGCCTCTACTGCAATGAATTCCACAGATTCGCCACCCTCTGACAAAATAAATTCCTCCTCATCTCTGTTCTAAAGGAATGAGCTTCTGTTCTGAGGCAGATGAAGTTCAATCCAGAAAAGTGTGAAGCGATTCATTTTCAAAGGCCAAATTTAAAGGCAGCTTACAGAATTAATAGTAGGATTCTTAGCCATGTGAGAGTACAGAGGGATATTGGGTTCTATGACCATATGCCCATATCCTCATTGACCCCGCACAAGTTGATAGAGTCACGAGTTAATGTTGCAGCTCTACAAAACCCTGGTGAGTCCACACTTGGGAGAATTATGTTCAGCTCTAGTCAGCTCAGTACAGGAAGGATGTGGAAGCTTTTAGGGAGAATTTACCAGAATGCTGTCTGGATTGTTGGCGCGTGGCCAAGAGGTTAAGGCATTGGTCTAGTGATCTGAAGGTTGCTAGTTTAAGCCTCAGTTAAGGCAGTGTGTTGTGTCCTTGAGCAAGGCATTTAATCACACATTGCTCTGTGACAACACCGGTGCCAAGCTGTATTGGCCCTTGCCCTTCCCTTGGACAATATCGGTGGCATGGAGAGGGGAGACTTGCAGAATAGGCAACTGCTGGTCTCCCATACAGGCCTGCGCCCTGGAAACTTTCCAAGGCACAAATCCATGGTTGCTCGAGACCAATGGATGCCTATTGTCTGGATTAGAGACTATGTCTTATGAGGATAACTTGTGTAAAGCGGAGCTTTTCACTTGGAGCGAAGGAGAATCTGATGTGACTTAATAGGGGTGCATACAATGATAGGACGCAAAGATAGAGTGGACAGCCAATGACATTTAAGAGACTCTTAGATAGGCACATGATAGAAAAATCATGTGATTTTTCTATGATGATAGAAAAATGGAGTGTTATGTGGTAGAGTTATGTTGATTTCTAGAGTAAATTAAAAGGTCAGCACAAAGTCATGGGCCGAAGGGCCTGTACTGTATTGTAATGTTCTATATTCTACCGGAAACATCCTCTCCACGTCCACTCTGTCTCGGCCTAATATTGATAGATTTGATGCCATATTGTAGATTACTCTTGTCTACTGTCTATTCTTGTTTATTGTGCATAGGCTTCCGGCATTCCATTGCACTGAAGAGGCCGCTCAAAGTGGGAGCAATGACCATGCCTTTCCCTGCAGCAGACTACCTAGAGTGTTGAAACTTCAATGTCCATTGAAGTCTTTGCTCAAAACAGTTGGCAGCAGTGAGGAAGGGGAAATGTTAGAGGGGAATTCCAATTTGTAATCAGTGTGTCTTTAACTAAGAGTAGTAACAAATTCACTAATTGGTAATTATACTGTCCATCAGTGCTCATTATATCTAAAGGACAAGCTAGCATTTAATTGCAACAAACAGTCAACTGGAAGACCTCAGGCTGCCAAGCAGCATCTGTGGGAAATTGAAGGAATTGTCAACGTTTCAGGTCACAGCCACCATGCATTATGTTTTCGACCTGACGCATCAACAGTTCCCTTCCTCCCATAGATGCTGCTCGATCCAGTGAGTTTCCCCGGCAGATTGTTTGTTGCTCCAGATTTTTGCAGTCTCTTGTGCCTCCAGTTAGGTGCCCATCTCTGGCTGTTCTTGAGAAGGTGGTGGTGAGCTGTCTTCTTAAACTGCTTGATGTGTGTGAGAGTGTTCCAGGATTTTAATGTAGTGGCAGTGAAAGAATGAAAGTTCCAAGTTTAAAGTGAATTTAGTATCAAAGGACATATGTCATTTGACACTTTATTAAATACACCTGTACCTCTGCTCGTTACAGCAAATATCTAATTAGCCAAACAAGTCAATGCATAAAGCATGAAGACATGGTCAAGAGGTTCGGTTATTGTTCAGACCGAACATCAGAATTGGGGACAAATGTGATCTAAGTGACTTTGACAGTGGAATGATTGTTGCTGCCAGATGTAATGATTTGAGTATCTCAGAAACTGTGAATCTCCTGGGATTTTCACGCATATCGGCTTCCGGAGTTTACAGAGCATGGTGCGGAAAACATATAAAAACATCCAGTGAATGGCAGTGCTGTGGCGAAAACACCTTCTTAATGAGAGAGGCCAGAGAAGCATTGGCCAGACTGGTTTGAACCTTGAAGTGGATGGACTACAGCAGCAGGAAGACCAGGAACATATACACAGCAGCCACTTTATTAGGTGCAAAGGTACCTAATAAAGTGGCCATTGAGTGGATAGGTCACCATATATTATCTTAAGAATCATTTTCTTGCAAGCATTTACAGGAAAAATAAGTAAGTACAACAGAATCTGAAAAACCATACATAAACAAAGAGTGACAAATAAGCTATGTGCAAAAAGGAGACAAACTGTGCAAATAAACATTAAAATAATCATGAGAACATGAGTTGTATAAAAATTCCTTGAATATATTCCATGTCAGGATGATTTGTGACTTGGAGGGCAACTTCCAGGTGATGGTGATGTTCCTAGGCTTATTGCTAACTATCATCTATCTATAATTACAGTGATACTTAGGATGGAAAACTGAAATATATCCATAAAGACTTATTTTTAAGTTAATGCTTTGTTTCTGTTTTACAGACAGAACAGCACAGAGATAACTGGATCATTACAAAGGTAGGCACCTGGCATTCTCTACAGCAAAATATGTTTGTTGTATGGTTTTGTATTTCTCCTTAGTTTGAACCTGGATCGTGAAACAGTGCTTGTTACAGTGTGGAACATTTTCATGAGCCTGGATTACATCACACGGATGGAATTTGAGTGGATGTTTAAGATGGTGGGAGTGTGTCCATGAATACCAGCATGGTTTTTCCAGCTTTGAAGCCTTGTACCTCCTTATTACTTCCTCTGTAATTCCACTGAACATTACAAGAGAATTACAGATGGGGAAAACTGTTTGTCACATATCGCTCATCAATGCAAAGAAATATGGTTAGAATCATCTCCATCTGATCATCTTTCCAATTACCTCTAATGTTTTCACTTCTACCAAGTTGACAAGCTGGATTAATTAATTCATTTTATGCAATTTTTACCCCTAAGGTTAAGCATGCACATGTTGCCCTTCTTTCTTGGTTTATTCTGAAGTAAGCATGTTGTGGAGAAAGCAATGGGCATTGATCTGGTGTCTTCAAATGAGCAGATACCCCAAAATGTCTGATGGAGAACATGAAGCAAACAAAATGTTTACTGGAAGGGTTGACTGCAGTCTTGGTCTAGCAGATGGGTTTTCAAGAGGGTCTCTGACAGCAGAGAGACTTTTGTTGCCTCCAAGCTGAACCACTACAATACAGTTCTATTTGGTCTTCCTCACTTTACTCCCTATGCTATACAGAACTGTAAAACAAGAGAAAATCTGCAGATGCTGGAAATCTGAGCAACACACACAAAATGTGGGAGGAGCTCATCAGGCCAGGTGGAATCCATGGAAAAAAGTACAGTCGACATTTTGGGCCGAGACCTGCCGAAGGGTTTTGGCCCAAATGTCGACTGTACTTTTTGCCATAGATGCTGCCTGGCCTGATGAGTTCCTCCAGCATTTTGTGTGTGTTGCTATACAAAACTCCACTGATTTCTACTTAAATGAGTAAATTTTACTGATTTTACCTCATGCCACGACTTAGCTTGCTTGCTCACAAGTACCAGCTGCTGGTTGTGCAATAACATAGCTTTAAATCCACGTCTTCACTTTAAAATCTCTTCATGGTCTCGCCAATGTTTGTCTATTACTACCTCTGTGTCAGAACCCTCCAAGAAATCTACACTTGTCCAAAGTCATACTCTTCCTTTCCCAAATTTAATTGCCTCACCATTGTCCTCCAACAATCAAATTCCCAAGCTCTGGAATTCATTCCTAAACCCTCAGTACTTCCTGTGAGACAGTTCTTAAAGACCAACTCTTTGACCAAGCAATTTGTCAACAGACAATAACGTCTCCTAATTTGGCTTGGTGTCATGTTTTACCTGGTTGACAATACAAAACAACTGGGACATCGGCAACGTTGAACCTGTAGACTGGAAATAGATCAGTGCTGCTGCTGTTCTTGAGAAAGGCAGAGAGCAGAGATGATCAGGGAGAGATGCTAATGCTAATAATGGTGGAGGTGCACAGGAGTCCTAAGTGAAGCGATGTGAGGATTGTAGGGCTGGGTTCAGGCGGAACAAGACCAGCAGAGAACTTGAACTCAAGCATGAGAAATTTAAACTTGAAGTGTTATGATGAGTCGTCAATATAGGTAAGCATTTTGAGCCAACAGGAGTTGGCATTGTGTACAATGTATGTGGAAACTGCATTTGGTATTGCCAACACTTTAATGAACAGTATTTTTCCTGAACTCACTAAATACAGGGCTTTCAATTATAAATTATGGCATTATTACATTTTATTAAACAAATGGGCACCCAATCTACGTTCTGCTGTCAGTAAATTGTGTTATTGGCCTATGAAGCATTGAAAAATTGACAGAGACATTCTCAGCTATCACCCCCACCAAAGGGTCTCATTGTTGAAATCTATACACTTGGAACATAACTCCCAGTCCTGGCATGTAACAGTTCTTTTTATATAGCTGTGCTTGCAATAGTGAGAAGGCTCGACAAAAAGGAATTATTCATGTGCAAAATGTTTTATTTCCTCACATGAACCTGCCCTTTAATTTGAGTCAGGTTCAAGTCTGTTCCCATTAGAGGGGCATGTTTATGCTCTGTGACTTGTTCCCATTCATTCTTCAGCAATAAATACCAGTGGCAAGACAAGAATTCATTGCTTCCGCCTCGATTCCCTTGGGAAGGTGAAGCATCAAGAATGCCAATATTAGTCCAAGTTTGGGTGGTACAGTGCTCCAATGCGTCCACTATGTTCGTCTTGGAGGTTAGAACTCATTGCACAGGAAATCTGATGGCTGAGAGGCAGAGGTCACACAGATTTGGTATACCCAACAAGCTTAGCCATTTCAAACTTCCCCCAGATGACTTCACCTTGAACTCCCAAACCAGGTTTTCACATTCCTCCAAGGAAGCAGTCACTGGTTGGAAGTTTCAATGGCAAGTCAACTGTAACTTATGTGTAACTGGAGTAACAGCTTAGCTTGGGTGAGTCCACACAATGGTGAGGCTCGGAGGGCAGGCCGCCTGCCATGCTGAATACAAAAGGAATGATTGGAAAGTCTTCAGGATGCCAGCTAGGGTCCCTGGTCCAGTGGAAAACTTGGTCTCTGAGGAATACTGAATTGGAAGAAGTAGCCAGCAGAAGTTAGAAATGCATCTGAAGATAATTTGCAAGAAGAATGGTTTATGTTCTCCCAAGTATGTAGTCACATGGTACATTTCAAAACTACTTTGGAAATGTAAAGCCTTTGGAGAGTTTCTCAGAAGCTTTGGAGGTTCTACATAAATAAAGTTATTAACTGCACTTGGTTAGAACTGCAAACAAATATCTCTATATGGCGGTTGCTTATGCAGCCTATTTTGTCAGTCATATTTATTTTTGTCAATCCTTATCAGTTTTTAACTAGATTAGCAGAGCTGTGAATAATTCAGGGCTGATTAGCAGTTGATGGATTTTAATCTGCAATTAATTTTTATTTTCTTTGCAGTAATGTGATTTAGCCAGATGTTGCAGAGCGCATTGCCAGAGAGTTATTAGGGAAAGCCTAAAGACCAAGTAGAGCACAAACATTTTGCAGAATGTCTGAGAGTTACCCACCACGGCGACCATTAGTGGAAGCCCAAGGGGAAAACTCGTGGGTTTAGTAGCAGTGCCAGAGGTTCGAGTTCCAGAATGCCCAAGTTACCTGAGACCCACATGTAGAGTCACACAAGGTGACAAAGATTTGAGAAAAATCAAACACAGGTTTTTGCTAGGACTTGAGAAACTGAGTTATAGGGAAAGGTTGAGTAGATTAAGAGAAAGAGAGGAGATCTTATAGAGGAATACAAAATTACGAGGGATATAAATAGGGTGAATGCATGCAAGCTTTTTCCCTCAAGTTGGGTGAGACTAGAATGTGAAATCATAGATTTAGGGAAGTCATAGGTTTCACTTAGAAGGTGAAGCGAATGCAGAATCATCTGCCAGTGATGTGGGTTCAATTGTAATATTTAACAAAAGTTAGGATAGATACATGGATAAGAAAGGAATAGAACTTAGAACATAGATCATTACAGCACAGCTCAGGGCCTTTGGCCCATGATGTTGTGCTGACCTTTTTAGCCTACTCTTAAGAGCAATCTAACCCTTCTCTCCTACGTAGCCCTCCATTTTCCTATCATCCATGTGTCTCTAAAATTCCCCTAATGAATCTGTCTCTACCACCACCCCTGGCACCATGCATGCACCCACCACTCTCTGTGTAAAATACCTACTGTTATTTTCTTTGTGATAATGTGACTTAGCCAGATGTTATACAGCACATTGCCTGAGAGTTGGAGGGCTATGGTCCGGTGTGCAGGTGAATGAAACTAGGTAGAAGACTGGGTTGGCATCAACTGGATGGGCCAAATGACCTACTTCTGTGCTGTAGTAGTCTATAGTTCCATGACTCTATCAGTTTCCACAGCATAATCCAACATCTATGGATATAGTTAGTAGCAGGTCATAGCCTTTTTGTTTGTGTGACTACAGCTCATTTCCAGTTTCATTAATAGAAGTAAGTAGATGGACTTCTGGACCACGGTGGGAAACTACCATTTTTGGACCTCTGAATGTTTCTGTTTGGCAATTCCTATTTTTAATTGAAACTTAAATAGTAAGGAAAGTGAACGGTCGGAAACCACAGATGGCTGGATTGAAGCCACCAGGAGTACCATTATTGATAACAACTTGCGTTTAAAACTTTCACCAGAGGATAATCAATCATTAATTAAAATTGAGCTGCTTAAGGGGGCATTTGGAATCCAAAGGCAGGTCATTGAGGTGGGTTTTTAGGAGCATTTAAGGAAGCGGGAGTGTTCAGGAACAGAATTCCAGAGCTCGGGGCTCAGCAGCTGAGGGTATGGCACAAGTGCTGGAGAAGAACAAATCTAGGATTAGCCAGCAGCCGGAAATAGAGGACTGCAGTCATCACGGTGTGCTCTTAAACTATAACAGATTACAGAGATAGGGAGGGCCAAAGGTTCGAGCAAAACCTGGAAACGTGGCCAAGTGGTTATGGCTTTGGGCTAGCAATCTGAAGGCCATTAGTTTGAGCCTCAGCTGAGGCAGCGTGTGTGTCCTTGAGCAAGGCACTTAACGTCACACTGCTCCTGCACGTTTATAGCCCAGTGGCGGCAGCTGGTGCAGTATGGACAAGACAAGACAAGAAAACCGAGGTGTCAGTCAGTCTGGAACCCAAACTGTGTTAGTCCTCTGTCCGTGACCCCAAGAAGCTACGGAGAATTATGGACGCAGCTCAATACGTCATGGAAACCAGCTTCCCCTTCTTGCCGCATTGGTAAAGCAGCCAACATAATCTAACCCCAGATTTCGATCCTGTTGTAAGACTACTGAGTGGTCCTCTGGAACTATAAAATAGGCAATCTAGCTCGTTAGAGCCTTGAACCTTCTTGCCCAACTGCACCACAGAGAAACTATAACACTATATTCTGCACTCCGTTATTATTTCCCCTTGCGCTACCTCAACGTACTGATGTGATGAAATGTACAGCTGGCCTGCAAAACCAAGTTTTTCACTGTACCTATGATACATGTGACAATAACAAACCAATTCAGCAATTTATTGACTATTGGGTGCTAGGAGATTAGGACAATGCAGAGTTCTGGGTGCAACGCTAATGATGGAGATAGAGGATGAAAATCACAATCTGTTTTTTTAATATCATTTCTTTCCCTCCCTCCAGCTGGATGCACTTTTTAATTTAAGTGACTCAGAAGTTGGAACTGTGACAGTGTCATGTCCCATGGGGCTGCTGGGTTTAGAATTACCCGTTCTATTGAAGCAGTTGTCACTGTATAATGATAGTGTGCAGCTAGGTCTTTCTGCCTTTATGCTTGCACTCAATAATAGGTTTGCTCGTAGGCTGAAACCGGAAAGAAAGTAGCTGCATCTATAAAGTGCTTTTCACCAGCGCAGGATGGCCTTTGTTAGATGTAAGGTGCTTTACAAAGCACCTTACATCTAACAAAGTGTTTTGAAATAACATCATCGCTGTATTTTTTAAAATAGGACGGCTGGTTTGCGCACAGCAAGATGCAAAAATCTTTAATAGCTGCAAGAAAGTCACCCTGTTCTGTTATGAGCCTTGGGGCTTCTATATTTCAGGTATCTTTGGGAGTTGGCATCTCCTTAGAATGCGTCCCCTTAGAAATGCGGTGCAGCATTCAATGTGCAATCTTTTCAGTGAGACTAGAAGCCATGGCCTTCCGATTTAGAGGAGAGAGCAGTGTGCGATAAACCACTTGCAGCATTCACCCTCATTTCAACAAGACGATGCAGTGCTGTGAGGGCCGACTCGGTGGCCCAGCGACAGCACAATCGCTTTGCAGTGCCAGCGATCGACAGTCAGGGTTCAATCCCCACTGCTGTCCATAAGGAGTTCGAACACTCTCCCCGTGACCACACAGGCTCCCTCCAGGTGCTCCAGTTTCCTCCCACGTTACAAAGTACAGGTTGGGGTTAGTGAGCTGTGGGCATGCTATGTTGGGGCTGGAATCGTAGAGCCGCTTGCAGGCTGCCCAGCGCTATCCTCGGACTATGTTGGTCACTGACACAAAATGGTGCCTTCTTCTGTAGGGTTTGATGTTTCAATGTACATGTGACAAAGCTAATATTTAATCATTAGAAGTATTTGTGATAAGTGTGAACTCCATGAAGCTATCACAGAATTTGGCCATTTAATCCACGGTCTCCACCTTGAATGACCTCTGCAGCTGGTTCCACTCTCCTGCTCTCTCCCTTTCCTTTCTAACTATATATTGAATTCCATGGTGAAAAAAACCTCTGAATCTGCCACCACCACCCTTCCAGGCAAAACAGTCCACATCAGTCCAGATGTGTACCAGCTGTTGCGTTCCACTTCACTTTCCTTTAATTTGTTTCTGGGCTGCAGGGCTCAGTTATTAGTCATGAACAGGTGCGACATGACGTTGTTAGCTCGAGGGGTTTTCTTGCACTTTGATTGCTGCACAGAGTTGATGAAGTTGGATTCGAATGCAGGCAATGGTGACCTGTGTCACGGACAATTACTAAACTGTTGGAAATAATTCAGGAGATGTGTAGCTCGGTTGGTTGATGGCTGGGTTGAGTTGTTCTCCAGTCTTGGCAATTTACTTTGCAAACGTCTCGTCACCATGCAAGGAGACATCGTCAGTGCGCTATTGATTGTGGTGTGACCTCCAAATGCTAGGCCTTTATATGCTTTTCAGTCAACTGATTCAAGGTCATTTCAGAAACTCATTTGCAATGTGGGAAGGAAATCTAGTGCAGTTTTTCATGAACAATTTAGTAAAAAAAAACACTTTGACCTCGATCCTATTTATGAGCTGATGCAATCAAAATCAAGACCTCAACGCACAAAGTTCACTACACAACCAATCAGCGATGAGATTTCCTGATAGATTCCACCCATTTGGTTGTCTTCAGAAACCCATAGAGCGACCAACTGCTCTTTGTTCATGCTTTAGTAGCTAAATACAATCAATGGCCACTGTATTTGGTTACACCTGTACTTGATAAAGTGGCTACCACGTGTACGTATGTGGTCTTCGGTTGCAGTAGCCCATCTACATCAAGGCTTGAGAACCACTTTTGAGCAACAACTTCAGAAGTAAGAGGACACTCAAGTTGCTGAAGCTAATAATTTACCTTCCTGATTAGCTGGTCAAAATTTACATATTCCTGCAAGAAAGAGGGTGCTAACCTCAACCAGTGCTAACCGTAGAAAGAAAATTAACTGCATTTCTTCATCATCCTGCAAATCAAGTAAACATCCAATTCTAAAGGTTGCATTTGAGTTGTCACTGAATGGGTTGAGCATTCCAGCTCATAGCAACACGTTGTATTAAAATAAAGCTTCACAATCAGAAACCGATTTATTATCATTGGCATATGTTGTGAAATTTGTTATTTTGTGACTGCAGTGCACTGCAATATATAAAATTATTACAAGAAATATATATTTACATACAGTGGATTCTGGTTAATTGGGATATGTTTGGACCAATACATTTTGGTCCAATTAAGCACCTGCCCCGATTAGCTGACGTTTCATGGAAATAGTTAAAAATGTATATGAAAAAAGAGGCCAGTTGTCTGTGATGTGCAGAGACCTGTGCATCACCCAGGAATCTTCCCTGCATCTTGTGGAATTTTCCATTTGTGACATAATGTCACGTTCAAAATAAATTCGAATTTTAGTTTTGGGATTTTGGAATTTTAGATAAGGGTTACACAGTCTATTAGTTTGTAATAGTAATCAACGGAGGAGTTTATCCAGTGTACACTGCAATGTTCTTTTGAATGTCTGTAAATGAAGAAAGTCAGCGCAGACACCTTGCGCAATTTTTTCGTCCAGTGGCAAATCTTTTTTGTGGCATTTTGGCAAGGGTCTGAAAGTTTTTAAAGTCAAAATAAAAAGCTAAATGATCAAAAATCACTGCTTTTTGAATCGTCATCCATCAGCCTAAATGCATAACATAACAAAGCACATGCAACTGATGTTATTGAAAAACTGTTCGCTCTAAGCACGCTGCAGTGTCTGACAGCCACACAAGTGCACGTGACTGATGCTAGTTAGAAACTGTTCAGTAAAATCTCCTGTCCCAATTAACTGGTGTAGTGTCCCAAATAAACAAAGGGAATCCCAGCTATTTTCTTGATTAGATTTTGTTCTTTAAGAGTTGTCCCTGATAAGAGGCTGCCCCGATAAACCAGTGGGCCAATTAACTGGAATCCACTGTATATAAAATAAGCAGCAAATAAAGAATGGAAATAGTGAGCTGGTGTTCAAGGTTGATGGACCACTCAGAAATCTGATTGTTGGAGGGGAAGAAGCTGCTCTTAAAATGTTGAGTGTGCATCTTCAGGCTCCCTGATGGTAGTAATGAGAAGGAGGCATGTTCTGGGTGGTGAGGACCTTAATGATGGTTGTTGCTGTCTTGAGGTATCACCTTTTGAAGATTTCCACCCTGGTGGAGTTTAGTGCCCATAATGGAACTGGTTGAGCTTACAACCCACTCAGGCTTTTGCTCAGCTGCAGTTCTGTTGCAGTTACCTGTGTCTAGGTTTTTAAGGTAACCTAGACAGGTTCGGTGGTTAAAAGTCAAAATGCACTCAGCCAGCTCACAAAAATCTTGCAGTTAAAAGACCGGCAGTGATCTACAACTATTAACA
The DNA here is from genome assembly GCF_030144855.1 of Hypanus sabinus. Lineage (NCBI taxonomy): Eukaryota > Metazoa > Chordata > Chondrichthyes > Myliobatiformes > Dasyatidae > Hypanus > Hypanus sabinus. The sequence continues at coordinate 26,550,876 of NC_082718.1, forward strand.
TTCTGAAGCAGCATATGAGCTAGATTCTACAGCCATTATTCATTTCGGTAATTACTGAATTTAATTGTAGCATCCAGACCAGAACCTAACTATTAAGCAGAGCGCTCAGTTCGGGAATAGCTTTGAAGCCTGGTGTATTATGGAATGGATGACTCATCTCCACAACTGACAGAGAACTAATTACCCAATGTTCAGGGAGCTCTTAGCAATCTACCTTTAAAATTTTCTCTCCAAAAATTCTCTTTTAAGCTGAAAGGTGCAGATAAACATCTGTCTGGGGTTCTTGGTGCATTAGAACCAGAGATCTTCAATTTGGCTGAGTAAATATTTGGAAGAGTAGAACCTTTTTCCTTTCCATCTGGAGAGGAGTTAAATTACAAAGGTTTTTTCCTCCAATCTGATAAGTAGTTTAGCGTTTACTTATAGATCTTGATGGGGATAGAATTGCTGTTTGAGTATCCGGTGATAACATCACTCTTCTTATTCCGTGTTCCTATAGAATCAGTGTACAAAATTGCTTCAGTAGCAAAGAGAAGAAATATTCACAACTGGATCTATACTATCATGATATCTGAATCAGGTCTGTTATCACTATATGATGTGATTTTTTTTTTGTTTTGCAGTAGCAAAGGTGTAAAAATTACTGCAAATTACAGAAGTAAATGAATAGTGGAGAAAAAGGAAGAGCAAAATACTGTTTGTGGGTTTACGGACTGTTCTCAAATCTGATGGCAGAGGCAAAGAGTCACTCAGTGTGGGAGTTCTGGCTCCTGTAGTGTGATCACTCAAGTCAAGTATGATGATCTCTTAGGGGCTTATTTTTTTAATGTAGAATGGCTGTGCATGACTCTGTTTAACATGGAGAGGCTGATGTATGGGCAGACACAACACAGTCCCTGACAGATTGGGGTCAAGGTCCATTGGCATGGAATGCAAAATGACCAGGGAACCTGCACTACTGCAGCCGTCTTCCACCTTCACTGTCATTGTGATGGGTCATCATCTTCCACCAGCTCCACTGTTGAGATCTTAGTTGGATTGTTCTTTACATAGAACCTCCCTCTTGACCTTACTGCCATGGGTGACCCTACCAGAAGCTAAGCTTTCAAGATCTCAGGATCCTCTCCAGCACGACAAGGTGACAATCCTCGAATCCTTGATCCTCAGGTACCTTTACCTCACCCATGCTGGTAGAGAAACCCCAGTTTCCTTGGACTGCATAAGTCTAGGGAATACACACTCCAGTCCCACCAAACCCGTGAGATTGGGCTGGCTGTCCCACCCAAACCCCAGTTTGTGTGGATGCTGTGTAATCCGCCACCCTGTAACAACTCAGTGCCAAGAAATAACAGACAGCATACGATCACAGGGGTTATATTTATGAATGTCAACTAAAGGGTTAGTAAAGAAAAGAAAGTAAAAAATCAAAAAGGGGCCATTATAATTAAGCAGTCAAATGTGCACAAGTTGGAGCTTAACTCTTCGAAAAGTCATATTCATCGAACCCCAGTCCCCACGGAGTTGAATTCGACGAGCGGCTCTCTCCAGCATCTGCCCTCTCCATCTGCCGCCAAACAGAAGACCCCCCTCACACTGGCGTCAGGCTTGCAGAAGACCCCCCCCCCTCACACTGGCATCAGGCTCGCAAAAGAGCCCGCTCCCCGGCTGGATGGCTCGCATTCTGAAGCTCCAGTTGTCTCCAACAATAGCCCAAACACTGTTTCTACAGAAAGACCAATACGTTAGCAGTGAAACCTTTACCAGGCATTACAGTAGTAAGAAGAAAAACATCCATGCAGAGCCTGCAGTGACTCCTAGCCTCAGGAGTGTTTGTTATTAAAAACATTAATATTGGTATGCATTCATGTATACCCATTAAAGCATGCACAATTGAATTGATGTATATGCATTCTTCTGTAGACATAAATGCTTTTGCATACATGTTTTGCATACACAAGGTGGCACCATAACCTAGAGGTTAGCATGGTGCTTTACAATGCCAGCAGTCCAGGTTCAATTTCCCATGCTGCCTGTAAGGTGTTTGTGCATTCCCCCCATGACTGCCTGGGTTTGCTTTGGATGGTCCAGTTTCTTCCCACGTTCCAAATGCGTGCGGGTTAGTAAGTTGTGGATGTGCTACGTTGGTGCTGGCTGCATGGCGACGCTTACTGGCTAACCCCAGCACGCCCTCGGACTGTGTTGTTCGTTGACGCATCACGACGTATTTCACTGTGTGTTTCCATGCATATGTGACATACAAAGCTAATCTTCATGTTTTCAAACACACACACACTTATGCCAGAAGAGGAAGCTGGTATATTTCCGGTCGAATCCCACGTTACACTCAGTTCCCGCTCTGGAAGGAGGTAAAGGTAAATTCCAATGAATTGAGGCCAATTTCCTCTCGCTTGCTTTCTCCAAGTTCTTTATTTCAGTTTGGAAGATGAGGTAAGAGTAGACGGCACAATGCCCCCTAAGCCTAGCTATCTGACCTGATTCCAACTGAGCTCAACAATGTGTGCCTTTTGAGGCTGAGCCAGGTATGTGGCTTACTACAAAAAATCAGGCGCATTTTACCACGTGCTTTTCCTTGTCTGCAATGCTGGGTCACATGTATGCTTCGGTTTTCAGTTCAGGATTCACCGAACAACACCCTTTGTAATGATGTTGGCCAGGTGGTGTTGGACGGGGAAAACAAGCTCCCTCAGGACTGGGTTCACAGCAGCCACGGTGGTTAGTTTCAGCTTGGGTTTTAATTTTCTGGGCAAACCGGCATTCACCCATTCCAGGGTTCTGAGCTCAAGAATGTCACCTAACTTCCCAGTGTAAAACAAACATCAGAATACTGAACAGTGCAGTACAGAAAGAGGTCCTTCAGCCAAACACACTGCCAAATTAAACTACCTGCCAGCACATGAAACAAATACCTCCATTCCAGACTTCCGAATGGTCCCCGAACCCAAGAACACTGCACCTGTATTTTGCTCTCTTTTAGTATGTTTATTTATCTATTTATTTACTTATCTGTTGATTATATTCTTATTGTAATATATAGTAATTTTTAGGTACTGCTGCCACGAAACAACAAGTTTCATGATGTACGTCGGTGATAATAAACCATATTCTGAATTTTGAATTTCCTGTAGATTTATGTGCCTATCTACTAGCCTCATCAACACACTATCATATTTGTTTACTTAGTGATACAGTATGGTGACAAATCCTTTTGATCCAATGAGCCCGCTCCGCTCAATTACACCCATGTAGCCATTTAACCTACCAACCTGTACGTCTTTGGAATGTAGGAGGAAACTGAAGCACCCAGAGAAAATACACATGGTCACATGGAGAACATACAAACTCCTACAGACAATGGCAGAATTGCAACCCGGTCGCTGGCATTAAGCTAGTATCATAATGCCAACTGCTACACTACCATTCTGCCCCTCTTCCGTATCTTCTTTCTTCTGGCAACGTGTTCCAGGCATCTACCACTCTTGGTTTTAAAAACTTACCCTGCATATTCCCTGTAATCAGTTCCCCACTCACCTAAAATGCATATCCTTCCGTATTTACAGTCCTATGCCGGGAAAGATTCTAACTGTCTACTCTATCCATGTCTCTCATTACTTATATACTTTCATTGGTTCTCCCTTCAATCTCCGTAGCTCCAGAGAAACAAGTCAAGTTTTCCAACTTCTCCTTGTATCACATATTCTCTAATCCAGGCAGCATCCAGTAAACCTCTTATGTACCCTTTCTACAGTCTCCACATCCTTCCTATAATCAGGTGCCTAGAAATGTACATAATACTCAGTGCAGCTAAACCAAAGGTTAATATAGCTGTAACAGGGCTTCCTTATTATCATACTCTTTGCCCCTAACAATGAAGTCAAGCATGCCATATACCTTCTATACCACCCTGTCCACTTGCCTGGACACATTGAGGGAGCAAGATCTCTCAGTACATCTATGCTATAAAGGTACAATATTGTTTATTGCCATCACTCAGTACTCAAGTGTAAAGGAGAGTAAAATGATTGTTACCCCAGATCCGACACAGCAAAAAAGAAGCAAAAAGTATTTTAAAAATCATTTAAAAAGCACACTCAATATAAATGCATAAGATTAGCTTATAGGTTGGTTGCATAAAGGTAAAGTCATGCCAAGTATAGGAATATCTGTACGCAAGATGACTCTGACAGGAAATGATAAAGTTCAAAGTAAATTTATTATCAAAGTACATATATGTCACCATGTACAACCTCAAGATTCATTTTCTTGCAGACATTTACTGTAAACTTGCCATTTCCCATCCAGAGCATAAAGCCTGGACCAACAGGCTCTGGGACAGCTTCTTCCACCAGGCCATCAGATTGATTAATTCACACTGATACAATTGTATTTCGATGCTATATTGACTGTTTTGTTGTACATACCATTTTTGCAAGTTACTATAAATTGCACATTTAGACGGAGGCATAACATAAAGATTTTTACTCCTCACGTATGTGAAGGATGTAAGAAATAAAGCCAATTCAATACGAGAAGCACAATAGAATCAATGAAAGACCACACCCAACAGGAGGCAATGTACAAAAGACAACAAACTGTGCAAATACAAAAAGAAAGGGGAAAAAATAAAAATAGTAAATAATCAACAAGTATTGAGAAGATGAGATGAAGAGTGCTTGAAAGTGAGGTGAGTGAAGTTATCACCTATGGTTCAAGAGCCTAATGGTTGAAGGGTAATAACTATTGCTGAACCTGGTGATGTGGGTCCTAAGGCTCCTGTACCTCCTTCCTGATGGTAGCAATGAGAAGATACATGGCCTGGATGGTGAAGGTCATTGATGGTGGATGATGTTTTCCTGCAACAGCGTTCCATCTAGATAAGCTCAACTGTGGGAAGGGCTTTACTCATGATGGACTGGGCCGTATATGTTGTTCATTTATTATATCAGTACTATTTGAGAAATACTGTAAATATATTGGTTAATTGACCACGTGAGCTGAAATTAGCTTTGTTGAAATTGTAAAAGTAATGCAGGAGCATTAAGAGTGTTGCTATTTGCAAAACACTATAGGTTTCCAAAAGCAAAATCAAAAGGAAGGGGAGTCCATTTCAGCTTATGTGGCCAAATTGAAGAGTTTTTCTGAGCATTATCAGTTCAGCGATGAGTTTATTGATGCACTGAGAGATTGTTTAGTTTCTGAAATTTTACAAGAAAGCATTCAGATACAGGTCCTAACTGAAGCATGACTGGCATTCAAAAGAGCAGTTGGAAGTGTTGTATCAATGGAGACAGCAGACTGAAATGCAATTGAATTGCGGTCAGGAATGCAAGTGAGTGTGAACAAAATTGCAACTTCTAGACAGAAACTGGCCTAGCCAAATGGTGAAGGTTCAAGAAATCAATGTTCATGCTATCAGATTGGAGGCTACCCAGACAGAGCATAAGGCATTGTCCCTCCAACCTGAGTGTGGCCTCATCACGACAGTCGACGAGGCCATGGACTGACGGGTTGGAATGGGAATGGGAAGTGGAATTAAAATGGGTGGCCCCTGGCGGACAGAGCATAGGTCCTCGGCAAAGTGGTTTCCCAATCTGTGTTGGGTCTCACCGATACACAGGAGGCCATAACAGGAGCACCGGATACAGTAGATGACCCCTACAGACTCACCAGATGCTGTTAATGACCCGAACAACACCAACACCTTATATTCCATCTGGGCAAGCTCCAACCTGATGGCATGAACATTGATTTCTCAAACCTTCAGTAATGCCTCCCCCTCACCACTCCCCATTCCCATTTCCCTCTCTTGCCATATCTCCTTACCTGCCTATCTACTCCCTCTGGTGCTCTTCCCCCTTTACTTTCTTCCATGGATGGCCTTCCATCCTCTCCTATCAGATTCCCCCTTCTCCAGCTCTATATCTCTTTCACCAACTTCCCAGCTCTTTACTTCACTCCTTTCCCCTCACCCTCCCAGTTTTACCTATCACCTTGTGGTTCTTCCTCTCCTCATCTTCCAAGTCTTCATGAAAGGTCAATGCTCAAAATGTCTACTGTACTCTTTTCCATAGATGCAGCCTGAGTTTCTTCAGCACTTTGTGCATGTTACTTGGATTTCCAGCATCTGCAGATTTTATCTTGTTTGTGAATAGACAATCAATTTGTCTTACACTAGAAGTGAATGGCAAATTTATTAAAAGAGAATTGGACACTAACTTAGCTATTTCAGTCATTCCACAAAAATGAGTTTGAATGGCATTTCCAAGATAGTGAACTGAAGCCTTTAGATATCCAACTAAAAACTTAAACTGGAGCTTGTGGTGAAAACAGGAGGGCCAGCACTGTGGGTTTGTGATTGGCAGAGACAGCTACAACTTGATTGCAGATGCATGCCACATCCTCTGCAACTGAAAGCGAATTACGAAAGGTAATGCCACACCAGGGTTCAAGAATGGATTGGAAAACCCAATCATATCAGGTAGTGATATAAAATAGTGTTAAATGAAAGTGTTACACCCAAGTTTTACAAAGCCCATTTGGTTCCTAATACCACCTGTGATAAAATAGTCAGTGAGCTAGATCACATGGAAGCTGAATGAATTCTTTCCAAGGTCGAGTGGAGCCCATGGGCAATGCCAGCGGTTCCTGTAGCCAAGAAGAATGTGTCTATCAGGATCAGTGGTGATTTTAAGGTCACCATCAATCCAGTACTGAAAGTAGATCAATACCGTCTGCCCAGGATAGAGGATATCTTTGCAAATGTTTCTGGCAGGAAACACTTCAGTAAAGTGGACTTAGCTGTGACCTGCCTACAGATGGAGATGAAAGCTGCTGGCAGTAAGCTGTGGACCATTTGCTGCAAGGCTGCCCGGGCACTCACTGTTACCACGATGGCATCATGGGAAGGATGACAAGGGACATCTCCAAAATCACAAGACAATGTAAAAAAGATTAGAGGATAATGGGCTCAGCACACGATGCACCTCACTAAAGTAAAAAACTAAACATACAAGAGTTATCCCAGCCCCGTGTTGTTCTTTCAATTAGTTTTCTGTTTTGGAGTTACAAAACATAGGCTTTTTCATTCAAGGGCATTGGTATTTTCATACCAGGCTGTGATGTAACCAGTCAGTATACTCTCCACCACACATCTATAGAAGTTCTTCCAAGTTTTAGATGACGTGCTGAATCTTCACAAACTGCTAAGAAAGTAGAGGTGCTGTTGTGCTCTCTTTGTAATGGTACTTACATGCTGGACCCAGGACAGGTCCTCTGAAATGATTACATGGAGGAATTTTAAGTTACTGACTCTCTCCACCTCTGATTCCCCAATGAGGAATGGCTCACGGACCTCCAGTTTCCTCATCCTGAAGCCAATAATCAGCTCCTTAGTCTTGCCGACATTATGTGAGAGGTTGTTGTTGTGGCACCGCTCAGCCAGATTTTCATTCTCCCTCCTATATGTTGATTCATCATCACCTTTGATTCAGCCAAAGACTGTATCAGAAAACTTAAATACAGCATTGGAGTTGTGCTTGGCCTCACAGCCATAAGTATAAAGTGAGTAGAGCAGGATCTAAGCTCACAGCCTTGTGGTACACCTGTGCTAATGATGATTGTGGAGGAGATGTTGTTGCCCGTTTGAGCTGACTGGGGTCTGCAAGTGAGGAAATCAAGGATTCAGTTGCACAAAGAGGTATCAAGACCTAGGTCTTGAAGCATGTTGATTAATTTTGAGGGGATTATAGTATTGAATGTTGAGCTGTATTCGCCAATTTAATGCTAGCCTAATCATGGGACCAATTAACCTACCAAAAGGCATGTCTTTGGTCTGTGGGAGGAAACCAGAGCACCCAAAGGATACCCATGCAGTCACGGGGAGAACGTATGAACTCCTTACTGGCAGTGACAGGAATTGAACCCATGTTGCAAGTACTGTAGGGTGTTGTGCTAACCACTACACTATCGTGTTGCCCCAATGGCTTATGTTTATGGAACAACAGAAAGGACAGCTCTTACCGTCTTTTCTGTTTCTGTCACTGTTTACGCTGGGTAGATGGAGATGACAAGCCCACTGTTAACTGCCTACTGATTGCAAATCTTGATTGTCTTCATTCCCTGAGTTTGCTAATTATGGTTCTTTATGGTCATTAGCTCTGTGCATACAAAAAACCCATAATTAGTTGACCTTTCTCCATTAAACACAACAAATCCTGGTCATTATCGTTCAAGATTCCTGATTATCTCCATTCATAAAATTATGTATGTGACAGTGTTAAAAATATTGCCTCTGTGGGTTAAAATGGAATCTGTTTCATGTTGATGAGGACTGAAATATACATATTAGTTCACAAGCAACCTCTGAAGGATTTCTTTTCAACAATGGATAACACAAAAATAATGTCTTATGAACTTATAATATTCTTATACATTCATGTATGGAATGTGTGCAGCGTTTACTGGGAAGCATTTATTGTCAGTCTCACTGTCCCATGTGGTTAGTGAGCCTTCATCATGAGGCTTTATGTGGTAGCATAGAGGTGAGTGCAATGCTTTACTGCGCCAATGCCCTAGGATCAATTCCTACTGCTGTCCGTAAGGAGTTTATATGCTCTCCCCGTGACCATTTAGGATTCTTCTGGGTAGTTTAGTTTCCTCTCACTTCCAAAGACATAGACATCAGTAAGTTAACTGGTCACATGGGTGTAGTTGGGCAGCACAGGCTTGAGGGCCTGTTACCATGCTGTGCCTCTAAATGAACAAAACAAATAAATTCCCTTAGGGTAGGGAGTTCCAGAATATAGACCTGTCAGGGATAAATTAGGCAACTATGAAGTTGAGGGCATCACTAAATAATGGCTGAAAGAAGACAGTAGCTGAGAGCTTAATGCCCAAGGATACGCATTGTACTGAATGGACAGACAGGTAGGCAGAGGGGGTGACTCTGTGGGTAAAAAATGAAACCAAATCATTAGAAAGAGGTGACTTAGGATCGGAAGAGTAAAGAGTAAGACTTAAGATGGGTAGAGCTAAGGCATCTGTCATTAAGGACCCCCACCATCCAAGACATGCCCTCTTCTCATTACTACCATCAGGGAGGAGTTACAGGAGCCTGAAAGCACACATTCAACGTTTTAGGAACAGTGTCTTCCACTCTGCCATTAGGCTTCTGAACAGTCCATGAACTGTTCAGAAATACCAGCTCACTATTTTTCTCTTTTGCACTCTCTATTTACTCGTTATATATTTCTTATTGTAATTTATAGAGAGGCATACTCAACGTTTCGGGAGCAGCTACTTCCTGCCCGGCATCAGATTTCTGAATAGTCCATGAAATCACAAATACCACCTCGCTATTTTTCTCTCTTTTTGCACTACGTATTTACTCTTTACATATTTCCTATTGTAACTTACACTAATTTTTATGTATTGCACTGTGCTGCTGCCACATTCAACAAATTTTATGACATAAATGTCAGAATCAGGTTTATTATCATATCTCAGTGATAATGACCCTGATTTAGATTCTGAATGCGTACTGTTCATACAAATAGGATCATTACACTGTACATTCTGGTGGAGCACAGTGAAACAACAATGCAGAATTAAGGGTATCAGCTACGAAGAAAGTGCAATGTGCAGAATAAAATGCAAGTTCATAACAAGGTTGGTTGTGGGGTCAAAAGCCCAACCTATCATTTTAGGGAGCTATTTACTAGTCTTATAACAGTGGGGTAGAAGCTGCACCTAAACTTGGAGGTTTGTGCGATCGTCAAAGCAAAGCTTCCCCTACGCATAGGGGAGGTGCTGTAGGGGCTTGCTTCCAGTGAATGTGTTCTGGTTATCAGATTTGTCAATATTTTTGAACCTAATGAAGACAGTAAATGCCCCAATGTTTTTGTGGTTGGAACAATCTGATGAAATTCCCAGAGGAATATTTTCACCTTGACCGCCATGCATTAATGGGATATGAATTGGTCCAGTCCTACAACCACCAGGTGGTCCTTTTCATCAGGTGAAAATATTGACAGCCTCCTCTATTAATTCTTCCTGTCTCCCCTTCACATTCACCTCAAAGGCACAATGGCATAGCACTGGTACTTTGCTGGACGTTTCATCAGTTGGCTGAACTTTGGAGCATGGCGCTATTTAATAGGAGTATACATTGGAAGCCAGAGGTTAACATTCCACTTCATCTTCATCCAACTACATTTAAAAGCTACTTAGACAGGTACGTGGATGGGAAAGGTTTACAGGAATATGGATTTAATGTGGGGAAATGGGACTACCTAGAATGAAGTCTTGGCTGGCATGGACTAGATGGTCTTAAGGTCCAGTTTCCATGCTGAATGAATCTATGACGCTGAAGTGTAAAATGGTCATAGATGTGCTAGACTGAGGTAGATCACCAGGTTACATGCTTTGCACTGCTCATGAGGCATAGTTTGCACATCCCAGGGTTCAAACAAAATAATCTCTATCTCCACTTGTGTTGCATTGAAGGACATCACCTAAGTACAAACACCATGAATTTGTTTTGCATCAGACAAGGACCTAGCTCATCAAACATAATACTGCAGTCAAACAAGGCCCTGCTTCTGGATGACTGCTACCACTAACTGGCCAATATCTCAATCTGAAAATGCCAATAGATCTCCTGTATAGATTTAGTATTCATCTGCTGCTGAAAATTAAGAGCAAATTAACCCTTCCAAGCATCCAAACTCATAAAGCTGAATAAAACCAGGATTATGTCCAAGAAATGTAAGCTACAGAGAATTCCAGCACCTTATCAAAGTCAAATTTATTACACAAGTACATTTATGCACAGGGCCAATGAAAAACTTATTTGCAGTCAATGGAAAATATTCCATTTTGCCCTTGGTGTATTTTTGTTATGCCACCTGAATGGAATACTGCACCAGGTCCTTGATGCATCGAACACTTGTGGTTCATAAGTAAAAGAGATTCTGCAGATGCTGGAAATCCAGAGTAACACACACAAAATGTTGGAAGAACTCAGCAGGTCAGGCAGTATCAATGGAGAGGGATTAACAGCTGATGTTTTGGGCCAAGGTCCTTCATCAGGGCTAGAAAGGAAGGGGGAAGAAACCAGAATGAGAAGGCAGGGGGGAGGGGAAGGGGTACAAACTGGCAGGTGATAGATGAAGCCAGTGGATGGGTGTGGGAGGTCAGATGAAATAATAAGCTGGGAGGTGACAGGTGGAAGAGATAAGGGAATGGGGAAGAATGAATCTGATAGGAGAGGACAGTCGACCACGGAAAAAAGGAGAGTAGGAGGGGAACCAGAGGGATGTGATAGGCAGGTGAGGAGAAAAGAAGGGGTGAGAGAGGAGACAGAATGGGGAATGAAAAAGAGAGAAAGGCGAATGGGGAGAAATGACAAGTTAAAGAAATGGCTGTTAATGCTGTTAGGTTGGAGGCTACCCAGACTAAGTATAAGGTGTTGCTCCTCTGACTAATTTGCAATTGCCTTTTCTTTTCAGAACTCTGCAGTAAAATCACACTTAACACACATTTACTGGACGATGACTGAGTGCCTCGAATATATGATTAGAATGTAGGGCATGCACTCTGTAGACAGCATTAATGGGTGTTCTAACCCTCTAATTATTTTAGGCTTTCAGACAAATTAGGCATAGGCCATTACTTGCAACATTTAAATTCAGGTGCACCTGCAATCTCGCTGCTCTCTCTGCCTCAGAGCGCATTCCACACCGCCTTCTGATTCAACTTGCAATCATAAAATATCCTTGTTCATACCTTTCCTCACCTGTGACAGAGGGGCTCCTCCTGATAGCCCCCCCCCCACCCACCCCACTGTTTGTGAATGCTGTGTGCATTAACTCTGTTTTTCTGTTGCCACTTCGACCTCAGTTGTTGAGAAACTCTGCTGCATTATTAATACATCACTGCTCTGCTAACGCACAGCTCTGGCTGTAAAATGCGTTTCTCTAGTACACTGCACACTATCCATATCAAATGATTAAAGTGCATTCTGCCTGTTCACCATAATGCCCCAAAAGACCCCAAAACTGAGGGAGTAGAAGTTGGTTTTCCAGACGAGTAACAGCACCTTGCCCTCATTTCTTGTTGAAAGCTGCATTACAAAATACAAATGCATTTTTCCCACCCAGTTGGCCCTTCTAAATTATAGTCAGAGAGTGACAGCACACAATAGCACAGAATCAGGCTCTTCAGGCTGTGCCAAACTATCATGCTGCCTAGTCCTATCGACCTGCACCTGGAAAGTAGCCCTCACCCCCCTCCCATCCATGTACTTATCCAACGTCTTGTAAAAGTTGGTACTGAACCCACCTCCACTACTTATGCCAGCAGCTCCCTCCTTACTTGAACCACTCTGAGTGAAGAAGTTCCCTATAAATATTTCACCTTTCACCCTTGACGCATGACCTCTAGTTCTAGACTCACCCAACCTCAGTGGAAGAGCCTGTTTGCATTTACCCTTTCTAACCCCCTTATAATTTTATATACATCTATAAAATCTTCCCTCATTCTCCTACACTCCAGGGAATAAAGTCCTAACCTATTCAACCTTTCCCTAAAATTCAGGACATCAAGACCCAGCAACATCCTTGTAAAATTTCTCTGTACTCTTTCAATCTTACTGATTTCTTGCAAACTTGTTTCCAGCTTTCTCTTGGTATGAATTTTATTTTGTTTCAGCTTCTAATTTTCTCCATTTCATGCTGATGCTGATTGGGAGCAGGCCATTCAGCCCCATATTCTTAGCCAATGGCCATTCTCTGCTCAAGAAATATGTCCAGAGCCTAGCACTGATTGGTTGTTTTCCAGGGCCACAGCTTGACCTGATTCCCTCATGGGGGCCAGAACCAGTAGAAACTGAGTATTCAGCTACAACATGGACAGGGTTTAGAATATACAACGTAACCACAGGGGGCTGTAGAAACCACATCATTAGGTATACTTAATGTAGATATTGATTGGTAATGGGGTCAGGAGAAAAGACAGGAAAATAAGGTTCCGAAACAAAAAAATATGTCATGATTGAATGGTGGAGCAGACACAATGAGACGAATAGCCTAATTCTTTCCCGATGTGTTACCAAGCCCTTCAAGCCACACTGTCTGTGCCAACCATGATGACAAATTATGTTAACCCCATCTGTCTGCACATGATCCATATATCTCTCCACTTCATGTTCATATGCCTGTCTAAATGCCTCTTAAATGCCACTAACACATCTGCATCCATCAGCATCTTTGGCAGCGCATTCCAGGTGCCTACCATTCTCAGTGTAAAAAATCTTGCCCTGCACAGTTCTGTTAAATTCCTCCTGATCCCTTCACCTTAAAGCTGTAGGGTTTTACGTTTCTACTCCGGGAAGAAACTCAGACTATTGACTTTAGTTTATGCTTCATTCTTTAGAGCAGTGTAGGCCAATTAATAGAGTCTGCTTCAGAGAGAACCAGAAATTAACCATAAGTGAAGCAAAAGAAATCTTTTTTATGAATAGGATTCCAATGTTTGTTTAGTGCAATGATGAATTAGTTTCCTGGAGCTTTCCTAGAATAGGAGAATCAGAAACTAGAGGACTCAGCTTTAAAAGTGAGAGGGAAAAGATATAAAAAGGATGCGAGAGGCAAATTTTAAATACAGAGGAAGGAGATACGTAGGACAAGCAGCCAGAATAGTTAAAGGTGGGCAGAGTTACAGAGTTTAAAGTTTAGTCAGGTGTCTGGATAGGAAAGGTTTAGAGGGATAAGGGCCAGATGTGAGGAAATGTGACTAGTTCAAGTAGACAGCTTGGCTGGCATGATCAAATGGGGCTAAAGGCCCTGTTTCTCTGCTCCATAGCTCCATGTGGCGGAGCAGAAGCATTTGAGGACCAAATTGAAAGGAAACTTGTTAAAAATTGAAGGAGAAAAATAAGGCAGGACAATGAGATTAAAACCAACTGGATAACCCTTGCAACACTGCTGGCAAAGATTGGCTAAAGATTAAAAATTAGATTTACAAAAAAGCTGGATGAACTCAACAGGTCAGGCAGCATCCGTTCCTGCTGCATCCAGAATGGATGCTGCCTGACCTGCTGAGTTCATCCAGCTTTTTTGTACATCTTGATTTGACCACAGTATCTGCAGTATACTTTGTGTTAAAAATTAGTTTTATTTGTCGCAATTTCATTGACACATAGAAGCATGCAGTGAAGTGCATTTTTTATGCCAAATCATATCAGTATGGATTGTGCTAGGGTTGTTTCCAGCACCAATATAGCCTGCCCACAACTTTCTAATGCTAATCGCTTAACAGCTCAAGCAATCACCGATTGAGATCCTATTTCTGCTGCTGGGTTTATGTCTAGCGGAGGTTGATAGGTTTTTGATAAGTTAGAGCATCAAAGGTTGCGAAGAGGAGGCAGAAGAGTAGAGCTGAGGGGGATGATAAATCAGCAATTAAAGAATGGTGGAGAAGATTTAAATGGCTTAATTCTTTTCCCGTGTCTTGTGGTCTAAATCTAACTGTACATCTTTGGAATACGGGAGGAATCCAGAGCACCTTGAGAAAACCCACAGTTACAGGGAGAACACAGGCAGGAATCAAACGCTAATCAGTGATTGCCAGCACTGAAATGCAATTGTGCTAATTGCCTCGTGGTAGAGACCTGAAGGGTCAAATGGTCTCCTACAATCCAGTACTGGGGAATTAAACAGGGAAGCGCTTCAGAGTAGTGTACTTGTCTTGAAATGGTAAGCCCTCAAGCACAGACCAGGCCTGTTGACAAGTTGATGGCTGGGAACCAAATCTTGCAGCAAGTGCAGACTGCTGACTCTGCTGTGATTATCAAAGGGGAAATCAGGCAGTACCTGTCATCATGAACTTCTTCATTCTCTGCTGAAAGTGTATGTTCTCTCCAGCTATTTACCTGACAGGGTTTCCTGACAGGGAGACAGATGGAGGAGGCCAATGGATAGTGGAGGGGGAGGCTAACAAGAAACTCTACATAACCCGAGGCACAGATGCTGCAATATAATAACTGGGATGACAGGACAGCCAAGGCAGGAACTCGATGTATCAGGTACTAAGATGAAGTCCTGGCCAGTGGTTGCATGCCCTGTGGGATTTCAAGATTAGCTGATCAGTAGGCTGATGCTGACAGCTTCTCCGGTGGAGTTGCAGTGAGCGAGTGCTAGCTGTGAAAGGTGAATTCAGCTGGCCGGAATCACAGAGTCACAGGGCACTACAGCATAGAAACGGGCCTTTCAGCCCATCTAGTCCATGCCAAAATGTTATCCTGCCTAGTTCCATCGGACTGCACCCGGACCATAGCCCTCCATACCCCTCCCATTCATGTGCCTAACCAAAAGTCTCTTAAATGTTGGAATCGAACCCACATCCAACACCTTCAGTGGCAGCTCATTCCACACTCACACCGCCAGAACCCCCCATCAAGTTAAGAATTTCCCTCTCAGTTTCTCAATTATTTCACCTTTCACTCTTAACCCAAGACCTCTAGCGGTAGTCTCACCCAACCTCAATGGAAAATGCCAGCTTGCATTTACCTTGTATATACCCATTGTAATTGAATTGACTTTATTTTTTACATCCTTCACATAAATGAGTAAAAATCTTTACGTTATGTCTCCATCTAAATGTGCAAAGTGCAATCATAGTAATTTATAATAAATAGAACAGTCAATGTAATATAGAGTACACTCAAGTCAGAGTGAGTTCATCAGTCTGATGGCCTGGTGGAAGAAGCTGTCCTGGAGCCTGTTTGTCCTGGCTTTTATGCTGCAGTGCTGCTTCCCGAATGGTAGCAGCTGGAATAGATTGTGATTGGGATGGTTTGGGTCCCCAGTGATCCTACGGGCCCTTTTTACACACCCGCCCTTGTAAATGTCCTAAATCATGGGAAGGTCACAACTACAAGTGCACCACTCTCTGCAGAACTACAGATGCGCTTCAGGGAACTACAGATGAACTGCAGAGTTTTAATAGAGGTACTCTATTAAAATTCCCCTCATTCTCCTGCGCTCCAAAAATTAAAGTCGTAACTATTCAGCCTTTCCTTATAACTCAGGTCATCACACGGAGAAGGTGCTAACTCCACACAGACAGCACCGGAGGCCAGGTGTAAATCTGGGATGCTGGAGCTGGGAAGGAGTGAATAGGCCTCCGAGCCTTACTAAAAAAATATAATCTCTAGAGCGTGGGATAATGAGGGGGGGATCTTACAAAATGTAAAAGATTATGAGTGGTATAGATGGGTGAATGTATGAGTTTTTTTCCCTCAGGTTGGGTGAGTCTAGAGGTAGAGATCATAGATTTAGGGTGAAAGTTGAAATATAGTATAGAGTGGAGAGCCAGAAACTATTAGTTTTCCTCAAGCTGGAAATGGCTGATACAAGGGGGTCATTAATTAAGATCACTGGAAGAAAGTATAGGAAGGGTCAATGGTAGGTTACTTTACATTGAGAATGGTGGATACATTGAATGCCCTACCAGGGGTGGTGGTAGAGGCATATGCACTGGGGACATTTAAGAGACTCTTAGATCTGTCCATGGATGAAACAGAAATGGAGGACTGTGTGGGAGGAAAGGATTAGATTGACCTTTGAGTAGGTTAAAGCACTCACAAAACATTGTGAACCAATGGCCTGCACTGTGCCGCACTGATCTTTTCTTCTATGTTCCATGCTCCTTTTCAGAGGAGTCTGAGAGGGAACTTCACTCAGAGGATTTGTGCAAGTGTGGAACGTGCTGCTGGTGCAAATGGTAGATGTGGGTTAAATTGCAACACTTAAGAGAAATTTCGATAGGTACATGGATGAAAGGGATCTGGGGGCTATGGCATGGGTGAAGGTAGATGGGACCAGGCAGAAGACCAGGTCAGCATGGACTAGATGGACCCAAAGGCCTGCTTCTGCCTTTAGTGCTCTATGACCCTATAACTTTATCTCTGACTGCTGATCTATGCATGGCCCCCTCCACTAATTTCAGTAGTGTTTTACAGTCTGTATTGTAAATTTATGAGATTAAATCCATCCTGATGGCATGGCTTTTGATCTAATCCATGATCCAATCCAACTTCAAAAAGCAAACAAGTCCTGATTACAATAGATTTTTCCACAAGCACAAGAGATTCTGCAGATGCTAGTAATCTAGGATAAGACATACAAAATGCTGGAGCAACTCAACAGGTCAGGCAGCATTTTTGGAAAGGAATAAAGTGTCAACATTTCGGGCTGAAACCCTTCATCAGGATTAGAAAGGAAGGGAGAAGAAGCCAGAATAAGAAGGTGGGGGAGGAAGGGAAGGAGTACAAGCTGTCAGGTGATAGTTGAAGACATGTTGGGGAAGGTAGGTGGGTGGGGGAGGGGGAAGTGAGAAGCTGGGAAGTGATTGGTAGAATAGTAAAGGACTGAAGAAGAAGGAATCTGATTGGAGAGGAGAGAGGACCATGAGAGAAAGGGAAGGAGAAGAGGCACCAGAGGGAGGCGACAGCAAGGGATTTTTCCACACCCATGGAACATTCTCTCAGTTCAATCAGTCCCAAGCGATTGTAGTCAATTTTCCTGGAAAGTTGTAGCAGAAAGATTAAGTAATTGGAGAGGCATCCTATGGTCTGAGCTTTTGAACAAAAGACACTCTTGAATCCCTTCAGGGAAGCTGGAGACACTAAATTATAGCAATTTAATGAATTCAAAGTGAAAATACTTTAAGAAAGGACTGGATTGTCACAAAATAAGAAACTCCATCTGGTTCACTAATGCATTTATAAGAGTGAAATCTGCTGGAGTTATCTCTCTGTGAATGGATATCTTTAAAAAAAACAGTCCTGTAGTTTTCATTAAAAATA
Source organism: Hypanus sabinus (assembly GCF_030144855.1). Classification (NCBI taxonomy): domain Eukaryota; kingdom Metazoa; phylum Chordata; class Chondrichthyes; order Myliobatiformes; family Dasyatidae; genus Hypanus; species Hypanus sabinus. The sequence continues at coordinate 26,568,760 of NC_082718.1, forward strand.
AAATTTAGCCAGGTACATTTTCCTGTTTAAGTTCATCTTATCCCTAACTTGAGCAAAAAAAACCCACAAAGTCATCAAATCAATGGGAATCATCAAATAATCCCATGTAGGAATACTACAGCCGAAATCCTCAGACACAGCCATGGGTTCTTCAGTAAGAACAGTGTTTTAGGATGTTTTTAAAATTTGTTAATAGTCAAATTTCGCAATGTTGGTGGACCCAGTACAGCAGACTTGGGGTGTGAATGCAGTTCTCATTTAAGAAAACAGCAGCACACAAGCCGAGCCAGTCTGCAGATACAATTGAAACACACAAGTATTAGAACCCCCCCCCCCCCCCAAACTCCCGACTATCCTGCTGCTCAAAGTACAGACTCTGGGAAATAAAACTGAACGCCTCAGGGTAAGTTTGCAGTACCAGAGGGACATCAGAGACTGCTGTGTACTTGGCTTTATGCAAACACGGCTTATGTCCACCATTGTGAGGGATTTTAACCAGGCCGGCTTGAAGAAGTCTCTACCAACTACCACCAACATATCACCTGTGGAAGCAGAGAAGTGAACATCAAAAACGCTTACCGTGCCATCCCACGCCTACGCTTTGGAAAGTCTGATCACCTGGCTATACTTCTACTCCCAGCATATAGGCAGAGACTAAAGACCAATGGTAAGGACAAGAAGGTATGGTCAAGGGAGGTGGAGTCGGTAGACTAGACAATACTCAGGGATTCATCTTCAAATCTAAATGAATACTGAACAGTTGTCATCAGCTTCATCAAGTCCGTGTGGATGAGTGTGTGCCTTTGAGAACATACTGGACATTCCTAAGCCAAAAACCATGGATGAACCAGGAGATTTGTAGTCTGCTGAAGGCTAGATCTGTGACATTCCAGACCGGTGATCAGATGTAACTTTCAGAAGGCTATTTTATGGGTGTAGAAACAAATCAGATTGAAGTTAGAGATGGAAATGGATACATGGCTGTAATGCCTCACTCCCAGATGGACTCAAAGTGTTTTTTGCACACTTTGAAAGGGAGAATAAAACCACACCTGTGCAAGTCGCTGCAGCATCTGGTGACCCAGTGATGTTCTGCCAGCAGCAGAACATCTTTCAGAAGGGTGAATCCTCGCAAGCGGTCAGGCCCTGATGGTAGGGCATTGAAAACTTGTGCCAGGCAACTAGCATGAGTGTTCAAGAACATCTCCAATCTCTCACTGCTACACTCAGAGGATCACGCCTTCTTCAAAAGGGTGACAATCATACCAATGCCCGAGAAGAGCAGGTGAGCTGCTTCAATGGCAAATTTCACTAGGAGTTTGAGGAGTCTTGGCATCACAGCAAAGACACACTTCAACTTCTACTGATGTACTATGAAGAGCATCCTAACTGGTTGCATCACCATCTTGTATGGATGGGTCATTTCACGGAATCAGAAAAAGCTGCAGAAAGTTGTAAATTCATCCATCGCCATCATGGGCACTACTCTCCCCAGCACCAAGGACACCTTCAAAAGGCAATGCCTCCAAAAGTCAGTATCCATTATTAAGGATCCCTATCACCCAGGACATGGACTCTTCTCATTGCTACCTCAATGAGGAGGAACAGGAGCCTGAAGACTCACACTCAATGTTTCAGGAACAGCTTCTTCCCTCTCCACCATCAGATTTTTGAATGGACAATGAATCCATGAACTTTACCTCACCATTTTTTTCTCTCTTTTTGCCCTACTTATTTAATTTTTTTAAATATATGTCTCTTATTGTAATTTATAGTTCTATTTATTGTTATGTACTGTGATATACTGCAGTTGCAAAACAACAAATTTCACAACATATGCCAGTGATATTAAACCTGATTCTTATTCTGAATAATGATTCATGATATAAGTTTTGATGCAGGATCACTGACAAATCTTAGTTCTGTTTCTTGCTGCACAGATGCTGCCTAACCTGTGGAGTATTTCCATCACATTCTCTTCTAATATTCCTTATTGTATCAAGCAGATATTTCATTCTGTTTTGAGGACAGGTTTGATCAGATGGCTTTGTCATAATCATTCATAGGAATCCTTTGTATTTACAGTGATTTCTGCTAATTCATAAAATATATCAAGGTTGCAGGTCAAGCTGTGTGTTACCAACCATCTACTCAGGTAAGGTGATGGAGAAAGAAACAGGTCTCAGAAGACAAGACTCTCCAAGCTGTCCTTTGAGTCTCAGGTAATCATTCTGTTGAGTAGTAAAAAAAACTGCAGCAGCTGGAATACTGAAATAAAATCAAAGAATTCTGGAGATTCCCAGAAGTTTGGTGAGCACCTGTGGAGAGGGAAGCTGTGTTAAGATTTCATTTCAATGATCTTTAATTGGCAGGCACATTGCTTGGTGAATCATTGGCAAGAAGTAATGTCTTCATTGTTTAATACTTCCCGGTTTAGTCACCCAAACGTACAGTAGCTTAAGAGGTAGCATAACGCTATTATAGCACCAGCAACAAGGTTTCCGTTCCACCTCTATCTGTAAAGAGTTTTACGTTCTCCCCGGGTTTCCTCTGGGTGCTTCGGTTTCCACTGATGTGCAGATTAAATGGTCACATGGGTGTGAATGGGCAGTGCGATCTGATTGGCCGGAAGGACCTGTTACTGTGTTGTGTCTCTAACTTAATACAATAGTGGGTTTAACATGCTTTTAGATATCAGTCCCAAATAGAGAACTTGGCAGTGTGTTATTGAAGGGCAGTATTAATATTTTAAGGGAGAACCAGTGTGAATTCATACTCACAGCTGCTTAAACAACATTGCAGGAATTCCATAATGGGGAGGGAAAGTCAAGGATAGAAAATCCCTGCAGGACAAACCCAATCACACAGCTGAATTCATGATCTGCATTCCAGGTGTCCAAAGCCCGGGGGCAGCTGCTAAGCTCTTAAGTCTGCCCTGTAGTGCACATCAAATTACAGCAACAACAGTAACTTCTCCTTCATCACCGTTGCCTCTGCATGTGCACTCGGCAGTAGCTCTGTAAGGTAAGCTCTCGTTTACCCCAACCTCGAGATGTGCCGTACCACCAAGCAGGGGGTGGGAGGGGGCAGTGCCTTTGTTGTAACGTGGGTATTATTCAGCCAACTTGAACACAGCATGATTTCTGTCTGGTCACAGCATTGGATTGGAAAAAGCTGCAGAGGATTGGAAGCTCAGCCGGTTCCATCATGGGCACTAGTCTTCCCACTGTCAAGGACATCCATCATTGTGGATCCCTCTTCACCCAGGATGCTTTGATCATTGCTACCAACAGGGAGGAGGTACAGGAACCCAAAGGCACACACTCAACATTTTAGGAACAGCTTCTTCCCTCCACCATCAGATTTCTAAATGGACCATGAACCCATGAGCTCACTAATTTTGCTCTCCTTTTGCACTGCTTATTTAATTTTTTTATATATTTTCTTGTTATAATTTATATAATTTATAAATTGCACTGTACTACTGCCTCAGAGCAACAAATATCACGACATACAATTTGTCAGTGATAATATACCTGATTCTGAAGATTCTATGTTTAGCGATGTGTAAATGAATGAGGTTGAGGTAATAAGGCTCAAATACTAAACAGAAGAAATTCTGCAGGCACTGGGAATACTCAGCAACACACACAAAATGCTGGAGGATATCAGCAGACCAGACAGCATCTATGGAGGGAATTAGACAGTTGATGTTTTGGGCCAAGATCCTTTAACAAGACTGGAAAGGAAGGGGGCAAAAGCCAGAAAATAAAGGTAGGAGAAATAGGGTCTCCTGCCAAAATGTGCTTCTTACCCTCCCCTGCCTTTTCGTTCTGGTTTCTGCCTTTCCCAAAGGATGCCCTTACTAATGAAGAAACTATCAACCTCTGCTTTAACTATACCCAATAACTTGGACCCCACCGCCATCTGTGGCAATCACAAGCTTACTACCCACTGGCTAAAGAAAGTTCTTCCTCATCCTTGTATTCTCAGGTGTGCCTTCTGGTCCTAGACTCCTCTACTATAGGAAACATCTTCTCCATGTCCACTTCAATATTCAGTACACTTCAGTGATACCCCCTCCCCCACATTCTTCCAAACTCCAATAAGTCCAGGCACAGAACCAAATGCTCCTTGTACATTAAGCCTTTCATTCCCGGATTATTCTTGTGAACTGGGTGACGCTGTCTAACCCGTAAACTACATCCATCAGTTTGTTTCACTGTAAAAAAAGAGCTACCAAGCCTAATCCACTTCCCAGCTCTGAGTCCTTAGCCCTTACAGCACATCCAACACACATCCATATACACCTAGTTCTGCAATAACACAATAGTTATGCTCCTGAGGTATCTTATGTTATTAAAAGTTGTCTTATAGCTAAACAGACAACAGTTGCCTTCAAAGCACACATTTAAACAGTTTTTCCTGATCATGGTCACACTACAAACAGCCTGAAATGATAATAGTTTCTCCAAATTAATTGCTCAGGTTACATCTGTTCTCTGGAAATATGACGACAATTTCTGCCACTACCACCTTTTCACACAGTGAGTTCAAAATTCTTACTACTATCTGAGTAAAAAGTGAAAAAACAACTACATCTCCTCCCTACAAATCTATTCTTTATCTCTGGTGTCAAAGCAAACAATCTCAGCCTATCCTAAACTCTCTTCCTTGTGAAAATTTCCAAGCTTTTGGTAAATTCCTTGTAAATCAGCCCCTCTACCTCTCGTGCAATGAGGTTGTGTGCTGTTCTAAATTCAAGGAACTGTAATCAATCAAGCTGCTCTCCTGTTGTCCTGCAGAGAAAGGTGATAATTTAAAAAGTGGTTCAAAGTATCAGGTATCAGATAAAATATTGTACTTTTTGATTTTATGACTATATTCATAAATACAGTCTGATACCTGATATCTGTACAGTCACAAAATCATACTATACAGGCTTTGTCCCTCCAAGTCTGCACCAACAGTCCAACACACATTCAATGATACAACAAAGAACCTGCTGGATGAATTCAACAGCAGTTGAACAGCAGTGTTGTTAGGGGGCAGTGGGGAAGAGAATTATCAATACTTCAGGTCCAATCTGAGCTATCTGCTGGAGGAACTCAGCAGTTCGGGCAGCATCTGGGAAGGGAGTTGTTGATGTTATCGGTTGAAATACTGCATCAGAACTGAGAATGGGGAAGGAAGATGGCCAGTATAAATAAGAGAGGGGCTATTAGGTGATGGATGGACTGAGGAAGGTAGACCTTCAGGAGTGTCCAAGTTTCAGGGACATCTGCTAAACTCTTCAATCTATCCTGTAGTGCATATTGAGTTACAGTAACAACAGTAATTTCTCAATCATTATTGTTGCCTCTGCACGTGCATGCTTCAGTCCGAGAGCTCAGGAAGGAGAGGGACTTGTACCAACTCTCATTTACCACTGGACAGCCAATCTGTCCATCACCCTTCAATCCTCAGTCCACTAATCACCCATAAGTATATTTCACAGAGAGTGGTAGGTGATCAGTTGAGTTGGCGATTTACTTGCAAACGTTTCATCATCATGTGAGGAGACATCATCAGTGCGCTGTTGATTGTGGTGTGTCCTCCAAATGCTTGATATACTTTTCAATCAGCTGATTGGAAATCAATTTGGAAACTCAGTTGTCTGGTGGGGAGGAAATCTCATCGCTCCTTGGCTGTCTGTGGAATGTGCTGCCTGGATGGTGGTAGAGGCAGATACATTAGGAACGTTTAAGAGACTCTTGGGCACATTGATAATAGAGAAACAGAGAGCTATGTGGGAAGGAAAGATTAGGTTGGTATTGGAGGAGGTTAAAAGATCGACTCAACATTGCGGGCTGAAGGGCTCCCACAGTGATGTACCATTCTACGAAAACAGAAAATGATGGAAAGACTCAGCAGGGCAGACAGCATCTGTAGAGAAAGAAACAGAGATAATGTTTCTGTTTGATGACCCTTGACCAGTCTTTGAAGTGACACTGGCAAAATCTCAGCAATTTCAGGATATATTTTTGTTAATTTACAGGAAATGGGTTTGGGCAATGCTGGCAAAAGCTTCTTTTATTGCCCGCACCTAGTTGCCCTTAAACTGAATAGCTAACTCAGCAGCTTTAGAGGGCAACTGTTTGTTGGCCACATTGATGAAGTTCTGTAGTCACATCGCACAGAGATAATAGGAGCAGATTTCTTTCATAGGATGACTTTCATTCAGTTGAATTCCTTCAACAATCTGAGTAAGCATTGCAGCAATCTATACCTATGTGATTATTGTATTCATTTACTGTACTTGAATGTAACTTCTCCAGCTGCCGTGATAGTATCTGTAATCCAACCTGCTTGGATTAAAAGGGTTTTAGCTATAAGGACAAAGTTGGATTGTTTTCTCAGGAGTCAGAGGCTGGGGGGAGATTTAATGGAAGTTCATAAAATTATGAGAGGCATGGATATGGTAGTTAGCCGGAATCTTTTTTCCCAGGATAGAAATGTCAAATACCAGAAGGCTTTACAGTGAGAAGGGGGAAATATAAAAGATGTGTGGGGCAAGACTTTGACACAGAGGGTGGTGGAAGTCAGGAAAGCACTCCCAGGCTGGTAGTGGAAGCAGATATGACAGGGGTGTTTAAGAGGCTTTCAGATATAAACATAAATATGCAGGGAATGGAAGAATATAGACCGGGTGCCAGCAGAAGGGATTAGTTTAATTTGGTATCATGCTCAACACACACTGTGGGCTGAAGTGGCTGTTCCTGTGCTGTTGAAACACAGAAGTGTTCTAACACTTTGTCCAATAACATTTTTACACTGCTTGCTTGCTCAATGAAAGTTAAGATGACCAGGGCTCATGTCATCACTGGTATATAGCTAAGGGTATGTTTAACATAAAGCGTAGAACTTAGAGCTTTATAGCAGAGTACAATCCCTTTGGCCCACTATGTTGTGCGAATCTCTTTAACTTATTTCAAAGTCAATCTAACCCTTCCCTCTTACATAGCACTCCATCTTTCATTCATCTATGTGCTTATCTAAAAGTCTCTTAAATGTTGCCTCTGCCACCACCCTCGGCAGTGCGTTCCACGAACCCACCACTCTCTGTGTAAAAAATCTCCCTCTGACATCCCTCCTGTATGTCACTCCATTTCCACTTGCATTTACCGTAGCTGCCCTGGGAAAAGTCTCTGGTGGTCCACTCTATCTATACTTCTTTATTATCTTATACACCTCTACCAAGTTCCTCTTTTGCTTCAAAGAGAAAAACCCTAGCTTTCTCAACCTGTGAAGATTACCTTTGAGATTGTCAAATGCCATAAGAATGTTTGGCAGGGTGCAAAGTTTAGATTGGAGCAGACGGGAGAAACAGAATGAGAAATTGCATGCAGTTCTGGTCGCGCCCTTTATAGGAGGTATGTTGAAGCTTTGGAAAGGATTCAGAAGAGTTCTACCAGGATGTTGCTTGAATTGGAAGGCATGTGCTCTAATAGAGGTTGAAAACTCTTGTGGTTATTTCTCTGGAGCAGTGGAGGCTGAGGGGAGATCTGTTAGAGGTTTATAAGATTATGGGAGGCATAGATAGACAGACAATCTCTCTTTCCAAGGGTTGAAATGTCTAATACTAGAGGGCATGCATTTAAGAAGAGGGGTTAATTTCAAAGGAGGTACGAGGGGCAAATTTTTTACACAGAACGTGCTAGATGCCTGGAATGTGCTGCCTGGGGTGGTTGCAGAGGCAGAAACATTAATAGTTTTTAAGAGATGTTTAGATATGGCATGTGATGTGAGGAAAATGGACATTATGTAGGCTGAAGGGATTAATTTAGCTAGCCATCTGATTACTAATCTAATTGGTTCAGCACAACACTGTGGGCCAAAGGGCCTGGTCCTGTGCTGTACTGTTCTTTGTCCTACATTCTAAGTCAGAAATAGCACTTTGGAGATTGCTTGCTGACACCGTGTTTGCTTTACAATCTTTCTTGTAAAAGATGACTGCATGATGGGGGAAACACAATGAGCCCTTTTCAGTCTGATGAAAACTGATTCGCGGTGACAGGTGTAGGAGTCCGATGTTCAGTGGAAGCTCCATTAAAGAGGTCTAAGGCAAATCCAGCAGTCTCTGGAGAGGTTTAGCTTGTACTATTATGTGTGAGGTCACAATGACTTTAAGCCATACAAATTGATTCATTCACAGCAGTTGCCAATTAAATAGAATGTAAGAATTTCAATTTCAGTTTTTGATACTTGTTGGAATGTAGATAACTGTGGAGGTATTTCAATTAGTCCCTTCCTAAAATCCTTCTGGTCCTTTTGTGTACGTGCTGATGTGGTAAATTACGGCTCAGTACAATAGTCAAAAGAGGTTCGATTATAAACATCAGTATCACTCTCAGAACTCGGTTCAGCTCAATGGTGGCAACAGAAATGAATCATTTGCTCCAGTCTCAGATGCACTATAGAGGAGACTGATGCTTTGGCGAAGTATCTCCACATCTATAAGGCTTATTTCTCATTATTGTTGGGAGCATATATTGTAGTAAAGTTGCCCAACATAAATGGTTGAAGAAGCACATCACTTCCAAGAAGGCACCGCGGTCCACACACTCCTCAACAACCACCTTCGAGCCCAACGAACTCGAGTAAAACCAAGCACAGTATCAGATTCAAAGTTCAAAGTAAATTTATTATAAAAATATGTGTACCATATAAAGCTGGAGGTTCATTTTCTTGCAGGCAGCCACAGGAAAATAAAGAAATGTAATAGGTTCCATGAAAAAAGATACATAACAGAGACCGGGAAATATCTGATGTGCTATAGGACAAATAATATTCTAATAATAATCAGTTTTATTATCACTTATATATGTTGTAAAATTTATTATTTTGTAGCAATAGTACAGAGCAAGATACAAAAATGAGTAAGTTACAAAAATGAATAAATAAACCCTGTAAAAAAAGGAACTGTGAGATAGTGTTTGTGGACCATTCAGAAATTGGATAGCAGAGGGGAGGAATTTCCACTTCTTGTTACTACCGTTGGGTATGAGGTACAGGAGCCCATGCCTTCAGGTGCCTGTACCTCCTACACAATGGTAGTAATGAGAAGAGGGCATGTCCCGGATGGTAAGGTTCCTTAGTGGTGAATGCCGCTTTCTTGAGGCACTGCGATAGTGGGAAGAATTTGTGCCCATGATTGAACGGGCAGAATCCGCAACTCTCTGCAGCTTCTTTCAATCCTGCACATTGGAGCCTCCATACCAGAAGGAAATGCAACCAGTCAGAATACTCTCCACTTCTGTAGAAATTTGCTGCAGCCTTTGCTGACATACACAGTGGCACAGTTAGCGGAGCTGCTGTCTCAGAACTCCAATGGCATGGGTTCAATCTGAACCTCCAGAACTACCCATGTAAAGTTTCTACTTCCTCCCTCTGACTGCAAGTTAGTATGGGAATGATCTGACATCAGCTGGATGGGCTGATTGGCTTCTTTCAGTGTTGCAAGGAAATACAGAGGTTATCTGGGGACCAACGGAAATGCCTTATGTCTATTTATGTCTTGAGACCCATCTGCAAGACAGGGACAAAGAGACAATCTTGTATTTCCAGTGAGATTAGATAGAGAAGGGTATTGCTCAGAGCAATTAAAGAGTGTATGAAGTCACTTATCTTCACATAACAGGATTCCACCAGCTGTCTGTTGAAAATTGATATAAAACTAAATTCAGTTCTTCTAGTAGGGAACATCATCGAAGTTCAGGTTTAAGAGAATGATCTGGTGGTGTTATTTCTGATAATGCCCAATCTTTGAGAAACCACCTTAGGAGGGTCCCTTTTGAACATTTGCCTCAAGGAAGTTGGTAGGTGGGAAGTTTAAATGCCACTTTACACTTTTTTGAATATTGCTGTGGAATTAGCCCTTCCAGTTCCACCCCAAATGAGATTTAGCAAAACTTAGCTCAGATTTGTAGGATTTTGTAAAGAGGTCAGAAATGTGGCTCAACAAACTTCATGATGAGGTAGGAACGACAAAGGGGGAACAACAACGGGGATATGACCACCCTTTTTCTTTCCATAGAGGGTCTGAAGAAGTATGTTCCTTTCCCCATTCTCAACTAGTGACTCCCATAATTCCTCCAACCAATATCAGACATGAGCATGAAGTCTCAAATACTTGCCTCCAACATGATGATGTTTCAGTGCTGTGACTGTCAGTGAATCCACAACAGTGATTCTGTTTCAGATTATTTTGTGCGTTGAAACATACAATGGAATGTGCCTTTTGCGTTACAACCAACACAACACGAGGATGTGCTGGAGGCAGCCCAAAGTGAAGCTTCACATTCCAGCACCAACGTAGCATGCCCACAATGTTCAGCTGAACAGCACAAACAGCAGTAACAACAACAGCAAACCAAGCCCTTTACCGACCCAACTACCCACCCACTCACATGCAGAGACAGGCCTCCATCCCCAGAACAGACCGTCTGCACAGACTGAAGTGAAGTGAGAGTGCTGGAAATGGACCTTTCAGCTCAATGTCCTCTTTTGACAGTTTGATTTCTCCCTCAGTAGTCACCCTCTCAACCTGCTGTTCCCAGTATGTTCTGTTTTTGGTTCATATTTCCAGCATCTGCAGTATTTTGCCTTCTAATCCTCTCGTGCTCAGTGATCTTAAACACAAGAGGTTCTACAGATGCTGGAACTCCAGAATAACACACACAAAATGCAGGAGGAACTCAGCAAGTCAGGCAGTATCTATATACTCCAGTCTTAATGAAGGGTCTCGGCCCATAACATCATCTGTTTATTCCTCTCCATAGATACTGCCTGACCTGCTGAGTTGCTCCAACATTCTGAGTGTGTTATTCTGCTCAGGAGTATTTTAACCTTTTTTGATAAGTTTGCCTCCAACTTCAAACGGCCATCCGGTTCCCTGAGGTGACTGAAAAGTAAAACTAACCTGCATGTCTTTGAACGGTGGGGAAAACATACATCTGGAGGAAACCCACGAAACTAGAGGCAAATAATCCAGAAATTGCAGATGATAGACATTTCTCTGCGGGATGAGAGCAGAAAGAGGGAGAGATATGGTGACCATTCCATGAAATAGTTGGACAAAACATTCATGTTTTCCCATTCTGAATCCTTTGAATGTGTGGCCACAAAGTGATAGCATTGTGGATGAAAAACAATTGTACTGTCTGCCTGACATCCAATCATGAGTGAAGAAGGGGATGACATTTATAACTGAGGTGGATAGGAATTTCTTCTTACAGAGATGGCGAATTCGCTACACTGGAGTACTTTCAAGGCTAGATTGCTGGGGGTATTTAAAAAGGGAGCTAGATAAATTTTTGCAAAGTTGAAGACTTAAGTGCTACAAGACATACCGGTTAGGGTTAATAAGTTGTGGGCATGCTATATTGGTGCCAGAAGCGTGGCGACAACTTGTGGGCTGCCCCACCGCATTTTTTAGCTGTGTTGGTCATTGCAGCAAATGATGCATTACACTGTATGTTTCGAAGTACAACTGAAACTAATCCTTAAGACAATTTACTCAGAGAACAGAGTCTATTTAAGAAGTGAGAGATTACACAAACAACAGAAACCTCTCCTAATAAAAGAGGGGTGATTTCCATAAAATTGCAGAGAATGGAGTATGGTTGCATTGAGATTAAGTGTAAGTCAGTTTCAATTGTATCCAGCTGTGTAGTCACCAGATTTGATTGACAAAGGAATTGCCCAATCATCTCCAGCTTGGCTGAGTTATTATCACAATATATATGTCTTTAAAAATACTTTGCAAAAACCTTTCTCCAGCCCAGAAGAGCAACTTCTGAAGATCCTGTCAACAACCTAGGAACAGGGCATAAGGTGAATAAACAGCAGGATTGAATATAAAAGTAATCTTAAACTGAGGCTGGGTTTCCTGAACTAAATACCAGTCACCAGCAACTCAGCAGGGAAAAACTGACAGCAGCAGGTATTTTTATGGAAGTAATCTTATCCTTTAAATTCTTTCTGAAATAAGACATGAATTTCAGAGAACTGACAGCTGTGATTTATTATGTGCCAGATTCTTAAAATTGTGCCCATTTTCAAATGGCAGCTCTGATTTTGAATAATGTGATTTAATGACTTGCATTGTTTTCAGAATAAAGCAATTTGTTTTTGATTCTATGTGTCCTCTGTCAGCTGGAGTGATTGGGCATGGTTTGGTTAAATTAAGCAAGATCCTATCCTCCGTTTGTATGAGAACGGGCCATTTTTCTTGCCATTCTTTCTTTCTTTTCTGTTATTTGATAGTCAGACCATACAATACTCCAACAGACTGCAAAACATGGCAAGACATTACACAAGGAAGTTTAATCTTATCTTGACTGCCCCGTTATTTCATCCTATCAGAGAACGTCCTTTTGTTCCATCTATCACTCCCTGCCTTCTCTGACATCTAGACTTACTTCACTCTTCAAGGCAGCAGATGCTGGAATCTGGAGCAAAATAACAAAATGTTGAAGGAATTCAGTGGGTCATGCAGCAGTTGTGGAGGGAAATAGACAGTCAACTTTCATGTTGAGCCGTGTGGTATTTGTCAGCTTCCTCAGCTTCATTCCCCACGTCCAGAATAAGGCTCCTGATTTGAAATATCGAGTGCCCATTTCCCTCCACAGATGCTGCCTGGCCCATTGAGTTCCTCCACTCATATTCCCATAGTTTTGCTCTTTCTCTGTTCTAAAGAAAGATTAACTCTTTTCTCTCCACTAAAGCTCCCTGAAATGCTGAGTGTTCTGGCACTTTTACTTCAGTTTTCCAGCGTCTGTGGTTTTTTTAAACTTTCATGATGTTCTCCAAGTCTGTGGTCTCCTGTTAAACCCATGTTGTTTGAGTAGGGTGGTTGTTGGAAGCCGGGTGAAAAAGCAACACTTCTCTGCATCACTCCACTCCCAAAATCTGGATGAGACTGCAAGGATTTTGTCAGGAGTGAACAGTTTGAGTTACATTAAGAGACTGATAAGGCTGGGGCTGGTCTCCCTCACGTGTCAGAGGCTGAGATTCCCCAAAGTCAGAGAGTCTAATACTGAAGGTTAAAGTGAGAGTCAGAAGAGTTGTAAGGACCCGAGTCGGAAGTTTTTCACACTGTGGGTAGTGGGTAAATGGAACAAATCGCTGGAAGAAGTGGTCGAGGCTAGAAAACTTAATGTGTATTTTAGACAGCTGTCCATACACTCTGGACGACCAATGCTTGTATTCAAATTAGTGCCATGGTATTGATTACAAAATTTAAAAGACATTTGGACAGGTACATGGATTGGAAAGGTTTAGAGGGACACAGGACTTGCTCAGGTGGTCACCTTGGTCAGTCAAAGGTCCAGGCTCTTCGTATGGGGAAATGCTTTCAACACATCTGGCAAATCTGCTACTATTTTAGACATAGGGGTTCTTTAAAATTGCCGATCCCCTGGCTTTTCTCCATTTCTTTGCGTTGTGTTGAATGTTAAGCATAATCTTAAAAACTACACCCTCTGCTTGAGGCCTGTGTGACACTGAACCTATCTGAGGTTTCTGTCTGTATTTCGACACCATGGTGACCAAAATGTTGCTTAAATGCTTTGTGCAGTTTTTCGAACAGTTATACTATACTCGGAATCCACAGGACATTAATCTCACAATTCCCAATTGTCAAAATATGGGTGCAAGACTCGCAGTAGCTCTTTCTGATCTCTCCTCATTCCTTTTCCTTCTGCCTTTTCCCAAGACATTGTGTGAAGGGAAGAGCTTTTTCCAAAGAATCATTTAAAGAAATCTGCAAAAGGTCACTTGTGCTAAGTTAGTCTTTCTGTGTCATTACAGGGATTTGGCAAGTGCTCGTTTAATGTATTCACTGCTCTCTGTGTGAGAAGCATTACCCCCCCCCCCCGCCCCACAACCCTGTTATATTGTTCCCACTCAGCTTGAACCTGTTTCCTTCGGTCCTAACTGTCAATCATACCAAATGCCTTCTTCACTACCCTATCCATCTGTGTCACCACTTTTGCAAGGTGTGGACTTCCACACGGAGGTTCCCCTGTACAATAGAACTCCTAAGGTCATAGGCAAAAGTTGTATTCAATGCCATGGCTCTAATTTGAATGAGAACATTTGATCCAAAGTTTCAAGATAGACATGTATCGCTCTCAAGCACACTTCAGATTATCTGGTATTGCTGACATATGTAGGTAATTAGTAATTGGATGATTACTATCTCATATACCAACATACAGTGAGAAACTTTGTTTTGCTGGCTACCCACATAGATCGTTTCAAAACATAAGCATCTACATCAATATAATACACAGGATAAAGCATGATAACAATACGGAATATAATGTAACAGTTACAGAGAAAGTGTGGTGCAGGCAGGCAATAAAATCCAAGTGCACGACGAGGTAAATTGAAAGGATGAGAGTACATCTTTATCACTGAAAATTCAAGGTAATTGTTTCATGCACACAATTATTAAAAATATTATATAAGACTGCCTTCTCCTCCCTGTCATAGTTGCTGTGGAAAGAGCGGCTGTTGAAATTCAATGGCAGGTATAAAGCCAATTGCAGCAGTTATGGACACGGTCGGGGGCAGTCATTCACCTGCGATGCTCTGTGGAGGAGTCACCTCCATCATGTCAGACTGCTCTGACTCTGAACGGATCCTTCTATGACTTCACACCTGCTGTACATAAGCTGTGGTCCCATCTCCAAGATTTCTCATGACATAATGCAAATATTCTAAAATCTGAAAATATCCGAAACCTGAATCACTACAGGCCCTATGTGTTTCAGATAAGGGATATGCTTAAGCTGCAGTAATAAATAAATACTGAGAACTTGAGTTGTAGAGTCCTTGAAGGTGTGTCCATAGTTTGAGGAATCAGTTCCGTGTTGAGGTGAGTGAAGTTGTCCATGACGGTTCAGGAGCCTAATGGTGAAGAATAATAACTGTTCCTGAGCCTAATCTAAGGCTCCTATGCCTCCTTCCCAATGGCAGCAGTAAGAAAAGAGTATGGCCTGGATGGTGTGGTTCCTTGATAATGGACGTTGCTTTCCTGTAAAGTGTTCCTTGTATAGATAATCAATGGTGGGGAGGGCTTTCCCCGCGATGGTCTGGGCAGTATCGAGTGCTCTGTGGAAGCTTTCTTGGGCATTAGTGTTCTCATACCAGCTCATGATGAAAATAGTTAGGATCTCTCCCACTGTGCAGCTGTAGAAGTTTGTCGAAGTTTTAGATGACATGCTGAAACTGCACAAACTTCTTAGAGTGTAGAGACACTGTCATGCCTTCTTTGTTATGGCGCTTATGTGCTGGTCTCTGCACAGATTGTCTGGAATAAAAATATCAAGGAATTTAAAGTTACTGACCTTCTCCACCTTTGATCCCCTAATAAAGACTGGCTCATGAAGCCTATGGCTTTAAAACAGTTTGAGACATGGAAGGCATAATGTATAAATGTATACACAAGATACACTGCAGATGCTGTGGTCAAAGCAACACGTACAACCACGCTGGAGGAACTCAGCAGGTCGGACAGCATCCATGGAAATCCCATGTATAAATGGATACTCGGTAGCCACTTGATTCGGTGCAGGAGTTGACGATGGTGCAGTCTTCTGCGGCTGTAGCCCATCCACTTCAAGTTGGATGTGTTGTGCATTTAGTGATGCTCCTTTGCATACCACCATGGTCATGTGCCGTTATTTGAGTTACTGTTGCCTTCCTGTCAGCTTGACCAGTCTGGTCATTCTTCGTTGACCTCTCTCATTAACAAGGTGTTTTTGCCCACAGAACAGCCACTCACTGCATGTTCTTTGTTGTTGTCTTTTGTACCATTCTGTGTAAACTCTAGAGAAAATCCCAGGAGACCAGCAGTTTCTGAGATACTCAAGTCATCCTGCCTAGCACCAACAATCATTCCACAGTCAAAGCCACTTAGATCACATTTCTTCCCCATTCTGACGTTCAGTCTGAACAACAAATGAACTTTTTGACCATGTCTGCATGCCTTTCATGTATTGAGTTGCTGCTGCATGATTGGCTAATTAGATATTGGCATTAACTGACAGATGTACAGGTGTATCTAATAAAGTGGCCACTGAGTGCATGTATTTGATTTTTATCACATTTGTTGCACAAGGAGAGCCTGCTGGCTCCCATCAATAATCTGGAGTTGAAACTGTTTGCTTGGTTCTCTCTGGGCCAGACACAATGACTCACCACAACCATGCCCTGTCCTTTCAGCTCACCCACAGTTTTAATTTACATATGATTGTCCTTTAGAAAGGAATATGAAATGCACTTTGGCAATGTCACATGACCAGAGTCTGCGAATGCTCAGAAATATGTTGCTGCATAGATAATTGTTTCTTTTATTTATTCAATTATGACCGTTGCAAATTCACAGATTATTTATGAGTTTACAGCTCATTATGGCTTTATATTTTAAAGCTGGAGAAATTACTTTTCTTGGTTGCTGCTCAATTTTTGTTAATTGCCCAAAGGTGATTTTTAATTCTCATTGCTACTTACTCCTGACCTCTGTGTTATGTATAATTTTTTACTTGAACCAGTTTTAGAAATGATTAGGTGCACTTGTGAGGGAGAGGCGCTGTCCAAATCTATAATGCATCAGTTGAACTATTGCATTGAAACTGGAAGCATCCGTATTCTGACAATAACAACACTAATAATTCCACTAATGAACAATAATTTACAGTATCATAATTTCCTAATCTCTGTAAGATGGTGGAGCTTGTTCAATAATGTTACACCTTGAGGCAATTTTGCTTCATTACAGGCGTTTTATCTGCAGATGTTCTTGTCATTGTTGTTTAATGTTTCTAAAGTACTGATGAATGTATTAGAATAAGACGTCCTCTGAAGAAAGTTGTCAATATGTTTGTAAAAAAGCTCAATAAAGAGACCACAATCATCCCACCATTTGGGCCATGCGTTCCTGTTGCTGCTGTCATCAGGAAGAAGGTACAGGAGTCTTAGGTCCCACCTCACCAGGTTCAGTCATTACCAATCAGATTCCGGAACCAGTGTGGATAACTTCACTCACATCAACACTGAAGTGATCGTTGAACACAGCCTATGGACTCATTTTCAAGGACTCGACAACTCATGTTCTCAATATTATTTATTATGATTATTAGTTGTTGTTTTGTTTTGTTATATTTGTAGCTTATCTTCTTTTGCACATTGGTTGCTTTTCAATCTTTTGGTGTAGTTTTTTGTTCTACTGTGAATGCCTGCAAGAAAATGAACCTCAGGCTAGTATATGGTAATATACTGTACTTGCACTTTGATAACGAATTTACTTTGAACTTTGAACACAAACAGCCTCATTTACCTCACTCACACCATTTTACCACTGTTTCTGTCTCCTGGGATATTAAATGCATTGCTGGTACTAATTGCAATTTTAAAATTAGGTTAGATTTTTTTTTGTCAGCCTGCCCTACTTTACATTGAACCAAGACATGTTACAGTTCCATCAGCATGTTTCTGTGTTGTGACTTTGAAGTATCACTTTCAAGGGTCATTTTCACATTTCTTGTGTAAACGTTAAACTGATAGAAAGAGGGACAGTGATGTGGAAGAGGCGGAGGTCAGATTAACGTTTATGGAAAGGGATGTGTAGGAGTTGGAGGTCAGGCCTCTGCCCCACGCTCTGAGCTCAATGCCCAGCAGCATGGACAGTTGAGGAAGGACATCTTGTGGATGTCTGTCCTAGGTTGGTGGGTCCCAGGATCTGTGAGCGGGAGGCAAAAGGGCCAGTCGATCAGCGTGCCCGGAATTTGAAACTGAAGTTCCAGATCATTAGCTAGTCCAGTGAAGATCTGAGCTCAAAGGTCAATCAGAAGTCCGGAATTCGAAGCCCACTGGCTGAACTCTGAACTCTGGAGACTAGAGGCCTGGACACATATCCTGGAATTGGAGGGCTGAGGCTAGGTGGGTGGGAGGGAGGAAAAGGGTTTGTGACGCTCTTATTGTTCAGTTGCTTGTTGCGTTCCGTTTTATTGTTTTCTGTGTTGTTTTGCTGAGCACTGCGGGCATGCTGTGTGGGTGCCAGAGTGTGTGGCAACACTCGTGGGCTGTCCCCCAGAACATACAGCATATTCCGCTGTACGGTCCTGATGTACCTGTTGATCTGAATCTAAATCCGAACGTTTGCCCCGACATGGAAGTTAAAGCCCTGTAGGGCATAAAGCAGGTGACACCGTTTAATGATCATGCAGGACAGGTGAGCCACAGGATATAGTGTGCTTCGGAAGATGTGGTGTGCAAACCCAGATCAATGATTGCTGGCATGGAATGTGCTAACCACTATCTACCATGCTGCCAATCACACCATAAATCACTGTAAAGTGATCTACAGTGGGAGACCTGCAGATCGCTGGAAGATTAAGTTGGTTTGGTCAAGTAGGCAGAAATATGGCAAATGGAAGTTAATCTAAATAAATGTAAGGTAATGTATCTGACTAAACACAGTAACCAGGAAGGTAAGGAATTGTATGCAAGAACAGAGGGATCTTCAGGTGTATTTGCACCGAATCTTAATGGTTGCTGGTCAGTTTAATAAGCTGATTTCATTCATCTCTACTCAGGGATTTGGGCTATATTGTTATACTGTGTGACTGTATGTTTACTGCTACCTTATATGTGCCTTGTGCTCTGTGTGACTGATGGTACTGTGTTTTTCACCTTGGCCCGGAGGAACACTGCTTTGTTTGTACCCATGGGTACTCATGTATGGTTAAATGACAAGTAAACTTGAACTTCAACTTGAAAAGGTTTGTGCCATGTTTCTTTCATTAGCCCACCCCAGGAGGGAGATACATCTACAACTCTCTACAAACCCCTGTCAGGTCACATCTTTAGAACAGCCAGTCCCAGAGCATTTGATGGCCCTGGGTCTGTACTCACTGGAGTTTGGAAGAATGAGGGTGGAATCTCATTGAAATCTACCAAATATTGAAAAGTCTGGATGTGGAAAGGATGTTTCCAATAGTGGGAAGCTTCTCGGACCGGCGGGCCTCAGAATACAAGGATATCCCTTTAAAACAGAGATAAGGGGGAATTTCTTTAGCCAGAGGATGGTGAATCTGTGGAATTCATTGCCACTGACAGCAGAGAAGGCCAAGACATTGGGTTTGTTTCAAGAAGAAGTTGATAGGTTCTTGATTAGTAAGGGTGTCAAAGGTTATGGGGAGAAAGCAGGAGAATAGGGTTGAGAGGTAAATTAAGTCAGCCATGATCAAATGGTATAGCAGACTTGATTGTCCAAATGGCCTAATTATACTCCTATCCCTTTTGGTCTTATGGTTACAAAAGGGTTATGTTCCTGAACACTGTCAACTGATTTCTCCATTAATCAGAAACACCTGTTTGTTGTAGTAACCCATATCATATTGTTCTATAAACCCTGGCAATCATTCTTTCATTTCATTCAATAATTGCCCTAACACTACCCATAAACTACTGGAATATGTACAGTATCCAGTCATTAATGAATACCATGAAACGTTTCCTTATTGTTATTACTAGCTTGAAGATGCTTTAAAAATGTATAGGAGACTTTGTATAAAGTCAGATTTCCATAAATCAGGTCATTCATTATCAAGCACCTCCCCCAATACTGTATAATGCTTGATCACTGTGTTACAAGGCAGTTGCAATTACACTAGAGAGGAGATTTGAGAGTAAGTACAGGAGTGGAAGTTTTTAACTACGAGGAGAGACTGGAAAAAAGATGGAGCAACAATCTAAAGGGGGGTATAACTGAATTCATGAAGGGAATGTGAGAGAACTATTCCCTTTGGGTTAGGGGGTCAGGAACCAGGCAGTGCGAATTTAATTGTCCGGAGGATTGGGGGGCACGAAGGGGGATTTTTTTTTCACTGAGAGAGTTACAGGATTTTGGAATTCATTGTCAGAAACCCAGGCCGCAGGTGTACGTGCTGAGGGACACACTGAAGCTTGGTGCTGCCAACGTGAAGTCTCGGTGGGGAAGGACCAGAATCCGAGCTCCTTCCACTGCCACATATGGAGGGGCTGAGGTGGGTGAGGGAAGGCCCTTTGGAAAATCACACAGTGCGTCTCCTCAGGGAGCCACATGAGTGGCAATGGGGTTATGTTTATTTGTGCCTTTTTCTCTTTAAAGTTTGCACTACTGCACAGACTGAACTCAACTGCAAATGTTTTATTGTTGTACTCTTCCTTTGTTCAAATGAGTGACAGTAGCTGGGACATACTGAGGTTGCTCAAAATGATTTCCTAAATTCCATAACCTTAAATGGAAATTTTGTAATTTCTGATTTTCGTAACTTTAAATGGAGAACTTAACAATGCTGATTCTGGGTGGGCCATTGTTCACAGTACAGCCAATGAAAAGGACTGCATGTCCAGAAGTGGGTGGGAACAATTCCTTCCTAATAAGGCTTAAGCCTGAAGGGACACAATTATCAGGAGATGCCTCTCAGTGCTGATTAAGCGAGCTCAAGTGTGCACAAGCCTGCCATGGATTGGCACTGTCAAGCAATAGATAATGGAAATTTACATACTCATGCACCTCAAAATTTATGTCAACCTATCAATCTTCAGGCCATGGCTATTCAGAGACTTATGTTAATAGTATTTTGTGACTGTTTTGTGTTAGATCGTAACTATATGTGCTGCGAGCAATTATATGTACTGTGATTTTGTACCTTGTCCCCAGTGGAATGATGTTTCATTTAACTGTATGGTTAAATGACAATAAACTTGAATTTGAACTTGACTTTTACTTTCAAGTTCTTGTACAACGAGAGGGCTTCTGGTGTGGCTGGGTGCTGTGTTCCCTGGTCTTTGTCAGCCAAGAATCAATTGTGTATCGTTCAAAATAACAGAAAGTCTTTTATTAACTGGTCACTTTGTATTGGTCTGTACACTGTGACACAAAGCGTGCAGCTGGCTACACTAGGAGTGCTCCACATGTTTCAGGATGCATTTCCTGGGATAGTTGGGAATAAATGAGGGCACCATTGTGGTTAGCATGACGCTGTTACAGCTCGGGCCGTCAGACTTCAATTCCGGTATCCTCTGTGAGGAGTTTGTATGTGCTCCCCGTGAGCGCGTGGTTTTTCTCTGGGTGCTCCAGTTTCCCCCACGGTCCAAAAACAGACTGGTTAGTAGGTTAATTGACCATTGTTAATTGCCCTGTGATAGGTGGGTTGGAGGGTGATGCAGCTCGTTGGGCTGGAAAGGCCTGTTCTGCACCATATCTGTAACTAGATAGATAAATCAATAAATATATACCAGATTGTCAGTGGAGCATAATTTCAACCTGAAACTTTGACAATTCTTTCAACCCCCCCCCCCCCACCAAGACAGATACACACACACACACACACACACACACACACTCCTGCATTCTGTTGGCAGACTAGGTGTTGCTCCAGATCCTAGTACCTGCAGGCATTTCGGTCTTCAATTGACTTTTTTGTTCAGATTATCATTTAATTCACAGCCTATCTCAATACAACATGCACTTGCTAAATGTACAGCACCCACTGAATGACAAGATGCTTCAGATTACATTTGATTCTCTAAATCGACAGTCAAATTTGCTCCCAAATACAAGATTATTGTTTCTGCTATTGCAAAACAACAAATTCCATTGCATTGGTCAGTGATAATAAATCTGATTCGGATTCTAACATTCTCTCTGCACTTCCCAGTTTCCCTTACATGTAAGATTACACTTACTGGTCACTTTGTTAGGTACACCTGTACTCCTGCTCTTTAATGCAAATATCTAATCAGCCAATCAAGTGGCAGCAACTCAATGCACAAATTGCATGCAGACATGGAGAAAGTGTTCAGTTATTGTTCAGACCAAATGTTGGAAAGGGGAAGAAATGCGTAAGTGACGTTGATCACGGAATAATTGTTGGTGCCAGATGGGATGGTTTGAGTATCTCAGAAACTGCTGATCTCCTGGGATTTTCGCACACAACAGTCTCTAAAATTTACAGAGAATAGTGTGGAAAACAAAAAAAAACATCCAGTGAGCGGCAGTTGTGTGGGAGAAAGTGCCTTGTTGATGAGAAAGGTCAGAGGAGAATGGTTCAAGCTGACAGGAAGGTGACGGTAGCTTAAATAACCACACGTTACAACGGTGGTGTGCAGAAGAGTATCTCTGAACATTGAACCTTAAAGTGGATGGGTTAAAGGAGCAGACGACCATGAGCATACACTCAGTGGCCACTTTAGTCGGTCATTGTAAATCGATCCGTGATTAGATTCGGGTTAGTTGGGATTGCAGCGTTACCGGGGCAGCGTGGCTCCAAGGGCCAGGAGGGCCCACTCCATGCTGTATTGCAAAATAAATTAATTAAATGAATAACATTAGTGAACCATCTGGGACATTAGAACAAGATAGAGATTTGATAGGCACTATTAAGACAGCTAATCTTTTATTGCAGAATTTAATAAATTCTGTTGTGGACTTGAACTCATATTTGTCCAGCTCTCTAAATTACTATTTACATAACCACCATAGACTCCAGCAGGGTAGACTAGATGGGGCGAGGAGGCTCGGTAAGCTGAGAGGGATTGATGATGGCAGGGTTTGAGCGTAGTGGGAGAAAAGTGGGGTGTTCAACCAACTGGTTAGCTACTCCGTGAAAATGAGTTCTTCTTGGCGGTCACGACAATGCTTTGGCAAGGTTACTTGGTTTGGAGAGGGATTCCTCGGTTGTTGACATGATGCAGAAAAATCATGGCCTTAATTGAATGTGAGAAAAAAACCTTTAACATTTTCAATGATTTGATTGCTTCCAGATACCACTGTTCCGAAATGTCAGGTTTTCTTTTCTGAAATAGTGGTTCATACCAAGGCAATCAGACATTTCAAAAGCAAAATGCTGCAGGTCTTGGAAATCTGAAGTTAAAATTAAGGACACGCTCAAGGTCTGTGGAGACAGTATACTTTAAGTCATTGACTCTTCATCAGAGCCTTTCTTTAGCTTGAACGGTTAATTCATTTTCTCCCACTTGAATTGCTGAGTACTTTGAACATTCCCTTGATAACTTGTTAGACCATAAGACAGCAGCAGAATTAGGCTATTCGGCTCATTGAATCTACTCTGCCATTTGCTCTCAGCTGATTTGTTTTCCCTCTCAAACCCATTCCCTACCTTCTTCCCGTAATCTTGCAAATCAAGAACCTATGAACCCCCACTTTAAATACACCCAGTGACTTAGTTTCTATAGCTGTCTGTGCTCATGAATTCCACAGATTCACCACTGTCTGGCTGAAGAAAATCCTCCTTAATTCTGTTCTTAAGCTGTACACTCTGGTCTCCCCCACTATAGGAAACAAACACAAAGTAATATGAAGATGCTGGAAATCCAGAGCAACACACAAAAAATGCTGTGGGAACTCAGCAGGCCTGCAGCATCTATGGAAAAGAATAAAAAGAATCTTTCATCAGGAATGGGGAAAAAAGGGTGAAGAAGCCAGAATAAGATGGAAACGTCCTCCCCTCTCACCTCTATCTAGGCCTTTCAATGTTAAGTAGGTTTCAATGAGAGTGCCCCTCATTTTTTCTGAACTCCAGTAAGTACAGGCCCAGAGTCATCACAAGCTCCTCATACATTAAACCTTTCATCCCTGGGACCACTCTCGTAAACCATCTTAGAATCCTCTCCAATGCCAGAACAACCTTTCTTAGATATGGGGCCAAAACTGCACGCAATACCCTAACTGTGATCTAAATTATAAAACATAAAAGCCTGTTGTCTTGCTTTGCCAAGTACGTTGGACCTTGAGATTGACTTTGGAAGAAATTGTCAAATTTGTTCACACAGCTGAGAAAATAAATTTTTGCTGTTGGCTGTGACTCTCTACAGAGCAACCGTTCCCCGGAGGCTGAAGTTCACGGGGTCAAGGCAAGTTTTGCAAACTTGAGCAGAAGTATCTAGGCTGACAACCGTATACGGCAGTGACATGGGAATCCACTGTCATGGTGGCATCTTTCCAAAGGGACATTAAACTAAAGCCTCTTCGGTTTATAAACAATCTCATGGCACGATTTCACAGAACATCAGGGAATGCTGCCCCCATGTCCTGACCCATATTTTACCCTTAAGTATTATCACTAAAACAGATTACTTGGTTGTTATAACTACTCCTTGTGGGAGCTTGCTGGTTGCAACATCAGATTCAGATTTACTTATCACATTTACATTAAAACATACAGTGAAATGTGTCACTTGCGATAACACCCAGAGCATCTAAAGGTGTTCTGGGGCAGCCCACAAGTGTCACAGGGGTACTGCTTATTCAGCCCTTGTCTTGACAAAGCTATCACAATTTACCCCTCTCCCCCATTCTTGCCCCGTCACTTTGCAAATTCTTTCCAATTTCCATCAAAAATTTACAGTCAAACCTCATTCCTCCTTTCTCTGGCTGAGAGCATTGCATATTTTATTAAAAATAAATGCTTCCTCACATCCAGTCATGATCAGCAAAAACCATCTGCTGTTAGTTGCAGGATAATCATTTTAAGGTTTCCACGGAAGGATGGTACACTCAACAACACTGCCGTCCCTCGCTGATCCACCAAAGCATCAGCTCAATCTACATCTACAAGAAGCACAGCCACAGAAAATCAGCATCCATCATCAAGGTCACCCACCATTTGGGCCATGCTGTCTTCTCACTGCTGTCATCGGAAAGGAAGCACAGAAGTCTTGGGTCTTACACCAGCAAGTTCAGGAACAGTTATTACCCATCAGCCATCGGGTTCCTGAACCAGTGCAGATAAATTCACTCATGTCAATAATGAATAGATCACTGAACACAACCTGTGGACTCACTTTAAAGGATTCTGCAACTCATGTTCTCAGTACTATTTATTTCCTGTTGCTATTATTTTCTTTATTTGCACAGTTTGTCTTTTCCACATTGCTTGCTTGTCAATCTTTCTGTGCAGTTTTTTTATCAATTCCATTGTATTTCTTTGCTCTACTATGAATGCCTATAAGAAAAATAAATCTTAGGATAGTCTGTGGTAGCAAATGTATACTTTGGTAATAAATTTACTTTGAACTTTGAACAGGCCTCACCACACTAGGCCTGCTTGTGTTGGCTGTGGTTGACAGCTCTGAATGTCCTCATTCAGCGACCCCCAGATTAACACATATTGCTAACACTGCAAATGGCGCATGGGCTGGGGAATAGATACCAGCATTTCCATCACTCCATTTCTTGGCCAATCTCCACATAGAAATTCAAAGTCAGACATCACCATTACGGGCTTTCCCTGAGTTACCAGTGCTCATCTCATTCTTCACCTGCTGGAGCTCAGCATAAAAACAGCAACAGCATTCATTTAATAAATTAAGCATTTTTTATTTTTTAATGGTTTTAGTTTTTGTTAATTTTTTAAAAATTTTTGCAACTGCTTTAGTATCTTTTTTTAATGGTTTAAAATTATCTTAATAGTTATTCAGTACCTCTGAATATCAGAGCCTTGACACATGAAGGAGTTCCAGTCAAAGGCCTTCAGGGAATTCAGGGGGAGGGTGGGCCTCAGTGCTCACCATTCAGGCTATATTACACGTTACTGGATGCCTCCTGGTTGTGGAATAGGATCAGCTCATTTGCTGTTCTCCATCTGACCCAGATAAATGCTGGCATGCAGGCACTGTACACAGGGTGATTGATAAGTTTGTGGCCTGAGGTAGAAGGAGTCAATTTTAGAAAACCTAGCACATTTATTTTTCAACATTGTCCCTTCCTACATTTACACACTTAGTCCAGCAGTTGTGGTGTATACGGATCTTAGACCTCCAGAAAGTGTCCACAGATGGGTGATTGATAAGTTTGTGGCCTAAGGTAGAAGGAGATGAGTTATACAGCTCTCATTATGTGCACATGCAGTTCAACTCTTTGAATGATTATACAGAAAGTTTGAAAATAATTCATCAGTTAATAACCCACCATGGGTGATTGATAAGGTTATGGCCCAAAGTAGAAGGAGATGTTATTTCAAACTTTCTGCATAATCACACAAAGAGTTGAACTGCACATACGTGTAACGAGAGCTGTATAACTCATCTCCTCCTACCTTAGGCCACAAACTTATCAATCACCCATGCTGTGGACACTTTCTGGAGGTCCAAGATCCGTATGCTCCACGACAGACCGCTGGACTAAGTGTGTAAATGTAGGAGCGGACTATGTTGAAAAATAAATGTGCTAGGTTTTCTAAAATTGACTCCTTCTACCTTAGGCCACAAACTTATTATTCGCCCCTCGTATGTGTAAGTCGGGGTGTACAGCTGAATCCAGTTTGATTCAACTCAGAGCAGCTCAGATATAAAACTAACATAAATAAGCACACTGCAGAATTACCACTGTTAACCTGTGCATAAATGTGTATTGATTTTTTTCTCATTATTTATGAAAGTTTAATAATTGAAAGACTAAAATGCATATCAAAGTCAAACAAAAATGAAAAGCCTTTGCTACACAGCAATTAAAATGCAATAATGGTGTTCTTTCCTCTCAGGAACCATTTCACAAACTAAAATTTTGACCTTAAGAGAAACTAAATGAGTCTTGCTTAAAACATGAGTCTTTAATCATGTCTTGTAAATGGAAATCTATGAGACAACGTCTTGCTGTCCAATAATTTTTAATCCACTATCTGTAGTGATGGAACCCATGGATTCTCAACTGCTCAGAAGTTTCCTTCCTTTTCATTCTAAGAAAACATTTAAAATGAGACAGGCCACATGAGTCAATGTTCAATGGTCCAGCCTGCAGCAGACAATTTTTTGTGGAATTATTATTTATTGCTCTTATTCAAATTTATTTACCATATATACATTGAAACATACAGTGAAATGCATCATTGGCTTAACAACCAAGACACCCAAGATGTGCTGGGGGCAGCCTGCAAATGTCGCTACACATTCCAGTGCCAACTGGAATGCCCGCAATGCTCAGCAGGACAGTGCAGAACACAGCAGGCAACAAAATATTAATGGCAAAACAAGCCCATTCCTCCATCTCACCCACCTACCTATGCACAGACCGTCTTCCAGTCCCAGGACCGTCCATTCTTGGCCTCCAGTCTCCAGTGGACTCAGACTCACAGACATCAGGCTTCAATTTCCCCAGTGTGCTTGCACAGATTTGCAGAGAAAGATGGAAATATGCACCCATTCCCATCTTTGCAGTACTCTTTGAGAATACATTGATCTCATTTGTGTTCCAATGCTCTGTCCATCTGCATTCTAGTCATGGCCTTTGTCAGGAAAACAGATCCAAGTTTCCAGTGTGCCTTGTGTGAAATTATACTTCTTGATTTCATTCTGAAATAACCAGGATGTAATTTCAAGTTTCTGCTCTTTCTTTTATGGTTTCCCACCATAAAAGTGAATGTGCATTCAACCAATCAGATAATCTTATCATTTTAACTATATTGAACCAATTATTTGCTTTATGAATCCATGAATACTATCTCAATATTTTGCTCTCATTTTGCACTATTTACTTATTTTTATATACTATTATTATTTATAGTAGTTTTATGTCTTACATTGTACTGCTGCCACAAAACAACAAATTTCACAATATTTCTTAGTGATAATAAGCTTGATTTTAATTCTGATTTCTTAAGTATTCAAAACTGGAGAGAACATTAAGCAAAGTCATGCAATCTGCCCAATGTAACCCTTTACATCCATCTAAAGTTGCACTGCATTCTTTCCAATATCAATATAACTTTCATGAGGTTCACTGTAGTTCAAATGGACACAAACACCTTCAGTCCATATATATGAATCATTGTTTCCTTGTCATTATAATCAGAACAGGAATAATTAAAAGTAAAATCCGATCAACTGCAAAATGAGATGTCAATTCATTCTCTTGTCACTCAGGGCCAGTTTATATTCCATCGGTAACATTCCCAAATGTCATATTCCATCAGTCCATTGCCAATGGTAAAGAATTGACAGTTAACTTATTTTCCCTTGTATGTAGAATCATTGAGCTGTACTAAACTGAAACAGGCTCTTTGGCCTAACCCATCCATGCAAACCATTAAGTCTAATAGAGCAAGTCCCATGTCCACAGGTTATTGTATATCCCGACCATTCCTGTCCAGGTAGCTATTGATCTTAAGGGAAATATGTTAACTGGCACTTCTTTACCATTGAATGGCGCAACCTGCCTCAACCACTCTACCTCTACCATAGACTCACTACTTTTACGCCAAAAGTCTTCCCACAGGTCTATTAAAATTGTTCCCTTCTCACTGTGCCCTCTAGTTTTGGACTGCCCCAGCTTCAGGAAATGTCTTTGGTTGTATCAACATTTTATATACTGTATAGATATTATATTCACCTGGATGCTGCCTGGATTTGAGGGCATGTTTTGTGAGGCTAGGTTGAGCAAGCTAGGGCTTTTCTCTTCTTGGAAGGATGTGGGACCTTTAGAGAGGGTGCAGAGGAGATTTACCAGGATGCTACCTGGATTAGAGAGAATGTCTTATGAGGATAGGTTGAGCGAGCTTGGCATTTTCTCTTGTAGGAACAATGTAGAACTTTTAGAAAAGGTCCAGAGATTTACTGGAATGCTGCCTGGATTAGAGAGCATATCTTATGAGGATAGACTGAGCAAACTAGGGTGTTTCTCTTTGAAGTAAAGCAGGATGAAAGATGACTTAATAGAGATGTACAAGATAATAAGAGACATAGATAAAGTGGACAGCCGGAGACTGTCTCCCAGGGTGGAAATGGCATAATTTTACGATGATTGGTGGGAAGAATGAGGGGAAACCAGAAGTAGTTTTTTTACACACAGGGAGTGGTAGGTGTATCGAGTGTGCTGTCGGGTTGTTGTAGAGCCAAATGCATTAGGGGCATTTCAGAGACTCTTAGATAGGCACATGGATAAAATAAAAAACGGTGGGCTATGTGGGAGGGAAGAGTTAGATTGATCTTGGAGGAGGTTAAAAGGTCGTCACAACATCGTGGGCCAATGAGACTGTACTGTGCTGTACTGTTGTATATTCTACGCTTATATACAGAAGAGGTTCTGCTCTCAGAGTGTGGTGAATCTTTTGGAAAGCTCTACCCTCAGAAGGAGTGGAGGGAAAGTCATCGTGCCTTGGGTCCCACACCACCAGGTTCAGGAACAGTTATCATTCTTCAACCATCAGGCTCCTGAACCGGCGTGAATAACTACACTCACTTCAACCCCGCACTGACTTCACAACCTATAAGTTCACTTTCAAGGTCTCTAGAACTCATGTTTTCAGTATAATTCCCTCACTATTTTTTTACAATTTGCCTTCATTTGCACGTTGGTAGTCTGACCATCTTTGTTTAGATACACTTTTTCACAGATTCTTCTGTATGTCTTTATTGTCCTGTAAATTCCTGCAGTAGTTCTAAAGGCTGATGTTATAACTGTGGAGAGACAGGGGATCTCTTTGCATGACTGAATGCTGAAGATTACCATCATGTAATTCATTATAATACAACAACAATGATTAGTCTATTACTCTCACCATCTCCCAGAATATTTGTTGGCTGTATTTGTGTTTGATTCCATTTAAGCCTCCCCCTTTCTTTCCTGTATATTTGATGAATTCATCCTTGCCCACTGTCTGAAAGGAACGGAAGACAAAGCACTGTGCTCGTCCCTGACAATCCCCACACCAGCAGACAAAGACCACATTCATCACTGCCACTCCTGGTAATCTGGAGGATGTTTCAGCTCTCAACAACCATTTAAAATAAGCCATTTGTTGCCAGAACACTGGGTTTTCGTGTGTCCGGTTTGCCCTTCATCTTAGTGTCAGATGAATTCCCTTCCTCAACTGTTATAAAGTTAATAAACATAACATATCCCAGAAGTTTCACTTCCGAGAGCTGTCTTGATCATTGCTAATTTCCAAGTCTACATACAAGTTGTATTCCTCTGTGTATATATGCATAGTAGCCTCAGCTTTGAATCAGAAGGCAAGGAAGCCCAAAATTCCAGGCTGGCACTCCAGTGCAGTATGGTGCCATGCAGGCCAGCACTGTAGAGTTTAGGGTAGTGAAAAACCTGGTTATTTATTTATGCGGAAAGTAAACTCCTAGCAAGCGAATGGGTCAAAAGCCATATGTTTAAGGACCATAACATCAGTGCAATTCGATGAATCTCAGTTCCACTTCCTCTGACAGATACAGCAGTGAACACCTGGTTAGGCTCCATCTGCAGTTGGTGCTGACTGCCGCAGGAGTATTCATTCTGTGAGCGCACCTCCACAAAAATTTGCAGTAAAAAAAATGATGGATCACCTCCAGTCTGTGCAAGCATCCTTGGAATAAATGCAAGACCACTTGGGCTCTTTGATGAGTTTAACATCCTCAAACCCCTGCAGATGGGGCCCAGAACATGTATCACAATGGTCAATAAATTAAAGGACAAAGAAGTGCAGACAGAATCAACACATGTCTACTCACTGTAAAGACTGTGAATGTAGTGAAATGGAAGGTGTTCCTGTTTGAGACCTGACCAGCCAAGTCCTTCTTCTTAGACAGTATGAAGTTTCTCCTCAGTCTGGAGGAGAGGATGTGACTGAGCACGGATTCCTTTAAACTAGGGTGTGTGCAACAGCTACCTCACAGTCTTTACAGTAATGTCATGATGTCGTGTCAAAGAGTTGCAAAATATTTGGAAACCAGACTTAAAAGACTTAACTCACACTTATAGGATACAGCAGCACAGTACAGGTCCATTGGCTCATGATGTTGTGCTGTCCTTTTAACTTACTTAAAGATCAATAGAACCCTTTCCTCCCGCATAGCCCTCCATCCCTCCATGTTTCTATCATCCATATGCCTATTGAAGAGCCTCTTAAATGTCCCCAATGTATCTGCCTCTACCATATGTAAGTACAAACACATGCACACATTTCAGCTTCTTTGAACTTTCAACTTAACTGCACTTGCACAGGCCTGAGCCATGAGATGTGATCATCAATGGCAGGGTGTGTGGTTGAAGTCCTTACCCATGGGAATGCTTTGGAATTACTCAGCCGTTGAGAACGGAATATCTTATCGACCACAAGCAGCTGCAGGCTCGCTCCCTTCCAAGGAGTGATCCAGAGCACGGGGGCTGAGTGAAAGGGTGTGGGACAGGGAAGAGTTGGGGAATGGAAGAGGCACGAGTACTTTAGGAATCCACCAGCGCACTTTGCACGCTTCGATTTTTGGACAGACGGTTGGTGATGAAGGATGGAAAGCACTTTGGAAAGGGCAGTGCAAAGGGATGTGATCAAGTCAATGAGCCATTTCATCCACTCTGGTTTCACTGACAGATCTGCACATGTGAGATTTTATTCAAACCCCTCACAGGGCTAAAGTATTTACTGTTGAAAATTTGAAGTATAAAGTTAAAAGTAAATTTATTATCAGAGTACGTTTATGTCACCATAAACGAGATTCATTTTCTTGTGGGCATTCACTATCGAACAAAGAATCAATGAAAATCTATTTTCAAACAAGGACTGACAAACAACCAATGTCCAAAAGATCACAAACTGTGCAAATACAAAAATATGGATAACTATAATAAATAGTATGTAACTAGTACTGAGAACATGAGTTGTGGAGTCCTTAAAGTGAATCCATAGGTTGTGGAATTAGCTCAGTGTTGAGATGAGTGAAGTTATCCACGCTGGTTCAGGAGGCTGATGGTTGATGATTCCTGAACCTGGTAGTGTGGGACTTAGGGCTCCTGTACCTCCTTCCTAATGATAGTTGCGCATGGCCTAGGTGGTGGGGTTTCCTGAATGGTGGATGCTTCTTTCTTGTGGGTGCTCTCCTTGTAAATGGGTTCTATAGTGGGAAACAGGTGCAATTACAGTGCTGTGACCACTGTACCATGACTTGGAATGTATCAGTTCTGCAAAGCCTAGCTTTGCTTTGTCTAACCTCTCACCAGTGGGTCTTTTCACCTCTCCCAAGTCAGCTTGTACAACAAAGAACAGTATTTATGCCAGCATGGCTTCGTATCCTGGACTGCCACCTTGCTAGACTTAAAGTCGGAATCAAAATCAGAATCAGATTTATTAGCACAGACATACACTCAGTGGCCACTGTATTAGGTGCCACACACACAGGTTGCTGGCGGAACTCAGCGGGTCAGGCAGCATCCATGGAAGTGAATGAAAGTTCTTCTGATTTCCAACGTCTGCAGAATCTCTTATGTTTACAGTTTATTAGGTACTTCCTGTACCTAATGAAGTAGTCACCGACTGTATGTTCATGGTCTTCTGCTGCTGTAGCCCGTCCACTTCAAGGTTCGACATGTTGTGTATTCGGAGATGCTCCCCGCACACTGCTGTTGTACGTGTGTTTATTTGAGTTACTGTCGACTTGAACCAGTCTGACCATTCTCCTCTGACCTCTCTGATTAACGAGGGATTTCCACCCTCAGAACTGCCACTCGCTGTATGTTTTTTTTTTCATTTTTGCACCATTCTCAGTTATCTCTAGAGACTGTCGGGCATGAAAAGTCAGGAGGTCAGCAGTTTCAGAGATACTCAAACCACCTCATCCGGACCAGCAATCATTCTATGGTCAAAGGGATCGTTATGAAATCTAACAGATCCAGGACAGTCATTTACTGTGCTTGCTATTTCCTGATGCTTAAACCAACAGCATTCACATATAATATTTCTTGCTTCAAAGGCACTTCATCACTTTATGGGCTGTAAAGTAGATTGGGACTCCCCTCGGTGATAGAAAGCACTATATAAATGGAAGTCCTTTCTACTTTTCCAAGGGTTAAAGGGCTTGCCAAAGCTGTACATTAAAGGCCACAAATTCTGGTTCAGTTCTGACACTTAAACACATTTGGCAGAATATTCAACTGGTTTGCAATGCATGAGAGGAGAACTTCACCCAACATGATCTAAATTGACAGTATATTACATTTACCTGACAAAAGTTATTCTGAGAGGCTTTCGGGATTTTTGAACACCGGGCAAGCTATCATTATTGATTTTATTCACTAACTGAAGATTTTTGCTTCTTTCAGTCTTGCTGGTCCCACCAGTTTTGATAGCTGGTGAAAATGGAGAATTTTCATTGAGGAGATGATGCTCTGGAGTCTATTACACTTGGTGGGATGGTAGCATAGACAGGAACTGATAACTCACAGCTCCAGTGAGCCGGGTTTAATCCTGATCTCCAGTGCCGTCAGTGAGGAATTCGCATGTGGTCCCTGTGACCACGTGGGTTTGTTCTCAGTGCTCCTGTTTATTCCCACAGCACAAAGATGTGGAACACTATCTCAACCACATCTCTTCTATTTCATGCGTGCCTGCTCTTACCCCACCCTCCTGCCACCCTCTCAGGGATAGGATTCCCCTTGTCCTCACGTAACACCCCACCAACCTCCACGTCCAGCACTTAATTCTCTGAAACTTCTGGCACCTCCAACGGGATCCCACCACCAAACACATTCCCCACCCCCACCCCCACTTTCTGCTTTCACACTTCACCCGTGAGTCTGTTAGGGTCGCCTACTGTGTTCAGTGCTCCTGGTGTGGCCTCCTGTACAACAGTGAGACCCGACATAGACTAGGAGATTTGCTTTGCCAAGCATCTATGCTCCATCAGCCAGAACAAGCGGTGTCTCCCAGTGGCCACCCATTTTAATTCCACTTCTCATTCCCGTTCTGATATGTCCATCCATGGCCTCCTCCACTGTCGAGATATGGCCACGCTGAAGTTGGAGGAACAGCACCTTATGTTCTGTTTGGGTAGCCTCCAATCTGGTGGCATGAGCATCGATTTCTCAGACTTCCGGTAATAACCCCCAACACCCCCCCGCCCACCTTCTCCATTTCCTCCTTTTCTCTCTCTCACCCCATGTCCTTACGTCAGCTCCCTCTGGTGCGTCTTCCCCCTTTATTTTCCTTCCATGTCCTTCTGTCTCTTTCACCAAACAACTTCCCAGCTCTCAGTCCTGTCGAAGGGTCTCGGTCCAAAACATCGACTGTACTCTTTTCCGTAGATGCCACCTGGCCTGCTGAGTTCCTCCAGCATTTTGTGTGTGTTGCTTGAGCACTACACAAAGTGTTTGAGGATCTCAGCAGGCCAGGCAGCATCTATGGAAAAGAGTAAAGCATTCAACGTTTTGGAAGGAGACCCTTCATCCGGACTGGAAAGGAAAGGGAGAAGTCAGAGGAAGAAGGTGGGAGAGGGGAGGAAGAAATACAAAGTGGTAGGTGATAGTGTGGCTGAAGTAAAGAGCTGGGAAGTTGATTAATGAAAGATAAAGGGCTGGAGAAGGGGGAACCTGATAGGAGAGCACAGAAGACCATGGAAGAAAGGGAAGGGGGAAGAGCACCAGAGAGGGAGGTGAGGGCAGGTAAGGAGATAAGGTGAGAGAGGGAAACAGGAATGGTGAAGGAGAAGGGGAGGGGATGGGACATCACCAGAAGTTCAAGAAGTCGATGTTCATGCCATCAGGTTGGAGGCTACCCAGACAGAATATAAGGTGTTGCTCCTCCAACCTGAGTGTGGATTCATCACTGCAGTAGACGAGGCCATGGATGGACATGTCAGAATGCAAATGGGAAGCAGAATTGAGATGGGTGGGTGGCAGACAGAGGGAAGGTGCTCAGTGAAGGGGTCTGCCAGTCTACATTGCGTCTCACCGATAGATAGGAGGCTACACCAGGAGCACCAGATACAGTAGATGACCCCAACAGACTCACAGGTGAAGTGTTGCCTCCCTTGGAAGGGCTGTGTGGGGCCTTGAATGGTAGTCAGGGAGATGGTCCAGGAGCACATGAGGCACTTGTTCTGCTTGCAAGGATAGGCACCAGGAGGGAAATCAGTGGGGGAAGGACAAGTGGACAGAGGAGTCGCATAGGGAGTAAAATCTGCGGAAAGCAGAAAGTGGGGTGGGGGGAAAGGTGTGCCTGGTGGTGAGATCCGATTAGAGATGGAGGAAGTTATGGAGAATTATGTGCTGTATGTGGAGGCTAGTGAGGTGGTAGATGAGGACAAGAGGAACCCTGTCCCTGATGAGGTGGTGGGAGGCTGAGGTGAGGGCAGATGTGCACAGAATGGAAGAGATGCGGCTGAGGGTAGTATTGAGGGTGGAGGAAGGGAATCTCCTTTCTTTGAAGAAGGAGGTCAACTCAGTTTTTTGGGACTGAAAAGCCCCATCCTGAGTGTAGATGCAATGGAGATGGGGGAATTGAGAGTAGGGGGTGGCATTTTTACAAGTGACGGTGGGAGAAGAGGTATAGTCCAGATAGCTGTGAGAATTACTGGGTTTATAAAAGATATCAGTAGATAGACTGTCTCCAGCGATGGAGTCAGAGAGATCAAGAAAGGGGAGAGAGTTTTCAGAAATGGACCAAGTGAATTTGGGGGCAGGGTAGAAGTTGGAGGCAACGTTAATGAAATTGTCGAGCTCAGCATGGGTGCAAAAAGCAGCACCAATGCAGTTGTCGATGTAACGTAGGAAGAGGTGGGGAGCGATGCTCCAGTAGGCTTAGACATAGACTGCTCCATGGAGCCATCGAAAAGGCAGAAAGAGCTGGGACTCTTGCGAGTGCCCACGGCTACACCTTTGGTTTGAAGGAAGTGGGAGGAGCCAAAGGAGAAATTATTGAGGGTGAGGACCAGTTCTGCCAGACGGAGAAGAGTGGTGGTGGATGGGAACTGGTTGGGTACATTGTCCAGAAAGAGGCAGAGAGCTTTTAAGGCCCTTTGGATGGGGATGGAGGTGTGTTAGGGACTGGGCATCCCTGGTGAAAATAAGACAACTGGGGCCAGTAACAAAGGTATTGAAAAGTTTAAGGAAGTGTGAAATGTTGCGGATGCAGGTAGGAAGGGATTGAACCAGTGGGGATAAAACAAAGTAGAGGAATGTATACTTTTCCTTGTGCCTGTAGTGACGTGTGACAATAAGCTCGACTTGTAGGTTGGTGTTAGAATCTGGGGCAGCGTTAACGGGAATTTGGGAAGGTTAAAATCTACAAGGAGCGCTGCACATGAAAGTGGCATCCATCATCAAGGAACCATCCATCATCATCAGGCCATGCTCTCTTCTCACCGCTGTGAGAAAAGCAACGTTCACTGTTCCGTGTTGAGCGCCAAACTGATCCCACAATCTCTGGACTTACTTTCAAGGACTCTACGACTCATTTTCAAGTATCATTTATATATCTGTTTGTTATTTTTTGTATTTGCACATCTTTTTGTCAACCTTTGTGTGTACTTTTCATTGATTATGTTATATCTCCTTGTCCAACCAAGGGGCAGTTGAACCAATGTTAATAACTTCACCCACCTCAGCCCTGAACTGATTCCACAAACCTGTGCACTCACTTTCACGGTCGCAGAATATTTTGTTCATTTATTATCTAAGTGTCCATCTATATATCTATTTATTTTATGTGTACTTTTTGTCTTCTTTTCCACATTGGTCTTTGTGTGAAGTTTTTCATTGAATCTATTGTATTTTTTTCATTCTACTGTGAATGCCTGCAAGAAAATGAATCTTCAGATAGTAGATGATATGTGTACTTTGATAATAAATTTACTTTGAACTTTGAAAGACAGAGGGCCTATTTCCATGCTTTACAACCCCACAGGAGCATCACAACCATGGCTATACCTGCCTTCTCTAGGCATCAGGTTTAGATCTGAGTTGTGAGTTCAAGTCCGGCTCAAGTTAGGTGCATGGTTACTAATCGACAGCATTGAAAAACCAGGATCATTGTTTTGATGTCATGAGTTCAAGTCCCACACCTG
Source organism: Hypanus sabinus (assembly GCF_030144855.1). Taxonomy (NCBI): domain Eukaryota; kingdom Metazoa; phylum Chordata; class Chondrichthyes; order Myliobatiformes; family Dasyatidae; genus Hypanus; species Hypanus sabinus. The sequence goes on from NC_082718.1 coordinate 26,605,633, forward strand.
GTCTCTGAGGAATTTAAACATGAGACTTCCCAGCTGTTTGAAAAGAGCAGATTGTGTACAAAACCCACTGGTTTAATAATATTCTGAATTTACGATCCACAGCTGTTAATGGCCTATATGTGACTCCACATCCATCAGGGTGCTTGGCTGTTCACTGACAAATCGAGTGCATTGCTACGTGCACAAGTGTGGTGAGGTACAAGTCCAATGGAAAATTTGCTTGTAGAGGCATCACAGGCAAATACTGTAGAGATAGACAACATTAGGGGCAATTTCTAGTGATCAATTAACCTAACAATCTGAACATTGTTGGGCTGTTGGAGGGCAGTAGGTACAGACAACACATGGAATATAAATTATAATTAAATTATGCATCAAATTATACAAAAAACTATGCAAATATAAAACAGTGCAAAAAAAAACAGAATGATACTATCAAAGACAAGTCCTTGTTAGTGCAAGAGTTGGTCTGTAGTGTTGTGAGGTAGGGTTAAGGTTGTGCAGGCTGGTTCAAGAACCTGTTGGTTATAGGAAAGTAAATACAAGTAGAGAGTAGATAGGAAAGTAGAAAGTAGTAGTAAGTTGCTGGTGGTGGACCTGAGGTGGGCTAAGGCACCGGTGACCGTTGTTTCCATCCAAAGGGTCAGTGTGGACATGGTGGAGGATTACAAGCACCTGGGGATACGAATTGACAATAAACTGGACTGGTCAAAGAACACTGAGGCTGTCTACAAGAAGGTTCAGAGCCGTCTCTAATTCCTGAGGAGGCTGAGGTCCTTTAACATCTGCCGGACGATGCTGAGGATGTTCTACGAGACTGTGGTGGCCAGTGGTTGTGTGCTGGGGCAGCAGGCTGAGGGTAGCAGACACCAACAGAATCAACAAACTCATTCGTAAGGGCAGTGATGTTGTGGGGGTGGAACTGGACTCTCTGACGGTGGTGTCTGAAAAGAGGATGCTGTCTAAGTTGCATGCCATCTTGGACAATTACTCCCATCCACTCCATAATGGACTGGTTAGGCACAGGAGTACATTCAGCCAGAGACTCATTCCACCGAGATGCAACACTGAGCGTCATAGGAAGTCATTCCTACCTGTGGCCATCAAACTTTACAACTCCTCCCTCGGAATGTCAGACACCCTGAGCCAATAGGCTGGTCCTGGACTTATTTCCACTTGGCATAATTAACATCATTATTTAATTATTTATGGTTTTATATTGCTATATTTCTACTCTGTTCTTGGTTGGTGCAGCTGTAACGAAACCCAATTTCCCTCGGGATCAATAAAGTATGTCTGTCTGTCTGTTCTTGAGCTTGGTGGGGTGGGACTTAAGGCTTCTGCAGTTCCCTCACAAAGGTTGTACAAGGGGGCATGGCTCGTTTGCCTTAGCTCCAGGATAAATAGCACATTAAATACTGACCTTACAACGTTAACATCTTGTGAAAGAATGCATTTTTTTAAAAATACCTTACCTTGAACATGCAAATGCCAGTGTATGAATGGGTGAGTGTTATACAATGAGTGCTGGAAATCTGATATAAAACCAAAAATTGCTGAGAATGCTCATTTGCTCAGCCAGCATCCATGGGGAGAGAAACTGGGTTAATATTTAAGGTTTACCACCTTGCATTGCAGCCCTTGTAAGGATGACAGGTGCTATGTCTGATAAACCTGGTGTGATATTGTGTCCATTAGGGTTTCTATTTTTGAAATGAGCTTTTTGCCCCTCACTAATTTTACAAACGTTTGTATTTTTAATAACTGAATTCAAGAAAATCCAGCAGATTTGAACTGCATTTCTAGATCGTCAGTCTACAATTACACAAGTAAGATAAAAAAAAGCTAGGCATCCATTAGTCTCGTGAGACCATGGATTTGCGCCTTGGAAGGTGTCCAGGGTGCAGGCCTGGGCAGGGTTGTACAGGAGACTGGCAGTTGCCCAAGCTGCAGGCCTTCCCCTCTCCACGCCACCGATGTTGTCCAAGGGAAGGGCACTAGGACCCAAGCAGCTTGGCACCGGTGACATCGCAGAGCAATGTGTTGTTAAGCGTCTTGCTCAAGGACACAACACGCTGCCTCAGCTGAGGCTCGAACCAGTGACCTTCAGATCACTAGACCGATGCCTTATCCACTAGTTGTTACAGTGCTAACGCCCCAACAGTTACACAAGTGTTCTTTGTGAATAAGAGAACTTGTGCTCCGGAGTGTAGCAAATCTAGTACAACCTTGATCACTTAGCACATCTGGGAATGTCCATTGAGAGAATTCAGTCATAATGTTTAATATACTCAAGAATGATCGCAGTAAAGTTGAAGCCATTAGTCACAAGTCGTGATGTAGTGAGGGGTTGTCCAGGGTACAAATTTTGAGAACTTAGTGATGAGCATTGAGATCAAGCCTCGTCACCAACTCAGTATGTTTAATTATTTGGGATTACTGTGGTGATATTCGAATGAGATTAGAACAGCATTGCGTGCTTGTGATTGAATAAAAGACCGCATGTAATGATTGTTGACAGTATACTGTGTTTGTTTGACTCCTCCAATTCAATATTGAAAAGATCATCTCCAGCACAGCAGTGTGTGATTTTTCATTATCCGTTTAGATTAGAGATGAGCAGTAGGTTACTGAAGCTACTGTCCCCATGAAGATTAACACAGCACTATCTGACTGGCAGTTGCTGGAGTGAGATTGCAGAAATGCTGTATTTAGGAAAGCAGCTCTGATATCGGGTAAGATGATTTGCAAAGGCACAAGATTCAGCCTATACTGAGTGAGCTGAAAACATCCAGGTGCTTGGGGAGTTGGTGGAAAACCCCCGGGCAATGAGCTATACCCCCTCCACATTCAGATCCAGCAATGCCAACTGCAAATGTTTGCTGAAAAGAGATAAAGATGAAGACTAGCTTTATTAGTCTGGCGAGCATCGAAACATTGAAACCTACAAGGAAATTTGCCATTTGCGTGAGTGATCCGCACAGTCCAAGGATGTGCTGGGGGCAGCCTGCAAGCGTCGACATGCTTCTGGCACCAACGTAGCATGCCCACAATTTACTAACCCTAACCATGCGTCTTTAGAATGTAGGAGGAAACCAGGGCACCCAAAGGGAACCCACATGGTGAAGGCATGAATGTACAAACTCCTTAGAAACTGCAGTGGGTTCTGAACTCTGACTGGTGATCACTAGCACTGTAACAACATTGTGCTAACCACTTTGCTACCATGGCCTACAGATAGAACTCATTTACTGTATATAGTGAAGATCAGAATGACTGAAGATCCCTCACAACCTATTAATCGTAATCATGTTTTAATGTCAGAAAAGTGATGATACCTGATTTATACACAGATTGTTCTACAATAAAATACTTTCTGAAGACAATGTTGGTTGAGGGATAAATTTAGAATGCAAATTGTAGAGATTGTTCCTTTTTCCAAATAGTGGCCATGAGGTATTTTATTTACCATCTGAAGAAGTAGACTGGGATTAATATTTCACCTCAAGATGGTATCCTCTCAGTACTACATTCATGTATTAGTTTGCATTTGCGTTGAAGTCCCAGGTGTTGGACTTGAACCAACAACCATTTGGACAAATGTAAAGGGAATGTGCAAAGTAAATGCACCTCCATTTCCCTAGAAGTTTGCAAAGATTTGGCATGACATCTAAAACTTTGACAAACTTTTATAGAAGTGTAATGGAGTGTATATTGACTAGTATATGCATTATGGCCTGATACGGAAACACCAATGCCTTTGAACAGAAAATCCTACAAAAAACACAGGATATTGCCCAGTCCTCCCCACCACTCAGCTCATCTACATGGAGTGGTGTCGCAGGAAAGCACCATCCATCATCAAGGACTCCAACCACCCTGGCCATGCACTCTTCTCACTGCTGTCAACAGGAAGGAGACACAGGAGCCTCAGGACTCATATTACCAGATTGAGCAATAGTTATTACCCCTCAAATGTCAGGCTCTTGAACCAAAGGAGATAACTTCACTCAACTTCACTCACCCCATTACTGAGGTGTTCTTGTAACCTTTGGACTCAGACTCACTTTCAAGGACTCATGTTCTCATGATCTCGATATTTATTGCCTATTTGGTTTTTTTTCTTTTGTATTTGCACAGTTGTCTTTTCACACGTTGGTGGTTGTCCATCCTGCTGGGTGCTGTCTTCCACTGATTCTATGGTGTTTCTTGGATTTACTGTGTAGGCCTGCAAGAAAACAACATATATGTACTTTGATAATAAATTTACTTAAAATTTTGAACTTTTGAAAAATTAAATGGCAGGATTCATAAGAGCATTGGTGTACAGAGGGGCCTTCAGGTGCAAGCAGGGAAAATTTACAAGGATATTGCAGGAAGTTGAGGACCTGTTATAGGGAAGGGCTGAAGAGGTGAGGATTGTATTGAACAATCAGGCGAGATCATATTGAGGTAAACAAAATTATGAGAGGTAAATACATGCCGATTTTTCACCGTGAGGTTAGGTGAGACTAGAACTGGAGGTCATAGGTTAAGGGTTAAAAGTGAAAGGAACCAGAGAGGAATCTTCTTCACTGAAAGGATGATGTGAGTGCAGAATAAGCTGCCAGCAGAAGTAGTGGATGCGAGTTTAATTGTAACATTCAAGAGAAGTTTGGATAAGTCCATTCATCAGAGGGGTATGGAAGACTGTGGGCTGGGTGCAGGTAGATGGAATAGGCAGGTCCACGTTGGCATGGACTAGATGGGCTGAAGGGCCTGTTTCTATGCTGTAGTGCTCTGTGACTCTATGATTTTAAGTTCATGGCTCCCCAAAACCAGCAACACAAGTAGATATGGTGGTACAGAGGCATGTGAAATACTTGGTTTCATCGATCAGAGAACTGTGTGTAGGAATTAGGCAGACATGTTGCAGAACATGTAGTTCTGAGTTGCAGGAAGTATGGGATACAGAGAGAGATGATGAGAATTAATCAAACGAAATTGGGGGTGCAGGAATTCACATTAAAAGGGTTGCTGGGCATGGGTGAGAGAGCACAGGTCAGGGTATTTTTAGCTTTCTTAAGGGGTACAGGGGTTTTTTATAAGATATGATGGATAAACAGGAATAGGGTACTAGGATGGCCAAAGATGGGAGGATAAAGTGTAGGTTAGAGTATGTGTGTGTGTGTGTGTGTGTGTGTGTGTGTGTGTGTGTGTGTGTGTGTGTGTGTGTGTGTGTGTGTGTGTGTGTGTGCGATTGAGTGAAGGGATTTCAAATGTGAGTCTATCGCACACTCCGAAGCAGAAGGTGGTGGTAATGCACTATTAAGCTGGGTGCCAACCGCCATAAAACAAGACAGAGAGAGACATGTTGCAGTATATACAACTTTAGTTGGGCCGCATTTGGAATAATGTGTTCATTTCTGATCTCCCCATTACAGGAGGGGTATGGAGGCTTTGGAGAGGGTGCAAAGGAGGTTCACCCAGATACTGCCTAAATTAAAGAGTATCAACAATGAAGAGAGATTGGACAGACATGGAATGGTTTCTCTGAAGCATCATAGGGCTATAAAACTATGAGGGCCATAGATAGGATAGAGAGCCAAAGTCTCTGTCCCAGGGCAGTAATGTCAAATACTAGAGGGCATATCTTTAAGTTGAGAGTTGGGGGGGGGGGGGAATGGGAAGCTTAAGGGAGATATGTACAAGTTTTTGTTCATTGTTGCCTGGACTGTGCTTCCAGGGGTAGTTCTGGCACACTATTGACATAATAGTGGTGTTCAAGAAGCATTTCGACAGACACATGAATGTGAAGGAATCAGAGGTATATGGATCAAGTGCTGGCAACTGGGATTAGTTTCATTTGGCATCATGGTCAGCACAGACATAATGGGCTGAAGAGCCTGTTCATGGGCTCTACTGTTCTGCCAGCTAAGTTTTGATTTAGAAGCAAGAACTTGGATTGAAATGCTGCACTGGGCACAGCCATTATTACCTCTTCATGCTATGAGCCAATCAGCTATTCACTGCCACCTGCCTAGTGACCTGTTCCTTTGAAAATAGTAAAGTTCAAAGTAAATTTACTATCAAAGTATGTTATGTCACTATGTACTGAGATTCATTTTACAACAGGCATTCAAAGTAAATACTAAGAAACACAATAGTATCAATGAAAAAATACACGAAAAGATGGACAGGCAACAAAGACAACAAGTTGTACAGATACAAAAAGAAAAACAAAATAATATCAATAGATAAGTAATAAATAACTCTGACAAGATGAACTGAAGAGTCCTTGAAAGGAGGTTGATAGGCTGTCGAATAAGCATTAGTGTTGGGGTGAGTGAAGTTATCTACACTGTTTGAGGGGTTATAACTGTTCCTGAACCTAGTGCTGTGGGACCTGTACCTTCTGCCTGATGGCAGCAGCAAGAAGAGAGCATGACCTGGAGCTCCATGAAGATGGATGCTGTTCTCCTGTGACAGTGCCATTTGTAGATGTGCTCAATGGTGGGGAGAGCTTCACCTGTTTTGGACAACCTCTTATAGGCTTTTCCTGTTCCACATGACTATGGAACCACCTCTTGGCGGTAGAGTGGTTTCGGCAGCAGAGTAGACAGAGAGAAGCTGGAAGGCAAATGTGAGACTTGTTACCCTTTAATGAAGTCAGGCAAGCAATGGATCTGATTCATATTGAAAGCTGCCTCAAGCAGAAACTAAATATTTAACTTCGGTTGTGTAAATGGTGATCATATTTTAATACTTCACGTTCCTGGTGTTGTTTCATGCTGTAAGATTTCCACTCCAAGCTATTCAATACAATGCAATGGCTCTCAAACACAGACAATGGCATATGTGCAAAATGTAGTTCAGTTTACAATCGAAACCAGGGTTATTTTTCTACCCCTATCTAATATTTAAAACAATCGTTCATCAGATCCCTTACACTTACAGAATCATGTTTTATCATTGGAACTGAATCTCAGAAGCAAAATACAATGCTCAAATGGGACTCTATAGCATTTGAAACACAGACAGCAAGATGAATTTCTAACCACTGTGTTCGAACTTTTCACAAATACTACAACATGTTACAATATTCAGAGTCAAATGTTGCAGATTTTACTCATTATCCTGACAGGGTGAGACCAAAGGAGTTAACAGGAGAATTAGAATCAGATCGCAAACGAGAAAATCTGCAGACACTGGAAATCCAGAGCAACACACACACGATGCTGGAGGAACTCAGCAGGTCAGGCAGCATCTATGGAAATGAATAAATAGTCAACATTTCAGAATGAGACCCATCTTCTGATAGAGAGAGGGGGGGGGGAGCAGGATCGCCAGAAGGTGATTGGTGAAGCCAGGTGGGTGGGAAAGGTAAAGGGTTGGAAAGGAAGGAATCTGAAAGGGGAGGAGTGTGGACTATAGGAGAAAGTCCTGCTGAGGGTTTTCAGCCCAAAACGTTGATTGAATTAGAATCAGATTATCCCTTCTTGTCTGTGTAATGTGTTACAATCAGTATGCTGGTGGGATATACTTTGTGGGGCTCTCAGTACTAATAGAAGGAGAAAATACTGGATGGATGGCTGGCAGAAATGGTCAGTAGTGATACAGATGGAAAGAAAGAGTGTAAAGACAGAAGAGACAGCAGATGCTGGAATCTGGAGCAGTACACAAAATTCAGGAGGAAGTCAGCAAATCTATCTCCATTCAGGATTCATGGTTCAAGTTTACCTATCATGTGTACATTGAAACATACAGTGAAATGTGTCATTTGTGTTAACAACCAACACTCCCAAGGATGTGCTGGGGTCAGCCTGCAGGTGCGGTCATACCTTCTGGCACCAACACAGTATGCCCACGATACTCGACAGAACAGAACAGAAACACAACAAGCAACAAGAAGAACAACAGGAAAACAAGCCCCGCTTCTCTCTCCTACCCATGCATGTAGACAGTCCTCAAATCTCCAGGACAGTCCGTATTCTTTGGCCTCCAGTCTCCAGTTTCATATTCAGATGCAGACACACTACCCCAGCAACCCTCCTACTCCATCTGCCTATCAACCCCCTGCCTCCCCCCACCCAACCTGAATCCACCTATCACTTGCCAGCTTTTTGTCTGCCTCTTCCCTCCAATTATTTATACTGGCTAACTGGTCTGTAATTTTTAATCCAACTGCAAGACATGGTGAGAGGGGCTCTGGCCAAGGGAGCTGTGGGGGGCGTTTTATTTTACACACAGGGTAGTGGGTGCCTACAGGCAAATATAGAGACGTTTAAGATGCCCTTAGGTGGACACATGACTGTGCAAAGAATAAGACCGTAAGACCATAAGATATAGGAGCAGAAGTAGGCCATTCAGCCCATCGAGTTTGCCATTCAAGCACGGGCTGATCCAATTCTTCCAGTCATCCCCCTCCCCTGCCTTCTCCCCATACCCTCAGGCGTCATGGCTGAACAAGAACCTATCTATCTCTGCCTTAAGTACACACAATGACTTGGCCTGCACGGCCTCTCGTGGCAACAAATTCCACAGATTTACCACTCTCTGACCAAAGTAATTTCACTGCATCTCTCCTCTAAATGGATGTCCTTCAATCCTGAAGTCGTGCTCTCTTGTCCTAGACTCCCCGACCATGGAAAAAACTTCGTCATATATAATCTCTTCAAGCCTTTTAATGTTCGGAATGCTTCTATGAGATTCCCCTCATTCTCTTGAACTCCAGAGACTACACCCCAAGAGCTGCCAGATGTTCCTCATACGGCAACACTTTCATTCCTGAAATCATTCTCGTGAATCTTCTCTGAACCCTCTCCTATGTCAGTATATCCTTATCTTGTTAAGCAGCTTCATATGCAGCACCTGGTCAAAGGCCTTCTGAAAATTGAAGTACACTGCAACTCCTTTGTCTGCCCTGCTTGTAATTTCCTCAAAAAATTGCAGTAGGTTTGTCAGGCAGGATTTTCCTTTCAGGAAACCATGCTGGCTTTGGTGTATTTTGTCATGTGCCTCCAGGTACTCTGTAATCTCATCCCTAACAATCAATTCCAACAACTTCCCAACCACTGATGTCAGGTCTATTGTTTCCTTTCGGCTGCCTTCCACCCTTCTTAAATAGTGGAGTAACTTTTGCAATTTTCCACAATGCCAGAATCTATCAATTCTTGAAAGATCATTGTTAATGCCTCCATAATCTCTCCAGCTACTTCCTTCAGAACCCAAGGGTGCATTCCATCAGGTCCAGGAGATTTATCCACCCTCAGACCATTAAGCTTCCTGAGCACCTTCTCAGTCGTAATTTTCACTGCACAAACTTCACTTCCCTGACACTCTTGAACGTCTGGTATACTGCAGATGTCTTCCACTGTGAAGACTGATGCAAAATACTCATTCATTTCCTCTGCTATCTCTGCATCTCTCATTACAATATCTCCAGCATCATTTTCTATTGGTCCTATATCCACCCACGACTCTCTTTTATCCTTCATATACTTAAGAAAGCTTTCAGTATCTTCTGTGATATTAGTCACCAGCTTCCTTTTATAATTCATCTTTTCCTTCCAAGTGACCTTAGTTTCCTTCTGCAAGTTTTTAAAAAGTTCCCAGTCCTCTATCTTGCCACTAGCTTTGGCTTCCTTGTATGCCCACTCTTTTGCTTTTATTTTGGCTCTGATTTCACTTGTCAGCCACGGTAGTGTCCTTCTTCCATTCAAAAACTTTTTTCTTATTTGGAATATATTTGTCTTGCACTTCCCTCATTTTTCGCAGAAACTCCAGCCACTGTTGCTCTGCTGTCCTTCCTGCTAGTATCTCTTTCCAGTCAACTTTGGCCAGTTCCCTTCTCATGCCATTGTAATTTCCTTTATTCCACTGAAATACCGATACTTGGGATTTTAGTTTCTCCTTCTGAAATTTCAAAGTGAACTTGATCATATTGTGACCACTGTTCCCTAAAGGTTCCTTAACCTTAAGCTTTCTTATCACCTCTGGATCATTGCACAACACTCAATCCAGCACAGCCAACCCCCTAGTGGGCTCAACAACAAGTTGTTCTAAAAAGCCATCCCTTAGACATTCTACAAATTCTCTCTCTTGAGGTCCAGTACTGACCTGGTTTTGCCAGTCCACTTTCATGTTAAAATCCCGAACGATTATCATCACATTGCCTTTCTGACACACCTTTTCTATCTCCTGCTGTAATTTGTAATCCACATCCTGGTTGCTATTTTGAGACCTGTGTACAACTGCCATTAGGGTCCTTTTACCCTCGCCATTTCTTAACTCAACCCATAGAGACTCTATACCTTCTGATCCTATGTCATCCCTTTCTAATGATTTAATATTATTCCTTATACACAGGGCCACACCACCCCTTCTGCCTACTACCCTTTCTTTCTGATACACCATATATCCTTGGACGTTCAGCTCCCAATGGCAACCATCCTTTAGCCAAGTTTCAGAGATGGCCACAACGTCATACTGGCCAATCTGTAGCTGAATTTCAAAATTGTCTACTTTATTTCTTATGCTGCATGCATTCAGATATAACACTATCAGTCCAGTATTTGTTGCTTTCTATTTTAACTGCACCATGCCTCTATTGCCCTGAAATTCATCTCACTGGCTGTGATTAAGCCTCATCTCCTGCCCGTCCTTTCTATCATCTCTGTTGCATGCTATATTTGATTTATTTCTGTTTTCCCCTTCCTCAGCCCTCCGGTTCCCATTCCCCGGCCAAATTAGTTTGAACCCTCCCTAACAGCTCCTTTAAACCTGCCTGCTAGGAAATCGGACCCCTTTGGGTTCAGGCACAACCCGTCCTTTTTGTACAGGTCGTACTTCCCCCAGAAGAGGCACCAGTGATCCAGGAGTCTGAAACCTCGCCCCCTACAACAGTCTCTCAGCCACGCATTAGTATGCCTGATCATGCTATTCTTGCACTCGTTAGCATGTGGCACAGACAGTAATCCTGAGATTATTACCCTGGAGGTCCTGCTTTTTAGCTTCCTATCTAACTCCCTGAATTCTTTTTTCAGGACCTCCTCCTTTTTCTACCTACGCCATTGGTACCAACCTGTACCAAGACTTATGGCAGTTCTGCACCTGATCTGAGACATCATGTACCCTGGCACCTGGGAGGCAACACACTATGCGGGTATCTCTATCAGGCTGACAGAACCTCCTGTCTGTTCCCCTCACTATGGAATCCCCTATGACTTCCACATTCCTCATCTTCCTCTTTCCCTTCTGCACCATGAAACCAAGCTCATTGCCAGAGACTTGATTGTCCTCTGTCAGGTCACCCCACTCAATAGCATCCAAAATGAGATAATGATTACTGAGGGGGATGGCCATAGAGGTGCTCTCTACTATCTGAGCTCTTCCCTTCTCTTCCTGAATGAAGGGATATGGGCTTGTGTAGGCAGAAGGGATTTGTCTAGTAGGCTTTTAGTAAATAATTTCAGAACATCTTGGGCTGAAGATATTGTTCTATTTCCTATGAAGGGTCTTGACCCAAAATATTGATTGTCCATTTCCCTCCATAGACACTGTCTGACCCACTGAATTCCACCAGCATTTTGTGTTCTGCTTGAGAAAGGAAGAGTAAGTTGGAGAATTCTGTATTTCAACTCATAGGTTTGGAGAATCTGTTATTTCCACTTTATAAGGATTTTTCTCCCACATCGTTCTCACATGTAAGCATAGAGATTGTAGATCAGTTTCCAGAGATGCTAGGAGAATCTTAAAAGATCAGCAAACTATCTAGAAGTCACCTGTGCCAGTTATATCACTGCTATGGATTGAAAATCAGTTCAGTTTCACTGTAATCTCGCACAGTTTAGACTTAGGTTGGAGCAGAGACTTCAACCACAATGACTCTGACCCAAAATCTTCCTCATTTTATTATTCATGGTTTCAATCGGAAAAATTCATCAGTTTGCAGTCAGTTCCAAATCCTTCTCCTTCCGTTCTCATCTTAAGCATCTGTCATTCAACTTTTAATCAATTGTTATTTGTAGGGCTTTGTATTCGCTTTTATCCTTATTTAATATTTTATTTGATGGAATTGCTGAAGCTCTCTGGGCCCTTTGTGTAATATCTGCCTCTCTCGTCTGCTTCTGGATGAGATTTTAATTAAAAATGAGTTCATGTTAAGGATGGGGGTGGAGGAATTACTTTTGAACTGGTACCCCTGTTCCGTGAAGTTTATTAAAGAAGGCAGGAGTCTTGGAGATGATGTGAAGACTTATCAGAATTATACAGGGATCTGGGACTGCATTACAAAATGAAACAAGAGAAGCAATGCTTGAAGCTGGTGGTGTGGGCTTCTGTGCCTCCTGCCTGATGGTATCTGTGAGAGGATGAAATGGACTAGATGGTGGTGATCTTTAATGATAATTGTTGGTTTCTTGAGGCAGCACCTCCCATAGATTTGACCGATGGTGGTGTGGGATGAACCAGTGAAGTATTGTTTGAGTCCACTATCTCTGCAGCTTCTTACGTTCCTGGTAATTTGAATTGCCATATCAGTTGATAAAGAGATTCATGTTAAATAAGAAGAGGGTGGATGGTCAGATGGTGGATAGCCAGAGGACTTAGATTTGCTAATAACGGCAAAAGGACAAAAGAAGAACTATTCTAAACAACAAGATTTGACATCAGGAGTGCACTGCATGAATGACTGGCAGAAACAGATTTTAGACATTTGCATTTATCATGGAAAGGGCAGTTTTGCAGGGCTGTGGGGAAAGAGCAGGTGGAGTGGCACTAATTGGATACCTACTGTTATGTCTGTTGAATGGTTCTCTAGTAAGACTCTGCAAGAAACGACAGAGCGTTGTGGATGCAGCCTCCCTTCTTTGTTACACTTCTCGCTGCCTCAGTTGAGCAACCAACATAATCGAAGTCCCCACCCACCCCAGACATTCTCTCCTCTCCCCCCTCCTATCTGGCAAAAGATTCAAAATCCTGAAAGCGTGTACCACCAGGCCCAAGGACAGCTTAATCTACCTCATTATAATGCTAAATCTTATTGTCTACCTGCACTGCACTAATTCTGTGACTATGTTACTTAATCCTGCATTTAGTCATTATTTTATCTTGTTCTACCACAATGTTGAAATGAATTGATCTCTATGGATGGTGTGCAAGCCAAGTTTTTCCACTGTACCTCAGAACATTCTACAGTAATAAACCAATTTACCTTTCTTACAAATGGAAAATCCGTATGCCTGGTTCTGCAAGCCAATGATTTCCTTGACCTCCCAGCACACTGTGTGGAGTGGGCAGATGAGGGAGACCTGCGAGATCCCTGACTCAGTGCAGTGAGCAGATGGAACATGGTCCAAACTTGCTATTTCACTTCATTAGTTAGTGACAATTTCAAGAACAATCCGTTTCTCGTTGAAATGTAGAAAGCACTGGGCTTGTCAAGGCATATGCCAAATTGATGTGTACCCTGGCTAGGGTGTCAAGAAGTAGGTCTAGGTCTCAGAGCTATGGGTCATCCATTCCGAACAGGGATGACAAGAAATTTCATCTTTCTGAGGCTGGTGAATCTTTGGAATTCTCTACCTAAGAAAACTGTGAAGGATTAGTGTTAAAGGCAGAGTTCCATTTGAACATAGAATATAGAACAATAGAACACAGGAACACAATGCCTGGTGCTTCTCAGAATCAGGTTTAATTTCACTGGCATATGTCGTGAAATTTGTTAACTTAGCAGCAGCAGCACAGTGCAATATATGACAATATAGAAAAAATAATAACTAAGTCAATTATAGTAAGGCTATATGCATATGTACATTAAATAGTTGAATTAAATATAGTGCAGTAACAAATAATATAAAACTAAGTGAGGTAGAGTTCATGGGTTCAATATCCATTTAGGAATTGGATGGCAGAGGGGAAGAAGCTGTTCCTGAATCTTCTAAAACTTTCAAAAGCTTGGCCTGCACGTCTTTTAAATTTACTCCCCTCTCACCTTAAGCGAGTGTTCTCTCATGTGTAACATGCCAATCAGCCACTGATGGTACAGAGGAAACAACCCATGTTTATCCAACCTCTTCTTATAGCCCATACCCTCTAGTCCAGGAAACATCCTCATGAACCTCTTCTACACCCTTTCCCCCATCCACGTCCTTCCTGTAATAAGGCAACCAGAATAACACACAATATTAATGCAAAAGGAACAGAACATGTCAAAAATTACTTTCTCCTTCAACGTATGTCTTTTCTTTGGCTCTTTGAAGTTTGAGAAAATGGAGAATCTGTAAGAAAAGGGGAAAGATGTTGAGAGCAAGGAGAGAGAGGAGAGAAACTGAGTGAGAATGAGGAGGAGAGAGAAAGGGAGACAGAGAGAATGATGAGTGAGAGAGATACAGAGAGATAGAGTGGAGAGAGAAAGAGATAATGATAAGAAGAGAGAAACAGAAAATGAGGAGTGAGAGAGCGAGGAGAGAGGCAGAGAGAGAAAGAGAGAGTGTGGAAAGAAGCAGAGAGAGATGAGGAGAAGAGAGAGAGAGTGAGACATGGAGGTAACTGATACCAAGGGAAGGAAAACAGAGAGGAAAGAAGTGCAAGAAGAGAGCTATAAAAAAAGAGGAAGGTGTGATCAGAAGGGAAGGAGAAAAAAATGAATGAGTGGCACAGATACTCTGATAAAGCAGAAAAGGAAATCTTTTCCCAGACTTCATTGTTGGAGAAAATGTTTGCATTCAAGCCTGGTTTTAGAGTGAGGCCATTTCAGCTTTCTCAGTGGATGCAATCTCTCCATTTAGGTACCTGTAGAAGCACACAGAGCTTTCCCTGTGTGCTGGCCGGCTGCCTTCCTGAGGCATGAAAATACAGGAGTTCGACCTGTTTGTGAAATATTCAAGCATTTGCCAAAATAAATTATCTAGGTGGAATGGGACATGCGTGAGCCAAAAGTAAACAAGGATGAAACATTTTAATGAGCGCTTATCCTCTGGCCACAGAACTTAGGCTTTTGGCTCCTGTGTAGTCAGTATGGCAGGGCTGTGTGTGTCTGAATGAAAATTATCTGTTCCTTCTTACTTCTGTTAACTTTCTGAGAGTGAAATTGAAATGGCAGATGTGTGAAATACTCTGACAGCAAATCAATAGTCTGCTCTATGCCCTGTCGGTTTTTTAGTATTGTTGACTTCAGGAGAAATTGGGTGTGGCATGATACACCTTAGATTGCTGTAGCTGCTCTGCTTTACTAGCAAAGAGCAATTTCAACCCTCAGGATCATGGCAATAGATCAACGTGCACTTTGTTTTACTATCCCCATTGCCTTTCCTATAAGAATTAGAAAGAATATTTTATATGGCACGTGACCACTTTATTTTTTTATTTTTCTTTATTGAGATACAGCACACAACAGGCCCTTCCACACCTTCAAGCGGTGCTGTGCAGCAACCCCTGATTTAACCCTACCTTAATTACGAGACAGTTTACGGTGACCAATTAACCTACCAACTGGTTAGTCTTTGGACCGTGGGAGGAAGCCAATGTGGCCAAGGGGAGAACGTACAAACTCCTTACAGACAGCAGCGTGACTTGAACTCATGTCGTTGGCATTGTAAAGCTTTTTTTTAACCACTACTCTACCATGTCACCCACCCCCGTAACCCTGTACCTAATAAAGTGGCTACTGAGTGTATGTTCATAATCTTCCTGCTGCTGTAGCCCATCCACTTCAAGGTTCAATGTGTTGGGTGTTCAGAGATGCTCTTCTGCACATGACTGTTGTAAGGCATGATTATTTGAGTGACTGTCAGCTTGAACCAGTCTGGCCATTCGTCTCTCACCTCTCTCATTAACAAGACATTTTCACCCACAGAGCTGCTGCCCACTGGATGATTTTTTTTGTTTCTGGCCCCATTCTCTATAAGCTCCAGAGATTGTTGTGCTTAAAAATCCCAGGAGATCTCCAGTCTCTTAGATACTCAAACCTCCCCATCTGGCACCAACACAGTCAAGGTCACTTAAATCACATTTCTTCTCCATTCTAATGTTTGGTCTGAAGAACAACTGAACCTCCTGATCAAGTCCGCATTCTTTAATGTATTGAGTTGCTGCCACGTGATTGGTTGATTAGATACTTGCGTTAACAAGCAGGTGTACAGGTGCACCTAACAAAGTGACCACTCAGTGTGTGCCGCATCAAAGTTCTTCCTACCATGAACCATTTCCTACCATCTACCATTTGTGTACCATTTGACAAAACGCAGCAACCAATTTGTCATATTATCAGACAGCACAGGAACAGTCCCTTTGCCCCAGTGAATCTGCATCAGGCAATCATCAAGCCCCTACTATATTTACTAATCCCATATAATGTTCTCCACTTTGCCATAAACTCCCTATAGACTCTACCACTCATCAGCACACAAAGAGCAAGTTATAGTGCCACACTAGAAGTCCCTCACCACCCAGCTCAAAACAACTTCCTTCTCTTCAACCATTTCAGTTCCCGACTATACCTGTACAACCCTACTTGGTGACACAAGGGATTCCGCAGATGCTGAAAATTGTGAGTAGTACACGCAAAATGCTGGGGGATTATAGTAGGTCAGGCAGCACCTTTGGAACAAAATAAACAGTCTGCATTTCGGGCTAAGACCTTTCATCAGAACTTGATAGGAAGAGGGCAAAGTCCAGAATAAGAAGATTTGGGAGGGGAGAGGGAGGAGTTTCCCTAATCAACTATCTCAGATTAGCAACACTATAACCAATTTAACCACACTGGACTATAAAGAATTTTGTTACTTTTTAGTTTTAATTATGTTCTTTCTTGTACAATTCTTGGTATAAGTTATCTTTATGTTTTTCTTGAAAATGTTTTATTTCTAACGCTGTGTGCCTGGGACACTGCTGCAAGTATGTTTTCCATTGCTCCTGTGCTTAAATGTACGTGCAGATGACAATAAACTCAACTTGACTTGGTAGTGGCCAGTTTACTTACAAGCCATAAGTATTTGGGACATCTGAGATAACCAGAAACAACCTGAAAAAGATCCATGTGGCAGCTGGATGATGACTTCAAGTTTCATTGAAGATTGTCAGCCAAAAGTTGCTTCTCATTTTTTTTTTCTCCAGTCCTGATGAAGGGTCTCGGCCCAAAACGTCGACTGCTTACTCTTTTCCACAGATGCTGCCTGGCATGCTGAGTTCCTCCAGCATTTTGTGTGTGTTACTTGGATTTCCAGCATCTGCAGATTTTCTTTTGTTTGTGAAGGTGATATTGCTGGCTATTAGTAGTACCACAGAAAGCACAGGTAAAAGAGACAATCATCTCTGTAGCCTGATCCACTGCCTGTCACTTGCATTTTGTTATGACTTTTCAAGCCTTCAGTCATCAGGCTCCTGAACTAGCGTGAGTAACTTCACTCACCTCAGCACTGAACTGATTCCACAGCCTATGGACTCACTTTCAAGGACTCAGCATCTCATGTTCTCAGTATTATTTATTTCTATTTATTTATTTATTATTATTATTTAGTGGGTTTTTTTATATTGAAGTTTGTCTTCTTTTTGCACATTGGTTGCTGGACCATCTTTCTTTGGGTGTAGTTTTTTATTGGTCCCATTTTATTTCTTTGTATCTCCTGTGAATGCCAGCAAGAAAACAAATCTCAGGGTAGTATATGGTGACATAAATGTACTTTAATATTAATTTACATTGAATTTTGAAATTTGAACTTTGATGGTGGCTTAAGAGAAAGGAGAGCTTTCAAAATTTAATTTGCTGCATAAAATGCAATTAAATATTGTGTGCGCTTAGAATGCACCAGGCTGAGTTTGGTATTTTCAGATCATAAGTTCCCACTGTAGGCAGCTGGTAATGGCATTGATACTAACATTTCAACTTCTGGACTCATCCTGTGTATATTTAATCATCATCTGGAACCGTGCTCCCTCCCCACTTCTTAAACAATCCTGCTATCCACTCTGCCACAGTCGTTGAGCTCTACAGCACTCAAACAGGCCCCCTTCAGCCCATCTGCTTCCACCCTGAACTGTATACCTGTCCCATCCATGTACTTATCCAAGCTTCTCTTGAACCTGCATCCACCACTTCCGCTGGCAGCTCGTTACACATTTTCACCACCTTCTGACTGAAAACGTCCCCCTCAAGTTCACTGTTAAATATTTCACCCTTCATGCTTAACCTCTGACCTCTAGCTCTAGTCTCACCCAACCTCCGTGGAAAAAGCCTGCTTGCATTAACCCTATCTATACCCCTCATAATTTGTATACCTCTATCAATCTCCTCTCACAAGTCCTTCCTTGTTGTTCTTTCTTCCCTTCTCCACAAACCCTGCCTCTTTACTTACCTAACACCTGTTTAGTTCCTAGCTTCAATTCTCGTGAAAGGTCATTGACCTGAAAATCGAACTCTGCTTCTCTCCCCACAGTTGCTGCTGAATCTGAGCCCTCTCCCACTGGCAGCCATGTCTTCAGCTGTCAAGGCCCCAAACTCTGGAAATTCTATCCCGATGACTCCCTGCCTCACCTGCTCTTTCTTCTTAAAACTTTCCTTTCTGTCCATGTTTGATTCATGTGCTGCATTATTATTTCATGAGCCTCATTGTCAATTCCTATTTGACAATATACCTTCAGCACACATTGGAATGCTTCACTGTTTTAAAAGCATTACAGCCGCCCATCACTTTATAGAAGGACTGTGTTTTGTTCTTTCAGCATTAAATGAAATTTCATAAACTGAAAATGCGGAGCAAAGTGCTCTTTGCACCACGGTTATATCATTCAGTGTAGTCTTATGGGCAGAGTCTGATATGCTATTTAGAACATAGAATAATACAGGAATAATATGGCGCAATACAGGACCGTTGGCCCTCAGTGTTGTGCTATTCTTTTCAAAGTTGAAAGTAAATTTATTATCAAAATACATATTTTGTCAACATATACAACCCGGAGACTTTTAACCTACTTTTCTTCAGACTTTTAACCTACTTCAAAATCAATCCAACCCTTCCCTCCTATATAGTCCTTCATTTTTCTGTCTTTATGTGCTACACGTTCACGATTCTGGGTGTAAAAAACCTACTTCTGACATCCCTCCTCTACTTTCCTCGATCACCTTACAATTAAGACCCCTTGTATTCACAGTTTCTGCCCCAGGAATTGAAGTCTCTCGCCTGTCCTCTCTGTGCTTCTGTTCATCGTATCAAGTCACCTCCCCGTCTTATCTCCAAAGATACAAACCGCAGCTTGCACAATATATAAGGCACACTCTCCAAGCCCGGAAGCATCCTGGCAAAATACCTGCAGAAACTGTGGACATATATAAGAGTGAATTGACAGAAACTTTTCCTCAGGGCAGGGGAGTCCAAAACTAGAGGGCACATGTTTAAAGTGGAAAGGGCAGAATTTCAAGGGGCCTGAAGGGGAAGCTTTCACACAGAGGGGGTAGTGATTATATAAAAACTGTACCTCTGACATGCCTCCTATACTTTCCACCAATCGCCTTAAAATTATACCCCATCATTAAACCAACTAAAATAATTATTTGCTGAGACGTAAAATAGATTTGTAAACTGACACATAGACTAAAGAGTCAAATTTGTAAGTTGATGCACATGATTTAAATACAACTATGCAGCAAACAAGATGATGGTGGAGCTCTTATTTCTCCAGATTCAAAAGCATTGGAAGTCTCTTGTGTCTCCTCTTGGATATAATTGTCCTCAACTTGGTGCATTTTCCTATTTTCACTGTTATCTGATGTTTCATCACCCCTTTAAATCAACTGTATTCTGAGGGAATTGTAATTGTTTGCCCTGAAAATATTTATTACAAAAGTACTTCTGTGGAGGGAAGTTGGCAGTCAATGTTTCAGGCCGATGCCCTTTATCTGGACTGAAAGACAGAGTGGAGATGGCCAGTACAAATCGATGAAGGGTAAGGGGTGTAGCAAGAGCTGGCAGGTGATGGGTGGATCTAGGTGAAGGGGTGTGTCATGGGCAGATGAGGGAGTAGGCAGCAATGACCTCTTTTTGCTGTCCATTTCCCTCCATAGATGTTCACTAACACAGTGAGTTGCTCCAGCAACCTGTGTGTTATTCCCAGCATCTGCAGCGTCTTATGTCGGTGAAAAGTACTCTCACCGGAGTTACTGCATTGAGGAGGGGGAGGTGGAAGGGCAGCAGATAAAACCAGGAAATATTGGATAAACTCAGCAGGTCAGGCAGCATCCATGGAAGGAGAAACACTCAAAGCTCTGGGTCTGCCGCCACTCACCAGAACTGGAAAAGAAAAGATACAAAAGGATAGAGTCCTGACGAAGGGTCTCGGCCCGAAACATCGACAGCGCTTCTCCCTATAGATGCTGCCCGGCCTGCTGTGTTCCACCAGCATTTTGTGTGTGTTGTTTGAATTTCCAGCATCTGCAGATTTCCTCGTGTTTGCTAAATAGATAGGGTAACGGTTAGTGCAACGCTACTGCGGCTTGGGGCGTCAGCGTTCAGAGTTCAGATCTGCCATCCCCTGTAAGGAGTTTGTACGTCCTCCCTGTGAACGCATGGGTTTTCTTTGGGCACTGCAGTTTCCGCTCACAGACTTGCCAGTTGGTTGTTTGTAAATTGTGGTTTGGCTGGGGTTAAAGAGTTGAGTTGCTGGGCATGGCGCAGCTCCTGTTCCTGTTCCGCATTGGGTCTCAAAGTAAATAAAATAAAGTTCGTTTTCAGTAGGAGGGGAGATGAGGAGGGATTATGTAGAACAAAAGAAATTATGTGATGGGCAGCAAATGGGTTTTTTTCGCCATTAGCACCCACATACTGTAAAGTAGTGGGAGCCCAGTCAAATGCCTTGTCTGCTTACAACTCATTGCATGATACAATGTTATCAAAAGGAATTCATCTGTTTCTTAAAGGCTACATATATAATGGCGTGCACCACAATAGCTAGTGTGTGGTGGGAGGTACTTGAATGCGATGAGTTTTTTTAACTGCTTACACGGCAAATTTCTTGAATGTCACAGAACAGTAAATCTGTTAGAAACGGCTGCTTGGTAAATCTTGTTGAAACTGGAATTTTACTTGCGCTAATCACTATTTGATAAATGTACGATCTGTTTCAAAACGAAGGAACTGTTCCTTATCGTTTCTGTGTACTGTAACCGGCTGCTAATGTGTCTACTTCAAGGTCTCGGGAACTTGGCGGAATACCACAGGATAGCAACAGAAGTAAACATAATTTGTTAGTCGTTCATTCTGTGGAGCGGTCCTCAGAATCTACTCGGGAGCGAGAGGCTTGGCTGTCAGCTGAGGATGGTTCTTCGGAAAGAGACAGAAGAGGGGGGAAAGTGACTTCCAATTACCTCATGGGTCAAGGGGAAGCAGCAGAGGGGGTTTCCCGCTGCGGCAAGTTTGGAAAGAGTCCCGGACCGGCACAAGATATATAGCCTTTATTGGGAAAAACAGCGCTAGCATCCTTCTGCAATTCGTTTGACAATTGTCTCTGCCTTAATTGGTACCGTCCTGAATCGAAGTCAAAAGGTTCTGAGTTGGAATCCCCCTCCAGGGGTCTGAACATTAAATCTAGGTTAACACACCACTGTGAAACGCAGGCAATGTAACATGTTTCCAGAGACGGGGTTTTCAAAGTTCAAAGTAAATTTATTTTCGAAGTACCTATGCTGTATAGTGCGTCACCATACACTTGTGACGAATTTTCTTGCAGACCTTCATAGTACAACGAAGAAATACAATGGAATCAAGCAAAGACTGGAAAAACAGCCAAGTTCAAAGTTAAAACTACATTTATTTGGCAAAGTATGTACATGTCCCCATGTACTACCTTGGGATTCTTTTTTTGCGACAATTCGCAGTAGATGCTTAGAAATACAAATGAAAATCTACACAGAAAGATGGACGACCAATGCGCAAGCTGTGAAATTACAAATAATAATAATAAATTAATATATTTACAAATACTACTGACAACATGAGTTTTAGAGGCCTTGAAAGTGAGTCTCTTGTCATTTTGGTGTCAGTCTCAAGATACTCTTGAAATATCCAGAGAACACAAAAGATGCTTCATAATCCTGACTGGTGTGGTACAACACTTCAAATATGCAGGAAAGAGGCTGCAGGCTGCAGCACATGTCACCCCCCACCCCCACACATCATTATTTCCATGAGTGACTATCTCAAGATAGCAACATCAATCATCAAAGATCCCCATCATCTGGGACATCCCATCTTCTCACAGTTACAATAGGAGGTACAGAGGCCAGAAGCCCAACACACCGCTATTAACTGAGGAAATGTTTCATGGTTTCCAGAAACAGGATTTTGGCATCAATATAAGATTTGCTGATTCTTGATGGCCAGCAGTGATGTTTATTACTTTATTTACATAGTTGGGAGGTTATGGTGCAATTGTTGCAATTGTACACAACGCTGGTGAGGTTGGACTTGGAGGATCATGGTCAGCTTTGGTCACCCTATTACGGGAAAGATGCTATTAAGCTGAAAAGAGTGCAGTTCTATCACAAACAAGAGGAAGTCTGCAGATGCTGGAAATCCAAGCAACACACACAAGGTGGTGGAGGAACTCAGCAGGCCAGGCAGCATCTATGGAAAAGGGTAAACAGTGGACGTTTTGGGCCGAGACCCTTCATCAGAACGGGCTGCATCCCTCGGAATTCAGTAGCCTGAGAGGTTACTTTATTGAGGCGTATAAAATCATGAGCGGCATAGATAGGGTGAGTGCACTCAGTCTTTTTCCTAGCATTGGGGAATCAGTGAGTAAGGGCTCGGTACCTCATGCCCTATCATAGCTGTGAGAAGGCGGCACTGTCCAGATGGTAGGAATCTTTGAGATGTTACCTTCCTATGGCAGCAACTGATATGGAAACCACCAATGGTGGTGAGGGTGGTGTCTGTGAGTTACTGGGTTTAGTCCACAACCCTCTGCAGCTTCTTAACTTCCCACATATTTGGATCGTGGTACCAGGCCAGTCAGGTTTTATGGAGCAACTTTTGTGTTCTCAGGATATTCTCAATGTTTTACACCCAATGAGTGTACTCTTCTATAGATGTGGACACTTTGTTCTGTCAGTAAAAGTAACACCCATTTTATAAACAACAATCAATAAATAAATAATATAATAATCAAATTTTGATGATATTTTTCTTACTTGAACTGTGCAATAGGGTCTTTCCATCCACTGAAATAGAAAGGTTATCTTTTGTTTAATTGTTCAAAGTTCAAAGTAAATTTAACAGCTAAGTGCATATATGTTACCATATACTACATTGAGATTAATTTCCTTGCAGGCATATACAGCAAAAAAAAAGGAATTTAATTTACAAAAAAAATTACAAAGGTTGACAAACAACTAATGTGCAAAAAATAACAAACTATGCAATAGAAATAATACTGAGTTATGACAATGAGTTATGAAGAGTCCTGGAAAGTGAGTATGTAGGTCACAGAGCAAACACGAGGAAATCTGCAGATGCTGGAAATTCAAACAACCACACACACAAAATGCTGGTGGAGCACAGCAGGCCAGGCAGCATCTATAGGGAGAAGCGCTGTCGACATTTCGGGCTGAGACCCTTCATCAGGACTATAAGGGTCTCGGCCAGAAACATCGACAGCGCTTCTCCCTATTGATGCTGCCTGGCCTGCCATGTAGGTCGCAGAATCAGTTCAGAGTTGTGGTCAGTAAAGTTATCCACCCTGGTTCAGGAGCCTGATGGTTGCAGGGTAATAACTGTACTTGAATCTGTTGGTGAGACACCTGTACCTCCTGCCCGATGGCTGCACTGAGGAGAGAGCATGGCCTGGATGGTGTGGGAATTTGATGCTGCCTTTTAGTGGCACTTCTCCATGTAAATGTACTCAAAGTTGGGGTGGGCTTTGCTTGTGATGGACTGGGTTGCATCCACCACTTTCTGAGGCCTTTTCCATTCCTGGGCATTGTTGTTTCCATACTAGACCATTATGCAACCAGTCGGGATAGCATTCCCCCCACCCCCACCACTGTACATTTAGAGAAGTTTGTCATAAACACAAGGGATTCTGCAGATGCTGGAAATCAAGAGGAACAAATGCAAAATGTTGGAGGAACTCAGCAGCTCAGCATCTATGGAGAGGAGTGAACAGTCGACATTTTGGGCTAAGACCATCAGGACTGGAAAAGAGGAAGAAGCCAGAATGAGAAGTTGGGAGAAGGAGAAGGAGCACAAGCTGGCAAATAATAAGTAAAACCAGGTGAGGGGGAAGATAGCTGGGTAGGGGAGTGAAGAGGGAAGTTTGTCAAAGTTTTTGGTAACATGCCGAACTTTCACAAACTTAAAAGTAGAGGTGCTATTGTGCCTTCTTTGTGATGGCACTTAAATGCTAGTCACAGGAAAGGTCTGTTGATATGTTACCACCAAGAAATCTAATGATACTGACCCTCTCCACCTCCAATCTGCAGATGAGGGGTGGGTCATGTCCCGCCAGCTTCTTCCTCCTGAAGTCGATAATCAGCTCTTGCATCGATGTCTTTCAGCTGAGGCGTTGTTGCTCTCTGGGCTGGCCTGCCTGCCTGATACTTTGACTCACTCACATAACAGAGACAAACTGGAGTTCATTTCTAGAGTCACAGAAACAGACCCACGTTGACCATCGACAGCATGTTATGCTAATCTTACACTGATCCCATTGTTTTCAACCCACCTTCCCAACAACAGTGTGGAGATATACAGAGACTTTGCAGTGAATACATACAGGTGCTTAAAAGGTAGGAGGTGAGGTTAGTTAATTAACTTGTTAAGAAGGTATATGGGCTACTTTTGTTTATTGAGCCACAAATTCTAAGAGAAGTGAGGTTATGCTGGAACTGTTCGCAACTATCATTAGGCCAAACCCCAAGTACAGTATGCAGTTCTGGCCATCACTTTATGGGAAGAATAAGATTGCACAGGGGAGGGTGCAGAGGAGTTTTATGTGGGCATTGCCAGGACCAGTTATCAGGAAAGATTGAATAAGTTTCAGATGCGAGGAGGCTGATGAAAGAAGGGACATAATTGATGTATGATGTTGTGAAGTCTAAAGACAAAATAAGCAGAAAGCACCTGTGTCCATATTTGAGGCCCCAAGATCAGGAAGTCTAACTTCAAAATAACTGGTAGGATTAAAATAGGCATAAATAATATTTTTTTCTGCCAGAAGCCAGCCTTCCCTTCATGAACTCTGTCCATACTTCTTGCTGCCTCCGTAATGCAGCCAACATAGTCAAAACAGTGTATTGATTTGATCTCTATGAGCAGAATGCAAGACAAGCTTTTCACTGTATCTTTGTACATGTAACACTAATAAACCAATACCAAATGGTAACACAAAAATCTCAAACCATTTAAACCTTAATAAGCTCAAAATATGCTGCAAATACTCAGCAAGTCATGCAGTATCTGTAGAAGGAGCAGTTTTTAATAATTCAGGTCCAAAACCCTTCATCGGTGTTTGACAAGGGGTACTGGACATGAATTGTTAATTCTGTTTCTCTTTCCATAGATGCTGCCTGACCGAAGTGTTTCCAGCATTTCCTGTTTGTATTTCAGATTTCCATCACCTGCAGTATTCATTATGATTTACATTTAAACTCTTCTTGATTAGCTGTGAGCTACAGAGTTAGAGACCAGTACTGAAAGGTGGAACAAGATTGATGGGCTGGTTCACGAATAGCCTCCTTCTGTGCTGGAAATTTTCTCTGATAGTCTCATTCAAAAGAACTAGGGGAATAACAAAGCTACATTCAGCTTAACATTCAGAATCCGATTCAGAGTCGGGTTTATTATCGCTGATATGCAGTATGTCGTGAATTTTGTTTTGCCGCAGCAGCAAAGCGCGATACATAAAAATACTGTAAGTTGCAATAAAAATATAAAATAAATAAATAAAGAGCATGAAAAGAGAGCAGAATAGTGAAGTAGAGTTCATGGTTTCATGGACAGTTCAGGAATCTGATGGTGGACAAGAAGAAGCTCAGCTTGTACTTGCCAGTGAGGGAAATTTAGCATTTAAAGGAAGTTATAGTTCAAATTAGAAGCAATGGAGATATTTTGATTTCCTCCAGGGCAAACAGTGAACTCAATTCGGATTAAAATTCTGTTTTTTGTATGCCTGTCAACACCACTCTGACAGTCAGTAAATTGGGATCGCACAGGACATATGGCAGGAAGCACTGGGGTGGTACTTTGTTCTCAACTGCGTGCACTAAGCAGGCTGTATAGCGGTGAATTGGCCTTCTGAAATTCAGTTTCACTGAGGTCAATCCCTTGCAAAGTGTTTGCATCTATATGTTGTTTGAAGAGAAAATTGAATTTTTTTTCCATTGTAAGAAAGAATTTGCATTTATGAAGCATCTTTTGTGTAATGCAGATTTTGAATTGCAGAAGTGCTGTACAATATTCAGAGGCTACGATATTAAATGTATAGTGACCAAGGATGAGTTTCCTCCCAATGTATTTAAAATCAAAATCTATTTAGAGAGTGCATTAAAAAAAAACAGTGCTTGGCAACCTGAACTTGTGACTGAAGTTGAAGGAACTTCTCAGAGGAAAAGCAGGATTAGCCTTTAACTAAATTAAAGTTGAATTAAAATAGTTACATAACACAATTTGTGGGAAAATCAACCCATCCTACACAGCAGTGAAACTAACAAGGGAATTATCCAGTTACCTCATCTGGTGTGGCTAGGGATGTTGGGGTACATCAAGACTGTTGGAAAAGTGGTGTGCATACATAATTTTCCATTGCCCATGACATGTTCTAATACATAGAACATAGAACAGTACAACATTGTACAGTCGCTTCAGACCACATTGTGTCGACCTTTTAACCTGCTCTAAGATCAACCTAACCCTTCCCTCCCACATTGCCCTCCATTTTCCTATTTTTATTTGCCTATCTAAGAGTTTCTTAAATGCTCCTAATGTATCTGCTTCTGCCAGTACTCCTGGCAGGGTGTTCCATGCACCCACCACTCTCCGTGTAAGGAACTTACTTCTGACATCCCCCCCCCCACCCCCAATTTCCTCCAATCACCTTAAAATTAGGCACCCTAGTATTAGCCATTTCCAGCCGGGGAAAAAAGTTTCTGGGTATCCATTCGATTAATGCCTCTTATACATCTCTATCAAGTCATCCTTCTTCTCTCTAAAGAGAATGATCCATCTCGTTCAACCTAGCTTCATAAGCCATGCTCTCTAGTCAAGGCAGCATCCTGGAAAATCTCTTCTACATGTTGTCTGAAGTTTCCACATCCTTCGTATAATGAGGCGACCAGAACTAAAAACAATACTCCACATGTGGTCTAAGCAGGGTTTTATAGAGCTGCAATGTTACCTTGCAGCCCTTGAACTCAAAGTAATTTCCCAGTTATCCTATCATGTATTGGGGCATTAATGGAAGATTAATGAAAAAGTATTGTGCTTGCATGATTTTCCATCACCCATGACATGTTCTAATACCCTTAGTGTGCATGTTGCAATTATACCCTGCCAGTCTCTGGGCTCCAGAACCTCAGTAATATAATCTCCTGAACCATTAACTTTTCCATTAAAATAGCAAGAAACTGAACTCTCCCCTTGAGGTATGTTTGACACTGGGGAGCTCTGTGGCAAAAAAAAAGGCAGTTAAAAATAATGAACTAAATTGGTCATTGTGTTTTCTCCAACAGATGTGAAATCTTTTATACCTCTTACTGTGGGGCTCCATAGTGGATAGTACACCTCAGGCCGTCAGAGTTCAGAGCTCCATTCTGGCACCATCCGTAAGGAGTTTGTACAATCTCCCCGAAAGCATGTGGGTTTCCTCCAGGTGTTCTGGTTTCCTCCCACAGTCCAAAGGTCTGTCGGGTAGTAGGTTAATTAGTCATTGTACATTGTCCTGTGATTAGGCTACGGTTAAATTTGCCAGTTGCTGGGAGGTGCTGCTCATTAGGCTAAAAGAGCCTGTTCTCCACTGTGTCTCTTGAAGCAGGTCAGTAATCTGCCTGAGAACAACTCACGCTGGAGATGGCCGGTTGAGCAGCATCTGTAGAAGAAAATGATCAGTTAACGTTTTGAGTCATGAAAGGTCTCAATCCAAAGCGCTGACTGTTCATAGGAAGAAGTACAGTCGACGTTTTGGGCCGTGACCCTTTGTCAGGAGGTCCAAAACATCGACTGTACTTCTTCCTATAGATGCTCCCTGGCCTGCTGCGTTCCACCAGCATTTTGTGTGTGTTGTTTGAATTTCCAGCATCTGCAGATTTCCTTGTGTTTGCGTTGACTGTTCATGCCTTCCTGCAGATGCTGCTCAATGGACTAGGTTCCTACAGTGGTTTGTTTTCTTAGTTCACCTCAATTGGCAGTTCAGGCTGGTTTTATAAATGTCCTGGGGCTCATGAAGCCAACCACATCTTTTGCTGGCACTGCAGAGGCAGACTAGTGCAACTGTTATATAAATAATGATTATCATGATAATTAGTGTTTAACATGTTAGACGGTTAACAATCAAACAAAGTTGACAGTCGTAAACACAAGAGATTCTGCAGATGTTGGGAATCGTGAGCAACACACAGAAAATGCTGGTGAAACTCCACAAGTCAGGCAGAAACAGCAGAGAGGGAAAACCAGTCAAGATTTTAGTCTAAGACCCTTTATCAGGACTGGAAACGAAGGGGGAAGAAGTCAGAATAAGAAGAAAAAAAGGGGAAGGACTACAAGCTGGTGGGTGATAGGTGAGGCGGAAGGTAGGTGATTTGGGGGGGGGGGGATGAAATAAAAAGCTGAGAGCTGATAGGTGGAAAAGATGAAGGGCTGAAAAAGAAGGGATCTAATAGGAGAGGGAAGTGAACCATGGGAGAAAGGGAAGGAGGAAGGGCACCAGAGGGAGGTGATGGGTATGTGAGGAGAAGATAAGGGGTAAGAGGGGAGCCAGAAAGTTGACAGTCATTTCCCATTTATTTTTGTATTGTTAATTTAGTTCTTTTCTTCAATGGCAGGCTGGTTCAGATGTCAGAGGCAGTATGACCTTGATCATTGCCAGCAACATAAAGTCAGTGCCAACTTCACACTGTTTCCTGCCAGATGGCAGGGTAGAAATGGCTGCAAGTGGCAGTTACGGGCAGTTCCCTCTCATCCATCTAGAAGCAATCTACAGTGCCCCCTTTGTAGGCCACAGCTGTTCCTTTTCCTGTCTGTGGATCTCTCCCACAGATGCCAGCCTTACCTGGAACCCTGCCTATTGTGTGGAGCAGTTGCCAGCAATTACTCTGTGGTGTTGGCTCAGTGCTTGCCGGAATGATAGTGCACCTAACCCGGGTCACACAGGATGCCAATGTCCATTGCAGACTGAACCTCAGTAAGGTGCTCGCAGCAGCGGATGAAGTTTCAACAATGGCTTTTCATCTCTCCGGTGCTGATGGAGCACTGCAGCAGATGGAAAGCACATGCATTAGTGCCGGACACTGGAAAGAAGGCTGCACACTGGGTTCCTCTCCCATCTGGTGCTGTGCTTGCTAGCTCTGTCTACTGATCAGGTCTAGTACTGCAGGAGAAATTCAAACATCATTTCAGAGAGAAATGACTTAAGATATAAGATCATAAAACCCTAAGATATTCAGACCATCAAGTCTGCTCGGCCATAAAATCATGACTGTTTTATTATCCCTCTCAACCCCATTCTCCTACTTCTTCCTCATAATTTTTGATGCCATTAATCCAAAACCTATTAACCTCCACTTTAAATATACCCAATGACTTGATCTGTCCAATTGTCTTCAATTAATTTCACAGATTCACCCCACTATGGCTAAAAAAAAAATTCTTTCTTATCTCTGTTCTAAATAGATCACCTTCTATTTTGAGGCTGTGCCCTCTGGTCCTCGATTCTTCAACCATTGGAAACGTCCTCTGCTTGTTCACTCAATCTAGGCCTTTCCAATACTCGGTAGGCTTCAATGGGATTTATCCTCATTCTTCTAAACGCCAGTGAGCACGGGCACAGATTATTGCCTGAGGAATACATAAAGCAGTTAATCTAATCAGACTGTGAATATTTTGTTACTCGGTTGTCTTCCTTATTCAACACTGCCTTAATTATAATGAATGGTATCACTAAAGAGATTTATTGGAATAACGGAATCATAAAGATGGCCCTTCGACACATTGTATTCATACTGACCATTAAGTACCTGTACTAATTATTTATTAGCACATTGTCCAAAGTGTTCAGTGCCATGGCAGTTCAATACCAGATAATTATGGACTTAAGTTATCCCAAAAAACTAGTAAAACCAGAAAGTACAGAGAGAGTAAGAGATTTAGTGGTGAGATGCGTAATGTTTTGTTAGAGTAACAGGGATAATCTGTCATTATGACCAAGAGTCATAAGCTACAGATTGCAAAAGAGACAGGGAAAGAGTTAAGAACTTTTTTTTTGCACTATGAGTTTTCATGACCTGGAATCCATTACTTGAAAGTGTGGTGGAAGCAGAGTTGGTTATAGCTAAAAATAAGAGGATAATTAGTAATGGTGAAATGTGGAGATGTTTAGAAGAGTGGTTCAAGCTTGAACAGATCTGCCAAAAAGCCAGTATTGGCACGATGGTCCGAGTGGCCTTCTTCTGTGGGTCATACAAGATACTGGAGGAGCTCAGCGGGTCAAGAAGCATATATGGAGGAAAATGGACAATTGATAGGTCAGGCCCAGATGAGGGGTTTCAATCCAAAATGGAATCCATTGCCACAGACAGCTGTAGGTGCCAAGTCATTGGGTATACTTAAAGTGGAGGTTGATAGGTTCTTGATCAGTAAGGGCATCAAAGGTTATGGGACAGAAGGCAAGTGAATAGGACTGAGAAGGATAATAAATCAGCCATGATCGAATGACAGAGCAGTCTCAATGGGCCAAATGGCCTAATTCTGCTCCCATGTCTCATGGTCTTATGATCTTGTGGTCTAAGACATTGACTGACAACTTCTATCTGTAGATCCTGCCTGGACTGCTGAGTTTCTCCAGCTTATCTTTTGTGTTTCTTCTGTGGGGTAATATTTACGGTATGATCTGTAAATATAATTACAACCTACACTGATGCCCGGTTATTCTGAGCAATGTCACCAATCCCCTCGAATATCTAATTTCTTACCTGATCCTCCTTTTGATACTGCGTGGAGCCGGAAGATGCTCAGTTTTCACATGCAGACATTTTGCCTCCTGAGCACACAGGAGTGTATCTCTTCTTCACTGCACTGCTCAGCAATTTCAAGTCAATTTCACACCTTGATCTCTCAATTTTAGGACAGCTGGCAAGCGTGGCTGCCAGTCAGAAAGAGAAAGCAACCTCCTGTAATTTCACAAGGGGTTAGTCTTGTAGAATGGAGAAGGCAAGCTTACAGTGATACTACACAAAAAGACTTGGGTGATAATCTGTCAGCAGCTCCCTCACGCCAGAACTATGGTATTTCTTGTGAGCACGTATCACATTCCGCTTTCTTAGTTTCCAAACTGAAAGAAATATTTTCCATTGGGCCCTTAATTTGTCCCTTTGTGCAGTGCAGGCTGGCTCACACAGAAATCAAGCACGCGCACGGGCACCTCCTGTCATTCTCTAGTTTACTTAAGAAGGTGATTGAATGCAGCTTCATGCTTCAAACAACAAGTGCCTAGACCTCACAAAGTTTTTTTTAATCTTCCCTTCATTTGTTATTTCCAAGGGCTAGCTTTAGTGATTAATGCTTTAGGACCCTGTCAATTCCGGAGAAAGAGTGCATGTACGTTAAGCAGCCCTGCTGGTGTATTTGGAAGCAACGTGACGTGCTTTTAATCTGTGTGTGTAATCAGGGACTATATTAAGTGTACATCAACACTCATACAATCACAATTATTTTCCTCTCCTTTTCCCCTTAAACTGCTCCCGATAGCTCTTCTAAAGATAACTGTGCTGGTCAGTGTACACCTCACTCTCCACTCTGAAAGTGGAATGCTAACTTGTTTATTGTTGTCATGTGCACCGAGATACAGTGAAAACTTTGGCTGCCAGCCAGAACAGAAGACACAGGACCAGAATTAGGCTATTTGGCCCATAGAGTCTGCTCCGCCATTCCATCATGGCTGATTTATTACCCCTCACAACCCCATTCTCCTGCCTTCTTCCCATAACCTTTGAAACCCTTATTAATCAAAAATCTATCAACCTCAATTTTAAATATACCCGATGGCTTGGTCTCCACAACTGTCTGTGGCAATCAGTTCCACAGATTCAACAAACACTCACAGGCTAAAGAAATTCCTCTTCATCCTTGCTCTAATGGACATCCTTGTGTTCTGAGGCTGTACCCTCTGGTCCTAGACTCCATCACTATAGGAAACATTCTCTTCAGGTCCACTCTATCTCAGCATTTCAATGTCCTATAGGTTTCAATGACACAGCCCTGCTGGTGTATTAGGCACTAATATGATGAGGTTTTATTCAGTATAATCAGGAACTACACTAGGTTGCCACTTTATTAGGTACACCCATATATCTGCTCATTCATACAAACTTCTAATCACCCAATCACATGGCAGAAATTCAATGCAGAAAAGCAATCAGACATGGATGAAAGGTTCAGTTGTTGTTCAGACCTAAGATCAGGATGGGAAAGAAATGTCATCTAAGTGACTTTGACAGTGGAATGATTGTTACCGTCAGATGGGGTGGCTGGAGAATCTCAGAAGCTGCTGATTTCCTGGGGTTTTCAGTCTTCCAGAGTTGTGCATCCAGTGAGTGGCAGTTCTGTGGGCGAAAACGTCTTGCTAATGAGAGAGGTCAGAGGAGAATGGCCAGGCTGGTTCGAGCTGACAGGATGTCGGGAGTAACTTAAATATCCACACGTCACAACAGTGGTGTGCACACCTTCTCTGAGTGGACAACACATCGAACTTTGAAGCTGATGGGCTACAGCAGCAGAAGACCATGGGCATGCACTC
This sequence comes from Hypanus sabinus, assembly GCF_030144855.1. NCBI lineage: Eukaryota > Metazoa > Chordata > Chondrichthyes > Myliobatiformes > Dasyatidae > Hypanus > Hypanus sabinus. The sequence continues at coordinate 26,638,606 of NC_082718.1, forward strand.
AGGGGCCACTTTATTAGGTACAGGAGGTCGATCACAATCCTTCTTCTCTTAAGCTGCTCCCGATAGCTCTTTTAAAGATAACTGAGCTGCTCAGTATATATCTCGCCCTCCTTTCTGAAAGAGGTATGGTAAATTATTCAGTGCAGTCACATGTATCGAGATACAGTGAAAACTTCATTTTGCCTTCAAGCCAGACAGATCATTCCAAACTTAAGTACATGGAGATTGAACAAAAGGAAAATCAATAATAGAGTGCAGAATAAAATGTCACAGTTACCGAGGAAGTACAATGCAGGTATAAAGATAAGGTGTAAGGGCCACAAGGTGGGTTCAGAAATCAAGACTTCATCCTTATTGTTCAAGTGAAGCCATTCTGAAAACTTTTCAGCTCCACCTTGATACCGCTCCCTTCAACTTCAGTCAGAAAACTCCGGTACTCTTCATACCTCTGCAGAGCTTTCGGGTTCTAATAGCTGCGGCACGGTAGTGTAGTGGTTAGCGCATCACTTTGCAGTACCAGCGATAGGGGTTCAATTCCTGCCACTGTCTGTAAGGGGTTCGTATGTTCTTCCCATGGAGGCATGGCTTTCCAGTATTCAGAAGGGAATTGAATACGTATCTGGACAAAAAAAAAATTGCAGGGTTCTGGGAAGAGGGCTGTAGGGTAGGGATGAGCTGGTGCAGATCAAAGGGGGGTGGGCATTTGGCCTCTTTTGGTGATCTTGTAACGTTTATCTCCCTGACTGGGAAGAGGGCTGTGGAAGCAGGTGGAATAAAATCCAAGAAAACAAAAAAGGGTCTTGTGAAGCTGGAATTCAGTGCATCTTTTTGATTCTAAAGGTGAAATTGTCAGCTTGGGGAGGGTGTGAGGTGGGGGGGGGGAGACCTCCCACTGTCACCCAGCCCTCTTTAAATTAACAGTATAGCAGAATTCAATAAGGTTCAATGTTCTGTATTTAAGTAGTGTCACCTTGATCTCACCCAGTTGTTCTGAAGTAAGTCGACCTATTATTTAAATACTTCATGTCGATAAAAATTATGCAAAAAAAATAGAGAAAGGGGTCACTGAGGTCCCATTAACTTGATAACATCACATACACTAATCTCTAATTGTCAAGAGTACTTTATTGTGTTACCATGGCAACCACTCTTGCTTTCATTATTATGCTTTGCTTGCTTTATTTTTAGACAGGGTGCGCTTTCCTTTCCGACTCCAGCCATGATTGGACATTGTTCTTTTCCGAACAATGAAGACTGGAGGAATTACTTTCGAAGACCCATCACCTCGGTGTTTCAGTTTCCTAATCTGTATTTTGTTTAAATTTGTAATGAAACAGAGAGGACGTGATGCAAGTTTGTGCCAGCGCCTGTAAACAGACACTGAAAATTTATTCTGTTTCACCCTTTGCTTTCCTGAAAACTTTGGCATGCCCTTACGCTCTGTCCTGTCTCATTAAGTAATAATGATGTACAGGGCAGATCATGTCCCTCGGTTGTTGTCACGAAGGGCCTGCAATCTGAAAAGTTAGCTCAGTTTCTTTTTCTACAGATGCTGCCTGACCTGCTGAGTGTTTTATATTTTTGTTTAATATTTCCAGCATATGTTATTTTTCTTCTGATATTCAGACTGTCATATACACGACTCACCATTGTGCATTAGTAAATATTTTAGCAGCAAGAACCACAAGGTAATGTTACATCTCTATAAAACTCTTGTTAGACTACACTTGGAGTATTGTGATCCTCTGGAAGGATGTGGAAGCTTTAGAAAAGGTACAGAGGAGATTCTCGAGGATGTTGTTTCAATTAGAGAGCATATCTCATGAGGAAAGATTGAGCGAGCTTGGGTTTTCCTCTGTGGAGTGAAGGAGGATGAGAGGTGACTTGAAAGAGGTGTTTAATATGGTAAGAGCAATAGAGTGGACAGCCAACACCTTTCTTCTGAGGTGGTAATGGTTAATTCAACAGGACACAATTCTAATGTTATTGGGGGAAAGTAAAGGGGAGGTGGTGTCAGAGATAGGACTTATAGAAGTTTATAAATTTTCCCAGTGATCGTATGGGTTTCCTCCAGGTGCTCCAGTTTCCTCCTTGAAGAATACTGTAAAGGGAGCTATATAAATGCAAGCCTTATGGGTCACCGGCAAAAACTTTTGAGGGACTGGTGACAGTATCAAAATCATTTTGAATAGGGTTGTTCACATTTATAACCATTTGGAATGATTACTATATAGAAGCAGGTGGGAGTTTGCCCCTGTTTGTCCTACCCCATGATCCTTACACTTATAGAGGGCTATGATGTTGACTTCATGCAAATATTTAGAGGTGATTAGAGTAAACAAGTGTCTGCTCTTACAGATGAATATGAAGTGTTAAATGGCATTTATTTACATGGAGCATTAGACCTTTAATAACCAGACACAAGAGTCTTGGAATATTTCATTCAACACTATGTAAACGGTGGCGGGATTGTATTGCTGGTGCAGACTTTATGTAGTGTTGGATTATTAATTTTTTTCTTATATTCCCTCCCACCATCACTAAACAAGAGGAATTAAATTAAAAGTTAATTTATTATCAAGGTACATTTGTGTCATCATTTGCTACCCAGTGATTCATTGGCAGATATTCACAATAATTACAAATAAATAGAAAGGAATCAATGAAAAGCTATACCCAATCTGATGGATATTCACTGCTTGGTCACTTACATTTCTCATCAGCATTTGCCAATCGTAAGATCAAAAATAGACGTAAGAAACTTCCAACTAACTGTTTAGTTCCTAGTCGTAAAAGGAAGTCAGTCTTCAGTTCTTAAACTGTAAGTAGAAAGCAGTAATTATCTTGAAGTTAAAAAAGTATTGTCTATACAGCAGCTTTGTAGACACTCTATGAAAAGCAGATGCTAACTTACAACATCTTGACTTACTGCTCAAGAGCAGAGTATAATGGGTTGTTTAATTTGCTGACTCATAAGTTGTTTAGTTCAAGGAAGCTTGAAGATTAGATAGATAATATCATTTAACATGTTGAATAACTAATGTGGAATAACTTGGAAGTTTTATGTGCTCAAGGAAGTTAGCTTCACAGAATTTACAGTGTTAATTGTTGAACGATGTCTCCAAGGTGCTTTTGGAACATTTGTGTTCAAAGGGTATCAGATGATATTTTTATCATCTGTGTGAAGTGACCCAAGAGGGAGAAAATGGGTGTAAATGTAGAAAGCAGTTTAGGCTTATTGGGAATGGAATGAGGAATATCAAGAAGCTATGGAAGAAACGTGGGGTGAACTAGAATCATTACTCTAGTTTCATTATCTGTGATGGGCAATTCATTCATCTGCAACTTGTGGGCATGTCTTTTTAGATGATTGGAATTGTACTTGTGTTTTGGTAATCCTTTATCCTTGGTGTTTTAAAAATGCTTTATGCTTTGTGTATTGTGTTTTGGAAATGGTTCGTGCTTTAGAAATGGTTTGTAATTTGGAAATGTTTAAGATAGAAATCCTCAGTGAGTTTTAAATCTCTTTTAAGAATGTTGTTTGCATTAAAACACTTATCACTGAGAATAAATGAATGATGTTTTGAACTACTTTGCTAGCTGGAAGTACCTTCCCCTTGGTAGGGAGAAGGCACCCACTGCTCGAATAGTGAATGTTGGCAGCTAAGCTCGCCATAGAGAATAAGCAGGGTAGTAAACTAGTCTTTGAAGATTGGGTACTTAGAGTATAATCCTTTAGTGAGATACTCATGGATATTTATATTCAATAGAGCTTACAGTCTTCATTTGAGAAGACCTTAAGCCCTTTCTCTAGAGCTTCGTGGTCAGCAAACCCAATACCATCATAATAAGGCGAGACAAACAACCAATGTTCAAAAGAGAACAAATTGTACAAATACAAACAGAAAACAAATTAATAATAATAGATAAATAAGTAATAAATAATATTGAGAACAGGAGTTGTAGAGTCCTTGAAAGTGAGTCCATATGTTGTGGAATCAGTCGGGACCTCATTGTTGGGGTGGAATTAAGATCATTCTTCACTTCCCAGAATGATATGGACATGTACAGAGTTATGTTATGAGGCCAGGTTGCAAGAAGCTGGCTTGTTTTCCCTTGCATACTTGGATAATAGAGGAACAGAAAAAGCTGAGCAAGAACTCTATTACTGAATGATGGCTAATCTAATCTTTGCTTCAGTTCTCTTTCCTGTCTAGTATTTGATCCATCTTGATGTTGCAATGTACCTAATGACTCAGTCCCACCACTCTTTGGGATAAAGAATTCTAAAGCTCTGCAGTATTCTGGTTGAAGAAAATTACCCTCAGTTCACTTGTATTTGTGAAGGCTTTTATCTGTTTGAGGTGATCTGACAAACCTGGAAATATTTGATAGGGTAGATACAACAAAGCCATGTCCTGAATTCAGGGAAATGAAGGATTGGGGCACCTGAGTTTAAAGTTAAGATACAGTTTTTAAATCATATTGACACTTAAATTAAAGATTTATGTGACATATAAAATTGTGGATCCTGGAACTTCCTGGACTGAGATTGAAACCCAGAATACCTGCACATCACCTTCTCCTTCCTCTTTCTGGATTCCCAGCTCCTTTCCTTTATTCCATGGGCCACTAACCTCTCCTTTCAGATTCCCTCTTCCTCAACCCATTGCCTGCTCCTCCTATTGCCTCCCAGCTTCTCACATCATTCTTTTTCAGCCCCACTCCCCCACTTATCTACCTACCTCCTCTAATCTGGATTCACTTGCCAATCTATGCTCCTCCCTTTCCCCCTGCCCTAGTATTTTGGCTTCTGCCCTCTTTCTTTCCAGTTCTGATAAAGGGTCTTAGATGCCCCATTGGCCATCAATGTTCAAAACTCTGGTTATTCTTCCCTTAACCTCCCCACTTTCCTTAAAACCTACCTCCTTAAAAAATTCCCTTCCAATGCAGCTTGGAATTAACTTTGTTTGACTGTACTATCACAATCTATTCAACTTTGAATTTTATTTTGTACACCTGCTTGGAAACTTATAACATGTTAACCACAGTGAAAGCTTAACATGGTGAAACGTTCCTAGCATTTAGGCAGGCTAATGAATGGGCAGGGGATGAGAGGATATCAACCACATACAGGCGATTGGATTACTTTAATTTATCATTGTGGCTGGTACATAGGTCACAGGTTCCTGTGCTGTACTGTTCTGTCAACACAAGAGATTCTGCAGATGCTAGAAATCCAGGGTAACACACACAAAATGCTGAAGGAACTCTGCAGGTCAGGCTGCATCTATGGAGAGGAATAAACGGTCGTTATTCTGACTCTTCATTGGGACTGAACAGGAAAGGGGGAGAAACCAAAAGAAGAGAGGGAGGGGAAAGAGTACAAACTGGCAAATGACAGATGAAACCAAGTGAGGGGGAAGCTGGTCGGGTGGGGGAGGAGGGCAAAATCTTGTGCTGCTTCCCCTCCCCACATCTTTTTATTCTGGCTTCTTCGCACTTCCTTTCAAGTTTTGATGAAGGGTCTCGACCCAAAATACCAACTGTTCATTCCTCACCAGAGATGCTACCTAGCCTGCTGAGTTCCTCCAGCAGTTTGTGGTTATATTGCTCTATGTTCTGTGTACATTAAAAGGACTGTAAAACTACAAGTTGCTGTTGAAAGACTGAATTACCTTGACAATTTCTTCAGATTTGTATCACCTGAATTTACTGTGAGCAACTTGCTTGAATGGAGGAGTAAGATAGCCTTCTGTTCTCAATTCTCTGAGGCCCTTAAGGTGTAATTTGGTTATGTGCTATATTATTGTTATATGGTTATATATGGTAATTAGACATTAATGACTGGACATTTTGTGCATATATCCAGTCATTAATGTCCTGTGGACTTTCCTACTGCTTTACAGCAATTAATTTTCCTTACTGCAACAATCAGTAGATATTTGTCTACCTGCACTGCACTTTATCTGTAGCTGTTATACTTTATTCTGCATTCTGTTATGGTGTTACCTTTTTCTGACTCAATGCACTGTGTAATGAATTGATCTGTATGAACAACATGCAATAAAAGCTTCTCACCTTACCTCAGTACATGAGACAATAATAAACCAATTCCAGTTATCTTAAAGGGGAATATGGAGGCAAAGTCACAACAATATTTGTCCATGATACTAGCGATGAAGATAGTTCAATTATTACATTGACAATTCCCTGCATGAATTCAGGTTACAGGATACAGATCTGTTCCATTGAGCTGACCCTCCACACCTGTGAGGACATTTAGGGCCTGAACAGGTTGGGTGGTGCCATAGTGTAGCAGTTAGCACAATGCTTTACAGTGCCAGCTGTAAGATTGAGGTTCAATTCCTGCCGTCCGGAAGGAGTTTCTACATTCGCCCCGTGACTGCAGAGGTTTCTTCTGGGTGCTCCAGTTTCCTCCTGCATTCCAAGACCTACGGTTAGTGTCAGTGAGTTGTGGGCATGTAACATTGGCACCGGAAGCATGGCAACACTTGTGGACTTCCCAACACAATCTTCACTGATTGGATTTGACACAAACAACACATTTCACTGTATGTTTCAATGTACATGTGACAAATAAAGCTAATCTTATCTCGGACCACGGACCTTGACTCCTTTCAAATGAATGAGACAACGCATCCATTCTGCTGGCATAATGTCAAGAGCCAAGCATAGAGTGCGCGGTGATGTTCCCCCACTGGACATGATTACGTGTGAATAGTGGAGCAAGCTATCTTCTAAACACATTGCCTCAAGAAGGTGACATTCATCGAAAGGACCCTCACCACCAAGAACATTTCCTCTTCCCATTGGGTACAGGAGCATGAAGATTCAGAATTTTAAAAATGGCTTCTTGCCCTCCACCGTCAGATTTATAAATAGTCCTAAATGAATCCATGAACACTACCTCACTAGTCTTCTTTCACAGTAATATATTTATTTTATAGTACTAAATTTATTTGTAATTTTTATGGCTTACGCTGTACTGCTGCCACAAAGGAACACATTTCATTACATATGGCAGTGAGAGTAAACCTGACCCTGATTCTGATGTACAATGAATGGCATCTGACTTCCAGCTTGTCTTCAAATTCCACATTTGGCTAAGTTTGTGTGTAGGTCTGAGCCAAATGGAGACATGAACAGCCGATAGCTGATGGCAGATAATGCTAAGCTATTGGATGGTTTCATCTGGTCCAACTTGTATCCAGTGTCTGTGACAGTTACTTGGAAGAGTGTTCCAGTTATTTGATCCAAACTAACCTACAGATTACCTCAGTGTCATAAAATACTGCTCCTGCACCTCCACACAATTCTGTACACAATATGGAGAGTGTGCTGCACCGTCGAAAGCATCATCATTTTGAGATAGGGAACCAGCCACTCATGAGAGGGTTCCTTTCTGACAGATGAAAAGAGACAAAGCTTAAACACGTGCTGCAAATACCTCATAATGCTGGCAGAGCTCAGAAGGTCAGGCAGCATCTGCAGGAGGGAATAACCGATCGTCGCTTAGGGCCGAGCAATGCCTTCACAGCCACAGACAGACCTTGAAACACTGGGAAGGTGAAAAGTGAGCAAAAGAACTTGGAAACGAGGCGTGTGGAACAGACAGGTTTGGAGATAGCTAGGCCTATGTTCTCAGCAAGGCAGGTGGAAAGGTGAATTTCTAGAGATCTCGCAGTCATAATTTTAATGTATCAAAAATAAAAGCTGAGATTTTTGAACATGCACTCCTGGTGACTTCTGCTCAGAATAAAACCTACCACTCGTAAACTTTACTACGTTAAGCAGTAATTGCATTTCGCAGCATATGGAGGCAGTTTGGTCACTAAGTGTGCTTTTTAATATAAGCCCTTAATTGGCAAGGCGGCTGAGGGAGGTCATGCGAGGAAAGTCCAGAGAACTGTGGCACTGTATGTCCAACGCCAGTGGAACAAGGCAGGCTGTTAATGAGATGTAGTCTTTGATTGCTGTTCCATCAATAACTCATGAGCAACCTCATTAAAGTGAATGGATTATCTGGTCAGAGGTGATAGAGGAGATGTTAACAAACTGAGGCCATGTTTTCTGGTACCTGGACACTTAACTTACACAGGAAAGGCATTAAATGGAGCGGATTCTGTTTCTCAGGCAGCGCAGATGGAGGGGGTTAGGGTTTCAGTTTGTTGACCTCCTATCAGAGTCCTGACAAAAGACTTAACTCCTGAACACAAGAGATCTTGCATATGCTGGAAATCCAGCACAACACACACACACAAACACTTCACCTGTGAGTCAGCTGGTGTGGTATACTGCGTCCAGTGCTCCCACTGCGGCCTACTATATGTTGGTGAGACCCGACGCAGAATGGGAGACCAGTTCGCTGAATACCTACACTCTGTCCGCCAGAGAAAGCAGGATCTCCCAGTGGCCACACATTTTAATTCCACGTCCCATTCCCATTCTGATATGTCTATCCATGGCCTTCTCTACTGTTAAGATGAAGCCACATTCAGTTTGGAGGAACAACATCTTATATACCGTCTAGGTAGCCTCCAACCTGATGGCATAAACATTGATTTCTCTAACTTCCATTAATGCCCCTCCTCCCCTTCTTGCCCCATCCCTTATTTATTCATTCATTCATCCATCCATCCATCCATCCATCCATCCATTCATCCATCTATTTATCTATTTATTTATTTATTTATTTATCTATTTATTTATTTATTTATCTATTTATTTATTTATTTTAATTATTTATTTTAATTATTTCCCCCCCCCCCCCAACTTTCCTCTCTCTGTCCCTCTCACAATCACTCCTTGCCTGCTCTCCATCTCCCTCTGGTACGCCCCTCCCACTTTGTTTCTCCCTAGGCCTCCCGTCCCTTGATCCTCTCCCTCTCCAGCTGTGTATCCCTTTTGCCATTAACTTTACAACACTTAGCTTCATCCCTCCCCCTCCTGTCTTCTCCTATCATTTTGGATCTCCCTCTCTCCCCCTCTCTCTCCCACTTTCAAATCTCTTACTACCTCTTCTTTCAGTTAGTCTTGACGAAGGGACTCAGCCTGAAACATCGACTGTACTTCTTCCTATAGATGCGGCCCGGCCTGCTGCATTCCACCAGCATTTTGCGTGTATTGCTTGAATTTCCAGCATCTGCAGATTTCCTCGTGTTTGCGTTTTAAACACACACAAAATGCTGGAGGAACTCAGCAGATGAGGCAGCATCTATGGAGAGGAATAAACAGTTGACATTTTGGGGCAAGATCCTTCCTTTCACAGTTGTTGCCTGAGTTTTCTCCGAGCCTTCTTCTTTATTTCTGATCCTTGGCATCTACAGGGGTAGGAAGGTGGGGAGAGTGAACAGATTACAAGCTGGCAGATGATAGCTGAGACCGGGTGAAGGTGTGGGGTTGAAGAGGTTATGTGAGGAGCTGGTGGGGACAGGTGGAAGAAGTCAAATAGGAGTGGAGAGAAGACCATGAAAGAAAGGGAAGGACCCACTTCACAGGCTCAGACATGTAATTTAGCCCGGCATCTTCTGTGCAGCATCAATGAAATGTTGCCTAGTTGGAAATATTAATCTTTGGATGAGATGTTAAACGGAGGTCCCTGATGCTCTCCTTACTCCATTATCTAATCTCCCATTTTGGGCATATAAAGCCCTATAGTGCTTCTCAAAGAAGGACATGGAACCTTGGTCTATGTAGAAGCACAACCGACTGCAGATGCCGGAATCTGAAGCAATAAACTGTCTACAGGAGGAACTCAGTGGGTCAAGCAACATCTGTGGGACAAATGGACTGTCAATGTTTCGGATTGAAACCCTGCATCTGGGCTGAGGAGTGGAGAGGCAAGGATGGACAGTATAAAGAGGGGGAGTTGTGAGACAGGAGTCCAAGATAATTGGGATGTAAGACAACAGGCAGGTTGTCCATGTAGGGAAGGGGAGTGGGAATTGGGAAAACAGTGGCAGGTAACTGATAGGTGGGGACAGACAAAACTTTTCTTCCCCCTCTATCCACTAGTCACCAGCCACTGTCCCCCAACTCTACACCCTCCCCTCCCCAACCTGGCATAACCTGCCAGTCATCTCATTTCCCATCCTCAGTCTACCAATCAGCACGTCCCTTCTCCTCCCTATACTGGCCTTCTCACCTCTCCACTTTATGTCAACATTGCTTCTTCATTGAGATGAACTGTGATATTCACCCCAACATTGCAGGGGGGGCAGCCCAGCCAAACTGTCGGAATAGAAGTGCAAATGATGCAAACATCTTAAACACAGGAGGTTCCACAGACACTGGAAATCCAGAGCAAAACACACACAAAATGCTGGAGGAACTACATGACGAAGGGTCTCGGCCTGAGATGTCAATTGCTTTTCCCCCGCCCCACACACAGATGATGCCTGAGTTAGTGAGTTCCTCCAGCATTTTGAGTGTGATGCAAGCATCTTAATTAGCCCCTCATTGTGTTAAACTGAGCCAAATAAAAGAAAATAGATTCACCTGACTCAGCAGGAAAATTTAGTTCACCCATTTAACTCAAAAAATATATCAATTCCAATGGAGGATTTTTTGTAAAAACTGGAATAAGGTTTTGCTTAAAAACATTAATATCCAACACTCAGCCTGTATCTAATTGGTCAACGGATCCTCTTTGAAGTTCAGATTAATATCGAAAAACAGGATTCCTTTCAGTGGTGAGAAACCTACTTCATAAAGAATAGCGTATTTTTAAAATATATTTCTCCCCATCATATTGGAGAAAATTGCAAGAAATGTAGTTTAATGGGTCCCAATGGAATACTCTGGTGAGCTGTTTTAAAAATAAATGCGTGCTGGTCCAGAAAGATTGAAATGTTCTACATTCCAAGAGTCAATAGCTTTGTAGGTTGTGTTATCTGAGACAAGTATTTAATGCATTTCTACATTGGCACAACAATTTATGAATGAAGTAGCTATTGATGCTTGCTTGTGGAAGGTTCTGCAGTGCTTTCATTTCTCTGCTGCTGAGTTCTGTGTGTTTTCTAATGTTTTATTAAAGCATATTTCGCATTCAGAAGCTGCTTACTTATTCACTCTTCCTGCCCCCACCCCTGCCACTCCTCTACTAACAGCACTGACTCCTGCTCAAGGTAAAATGGCTGAAATGCCAGATGACATCCAGTGCTTCATTGAAGAGGTCATTCTGAAAGGAAGTAGGTGGAAGGACAGCTGGGAGGACAGCTGCCTCACAATTCCAGAGACATAGAACATAGAAGATAGCCCACAATGTTGTGCCAATCCTTTTAACCTACTATATGATCAATTAAACCCTTCCCTCATACAGAGCCCTCCATTTTTCTATCATCCATGTGCCCTTCTAAATGCCACTAATGTACTGGCCTCTACCACCAGACCTGGCCAGGTGTTCCACACAACTATCTCTCTCTGTATGAAGAACTTACCTCTGACATCCCCCTATACTTCCCTCCAATCACTTTGAAAATATGCCCCCTCTTATTAGCCACTTCTGCCCGGGGAAAAAGTCTCTGCCTATCTAATCGATCGATGCGTCTCATCATCTTGTACACCTCTATCAAGTCACCACTTGTCCTTCTTCGCTCCAAGGTGTAAATTCCTCGCTCAGTCAACCTATTCTCATAAAACATGCTCTCTAAACCAGCAGCATCCTGGTAAATCTCTGCACCCTCTCTGAAGCTTCCACGTAATTCCTATAATGAGCCAACCAGAACTGAGATAATATTTCATGTGTGGTCTAACGAGGGTTTTGTAAGACATTACCTCCCAGCTGCTGAACTCAAAACACATTTGAGAACCGAGTTTGATCCTGACCTCAGGGTGCTGTCTGTGTGGCGTTTGCACGTTCTGCCTGTGATTCAGTGGGTGTCCTCCGAGCAAGCTTAGAATGGTACTGCACAGGAACCGGCCCTTCAGCCCATGATGTCTGTACATGTTTCCACTGAGATCCTTAAGTTGGGCCTGGTTTTGGTCGGTTAATGGGCCTTTATAAGTTATCAATGGCGTGAGTGGAAGGTTCGACAGTGGGGGTGGAGAGGATGGATGATGGAGAATGGGTTATGGGGAATAAGGAGGGATGGAATTGCATAGACTTGAAAGACTAAGTGCCTTTTTTCTAAGTTGCAAGAAAAGTGAAAGAATCAATATCTGAAACACTCAGTTGTAGCTCAGCAAGATGCTGCAGCTGCATTGGACCACGAGAGTGATGGAACATAGAAACAGGCTCTTCGGCCCAACTATCCATGCTACCTAAGATATCTATCTGGGCTAGGCCCATTTGCTGCATTTGGCTCCTATCCCTCTCAACCTTTCCTATTCAGATGAACTTAAAAAAAATGGTTCTGCCCATCACAAACAGAGCCTGAAAATACTGAAAAATAACAGCGAACTTCTCAGATAGAAATGTTATTACACTGGCGCAATGTATTTTATGTGCTACAAAACATGGAAAATGTATCATCACAAGCAATGGGCACCCCTGAACTCATGGCCGGTGGCAAGTCCCACACTCTGTGCTTTTGATTTCCTGCGCCCTGAGCCCACTGGGGCAGGAAGGTCAATGAGCAAGCCACATATATTTTATACCTCTGCTGAAATGCTGTGTCATGCATGCAGCTGAGAGAACTGTACAGATGGTCCTTTAAGACTCAAACAAGTACCAGCGGACACATGTGAACCCATATTTGAAATCAGAATCAAAATCAGGTTTACTATCAGTGGCATGTGTCATAAAATTTGTACCGTGCAAATTTAGTTGACAACTAAATCTAACAGATGGACATATTTGTCAACTATTTTAAATGTGGATTCGGGTATTTCCACAGGAACTCCCAGACGGTCAATAAAGCTCTTTGGAATCAGTTGTAAAATGAGAATAGATTTAAATTTTAGATTTAGATTATGAGGATGCTCAGTCCTCATTTATTGTCATTTAGAAATGCATGCATGCATTAAGAAATGATACAATATGCCTCCCAATTTGCGCCTAGCAAGCTCCCAAAATGATCAGTGATAATCTATGTCCGCGGTGGTGGTTGGAGGAATGAGTATTGATATTGATAGCCACTCCCCTATTTTTCCTGAAGTACTACTATCTGATCTTTACAACTACAGTACCTGAATTGATAGATATGGTCTACGTTTTAACTGTCTATTTGAAACCTGCCTGTACAACACAGTTCTTCAGTACCCTTTATGTACTTGAGTCTTTGGCCACAACTTTTGACTCAGTCAAAACAGAGTCACACTCTTCAGTTGACTATTAAGATCCATGAGCAGGAACCCCCTGAATTCACTGGTACAATTACTTAACGCTCAACAAGGAAGCACAAGATTCAAAAAGGCGCTTTTTCCCCCAATTCCCATTCCCATGATTGATATGTCAGTTCATGACGTCCTCGACTGTCGCAATGAGGCCACACTCAGCTTGGAAGAGCAACGTCTTATATTCCTTCTTGGTAACCTCCAACCTGATGGCATAAACATTGACTTCTCAAACCTATAGTAATGCCCCCCCCCCCCACCTCTCCTTCACTCTTTCATCTTATCTGCTTGTGTGCCATCTCTGGTGTCCCTTTTCTTTCTTCCATGGACTCCCCCCTCTCCAACCCTGTATTTCTTTCACCATTCAACTTCCCAGGCTCTTAACTTCACCCCTCACCCCCTCTCGGTTTCACCTATCACTCTGCATTTCTTCCTCTGCCCCCTTCTTACCCTCACACTTCAGCTTTTTTCTCCACTGTCCTGCGGAAGGGTCTCTGCCCGAAGTATTGACTGTGCTCTCTTCCATTGAGGCTGCCTGGCCTGATGAGTTCCTCCAGCAATTTGTGTGCTTTGCTTGGATTCCCAGCATCTGCAGATTTTCTCGGGTTTTTTTTAACTGTTATTTACTCAATATATCTTTAATGAAGTGTGAAAAATAGCCTGTTTCTGACCCAGGTCAGCTTAAAATTGATTTATTTTTCCTGCAAGGCTGAGGATGAAATGTTTAATTCATTTGATATATTCTGGACAGAAGCAATGGGGGAAAAAAAAAACAAGAGTTGGAGTAACCAAGTTATTTATCTTCTCTGTAATTGCTGATTCTGAATGCAACTCTTGGTTTGGTGTTTACATGTCAAGCTGGAACAGTATCCATAAGAAGGGAGATATTTTGCCTGCCACCCAGCACTACTTATAATTAACGGCAATCCTCCCTGTCTCAGCAATAGCTGAATGCAAACAAGACCCTTGGGGCTGTGCGCTGCATTAATGTTAGATATGCTCAAACAACATAACTTGTCAGAGAGGATTATTTCTGCTCAGTGATTCTGTGAAGGCCCCGCTTTCTACTTCTGCAGCGTTGATAAGAGAGAGAGAGAGAGAGGCCATTGAGAGTGGAGTTACGGTGCCGTTTATGTTTCACGGGCTTGTGGGCTGCCTTTTGTCGAGAATATCTTTGCACAAAGCATGCGCTGTCCCAAACCTGCTGCTATTCTGATAAACGATGAGCTGCCTTTGAGGTACTGTAGCGTGTGTCTGTCTCTGCCTACGATACTAAGTTTTAACCGCGGCTCCTATTCTGGTATCGCTGTTGCTTTGCCGTGCTTGCTTTTGCTTTTAGTGCATCTGGCTTGCGTCTGCAGGAGGAGATTGCTGGCATTTTGCGGACCTTTTGTTTTCAGGAGCGGGGTGGACGGCGCGGGAGTGTGCAATGAGCCGGGATATTGAGTTCCCTCCCTCCCCTCCTCCTATTTCACTCACTCTGGGTGTGTGGTGACCTCCTGGCAGGATTGTGCTCGTGCTGGGTTGAGGAAGGGGAATAACATTAAGTCAGAAAGTGCCCGAGATGTTTGTTAGTGGAGGTTGGCAGCAGAGGGGGTTGTTGTTGGTTCTGACTGAGCTGACTTTAAAAAAAATGCGGCCCTTTTGTTGAATATATTGGCTGTCAGTGGAGAGTCTAAATACACATCTCTCTCTTTCTCTGCCGACGGGACAGTGAGAATATAGAACTGTCGGAATACTTCCAGTGCCCCGTGTTTCCAATTCCCCACCTCCCCTCTCCTTCCGTGTTTTTTTTACAAAAGACATTTGCAGGAGAAACTTGTTTAATGTTCTATTAATGCTGTTCCACATTATGCCGGCGTGCGGGCGCACATTCCTGGTCTCCGGTGTTTGACATCACATTAATATCGTTGGAGTGCTCCAGCGAACAAAGCGTGCTCCATGGCATCGGTCAGGAGATTTATGTGTGGTTTCTCCATTAAGCACAGGATGTCAGATCAAGGAATCGATTTAGTTTGATAATCATTCTTCTATCAATCTGCTCGGTTGTTTGTTATCAGGGAGCTGCCGTCAGTGATACGTCCAGTATTGTGTCAAGTTTGACCACTATTTCACTGTTTCTTTTATTTCTCTCTCCTCTCTCATTTCTCTCTCCATTTTCTCTCCCTCTCTCAATCGCTCTTATTTTTCTCACTTCATTTTCCCTCTCACTGTCTTGCTCTCTCAATCTCTCTCATAAACTGTTATCTAGCCATCTAATTCTGTCTCTCCATTTCCTCTCCTCTTGCTCTTTCTCTCTCTTTATATATTTTAGCTTGCCATCTAATAAATGAACATGGCAGAGATAAAACTGATGTCCAACTACATATATCGTGCGGAGGGCACCATGGTAACGCACCGCTCAGGGTGTTTTGCAGTTTAGTTCTGGCAGCATTCTATAGAGTCTATATGTCCTCTCTGTGGAATGCGTGGGTCTTCTCCAGGTTCCCCAATTTCCTCCCAGTGTCCAAAAATGTACTGGGTAGGTTAATTGCTCATTGTATATCATCCCCTGATTAGGTTAGGGTTAAATTGGGTTTGGCAGTGAGACTTGACGTGCCTATTCCATGTTGTATCACTCAACTTGTATCTGTTTCTATGTTCTCTTTCAGCAATTGGTATCAGAGTTCTCTTGCTTCCCTTTTGCAGAAGAGTTAAACACAGCCACTTCTTTCTCCTGTCTCTATTCTGCCCCTCCCCACCCCTGAAGTCTCTCCCATCCCTGACTTTCCTTTCTCAGATGGTAGGGGGTGTTGCTTGGGGCATGAGGAGGGATGATGCTAGTGCTTTTGACCATGTCACTCCTGCCCTCTCTCTGTCAAGATGAGCTTGACTTGCTCCTGTTTGCCTGCTCAGCTGATCTTCCCCCAGCTCAGGTGAATCATTGTGAGTGATGGGAGTCCTTAACCCAGATCACAGCATCTGAATCCAAGTGTTTATTTTAGCTTCCCCTCAAAACATTTTATGCTAAATATTAGTTACCTCCTGTACCTAACAAAGCGGCTACTGAGTGTATGTTCACAGTCTTCAACTGCTGTAGCCCATCAACTTCAGATTTGATATGTGCATTCAGAGAAGTTCTTTCACTGTTGTAATGCCTGCTTATTTGAATTTCCACCACTTGCCTGCCAGCTTGAACCAATCAGGCAATTTTCCTCTGACCTCTTAATAGCAAGACGTTTCCACTCACAGAACTGTTGTTCACTAGATTTTTTTTTACACCAGTATCTGTAAACTCTGGAGACTATCGTGCATAAAAATCGTTGGAGATCAGCAGCTTCTGAGATGCACAGGCCACCCCATCTGGCACCAACAATCATTCTGCAGTCAAAGTCACTTAGGTCCTGTTTCTTCCCTATTCTGATGTTTTGTCTGAATAACAATTGATGTTCTTGACTATATCTGTGTGCCTTTATGTATTGAGTTGCTACCACATGAATGGCTGATTAGATATTTGCATTAATGAGCAGGTGTATTTAATAAATGGCCATTGAGTGCACACTGATTGTATTCACAAGCTTCCCCTGAGTTGAAAGGATTGTTTAGATCAATTGCAAATTTTCTGACAGTAGTTAAACCCCTCTTTGTATTTAATGTTGCAAACACTGCCTGTACAATTTTTTGTTGTGTTTTAATTTTGGTAAACCTATGCTTGAAACAAGTATACTGATTAAATAATTCCTCCCTCCACGACCTTTTTATCATCAATTTGGGAAATGTTTACAATGCCTCTGGGAATAAACTATTCCCTGTTGATCAGCTGTCTTCATAGCATTACTCTTTGTTCAATTATATTTTCTGAAACACTCTGTCAGTATCAACAAACAGAACCAGTAGATCTTGTGCATGGCAAAGGTAGAAACACTTGAAATTATATACTCTGTGGCTATTTATTAGGTACAGGAATGCAACCCTGCATGGTCTTCTGCAGCTGTAGCCCATCCACTTCAAGGTTCAACATGTTCTGCTTTCAGAAATGTTCTTCTGAACACTGTTGTAACATGTGGTTGTTTGAGTTATTGTAGCCTTCCTGTCAGCTCAAACAAGCCTGGTTATTCTTCTCTGGCCTCTCTCCTTAAGGCGTTTTCACCCATGGAAATGTCATTCACTGGATGTTTTTTTTTTGTTTTTTGCACCATTCTCTGTAAACTCTAGACCACTGGTGCATGAAGATCCCAGGAGATCAGCATTTTCTGAGATTCTCAAACCACCCTATCTGGCACCAACAAACATTCCATGGTAAAGATCACTTAGAATGAGGAAGAAATGTGAACTAACATTTGGTCTAAAGAACAACAGAACCTCTTTTCTATGTCAGCATGCTTTTATGCCTCATGTTGCTGCCACACAATTAGCTGACTAGATATTTGTATTAATGAGCAGGTGTACCTAATAAAGTTGCTGTTGAGTGCGTTTACCATTCAGGATGTGCTAAAATGATCAGTGTTGATGAAATGCTTCTTGAACTGTGGTAACTTACCTGACCCTCATAGCAAAACAGATGGTGGCTATTCAGCCAATTTAATCCAATCCTGCTCCCAATAAAGCAAACCCGTTCTCTTATTTTCCTGTGGTCTGTGTTCTATTTTCCCTCATACATGCTTTTCAACCCCCTTGGATCACTTTAACTGTTGACCTACAATTTGCAGTCGCCATCAATAACGGCTAGATAATTTGGGCCAGAGTTGAGAAGAAAGAGCAGGAATCTTATTCAAACATATAAGAGTCCATGGGAAGTTAATGGGTTAGATGTGAGATGTTTTTTTACCAGTTTCTTCCCCTCCACCATCAGATTTCTGAATGTTCCAAGAACACTATCTCAATATTCCTCTTTTGCACTCTTTAACTCACTACCTGTCTGTCTCTCAATCTTTCTTAATGTATATATCTATTTATTAGTGTAAGTTATAGTGATTTTTTTTTATGTCTTGCACTGTACTGCTGCCCCAAAACAACAAATTTCATGACCTATATCAATGAAAAAAAATCTGATTCCGATTTTGGACATGAGACTCTGCAGGTGCTGCAAGCACAAAATGCTGGGAACTGAGCAGATCAGGCAGTATCTATGGAGGGAGATGAACAGCCAGCATTTTGGGCTGAGACACATCATCAGGACTGGAAAGAATGGAGGCAAGCGTTCTGGTCCTGATGAAGGGTCTCAGCCTGAAACATCGACTGTTTATTTCCCTCCATAGATGCTGTCTGACCCGCTGAGTTTCTCCAGTACTTTGTGTGGGGTTCTAATACTGATTCAGTGAGAGAGTCTCAAGCAAGGCTGGTCATTTAACATTGAGTGCACGTAAATTTCTTCTCACAGAGGCTCATGAAGCTCGGGAGTTCTCTGTCCCTGAGGGTGGTGAAGTCCAGACCATCAGATATATGTGAAGTGGAGATAGATCAATGGGTGAAGGAGATCTAGTATGGAAGAGAAACTGGCAACAATCAATCCTGATTTATGTTGAATGGTGTTGCAGGTTTGCCCTTTTCATGCTGTTTGCTTGGGTTTTAGAGGTTCAGCTTACCTTTCAGATGTGGGAGGAAACTGGATCACCTAAAGGAAGGTTGCGTGGTCACAGAGTGAACGTGCAGAATCTGCACAGACAAGCATTGGAGCTCAGGATTAAATCCGCATTCCCAGATCTGTGAAGTGACCACAGACGTCGATGCACCGCTATGCCACCTGCTGCTGTTACCAATTTGTGCACCGTAAGTTCCCACAAATAACACTGCAATAATGACAACGTAAAGTTGAATGAAGGATTACTATTAATCTCTCATAGTTCCCATGCTGTGATCTTTAACGTCCACCTAAGAAAAATAAACAGGGTTTCAGTGTAGTACTGCTGCTGACATCAGTCAGAAACAGAATCAGATTTATTATCACTGACATATGTCATTAAATTTGTTGTTTTGCAGCAGCAGTACAGAGCAATATTTAAAGCATACTATAAACTAGATTATAAAAAAATTAAAAAGCAGTGCAAAAAAAAAGCATAAAATAGCGAGTAACGGTTTTTGGGTTCATTGTCCATTCATAAACCTGCCAATGAAGGGGAAGAAGTTGTTCCTAAAACATTGTGTTTGTGTCTTCAGGCTCCTGTACCTCCTCTCTCAATGAGAAAAGAACATGCCCTGGGGGTGGTGGGGGTTCTTAATGATAGATGCTTCCTTTTGGGGACAGAGCCTTTGGAAGGTGCCCTCGATACTGCAGTACTCCCATCTAGCATCAACCTCAATCTAGGCTCATTATCAGGGAGTGAAGCCACAACTTTCAGACTCCAGCTTGTCACACCAGACAACTTTGTAAACCTGCAGATTTTGTTTTAAAAATAGAATATGCTGAAAACTCTCAGTAGGTCAGGCAGTAGGAAGACTATAACCATTGGAGCAGAATTAAGCCACTCAGCCCATCAATTCTGCTCAGGCATTTATCATGGCTGATTTATTATCCTTTTCAACCCTATTTTCCTGCCTCCTCCCCATATCCTTTGATGCCCTTGCAAACAAGAACCTATCAACCTCTGTTTTAAATATACCCAATGACATGGCCTCCACAGCCATCTGTGGTGATGAATTCCACAGATTCGCCTCTATCTGGCTAAAGAAATTCCTCCTTATCTGTGTTCTAAAGGGATGTCCTTGTATTCTGAGGCTGTGTCCTAGACTGCACCACAGTAGAAAACATTCTCTCCACATCCACTCTATCAAGGACATTAAATATTTGATAGGTTTTAATGAGATTTCCCCCCCCCCATTCTTGTAATCTCCAGTGAGTACAGGCCCAGAGCCATTAAATGCTCTTCATACATTAACAGTTTCATTTACGAGATCATCCTTGTGAATCTTCACTGGATCCTCTCCAATGCCAACGCATCCTTTCCTAGATAAGAGGCCTGAAACTGTGTGGTCTGACCAACGCCTTATAAAGCGTCAGCTTTAGAAGAAAAGCATTAAGAGTTAACACTTCACATCAGAGATCCTTCATACCACCAAGGGTATGTAAGAGCCACGCACAGTGACATTGGACTATTAATTTTACCTCTGACTATATTTCCTTAAACTTGTACTAATTTTGGTATGATTATTTTATTGTGATAGTTGCATATAATTTCTGTTAATGTAAGCTTATGTAACTTCTATTTGTAAAGTGCTGTGTTATTGCTTCAAGAAGCTAATTCAATAAGCTTAAGAATGATCACAGGTTAGGTAAGACTGGCAAGTCACCTTGACCCACTGGGTTCCTCCATTTTGTGTGCTGTTCCTCCTTCTTAACTAGATAGGTTTTCACTTTGACTTTGCTAATACCTTATAAAGGATCAACTTTATATGCATATATATTTACATGTAGTAGGAATGTGCTGTGGTGTGTTGGTCATGGCATGACATGCAGCAAAAACAAACACTATTCAACAATTATAAAGAATAAAGTTCGAGGTTAAAATACAGATATGGGATAAAATGTGTATAAAAGCATAAATACCAGCTGGTACTTCCAATGTTAACATTATAGCAAGTGGTTTAAAATATTTAATGTTTTAATAAAAGTCTACATTAGCGAAAATAAGCTGAGGTTGTTCTTCAATAAACAAAGCCTAAAATAAGTAGTGGATACAGCACAGTCGATCATATAAAAAGCCCTCCCCACCATGGAGCACTTTTATAAGGAGCACTGTCACAGCAAAGCAGCCTCCTTCATCAGGGAGACTCACCATCCAGGCCAGGCTCTCGTCTCATTGTAGACGTCAGGAAGGAGGTACAGGAAGCTTAAGTCCCACACCACCTGGTCCAGGATCAGCTATAACCTTCTACCATCAAGCTCCTGAACCAGCGTGGATAACCTCACTCACCTCAGCACCTCACCCACAACTCGCGTTCTCAGTATTATTTATTACTTTTCATTCATTATTATTATTGTCTTTGTGTTTGCACAGTTTATCTCCTTCTGCACATTGATTACTTGTCAGTCTTTGCAGTTTTTCATTAATTGTATTTCTGTGTTCTATTCTGAATGCCCACATGAAAATGTATCTCAGGGCAGTGTACAGTGACATATATGTGTTTGATAATAAATTCACTTTGAACTTTGATCTGGTCTCAGGCCCATTAAGGTAACAAGCTCAATAAAGCACCTTCAACAGGGGTTTAGTAACAATGCATTGGCTTTGCTTCCATAGTGGGTGGCTACTCACAGTGACTGGGGAACAGTTTGCAATCAGCAATCCAACAAGAGAAACATGTCCCAGCATTGCAGATTAGGAAAACTCTGGCTAAGGAATTGAGTCACCATAACCTGAGCCTATTGCCTATAGTCAGTTGTAGTTCAAAGTGAACTTATTATCAAAGTATGTATATGTTACCATATACCACCTGGAGATTCACTTTCTTGCCAGCATTTACAGGACAAAAAGAAATACAATAGAATTAATGGAAAACTGTATATGAGCAAGCAAACAACCAAAGACTGTCCCATTAGACTCAAACCAGGTACCAACTCTTACAGCAAGAGCCAAAAATGTCTGTTTATTTCCCTCCATAGATTCTGCCTGACTTGCTGAGTTCCTCCAGCATTTTATGTTTTACGTCTGTTCCAGCAATGGATACAGGGATTAGATGGTTTAGTGAACTAAAGGGGGATAAGACACTAATGTATTGGGTGACAGAGCAGGCCGAAGGGCCTATTTCTGTGGTGTAGTGCTGTATGACTCTAGTGACTGCTCTTGTAATCATTCCCGGTTTGGAAAGTGTTGGTGCTGTCAACTCCACCCCTTTCTGACCGAACTTGGCTGGATGCAAAGCACAGTTTCATGTTTACATGTCTCTTTAAAAGCACTGCGGCTTGATCACAAGGCACAACAGGAGGTTTTGTTATCAGGCGCATGAAGGAATTACTGTTTTCAGACTCATGATGTTTTTCAGCCTGATGCAAAATGAAGTTTTTGTGTGAGGATATCTGTTGGCAGTTTGGTCGTAGAGCCTGTGTTATGTTAAGTAACAGCCTCAAATTTCCATGTGACCTCTGATGCCTTAGTCCGTGAGATAATGAAGAAAAGCTGCATTGTGCTGTCATTAAATTTAATAATGTAGCACATTGTGAAGGAGATGTGCAACATCGGGATGATTAAAAAAAAGGCTAAGCATTTTCAGTATTTTGTACAGTCAAAATAGAACTGGAGTTGCAAACATTATCAGATTATTGATAAGACATAGGAGCAGATTTGGGCCATTTGGCCCATTGAATCTCTCCCTCATTTCCTCATGGCTGAATTATTATCCCTCTCAAGCCCACTCTCCTGCCTTCTGTCACTTTTGTCACCCTTAGTAGTCAGAACCTGTCAATCTCTGCTTTAAATATACCTAATATACCTACTTTTTAGCCAAAGGGTGGTGAATTTGTGGAATTTGTTGCCACACAGCTGTGGAGGCCAGGTCATTGAGTGTATTTAAGGCAGAGTTTGATAGGTTCTTGATTGGACATGGAATCAAAATTTACAGAGAAAAGACTGGGAACTGGGGTTGAGGAGGAGATGGAAAAAAAGGATCAGCCATGATTGAATGGTGGAGCAGACTCAAAGGGCGAGGCGGTCTTATGATCTTGTGGTCTAATGTCTTGGCCTCTATGCCATCTGTGCCGATGAATTCCACTGATTTGCCACACTGTGGCTGAAGAAATTTGTTCTCATCTCCGTTCTAAAGGGATGTCTTTCTATTCTAAGGCTGTGCCCTCTGGACCTGCATTATAGGAAACATCCTTTCCATGTCCACACTATCCAGGCCTTTCGATATTCGATAGGTTTCAATTAGATTTCCCCTTATTCTTCTAAACTTCAGCTTGCTGGTGATAACACACAGCAATTCTATAGAGGATAAAACATAGAAAAGCATAAATTGCAATAATTAATATTTATATCCAGAGCTTTGGAGGGGAGCATGGAACATATCGCTGAGATAGGCACTCATAAGCAAGTGGCCGATAATTATTTTAATTAGGAAGGTTAATTAGGTGCGGAATGCCTGGAAAAGGAAGTTCATTGCTTTCTAAGGAAGATTCCTTTAGGCTGTGAGACATGACAGCTAGCAGCTTTGCCTGGTGCCCACTTGAGTGATACGTGACAGAGGAATCTTCAGTTTGCATTTGACTGAAGATCCTGTCACTGCTCGGTCCAAAAGAGTAATCCTTGCTCTGGCATAGTCTGAAGCAATGCAGTCTCCATTTTGACAGCCAACCTTTGGATCTATGTCACTGGCGAGCCTGTTTGATTTTCTGTGGTTATTGACAGTGCTTCAGCCATGCCTCAGTTGGACAACATTCTCACCCCCGACTTAAAAGTTATGTGGGTTCACGTATAATTCCAGCATAAAAATCTAAGGGTCTTTGAGGAAATGGTGGCCGTCAGTGATGAAGGCACAGGGGACTGTAGGTGCTGTAATCTGCAGCAAAAGAAGAGGAAAATGTTGGAGAAACTCAGCAGGTCAAGCAGCATCTGTGGAGAGCATGATCTGGTCCACATTTCGGGCTAAGATCCTGCCTTAGACTAAGAGTGGAGAGAGAAGATAGCTGGTGTAAAGAGGAGAAGAAGAGGAGTGAGACAGGACCCAGTCCGTGGACCGAGAAGGGGAGATGGGTGGTGGGGAGATGAAGGTGGGTGGGCGAGTGGGAGGGATGGAGTTGGTAGACATTTGGTAGGTAGAAGCATAGAAAGGAAATCCATGGCACAATTTTAAAGACCAGCGAGGGGTAGAATTACCCCTAATCTTTGGGCCAGTGTCTATCCCTTAGTGCGTAAAATTGGACTTCATGTGAACTTGATGTTCCATAAGACGTAGGAGCAGAATCAGGCCATTTGACCCATTGTGTGTGCGCTCCACCATTTCATCATGGCTGATCCATTTCCCTCTCAGCCCCAGTCTCCTGCCTTCTCTTTGTATCCCTTCATGCCCTGACCAATCAAGAATCTATCAATCTCTGCCTGATATATATTTAAATACTTGGCCTCCACTGCCACCTGTGGCAATGAATTCCACAGATTCAACACTCCGGCTAAAGAAATTCTTCCTCATCTCCATTCTAAATGGACGTTCCGGTATTCTGAGGCTGCGTCCCCTGGTCTTAGACTCCCCCACCATAGGAAACACCCGCTCCACATTCACTCTATCAAGGCC
Organism: Hypanus sabinus; assembly: GCF_030144855.1. NCBI lineage: Eukaryota > Metazoa > Chordata > Chondrichthyes > Myliobatiformes > Dasyatidae > Hypanus > Hypanus sabinus. The sequence goes on from NC_082718.1 coordinate 26,663,107, forward strand.
GTTCAACATTCAGTAGGTTTCCTAAACTTGCTTCCATATTTTCTATATTACCACCATGACCACAGTTCAAAAATGCTTTGTCAACTTTGGAGGCATTTTGGAATGCACTGAAAGTGATGGGAAATGCACTAGTTAAACAGAAGGCTCCTAAACCTTGACCTCCCTCTACCATTATTAACAGAGCCTTGGACCACATCTTATTCATTTCTCACCCCTCTGTTCTCATCCCATCTCCTCCAGCCAGTAAAAGGATAGCATTGCCCTGGTCCTCACCTTCCACCCAACTAGAATCCATATTCAAATCATTCACCACCACCACCAAAGAGATGCCACCAGCAGATACATTTGCCTCACTTTCCCCTATTAAGAATTTATTATGGGCCAGGGCAATATGCACACACAAGGTGCTGGAGGAATTCGGCAGATCAGGCAGCACCTATGGAGAGGAATAAACAGTTGATGTTTTAGCCCAAGACCCTTCCTCAGAAAAAGATGGTTGGGGGGGGAAGGGGGATGAGTACAAACAAGCAGTTGAACGGTGAGGAGAAGGTAGTTGGGTGGGGTAGGAGGTAGAATTGAGAAGCTGGGAGGGGATAGGTGGAAGAGGTAAAGGGCTGAAGAAGGGTCTCTCAGCTTCTTCCTTCATCCCCCTTACCAAGTTTTATCAATTACCTGCCAGCTTGTATTTCAGCAGCAGCACCCTGAGTTAAATTCGACCATCGTCTGTAAGGAGTTTATATGTTCTCCCCATTCCCACGTGGGTTTCCTCTGGGTACTCTGGTTTCCTCCTGTATTGCAAAGACATGCACATTAGGGTCAGTAAATTGTAGGCATGTTATGTTGCTGCTGAAAGCATGGAAACTGAATCTTGATCCATTAAACACAAGGGATCCTGCAGATGCTGGAAATCCAGAGTAACACACCCAAAGTGCAGGAGGAACGCAGCAGGTCAGGCAGCATCTAAGGAGTAAAGAAAAGAGTCATGGTGACAGGTCTCAGCCTGAAACATCAACTCTTTATTCCTTTCGCCCTGGGAATCTTAATTCAGCCCATTCTCTAAGAGTAACTTCTAAGCATTTTTTCCCAAGTTAGTGATTTTGCTATTCTGAATAGAACTGCAACAGTTTTAAAAGATATTTTCTTATTCTGTTTATAACAAACTGCCAAATGATTCCACATGACACATCGGATGCACGCTTGAATCACAAATTGCAGCCATAGGGCATGATATCCACATGAAGAAAAATAATGCCATTTTTTGGGTATTTTTGTGAGTATGATCATCACTAATTCTCATGATATTTCAGCAGGCTTGTGAATGAAAAAGAAATTTATGTGAGACAATTCCAGTCACAGATCTCTAAACATGAAACAGTATTTCATTCCTAAAACTTCCAGGTTATTAACTAGTCAATAATGAAAGGAGAAATGTTGGATTAACAGAGCACACCAGGTGCACAGAAGTGTGATTTCCCTGTGTCAAGCACACTGATGGGCGATCAGTCCTCTTGCTCCTTTGAGGTGAAACAAAATAAAATTGCCACTGCCATTTCATGGGAAACCTGCATGATTGAGAGGTCAGGAATTACGTTTGGTCGCATTGGCAGATTGAGTGTGTATTTGAATGGCATTCCTTTCTCTCCTGTTGCAATGGTGACATTAACACAGTTAAGCTAAAGAGGTTATGGCCTATGTTAGAAAAATGACAAGGGACCACCACATAGCAGATGTTAAACTAATATCATCTCAGGGCTTCTGTTATCAGCCTGCTGTATTCACAGATAGCTGCTCAGCCATTGCTTGGGTTTCTCTCTTTAACAATCAGGACTGGAGCTCCCCGATGGGCTATTGGGACTCAAAGGGCTCCGGTTTGATCCGATAGTCTGTGAAGAGCAGGCTGGTTTTAGTTGGCCAGGGTATGGTACAACTTGATTCTGTGCTTCAAGGCAGCAGTGGAATGTCAGACAGTGACTCTATTCCTGGTCCTTGGAACTGGGTGGAAAGCAAGTCTGAATTTTTCTCTGATTTGCACCCCCCCCCCCATACACATACAGAGCTGAATAGTCTACAAACCCTTTCACCCCTCAGGTTGGGTGAGATGAGAACTGTAGGCTTAGGGTGAAAGGTGAAATATTTAGAGGAGTCTGAGGGTTGTTTTGTGGCAGTATTACAGTGTAAGACAAAAAATGACAATAAGTTAGAAACAAGTAAATAATTAGTGCAAAAGAGGAACGGCGAGATGGTGCTCATGGATTCATGCGCTGCTCAGAAACCTAATGGCAGAGGGAAGAAAGTAAAAGGTTGAGTGTGGGTCTTTGGGCTTCTGTACTTCCTCCCAGTGGTAGTAATAAGAAGAGGGCATGCCTCCGGTGATGAGAGTCCTTAATAATTGGTATCGACTTCTTGAGGCATTGCCTTTTGAAGATGCCCTTAATGGTGGGGAGGCTGGCTGAGTCTGCAGTCTCTTTTGATCCTCGACAATGGAACCTCCCTACCAGCCCGTGAAGCAACCAGTCAGGGGGTCCTGTCCATCAGATATTTGGTATGACGGCTGAACGCTTAGTGTAACGTGAATACAGCGCCATTGACGTGTGTTCAGTTCTGCCTGTGTCTGTAAGGAGTTCATACGTCCTCCCCATGGACAGCTGGGTTTCCTCCAGTTTCCTCACACATTTCAAAGACATAGAAGTTAGTAAGTTAATTGGTCATATGGGTTTAATAGGACAGCATGGGGTTGTTGAGCCAAAAGGACGCATTACCGTGCTGTATCTCTAACTAATATATATATATGTAGAAATTTGCTAGAGTCTTTGGCGACCTACCAAATTTCCTTAAATTCCAAAAACTTTGTTAGGAGGTTCGGTGAGCCTGTCAAACCAATGCAGAGAAATGTAAGCATTCCTGAACAATCCCAATTTCCCCCTTTTTCAAAGGAGGTTTATTCATTGATTCCAGCATCACATAACTGTATTTCAGAATTCCACTATTCATACATTTTAATATTAACAGCTTCAGATCACACCACAGTCATCTTTATGAAGTTCATAACCCAGCAGAAGGTGCTGAAGGATTTTCACAGATGATCCCGGGAATGAAAGGGTTAAGGTATGAGAAGCATTTGATGGCTCTGGGCCTGTACTTGATAGAACTCAGAATAATGAGGGAGGATCTCATTGAAACTTATCGAATGCTGAAAGGCCAAGATAGAGTAGATGTGGAGAGAAGTGTGGGAGTCTATGACCGGGGGCACAGCCTCAGAATAGAAGGACATCCTTTTAGTACAGAGATGAGGAGAAATTTCTTTAGCCAGAGGGTGGTGAATCTGTGGAATTCATTGTCACTTTTGGTTGTGGAGGCCAAGTCATTGGGCGTATTTAAAACAGAGATTGGCAGGTTCTTGATTAGAAAGGATGTCAAAGGATAGGGGAGAGGGCATGAAAATGAGGTTGAGAGGGATAATAAATCAGTCATGATGTATTGGAGGACCAGACTCAATGGGCCAAATGGCCTAATTCTAATCCTGTGTCTTATCATCTCGTGGCCTTATGGAATGCAAAACAGATCAGAAACCCTAGTGGGGAGACTTTCCATACAGTTGTCCTGTACTGTACATTCTCTCTTATTATTAATTAGCCACTTGAATTGAAATGCCCTTCGTTTTGCTCACCGCTCACTGCCCCAAATGCATAAATGTTAATAAAAAGGTTAAAACACTGGGGAATGAAGAAAAAATAAAGTAATTCCTTTCCATTGAAACTTGGATTACAAATCAGCTTAACAGCAGAAGCCAGTCACTTGAAGGCCTTGTAAGTTTCTAGATCTTTTACTGAATTCATTAAAATGAAGAGGGATTCATGCTTGTGCTGCTTGCCTTTTGCTTTGCCAGTGAAGCAGCATGTAATTAGACTTTATTACCACATCATTTCAACTTCGATTGATGTCAGAGAGGAATGTGTTTTTTAATTTCATCTTTACCTGTTATTTTGTGATGTCTTAATATTCTTACATAACAGCTATAACTACTGTTTAAAAGTAATACTCAGGTTACAAAGCATGTGTTCATGCCCTCAGGGTGTGATTTTATTGTGTGAAAGCTGAACCCTGTCTTCTCATTCATATCTGTTTAATTTTAGTAATTTAATTTGAAAAGAATCGTAATTATTGCTGCCACAAAACAACAAATTCCACAACATATGTCAGTGATAATGAACCTGATTCAGGTTCTGAATTATAAACTGCTGAAACTGTGCCGCCAGTTATCATTTATGGTGATGGACAGTGATTGACCGAAACAGCTCACTTTCTCTCTCCATGGACGCTGCTTGACCTGCCAAGCATTTCCAGCATTCTCAACTTTTATTTCAGATTTCGTGCATCTGTAATACATGACTTCGCCATCTTCCAAACTTATGCATATCCTGTGCATACGAACAAGTGTCTGGGAGTCAAGCAGGATGAATTTACCTGGGCTGCAGGCTTGCAGGCATCTTGTGAAATGCGGGATTGGTATTAGTTTATTACTGTTGCAGGTACCAAGATATAGTGGAAAAATGTGTCTACATACTGTTCATACATGTCAAATAATTACTCTGTGTATTGAGCAAGAAAGAGCGATAACAATGGAGAATTAAGTGCAAAAGCTACCAAAAAAGTACAGTGCAGGTAAATAATAAAGTGCAAAATCTTGAAGAGATAGATTGTGAGGACAAGAGTCTAATTTGTTGTTCAAGAGTCTGATAACCGTGGGATAGAAGCAGTCTTTTAGCTTGGTGGTATGTGCTTTCGGGCTTTTGTATCTTCTGCCTGATGGGTGAGGGGAGAAGAGACAATGTCCAGAATGAGGCAGTGATCCTCATTTGTGGCAATATCTGACAGATGAATGACTGTGTTAATTGCCCTGGTTTTATCTACTGTTGCCCTTAATTGTGTTGTGCTTTCATTTAAATATATTGCCAAGAGGCATCTACATTTCTGACTTACAAACTGTTACAAAAAAATTACAAATGGTTTTCGGGAACTGATCCCTGTCGTAACCTAGGGAGGATATTTATTTATAAGTCAGATTTAAACATTTCTCACTTTAACTGTTGTCACGCTTGGTGGCACAATAATATCAGCACCGGACTGCTGAGCGAAGGTTCCCGAGTTCGAATCCAAGCCAAGTTGAGCGTCGAGCTAGCAACTCGGCCTCGTGAAACAAGAATAGCTCGCTACGGAAACACCGTCATGATGGTGCCCCGATAACTCCACTGCCTATTAAGGCCTATTCTTCTTCTTCTTCTTCACTTTAACTGTTAAATCTGGAAAGACTTGTTTGGAAAAGCCATTTTATTTTCCCTAGTTCATCAATAAATACCAAGAACATTGACTTCACATTAGCATTAATTTGCCTTTAGGAATGCTGCTGCTGGCTTTTAGGCCACAGCCATCTTTGGCAATGAGTTAAAAGCTATGGGTTATGAGCAGAGGTTGTACCAGCTTGGATTGTTTTCTAGAGTATCAGAGGCTAAGGATGAGAATAGATGGGATAGAGAGCTAGAACCATTTTTTTCATTATAGCAATGTCAAGGGGGAATAACTTTAAAGTGATGTGTGGGGCCAGGTTTTTTACACAGAATGGTAGGTGTGCGGAACGCATTGCCAGCAGTGACAATGGAGGCACATACAATAGTGGTGTTCAGGAGGCTTTTAAAGGTTAGGCATATGAAGGGAATAAATGGATCATCTGTGGGCATAAGGTATCAGATATATAAAGTACAATTCTCTATTCTTTACAATTGTTGAATGTCATTGTTTTTTGTTGTAGGCCACACCCTGACCAGCACATCACAGCAAATTCGTAATATAGTACATGTAAACGTGTATGGCAAATAAAGTTGATCCATTTGGCATCATGGTAAGCACAGACATCCGGGGCCGATGGGTCTGCTGCTGTGCTGTACTGTTCAATATTCTTTGTAAAAGAGTATGAGTGATACAGGCTTGCGGATCCTAGTGGATTGTGAATATTCTAAAGTAAATTTTTGCAGCTGCAGGTTATGTTCACAAACTGTCAGGAGCCTGAGAGAGTGGAGAGTGAAGCATGCATGGTCCAGGAAGCAGGTAGGCTGGTGAATAATGAGGTCACTGCAGCGATGATGGCCGTAGTTCATGCTGATGGAATCTGCCGGCTCCACCTGTCATGGGAATCTAATAACCTTGCAGATGACTGCTGGTGCAAACAGTCGAGCCTCCTTGACCCTGCCAGTAATATTCCTCGCTCTTCCAGCTGCTGTTTCCACTTCTGCTGTCACGCTGGCCCCGTAACTGGAGCACAGACGAGCAAATGTGTGGACTGAAATGTGCTACCACACTGTAACATATATTGGTCATGTTATTTTCCATCAATGTGTAGATTACGGAAACTTGGAGTTCATGACAGAGCTGGCTTGATGCTAAGAAACAATCCCCGTGTCCTTTGGATGTTCACATAGGGCTATCTGAGTACTAGGGGTTGAGCAGAGTCATTCTGGGAGACCGAGGGACCTTTGTACATCTGCCTCAAAGAAAGGAAGAGAGGTGGTCATTTCTATATCACAGTTAAGTCAGTACATCTCAGTGTTTTGCAGCCACTAAAACACATTCAAGATTCAAGTTAATTTATCATAGGAGCATCGAAACGTACTTTGAAATATGTTGTTTGTGTTAACAACCAAATCACCGATGGATGTGCTGCAGGTAGCCTGCAAGTATCGCCGCATATTCTGGCACCAATGTTGTAATTATGCACAAGTTCCAGAAATAGCAAAGAAATAAGGCAAAATAATAAAGCATAGAACAGTACTATACAGTACGGACCCCTGGGCCCATGATCTTGTGCCCACATAAGAGTTGCTTAATGTCTCCAATATATCTGCTTCTTTCATCACTCTTGGCAGTGTGTTCCACGCATCTACCTCTCTATGTAAAAAGCCCTTATACGTTCCTCCAGTCACCTTAAAATTATGTGCCCTTGCTCAAGGCATTAAATAATTTTTCTTTTCTTTAGGGTGCTGCAATAATTCTTCTTTGAAACCGGCCCCTTAATATCCACCTTAGTGTCAGTTTAATGGTTCGTCCAAAGTGCAAAATCACCAGTGGTGCAGCACTCCCAACAGTACTGCAGTGACGTGCCAGCCTAAATTCGTGTGCTCCAGATTTGCTGGGTTGCTCTTGCAACCGCAGTATCAATGAAACAATCTCACAGCAATGTTCGCCTTCTCCACTCTGTCTTGAGTGACCGGCTCCTTATTCTGGGATGTTCGCTGTCAGGTTCTGTAACAATTTTATACATTCACAATGGAAAAAGCGCTCATTTTTATCATCACGAACAACAAACTTACCAAGTCGTTTTTATTTGCAATCGTTTTTCATCACAATGTAATCCCTTGGGTTTTGCTCAAGGCATTAAATAAATGCAAGTTGTTAGGTTTCTCCAATCCTCCCTTTCTGGACTTCTGCACATCCCTGAAGGTAATTCTGCCACCATTTTGCTATTGTATCTTTAGCAGCCAAAGCATTGAGCTCTGGAATTTTTTTTCCCTGAGTCCTTAGTCCACCCTACCTCTCTTTTTTTTCTCTTAAAGAAATTCCTAAAAGCAAAGTTCATTGCGCAAGCCTTTGTCTGTCTGTCCTCCTTTTATGGTCGTCCCTCAGAGTTAGGGTTAACTTTTGTCACTTGAGTTCTGTAGGTTCTGGGATGGCTAATAAGGCGAGCATGGCGTCTGTAGACTGCCATGTATGGGGCAGAGGGCATGCAGACAGGTGACTGAAGAACATTACCTTCCTTATGCTGCTTACACTGGGTGCTTCCAAAGAAAGAACTCCAAGTTCTCAATGCAGCTCAAATTCTCCTTCCTCACTCATGAACCACAAATTCCCTTTAGCCAATGAGGATGCTACACCTTTACAAGTCAGCTTCTCAGTTTCTTCTTTCCACCTGGTAAACCATTTGCCATGGCAGAGCTCAGAATAGTGCCCATTTTGGGAATCTGATATCGGTTGCACAAACGATGTGGGTTTCCACCGAAGCTGGCTGGATGTAACAGCTTGGAATGTTCTACTAGGCGAGGACAACTATGTTCATGGATTGTGCTCCAAAGGATTTGGACACTTTTGCAGATCGTGTTGGTAGTATCTCTACAGTGCTTTGCAGACCCTTTTATGGACTCTTCTCTACCCCAGTCATTCTCACTTCTCCCCTCTTCCCTCAGGCAGAAGATGCAAAAGCCTGAGAGCATTGAGAAACCAGCCTCAGGGACCGTTTCTATCCCACTGCTATCAAACTCTTGAACAGACCTAAAGATGAACGGTTGATCTTCCAATCTATCTTGTGGCCTTAATTTTTTGTCTCCATGCACTTTCCGCTTAACGGTAACACTGTATTCTAGCAGTAACACGCATAAAATGCTGGAGGAACCGGGCAGGTTCAGCAGCATCTATGGAGAGGAATAACGAGCTAATGTTTCAGGCTGAGATCCTTCACCAGGACTTCACAAGTCATTATTCCCCTCCGTAGATGCTGTCTGGCCTTCTGAGCTCCCCAAGGAAATTGTGTGTGTTACTCTGCAGTTGCAACTTCTGCAGGATCTCCTGTGACTATACTCTGCACTTGGTTATTTAGTATCTCATCATAGCTACGTATGGAAAAACCTGAATGCATGGCAGGGAAAACAGTATGTTTTCATGGTATGTCAGTACATGTAACAATAATAAATCAATACCACTTTTTTATAACATTCCTGTGAATGATCTTGGGACACTTTTTCTTTGTTAAAGGCATTATATTAACACAACTTGTTGCTATTGATTATGCTCTTAAGTTACAACTGCTTGTTTATAGCCTAAATATATATTATTGAATAAAAAAACCGATGTTCCAGCACAACAGAAACTATTCTTCTTCTGAAAAATCTTTAGCTTTCAAGGTAAAGGAAATCTTTACAAACAAAATTACCACGGTTCATTATTCCTTCTGCTGTTTTTAAAAAATATCTTGTGAATGTTTTTTGTTATTTCCTCGTTAAGTTTGTATAAAAGTCCCTCTTCTACTGTAAGAATAATAAATGTAAAGTGAGTAATGTTCTCTGTTAAGATCCTCACAACATGCTGCATCTTTTATCATTAATTCATTTCCACGGTTATTTCAGACGTCAAGCTGGGAAAGCAACGAGAAGGTGTTTTGGATGAGGTTGTAAAGGCCAGGTGGCACACTTGTGTGTCTTAGAAGAGGGCTGTTGGAGAGAGTTGAGACTATTATGATAAAGCCATGTAATGAATGATGAGAGCTTTGTGACTCATTGTCCTTGACCAGCTCAACAATTTGATCAAGGGAAGGATGCTTGACAGTTGTGGACTTGAATGTTATCACCTCCTACAAAGTGGCACCAATGCCCTTGAACAGAAAAACCTATGAAAAGTAGTGGATACAGCCCAGTCCATCATGGGTAAAGTCCTCCCCACCATTCAAGCACATCTACATGGATTGTTGTAAGAGGAAAACAGAATCCATCCCCTCTACCACCCAGGCCATGCTCTCTTCTCGCTGCCACCATCAGGAAAGAGGCACAGGAGCCTCAGGACCCACACCGCCAGGTTCAGGAACAGTTATTATGCCTCAACTATCATGACCTTGAACTTGAGGAAATGACTTCACTCAACAGCATTCACCCCATCACTGAGCTGTCCCCACAATCTATGGACTCACTCTCCAGGACTTTTCATCCCATGTTCAAGATATTTATTGTTTTTTAATTTGTTTCTTTGACTTACTGTGAATGCCCGCAGGAAAATGAATCTCATGGTTGTACTTGAAGACATATATGTACTTTGATGATAAATTTGCTGTGAACTTTATTTACGTAGCTTCTTTATTGTCATTTAACATTGCAAGGCTTTCTACTGGCTGCTGTCATGGAGAAGGAGGTTGAACACCAGATCCACATCCTGTTCTTCACGTGAGTCTCACTCTGAGCAGCACCTGTGAAAATTTGCCTATTTGACAACCAGGCAATGTTCTTTCAGCTGTGATGAGAGAGAGCAGACAGTGTAGGTACACTTAGAGTTAACCCAAAGCATCTCCTACCAGTGAACATGGCCACTGGAGCAGAAACAAGTTGTGCTTCATGAGGCTGTAGGAACTGTCATGACCTGTGACCCACTTATGCTCGAGCTGTAGATTCACTGACTGCATCAGCCATGATAAATTGCCAAGAGGTAGAAGAAAATTCTTCTGAGTTCAGTGGAAAACAAGGCCTGTAATTTGTCTGCCAGCTATTCTCTGTGCTAAAACTGAGGGGGTTGTTTATTTGTGTAAGGCAGAAACAGAACTACTGACAGAACTCAGCCAGTCAGGCAGCATCTATGGAAGGAAAACCAGTCAACTTTTTAGGTCACTGCCCTCCCCCCCCCATAACTCAGGGAGGAGTGGTGGGGTTAGAGTTTGCAAACCAGAGCTGGAGCGGAGGAGGGAGTTGGAGAACAAAATACCACTTAGAGAGAGGTTACGCCAGATCAGGTGATAAAAGCAGAAGGAAAGCTGCTGGAATAAGGTTTCTTAGTAGTGTGGAGAAACAGCAGTATCCTGCAGCCCATGTCCATAAATCCCTTCAAGCTGCTGTGTAAATTGATAATTTAAGAAGGCCCTTACTTTGTTGGGCTTCATTAGTCAGGGGATTGAGTTCAGGAGCCAAAAGGTAATGTTGCCTCTCTGTAAAACTTCGATTAGGCCACACTTAGGACAGTTCTGGTCACCAGAATTATATGAAGGATCTGGAAGCATTAGAGACAGTTCAAAAGAAATTTACCAGAATGCTGCCTGGATTAGAGAACAGGACTCATGAGGAAAAGTTGAACGAGTAAATGCTTTTTCTCTTTGGAGTGAAAGAGGTTAAGAGGTGAATTAGTTGAGGTGTATAAGATGATAAGAAGCATACAACGTATAGAGTAGATGACCAGTGCTTTTTTTTCCCTAGGGTGCAAATGGGCAAATACAAGAGGACATAATTTTGAATAATTTTAAAGAGTTTGGAGGAAAGTATAGGGGGTGTCAGAGGTAGTGTTTTTTTTTACACAGACAGCATTAAGTGCATAGAATGCACTGGGAGAGGAAGGTGCATTATGAAGATTTAAGATACTCTTAGACAGCCAAATCGATGAAAGAAAAATTGAGGGCTATATGCGAGGGAAGGGTTAGGTTGATCTTAGAGTAGATTAAAATGTCGGTACAGCATCGTGGGCTGAAGGGCCTGTACTGTGCTGTAACAGTCTCTGTTCTAAGTAGCTCAGTGGGTTAAACATCTATGGCAGCGAAGGAGTAGTTGACATTTTGAATCGAGGCCCTGTATCAGCACTGAGTATATAGAGGAGAGGTAGCCAGCATAATAAGGTGAATGGGAGGGGTGAGGCAGGGGCTGGCTTGTGATTGGTGGAATCAAATGATGATGATGGACAGGTGGCACTAGGCGAGGAATCGGAAGTGGTGGAGGCAGGGGAGAGTGGCTGGTGGGTGATAGGTAGAGACAGATCAAGGAAGAGATCAACAGGGCTTGGAGGAAAAAACTCAGACGTGGATGCTGGAAATCCATAACAGCACACATAAAGTGCTGGAGGAACTCAGTGGGCCAGGCAGCATTGATTGAAAAGAGTAAACAGCCGACATTTCAGGCCAAGACCCTCAATCAGGACTGGAGAGGAAGAGGAGAAGTCAGAGTAAGGTAGGGGGAGGTGAGGAAGGAAAACGAGGTGTTAGATTATAGGTGAAGTTGGGAGAGGGGAGAGGGTGCAGTAAAGAGCTGGGAAGTTGATTGGTGAAAGAGATAAGGTCTGGAGAAGGGGGAATCTGATAGGAGAGAACAGAAGACCATGGAAGAAAAGCAGAGGCAGGTGTGGCACTTGATCTGTTTGCAAGGATAAGTAGTGGGAGGGCGATCAGTGGGCAAGGACGAATTTACAAGGGAGTTGCATAGGGAATGATTCCTATGGAAAGCGGGAAATGGGGGGGCGGGAGGGAAAAATGTGCCTAATGTTGGGATCCTGTTGGAGATGCCGGAAGTTATGGAGAATTATGTGCTGGACGCAGAGGCTGGTGGGGTGATAGGTTGAAGAGAAGGGTAACCCTATCCCTGATCTGACAGTGGGGGAATGGGGTGAGGGCAACATTTGCATGAAATGGAGGAGGCTTCCCTTCCTCCATCATCAATGCTGCCCTCACCCACATCTCTTCCACTTTGCACTCATCTGCCCTTACACCATCTTCCCGCCAGCGTACGAGGGAGAGGGTTCCTAATGTTCTCACTCACCAGCCTTGGCACCCAGCACATAATTCCCCGTAACTTCTGCCATCCCCAATGGGATCCCACCACTAAGCACATTTTTCCCTTCTACTCCCCACCCCCCCCCACTTACTGCTTTCTGTAACAATCACTCTCTACACGACTCCCTTGTCCATTCGTCCCTCCCCACTGATTGCCCTCCTGATACTTATTCTTGCAAGCGGAACAAGTGCTATACCTACCCCTATATGTCTTCTCTCACTACCATTCAGGGCCCAAAACAGTCCTTCCAGGTGAAGCGACACTTCAGCTGTGAGTCTGTTGGGGTCATCTTCTGTATCCAGTGCTCCCAGTGCAGCCTCCTGTATATTGGTGAGAACTGACGTAGATTGGAAAACTGCTTTGCCGAGCCTCTTCGCTCCATCCGCCACAAAAAGTGGGTTCTTACGGTGGCCGCCCATTTCAATTTTACTTCCCATTTGCATTCCGACATGTCTGTCCTTGTCCTCCTCTCGTGCCACGGTGAGCCCACACTCAGGTTGGAGGAGCGACACCTTATATTCTGCCTGTGTAGCCTCCAACCTGATGGCATGAACATCGATTTCTCAAACTTCCTGTAATTGCCCCAACCCTGCCTCTCCTTCACCATTCCCCATTTCTGTTTCCCTCTCTCATCTTATCTCCTTACTTGTCCATCAGCTCCCTCTGGTGCTCCTCCCCCTTCAATTTTTCCATGGTCCTGTCCTCTCCTATCAGATTTACCCCCTTCTCCAGCCCTTTATCTTTTCACCAATCAATTTTCCATCACTTTACTTCAAACCCCCCCACCTCCCAGTTTCACCTGTCACCTATCACTTTGTACTTCCTCTGACATCTTCTCTTCATTTCCAATCCTGATGAAGGGTCTTGGCCCAAGACGTCGACTGTTTACTTTTTTCCATAGATGCTGCCGTCTGAGTTCCTCCAGCATTTTCTGAGTGTTGCTTTAGAGGAAGAAATGTTTATTTGCACATGGAGGCAGTTCCATCTTTGAGGCGTTAAATTAATGCCATCCAGCAAGGCTTGGTGCTTTGTTTTTCTAGTTCCTGCGTTGCTTGTTGGCCATAGAGTAAGGCTGGTTGAGGGTAAATTCTTGTCCTTCATTACAACCTAACTGCGGTTTGAAGTTTATTTCCCTTGGTGATCACCCTGAACCTAATACAAGGCTCATCCTGCCTTACGACATAATGTTGGCTCCAGATCCGACTGTGTGGGAGGGAATTGTGGCTATCTGGACAGTAGGAGCCCAGAGAATGTTAATAAAAGTAGAAAGAATGAACATACCGTATATATGCGTAGCATCTTGCACAATATTAGAATATCCCTTATAACTGACAATGTGCTTTATGAAGTGCAGTCACCTTGTGCCATAAGAAGCACAGTGGCCACTAAAAGACACATGGCTTTTACCAGATGACCGATCTTGGTGACGCTGATTGAAAATCTAAATCCTGATTAGAACACTCAGGAGAAAGGCCTTACTTATTCTGGAATTTTATTTATGTAAATTTATTATCAAAGTACATAAATGTTACAATATTCTGCCCAGAGATTCATTTTCTTGCTGGCACTTACAGGAGAAAAGAAATACAATAAAATTTTACAAGAAAAAAAAGACTGACATTTTATTTGATAAAATGTGCAAATAAAAAATAATACTGAGAACATGAGTTGTAAAGAGTCCTTGAAAGTGAGTCTGTTTGTCATAGGATCAGTTCAAAGTAGTGGAGAATGAAGTTATCCATGCCATTTCAGGAGCTTGATGTTCCTGAACTTGATGGTGTGGGACCTAAGACTCCTGTAGCTTCTGCCGGATTGGTAATAGTGACGAGAACGTGGCCTGGATGATGGGGTGGGGGAGGGGGTTCTTTGATTATGGATTCTGCTTTTCTGTGCAGTGTTCCATGTAAGCGTATTCAACGGTGGGGAGGGCTTCTTCTGTGATGAGATGGATTTTTTCCGAGAAATATAAACATCCAAAGAGTGGATGTTTTTGACAAGTACATTTCCATGAAAGGGAAAAGGTCAGGAAATTTAAATCAATCTTTTATGCATATCCAGAAAGATAGAGCAAGAAAGAAATGTATTGTTGGATCTTTCATATCCTTTAATGTAAAATTTCTTCCAAGCAGATTCACTGTACAAACCCATTTGTGATGGTACATTGGCTGTAAAAGTTATGGAGCTGATAGAGTTATTGGCCATTTTTCTTGCATACATCCTTAACTTTCCAATTACCATCCTTTTATCTAGTCCTTTGTTGCTCATGTTTAATTATCCAGTTGCTAATCTTCCTCTTTTGCTTGATCTTAATCATTAATTATTTAGTGAAGGAGATTGTAGGCAAAAGGAACAGAAAACAGTAATGGTCCCTTCTTAACAACCAACCTCAGAGGATGCCTCTCAGTAAACCATCCAAGCTTCCGTTACTGAGAACAATTTCCAAAGCTTTTAAGTAAATTAAACTGGATCAAGTATCAGTTGGGGAATACCCAGGAATTAGTAATTATAATATTGCAAGGTCAACATGCAGGTGGTCTGGGAGAATCAGGTAGGTGCTGGACCCCACGATAGGGAGTTTGTGAAGTGTCTAAGGGATGTATTTTTGGAACAGCTTGTGCTTGAGCCAACCAGGAACGAGGCTATTTTGGACTTGGTGATGTGTAATGAACAGGAATTGATGTGATCTTGAAGTAAAGGAGCCATTAGGAAGTAGTGATCATAACATGATAAGTTTTTATCTACAATTTGAGAGGGATAGGGGCAGATCAGAGGTGTCAGTGTTGCAATTAAATAAAGGAGACTATGGAGCCATGAGGGAAGAGCTGGCCAAAGTTAAATGGGCAGATGCCCTGGCAGGAAAGACAGTGGATCAGCAGTGGCAGATATTCTTGGGCATAATACAAAAGATGCAAATGCAGTTCATTCCAATGAGAAGGAAGGATTCAAAGAGGGGGAAGGGGCCACAGTGGTTGACAAAGGAAGTCAGAGATTGTATAGCATTAAAGAAAAAGAAGTATGACAGGGCTAAGATGAGTGGGAATACAGATGATTGGGAAAGTTTTAAGGAACAGCAGATCTTAACTAAAAAAGCAATACGGAGAGAAAAAATCAGGTATGAGCTCAGTCTAGCCAGGAATATAAAAGGGGATAGCAAAAGCTTTTTTAGCTATGTGAAGAGAAAGAAGATAGTTAAGAACAATGTTGGCCCCTTGAAGAATGAATTGGGAGAAATTGTTATGGGAAACAGGGAAATGGCAACAGAATTTAATGCATACTTTAGATCTGTCTTCACCAGGGAGGACACAAGCAATCTCCCAGATGTATGGATGGGCCAGGGTCATAAGATATCAGAGGAATTGAGACAGATTGACATTAGGAAAGAAACTGTGATGAGTAGACTGGTAGGACTGAAGGCTAATAAATCCCCGGGTCCAGATGGTCTGCATCTGAGGGTTCTAAAAGAGGTGGCTCAGGAAATTGCGGATGCATTGGTAATCATTTTCCAATGTTCCTTAGATTCAGGATCAGTTCCTGAAGATTGGAGAGTGGCTAATGTTGTCCCACTTTTCAAGAAGGGAGGGAAGGAGAAAACGGAGAACTATCGCCCTGTTAGCCTAACGTCAGTCGTGGGGAAGATGCTTGAGTCCATTATTAAGGATGAAATAGTGGCACATCTAGATGGCAGAAATAGGATTAGGCCGAGCCAGCATGGATTTACCAAGGGCAAATCATGCTTGACTAATCTGTTGGAGTTTTTGAGGGTGTAACAAGGATGTTAGACGAGGGTAAGCCAGTGGATGTTGTGTACCTAGATTTTCAGAAGGCATTCGATAAGGTGCCACATAGGAGATTGGTGAGTAAAATCAGAGCTCATGGCATTGGGGGCAGGGTTTCAACATGGATAGAAAACTGGTTGGCAGATAGAAAGCAAAGGGTAGCAGTGAATGGGTGTTTCTCAGACTGGCTGGAGGTGACTAGTGGGGTACCACAGGGCTCTGTATTGGGACCACAGCTCTTTACGATTTATGTCAATGATTTAGATGAGGGCATTGAAAACTATATCAGCAAGTTTGCTGATGATACTAAACTGGGTGGCAGTGTGACATGCGAAGAGGACGTTAGGAGAATACAGGGAGACTTGGATAGGCTGAGTGAGTGGGCAGATACTTGGCAGATGTCATTCAATGTGAATAAATGTGAAGTTATCCACTTTGGAAGCTGGAACATGAGGGCAGAGTATTGTCTGAACGGTGTAGAGTTAGGTAAGGGAGAAATGCAAAGAGACCTAGGAGTCCTAGTTCACCAGTCAATGAAGGTGAATGAGCAAGTGCAACAGGCAGTGAAGAGGGCAAATGGAATGTTGGCCTTTGTTACAAGGGGAATTGAATACAAGAGCAAGGATGTTCTTTTGCATTTGTACAGGGCCCTGGTGAGACCACACCTGGAATATTGTGTACAGTTTTGGTCTCCAGGTTTAAGGAAGGACATTCTGGCAATTGAGGAAGTGCAGCGTAGATTCACTAGGTTGATTCCTGAGATGGCAGGGCTGTCTTACGCAGAGAGATTGGAGAGATTGGGCTTGTACACGCTGGAATTGAGGAGATTGAGAGGGGATCTGATTGAAACGTTTAAGATAATTAAAGGATTTGATAGGATTGAGGCAGGAAATATGTTCCAGATGTTGGGAGAGTCCAGTACCAGAGGGCATGGATTGAGAATAAGAGGTCAGTTATTTAAAACAGAGTTGAGGAAGAGCTTCTTCTCCCAGAGAGTTGTGGAGGTGTGGAATGCACTGCCTCGGAAGGCGGTGGAGGCCAATTCTCTGGATGCTTTCAAGAAGGAGCTGGATAGATATCTGATGGATAGGGGAAATCAAGAGATATGGGGACAAGGCAGGGACTGGGTATTGATAGTGAATGATCAGCCATGATCTCAGAATGGCGGTGCAGACTCGAGGGGCCGAATGGTCTACTTCTGCACCTATTGTCTATTGTCTATTGTTTAGAATAGCCATAGTAAAGAATATAGATCATTCCAAGGTGAAAATAGTTCATCAGAGAAGGGCCAGTAGAGCCGATCTGGTTGAGTCAATTTGGAATCATAGAGTGATAGATAGGCTGGACATAGAAACAGGTGCTTTGGCCCCTCAAGTCAGGACTCAATTTGTCATAATCCCTTGTCAATCCCATTGTTTATTGTTCTGACAGCCTCTTAAAGTCTCCACAGATTCTAACATCCATCTGCACACTAGAGTTAATTCACAATGGCCATCTCCACCATGGCTGTGGAAAGTTAGGCATGGACTGAGCAACCCCATCCCATAAAAACACAGTGCTACTAGAGCAACATCAGAAGCTCCAAAGACCTCAGTCCTGCAGAGAGGAAGGATACACCAAGAAGATGGGTTACACCCAGAGACAGCGTGAAAGGCAGGCCAAGAACAGAGGACTCTGGAAAGCTGCCATTGGTGACCTTTGCCCCATTAGGAATGATGGGCGTAGATAAGCAGTCCACCTGCCAACCTGCACCTGTTTGGGATGAGGGAGGAAACCAGATCACCAGAAGAATCCCATGTAGTCATTGAGAGAACATGTACGCTCCACACAGACAGCACCTGCGGCAAGTATTAAACCCTGATTTCTTGCTCTGTGAGGGAGCAGCTCTACCCGCTGCACCACTATGTCGCCCACTGAGTCAGATCATGGCAGGCAAAACTGTAGTTGGTACCACAGTGCTGAAGATAGAGCTGCTAATTCACAGTTTCTGGCCTCTGGTGCTGTCCATGTGGAGTTTGCTGTTCTCCCTGAGACTGTGTAGATTTCTTCTCACTCCCCAATGTGTGGGGGCTATTAAGCTAGTTGCTTGTTGTACGTTATCCCAATGGAAGTGGCTGGTGGGTATCAGGTGGGAGTGAATGAGCATACAAGAGAGAAGAGGTGACATGAAAATAAGAGGGTTTGGATCCAATGCTATTTTTTTGAGAACCAAAATAGACATGATGGCCTTATGGGAAATATGAGTTAATAAACCATAGGGACATTTAATATGGAGATATTTCAGTCAGAGTTCAGGTACGTTCCAATGAGGGAGAAAGGTCAGGAGATTAAAGGCTGAGCTCCATGAGTGACAGGGAAGATGGAAAAACGTAGAGCAAAGGATAGAGGCTTGATATGGCAACTGCTCTGACGTGACCACAAGAAACCGCAAAGAGTTGTGAACACAGCTCAGCACGTCACAGAAACCTGCCTCCTCTCTATGGACTCTGTCTATACTTCGTTCTGCAACAGTAAAGGAATAAGATAATCAAAGACCCCACCTACCCCAAGCAGTCTTTCTTCTCCCCTCTCCCATTGGGCTGAAGGTACAAAAATCTGAAAGCACGTACCACCAGGCTCAAGGACAGTTTCTACCTCAGTGTTATTGGACTCTTGAACAAAATGTTTTGTATGAGAAGATAGGGTCTTGGCCTCACCTCTAAATCTTTATGATCTTGGATTTTATCATTTTCCAGCACTGCACTTTTTTTGATAGCTTTTACACTTTATTCTGCATTGTTATTGTTTTTCCTTATTCTAGCTCAATGCACTGTGTAATGATTTGATCTCTCTGAACAGAATGCTAGACGAAACGAGCTTTTCACAGTACCTTTGTATATGTGACAATAATAAACTAACAGCAATAGTCTCTCTTCCAGATATCACAGATAAATATCACAGATATTTATCAAGAGCACTGCGTATCCAGGGCCTTTAGCATTGTCTGTGATCCCGCCCATCCATCCAACAATTCTCTTTGATCCCTTACGATCGGGCAGGAGATACCGTAGCATTCAAACAAGAACTGTCACAATGGGAAACAGCTTCTTCCCAAGGCCATGAGACTACTGAATCCCCTTCACCAACCAAGCCTCATCACGTATGAAGTGACAGTAGTGTTATACTGTTTACTTTTTAACTTGTGTCATAAATGCATCTTAGCATTTGTTAATTTGTTTGTGGTAATATTGCCATATACGTATTGTACATGTGTTGTATGTATTGTGTTGTGCACCTTGGACTGGAGGAATGTTGTTTCGTTTTTACATGTGAATGGTTGAATGACAATGCACTGAACTTGGACTTGTACTAATACCAGTAAAAAAGGATGTGGCCAATGGCAGTTTGCTAATGTAACTGAGAACCAGGCTAACTGAGTGAAACAATCTGCTGGAGGAATTCAGCAGGTCAAGCAGCATCTGTGACGGGAGAAGCAATTGTCCAAGGCTTTGGGTCAAAACCTGCATTAGCACTTGTTCTTTTTCCCCTCCAGCAGATTGTTTCTTGCTTCAGGCTCTAGAATCTGCAGTCTCTTGGGTCACCAGGCTGACTGAGTTCCAAGGAGAAGTTATAGCAGCAATGAAAGTTAGAGAGAGAGAGCATGAGAAAAATTGTCAGCGGATATCGGGTGGGGCCAAACAGAGACCAGAGAGAAAACCTAGTCCTGGAGAAAGAAGGCATGGTTTAGGAATCAAGTGAGGACCTTATTATGTTTTTCTTAACCAAGGAAGAATTACGTATTGCTGGAATTTCAGCAAAGGAAGATACAATTAGGATTCTGGAATTAAAAATTGATATCCGGGAAGTGCCAGAATAGCTGCATTTAAAGTAAGTGAACCTCTGGATTTCAATAGGAGGTAGCTGAGGTGTGTAAGATTGGAAATTGCGGAGATACGGCATTAATCTTCCAACCTTCTATAGATTTAGCGGTGTAACCAAGGACTCGAGTTTCTGAAAACAAAGGAGATTATGGGGAGAACTGATAGAGGTCATGAATATAACGGAGGATATTGGTGCAGTAGTTGTTGATAAACATTGGTGGCAGAGTCAAGAACTTGGGGTATAATATGAAGGTGATTGATAGAAGAACTGAATTGATATGAGGAAGCATTATTATTTACCCAGTGAATGATTAGGATTTGGAATGCCCTACTAGAGTCGAGGTAAAGGTAGAATCAGTTGTAACATTCAAACTGAGCAGGTTAAGTGTCTAAAAACAACACAAAATGTGGATTTTGGGAAGTAGGGGTATGAGAGGGAGCAGGTGAATTGGTCTTACACAGAGCTAGTACAGTATGAGTAGATGGGCTAAATACCACCATCTGTACTGAAACCATTCTATGATACTGATTCTTTTGTCCAAGTATAACAAATGGTGTATAAAGGAATATAATAGTAATATAATTTTAAATATAATAGTGTCTGTGTGGCAATTAAATATTAAATGGATATGTGAGGACATCAGGAATCATTATGAAGGAAGATTTCACCTCAAAGACAGTGAAATTGTACTCAGATGCATTTATCTTACATTAATGATTTTGTTCCAGGAGCTGAACAGAGGGGATCGTGGCCCCTTTTATGCTCTCTCATTTGAAGCATCTTTTGTTTTGACATGATGGCCCATGTACTCTTTGCAGAACGTATTGCCACTAGAGGAAGTGACTGGCTGATCCCAACTCAGAGGAGTGACCTGAAATTTGGCAGAACCTAGGACTGTCATGGTTCAAGAGGGTGGCGGGGGGGGGGGGGGTCACCATCAGCTTCTCAGTGGTATGAAGGAATGGGCACCCACAGTGCAAATATGCCTATGGTTCATATTTAGGGGATGATATCAGTGAGAAATATTATCTATTAACTGAGTTTTTGATGAAAGATTTCTCCTCAAAGACAGTGAAACTACACTTGAGTGCATTTCACTTGTGTAAATGCTTTTCTCATGTGGTCTGAACAGAGGGATCTACTAAAGGTTAACTTGGCTATTGATAATCACATCAGAATCACATTTATTACCACTGACTTCAAATTAATCTGTTGTTTTGCCACAGCAGTGCAGCATAAAGAAATAAATTATGGTAAATTGTGACTCTAAATCAATAGTGCCAAAGAGCAGTTGCCATAAAACAGGAGCAGAATGAGGCCATTTGACCCATTGAGTTACAAGGTAGTATTAATTGTTTCATGGAGTGTTTGGAAACCTAATGTTAGAGAGGCATCTCAAAATAGTCACTCAGCATGAAGCAAGTGACCTCATCATGGGCATTTCCATTGTGTAAATGTTAGAGTGTTTTACAGTGCCAGTGATTGA
The DNA here is from genome assembly GCF_030144855.1 of Hypanus sabinus. Lineage (NCBI taxonomy): Eukaryota > Metazoa > Chordata > Chondrichthyes > Myliobatiformes > Dasyatidae > Hypanus > Hypanus sabinus. The sequence goes on from NC_082718.1 coordinate 26,684,562, forward strand.
TGTTCAATTGCCACTCCTGTCTCTAAGGAGTTTATATGTTCTCCCCATAACCATGTGGGTTTCCTCTGGGTACTCCACTTCCTCCCATTTTTCTAAAGACATAAGAGTTAAAGGGATTATTATGTTGTCACTGAAACCTGGTGACACTTCCCCTGCTCATCCTTGGGCTGTGTTTGATCGCTGACACAAATAATACATTTCACTGTATGTTTGACAATTAAAGCTAATCTTATTTGCTTCTTTGAGGTATTTGATTTTAAAAAGTTATAAAAATACATGCATCTGGAGATATCCTTTTTTAAAAAAAAAATGTGCTGGATTAGGCCACCCCAGCATCTAATAAGATTTTGACTTTCCAGGGCCCCAAAGGATTTTTGAACAACAATCTGAAACAGGGACTGAATCTCAGTTTACTCTCAAGTACAAGAGCAATGACTTTTTATAGAGCATCGGTGAGACCACACATGGAGTGTTGTGTATAATTTTGATCGTCTTACCTAAACAAAAAAGGATATACTTGCATGGGAAAATACATCTGGCCAATTCCTGGAATGCCAGGTTTGTCACATGACGAGGAATCCGTACTCTTGAGTTAAGAAGAATGAGAGATTATCTCATTGAGATACTCAGAATACTTAGAGGTGTAGACATAAGAAAGGCTTTTCCCCTGTCTCAGGAATTTGGAACTAGACAGCTTGGTGTTGAGATACACTCAATGGCCACTTTATTAGGTACAGGAGGTGCTTAATGAAGTGGCCACTGAGTGCACGTTTGTGATCTTTTGCTGCTGTAGCCTGTCCACTTCAAGGTTCAACGTGTTGTGCATTCAGAGATGCTCTTCTGCACACCACTGTTGTAACCCATGGTGGCCTATGTGCTTGAACCAGTCTGGCTGTTCTCTTCTGACCTCTCTAATTAACAAGGAGTTTTTGGGGGTTTTTTGCACCATCCTCTATGGAGACTGTTGTGTGTGAAAATCCCAGGAGATCAGTAGTTTCCGACATTCTCAAACCACTCTGTCTGACACCAACAATCCTCTATTCCTTATGTTCTATGCTTATCCAAAAGGCAATACCACTAATATTGTAACACTCCCTCAGTATTGAACTAAGAACGTGGTCTTTGGTGTAGGACTTGATCTTACAACCTTCTTAGAGTTGGAGACAATGTCTCCTACTAAGCCTAGATGCACAATAGAGAAAAAAAAAACTATATGAACATTTCTGGAGGTCAGTCCTGCGTATTTACTTGACTTAAGTTTCACACTGGAGCACACGATCAGTACTGGGGGAGTCATATCGAACACAAAGAAAATTATTTTGAACCCTTCTAACATCCTAAAGCACATCAATGATTAGCCATCCAGCCAAAAAAGGGTTGATGGTGAGCTTGCAATGTCTTCTTAATAATGGTTACAAATTATCAGGGTTTCAATCTCTAAGTGTTAATGGCGGAATAACTTGTAATTGGTTATATAGTGGTTAAGTTGTTGGTTGAGAACTTGGACCATTGGTACAAAAATTTGAGTTTAAATCCCACCACAGGAACTGGCAATTTAACTTCAAGTAATTAAATGAATCTGGAATTAAAAAGCAAGTATCACTAATAGTGTAGAATAACATGATCGGAAATCTGCCGAACTTCAAGAATCAAGGTTATTGATTGTCAATCTTCAGTGCACAATTGTAAAGGAAGAAAATGATTGCTACTCTGGATCAAATGCAGCAGAAAAACACAATTAGCATAATGAACACAGTAAAAACACAATAAATATGAACACATAAGATTAACTTAGACTGATTGTAAGTACATGATGATGGTACAGGAGTATCTGTAGATAAGGTGACTGATAGGAAATATAAAGCAGTGGTAGTGGGTTAATGGGCGGAGGTATTGATCAGCCTGTCCATTGGGGGAAATAACTGTTTTTGACTCTGGTGGTCCTGGCATGGGTGCTGCGTAAGGATGGGTACCTAGACAGGTATGCAACAAATCAAGAGGGTGTGCTAACATTATGCTAAGTGACTCCAGACCAACTAGTATGGTTGAAACTTTACTGCCTCTGTGATTGAGGGTAAAAAGATCTGGCAATACTTGGTGACATTGCTGGTAATGTCCACAGCCAGGGAGTGAAGTCAAGCAGCAACTCCCAAGTATTTCCCAACTGCAATTCAGAGATATGTGAACTAGTTTTCTGAAGTTCTGGATTCATACATTTATAAAGTTGCACAGCACAGATCCAAGCCCTTCATCCCAACTTGTCCATGCTGACGAAGATGTCTATCTATGCCAATCGCATTTCCCTGCATCCCTCTAAACCTTTCCTGTTTGCTCACAGAACACAGCCTGTCTAAGGCAAGAATCAATTTTCTGGTATTAATTCCCTGTGTGACAACAGCATAGAGCTTCACAAAATTGCCTGTGTAGAGGAAGTATGTAATGATTAAAAATGACATTTTCATTTGCAGATTGGAGAAAGGCAGAATTCACAATGCAGTGTTAATATCTGTGCTATTCTGCTAACATCCTGATTACTTATCATTTCCCTCCTATCTTTAATACAGTTGAAAGAGCGATTTTGTCGAGATAACCTTTGTATATTCTGAATATTGCAGTGTCTAATATAAACATCATTCACTCAGTATTAAAGATATCATTTACTCATTGCTGGAATTAATTTTTTTATACACCAGTGTATGTAATGCCATATGTTGTGAGTCTATTTTAACATCAGCATTGTTTTAATTGGGTGATCAGTTTTCTGAGTGTCCCTTAAGCAAAGATCAAATCTTATATTCCCACAACCAGAGAGAACAGCAGCTGTTTTGTCTAAGTCAAATCATTGACCCAAAGGTGACCAAAGGATGTGAAAGGCACTATGTAAATTGAAGTTACTACTTTCAACTTAAAATCATAAAGTGTTTTGCATGATGAAGTTGTTCCCGGAATTGAAAAAGGGCAGTAATCAGAAACGCAAATAGAAATAGAAGAGGATATCTGCTAAGCAGCAGGTTGTTGTGAGTTGCATACACTGCCCATGTGATTGAAGAAAACTACTGTCTTTCAAAAGGAAATAGGGTTAAAAAAAATTGAAGAGGAAAATCCTTGCAAGGAAATAGTGATAGAGCTTTGGAACAGACCAGTTGGGTAGCTATTCCCTTGTGCTGGAATACTCTCAATAGACCAAATGTCTTCTTTGGTGCTTTGCCATTCACTGATTTGTATCTCTTCTCATTTCTGCTACTGGACTAAATAGCGAGATTTGGTAAACATTAAAAGCTGACAGGAATCTACACAAAAACAGAAGGAATAAAAAGTTAACTTTGTATCCCATTCCATGCTTCTGAGGAAGATCTAATCAAAAAAAAATGCAGAGAATTTAAATTGGCAACATTGTGGAAGCTGATCAGTTACACGAGTTCAAACTGTGAAAGGGGCCTTGAACTCGCCAATGACAGTTGAATTAAAGCAGCCAATAAGAGTTGCATTGATAGATTAGCCAATGAGAGTTGGCCTCATTCAACTAATGACTGTTCCCTGGGTCAGCCAATAAAAGTTTCTTCTAATTGGCCAATGAAAGTTGCCCTTGGTCAACCAATGAGAGTTGCATTGAATGAGCGAAGAAAAATTGGCCAAGTCAAATATCGATTGGTGTTCTGGGTCAGCCACTAAGAGATGCCTCAGGAGAGCTTTTGGGAGTTGCCATGAGTCAACCAATGAGAGTTGCCCTGGATCAGCCAACTGGTTGGAGGAGGGAAGGACTACTGGTAGATTCACGTCAGGCCATCTGATCAAGAGCAAAACTAATTAACTATCACTGTATTTTGCAAACAGTGAAACTGATTTTTATTGTTCATTCAAGTCTATTTAAATCTTGCACAAGAATAAGTAGTCTTCAAGTACACCAGGATCACAAGATCAAGTCGTTGAGTTTATTGGCATGTGCACAAGTACGGTGAGGTACAGATACTATGGGAAAAAATAGCTTGCAGTGGCATGACAGACAATTCGAATCAGACAACACACTGAATGCAATTTATACATATGTATTCATATATTAATTATAAATGTAAAATAAATAGGTTCTGTCTGGTCTCCCAAACATTCATTCATTTATATGAGATTTTTACTTGAGTTGTATGTTTGTAACGTGAAACGTAAGAGCAGAATTAGGCCGTTCAGTGGATTTGATTGGGTATTGGTGGATGGAGTAGACCATACAACAGAAGTAACATTAGGCTTGGAGTAATATTAAGTCTATTCCACCATTTTACCAAGGCTGATTTATTATCCTCTCAACCTATTCTCCTTTTTAGCCAGATTTCTTTGGCTAAAGAAATTCTTCCTCATCTCCGTTCTAAAGGGATGCCTCCTATTCTGAAGCTGTGCTCTCTGGTCCTAGGCTCCCCCACTATTGGAAACATCCTCTGCACATCCACTCTATCTAGGCCTTCCAATATTTGGTAGGTTTCAATGATATTTCCTCATCCTCTATTCTTCTAAGCTCCAGCAAGTACAACCCCAAAGCCATCAGATGCTCCTCATGTGTTAACCCTTTTCATTCCTCGGATCATTCCTGTAAAACTACTTTGGACCCTTTCCAAAGCTAGCACGTTTTTTCTTAGATAATGAGAACCAAAACTAATCATAATAATCCAATGTGAACAAAATGCCCCAGTATTTCATCCTTGGTTTTATATTCTAGTCCCCAAGAAATGAATGCTAACATTGTATTTGGCTTTCTTACTACTGACTCAACCTGTAGATTAACCTGTAGGGAATGTTGCATTAAGACTGCTAAGTCTGTTTGTATCTCCAATTTCTGAATTTCCTTCCTGTTTAGAAAACAGTCTGTGCTTTTATTTGTTCTACCACAGTGCTTGACCATACACTTCCCTGCATTGTATTCCATCTGCCATTTTTGCCCCTTCTCCTAATCTGTCCAAGTCCTTTTACAGACTTCTTGCTTCTTCATTACTACATTCCCCTCTACCAATTTTTGTATCATCCACAAATTTGGCCACAAAGCCATCAATTTCATCATCCATATCATTAACATATAACATCGAAACTAGTGAGCCCAATGCCGATCCCTGTAGAACACCATTAGTCATTGGTAGCCAAACAGAAAAGGCCCACATTATTCCCATTCTTTGCTTTTTGCCAGTCAGCCATCTTCTGTCCATGCTAGTAGTGCCTGTAATACCATGGGCTCTTATCTTTTTTAGCAGCCTCGTGTGCAGCACTTTGTCAACAGCCTTCTGAAAATCCAAGTATCCTGGGATTTTCCATTTACTATCCGAGAAGTGTGAGAAATGTATAGAACATGCAACCTGAAATTCTTATCCTTCGCAGACATCCATGAAAACAGAACAGTACCCCAAAGAATGAGTGACAGTAAAAATGTTAGAACTCCAATTACCCCCTACTCCCCCCACACACACAAGCAGCAGCAAAGCAGACCCTTCCCCCCCCCACTTACTTCTGCAAAAAAAAGGCATCAGCATCAAGCAAGCAATAGCAAAGGCCCCAAGAAAGACCATGATCTGTAGTACAACAAAAACTAATCAGTCACCCTGACAACTCGACATGCCACAGGCTCTCTCTCTCTCTCTCCCTAATAAAGGGACAGAGAAGTGTCACCTCTTCACAGCAAGATATAGTGTCAGTCCAGCAATATAATAAATAAAGATATGCTTTGGAAATTTTCAAAGATGCAAATTTTACAACATTCTTTTAAAATATTAACTTTATTTGTCGGATGTACATCAGAACATAGTGAAATGCATGATTTTGCATCAGCAACCAGCGCAGTCTGAGGATTGTGCTGGGGCAGCCCGTAAGTGTCACCATACTTCCAGCACCAACATAGCATGCCCACAGCTTACTAACTCTTACCCATACATCTTTGGAATGTGGAAGGAAACCGGAGCACCTGGAGAAAACCTGTATGGTCACAGAGAGAATGTAAATCTCCTTGCAGACTGATCGTAATACCATGAGAATTATGACATTCGGCCCACCGAGTTTGCTCTGCCGTTTCATTGTGGTTGCTTTATGTTCCCTTTCAACCCCATTAACCAGCCTTCTCCCTACAACCTTTGGTGCCTTTACTATTTAAGAACCTATTGACCTCTGCTTTAAATATACAAGGCCAATCAAACCCCGATCAGTGATTGCTGGTGCTCTGATGTAAATGTTTTAACCATTACGCTCCCTTGACGCCCATTTATGTTAATGCAATCTTTCCCTACGTTAACAGTTAACATTTCCTTGTGTTCTGCAATAAAATTGCTAACACCTAATTGATGGTTTTGAAGTATGTTGGTCCTATTTTGTGCTGGACGAGAGGCAGGCAGACTGCCGCACCCCAGGCTAGGGTATTGGACTGTCAGTAAATGGAACAGAGAGTCAGTGGGATTTTAAAGTTAATCTTTCCAGTTCCAGTCTATGGCGTGTGTTGTGAGGCAGTACACTGTAAGATTAAGTGATCATGATCAATATACTGAGCTTAGCTTTCACGGATGTTCCTGCCTCATTATTCTTGATATATGTTATGAAGAGAAATATCCTATTTCGGAACTTAGTTTTTACTAGGCAGGGCCTTCCTGCAGTGTGGGTAGCAACTAATGATTGTGCCATGTTGTTCAAATAGCTGAGATCTTTTGCACAAAGGCCTCTAGTCCAAATTCCCTGCTGTTGTATTTGATAGGTGGCCGGGAGCAAGATATGGGCAGTTACACTGCTTTCTCTGGAGATCTGCTGACTTTACAATGGGACAAATCTCTAACAAGTAAATTGAGCAACTGAGAAGTGCTTCAGTTAAGTCTATTGATCATTTATTGACAACACAAAGTCAGCCATTGAGTTGGAGGTGGTGACAAGGAGCAAATAGACGTTGGCACTGCTAATAGCTTCAAGTTATTCAGAAGACAGGAATCTGTTTAAGAAAAGAATAAACTGAAACAATAGTATCTTCTCCCAATAAGAGTGGGATTAGTTCTACAGAGAGAAAATAAACTTTGTGATTAGAGTAGAGTTACATTTAATATTTACATATAAACTCAATTAAAATTAATTGCAGAAGTGCTAATGATAAGGAAATTACTCAAGCATTTCCACTGCAATTGGCTGCAGTATTGTTACTAAATATATAGGTCTTCCCCAGGTTATGAGCACCTGGTGTATGTGCGATCCATACATAGGAATGAGCACTGGGAGATGGATTTGCCTGCTGGAGACACAAGAGACTGCAGATGCTGAAATCTGAAGCAACAAAAGATCGCACTTCAGAAAATCTGATCACTTGGCTGTTCTCCTTCCTGCGTGCAGGCAGAGGCTAAAGAGCAAGGCTGCAGGGTTAAATGCTGATCAGAACAGCTGCTGGCTCTTAAAATGATGTTTTAAGTTTGTTCATTCAGCACCTTATAAAGATGAGAGCATTAGCTGCCTGTAACTTTGAACATTGAACAGTACAGTGCATTGGCAGACCATTCAGCCTACAATTACTGTGCCAACCATGCTCCTCAACAGAGATGAAGGGGAATTTCTTTAGCCAGGATGATGGTGACTCTGTGGAATTCATTACCACGGGCAGCTGTGGCGGCCAAATCATTGGGTATATTTAAAGCAGAGGTGGATAGGTTCTGGATTAGTGAGAGTGTGAAAGGTTAGTGATAGAGGCAAGAGAATGGGGTTGAGAGGGTTAATAAATCAGCCATGATGGAATGGTAAAGCAGACTCAATGAACCAAATGGCCTGATCCTGCTCCTGTCTTATGGTCTTGTGCTGCCAATTAAACTAATTCCTGCCTGTTCATGGGAGTGTCTAAATGCTCTGTGACAGGAATCCAGATCCATTGATATCATTGGATCCATTGTGGGAGGTGACTACAATCAGTGGTCAATATTCTGATATGTATTCAATTCCAGCAAGCAAATCCACTTTCCCCAGTCTGTCAAAGCAAGTGAACACTGTCTCCAATAATAAAGGAACCATCAATCAACCATCAATCCCTCAAATTTGCTGTGCAATTTGATAGGGTTGTTAAGAAGACATATGGCTGTCATTAGTCAGGGGATTGAGGTCAGGAGCTGTGAGGTAATGCTGCAGCTCTATAAAGCCCTGGTTACGCACACTTGGAATATTGTGTTCATTTCTATTCATCTTATTGTAAGAAGGATGTAGAAGCTTTAGAGAGGGTGCAGAGGAGATTTACCAGGATGCTGTCTGGATTAGAGAGTGAAGGAAGATGAGAGGTGACCTGATAAGACGTCTAGCCACATAGGTTGAGTGGACAGTCAGAGACATTTTCCCAGTGTGGAAATGGCTAATGTGTGGTCTTAAAGTAATTGGATGAAAGTATTGGTGGTGGGGGGTGTTCGAGGCACAAGTTTTACACAGAGACTTGTAGGTGCATGAGACGCTCTGCCAGGGTGGTAGTAGAGGCAGATACATTAAGGACTTTTAAGAAACTCTTAGATGGGTATATGGATGATAGGAAAATGGAGGGCTATGTCAAATGGAAGAGTTGGATTGATCAGAATGGATCAACATCAGTGCAACATCATGGGCTGAAGGCCCTACATTGAACTGCTATGTTCTATGATCTGCGTACAATAATTTTTCTTGAAAGGATGTCCAGGAGGTGAATTGTGAGGTTCCATTCACTCTTGAACTTTGCAGACTTCTATAGGGGAGAGCAAGCTCCAAAACAGAGTCGAACCACATCAGACTTTCAGTTTATAAGTGTTTTCCTTCTGTGAACTGCAACCATGTTCAAGGGCTGTAATGGTCCTTTTACTATTATGGATCCAGGATCAACTCTATTTGCCATATTCATTTACATGTATTAGGAGTTTGCTGTAGTGTGTTGGTGTGACATGCAGCAAAAAAAACAGCGATCAACAATGATACAGAATAAAGAATTATTTAAAAGCAGTTGTAAGTATGGACATGGAATGAAATGTGTTTAAATACATAAATACAAGCATGTACTTACAACATAAACAGCCTTATAAAAAGTGGTTTAATGTGTCTGCAGTGCAGTTCAATTACTGAGGGGAATGGAGGGGTCTAACTAGAATGATTGATTGATCAGATTAACAGCCTCCGGGAAGAAATTTTTAAGATGGTGGAAAGTTTTTGTTTCAGTAGCCCTATAGCACTTTCCTGAAGGGAGACTTTGGAAAAGGCAGTTTGCTGGGTGGGTAGAGTCCACAATATTTTTCCTGCCTGCTTCTTTGTCCTGCACACCAAGTCGTGCAGTGACAGTATTCTGTATCTAGTGACCTTTTCTGCTGTTCCTGACTATTCACTGTAGTTTTCATTAATATAAATCTTGCATGGTTCCAAATTCATAATTTTTCTCTCAAGTATGTTAGGTTGAGCAGAGCCTTAGAGAAATGAATCATTGAATGTTGGGTAGTCCTGGCTAAAAATAATTAATCTGTAGAGGAAGGGATATTTGAGATTTATTTTAAAGTTTGGCCCAGTTTATTGGCCAGCAAGATCACCTCTGCAGTACTCCATGGTGGGACGTGCACCAGTTAACAAAGGGGTTGGATTGGTGCTATCTGAACAAATTGATTCCTGTGTGTCAAGAGTTTGTATGGATTGGATCATTAATAGGATATTAATTTAAAATAATTTTCTTGCTCCAGGCTAGGAGTCTACAAGCATAAGGGATTCCTATATATGTGAAATGAAGCCTTACTGGCCAACTTTAAAGTTTAAATTAGCACTCCCATTAATTTGAGCATCCGGATGTTCTAATTCAGGATTGCTCTGCCGATAAAGAAACAGCGCTAAAGAATATCCCTGTGCAATCCTCTAAGCATTTAAACAGGACAAGGCCATTGAGAAATCTTGCTACAAGTAGAACAGAGTAACAGAACTGAGAGGGACAACAGCAACAGTAACCCATGGCTCCACAGTGCAAGTTGTCTAAGTTAATAAAGGTTGCAGGAGGTCAGAGATAGTTGGCAGATGCAGTACCATTTTAGAAAAATGGTTAATAAAAGTAAATTATTATGTAAATGATTCAAAGATACAGTAATTTGCAAAATAGGTAAAGGGCATATGAAGGAGCAAAATTATCCTTGGCTCTCTACCTAGAGGCATGGAATATAATTACAAGGAATAATGTTAAGCTGGCAAAAGACTGGGTTAGGTCCTGATGGACTATTGTCTTTAATTTTCTTCTGGACTCTAAAGTGATAGAAAAGATACAACTTAGCTTCTGAAACCTGGACCCACACGAATCAAGGGTTCAAATCCCACCAAGCCAGCTAGTTAAGTTGAGAAATTAATAAAATCTAAATAATTGCTAGATCATAAACATAAAAGGTTCTGCAGATTCGTGAGATCCATATCAACAGACACAGAATGCTGGAGGATCTCAACAGGTCAGGCAACATCACTGAAGTGGAATAAAGGGTCGATATTTCAGACAGGGACCCTTGGCTGTTGTGATAAAGGGTCTCAGCCCGAAATGTGGACTTTTTATTCCTCTCCAGAGATTTTACCTGATCTGCTCAGTTCTCTAATAATTGTCAGATTCTTGGTTCACCTTCTTCTTAGTTTGGAGAACTCTTCCAGCCTATATGTGCCTCCACACCATGATCAATTCTAAGCTGTCCCTCAATTCAGGACTGAGTAGTGATGGACTGTAAATGTTCGTATTGCCAGTGACATAATAGTGGCACATCCCATCGAAAATTAAAAAGTTATGATTGAGAAAGAAACTGTTGTTGATAAAGACTTGGTCTTTACTATACAAGTTATTAATTTCTGGATCGATGTTTAAGCATAATCTCTGAAAATTCATTAAAGTTATGAAAGGTTGCAATGAATGAAGAAAGGAGGGCTGAAGTGTTGGGCTGAAGCATTGGTCTTTCTTGCTTTCCATAGATGCTGCCTGACCTGCTGAGTTGCTCCAGCATTTTGTGTTTGTTACTCTGGATTTCCAGCAGCTGCAGAATCTCTTGTGTTCAGGATGGAGGGACTTCCTCAATTGAAAAGTTGGCCGTTCAAGGTAGATAACTAAAGAGGAGGTCAACAAAAGCATTCCGAGACTGCGGATGCTGGAACCTGGAGTCAAATGCAATCTGCTGGATGAAGTCAGCAGGCTGAGCATTGTCTGTGAAAGGAAAAGAATTGCCTGCAGTTCATGTTGAAACACTACAGGCTTCAACCTGATCTATAAAGGCCAACTAATCCACCAGTTCTATTCTGAGGCAGTTGGCTTAAAACTTTATCCCATCCTCCGAGTTTCTTTGTTGACTGTGTGTCTAATCCTGAAGTAGCCTTGAGTGATCTCACTGGTTGAAAAACTTAATGAATTTATGAATAGGAAGATTAATGTTACGAACAAACCCTGCATCATATTCTGATTGACAACCTTTTTAATGAGTTACTGGCATGGTTGAGATGGTTGATGCAATGAATTTGTTTTCCTGCACACCTTCAATTGTTAAATGAGGAAGTTGTCCCAAGGGAAACTTTCTGTCTGCATTCTCAAAATCTTGTAACACTGATTACAGAGGGTGGTGAATCTATGGAATTCATTGCCCCAGACAACTGTGGAGGCTGCAACTTTGGATATGTTTAAAGCAGAAATTGATAGGCTGTTGATTAGTAAGGGCATCAAGAGTTGCGGGCAGGCAGGAGAATGGGGTTGAGAGGGTTAATAAACCAGCCATGATAGAACGTCAGAGTGGAATGGCCTAATTCTGCTCCTATGTCTCATGTTGTTATGGTTTTAAATGGTACATATAAGGCTTAATGAATTTATGAATTAGAAACTCAATATTACAAACAAGCCTATTTGCCAAATTCTATTTGGCAAACAGTTATTAATGGGTTACTGATATGGTTAAAGTGATGTTGCAATGAAGTTCTTTACCTGCACAACTTCAGTGCTTTAATGAGAATACTGTCCTGGGGGAAACTTTCTGTCTGTATTTTTTACCATTTATTTTTCATAACTTTGGAGGAAGGACTGTGGAAACCTGGATTAATTTTCTAACTAAACATCAAACAATCAGTAGGCAGTGGAGTTAGAGTAATACAGGAAATAAAGTCTCTTCAGCATGCTGAGAATCTGCCACATCTACATCAATCCTATTTTATACTCTCAAAGTTCCTGCCAATTCCCCCAAACAAACACGTTACAGAGACCTTACAATGGCCAATTAACCTGCCAACCCCAATGTCTTTGGGATGTGGGAGGACACCTGAGCACCCATAGGAAAAACACCTGTCATGAAGAGAATGTGCAAATTCCATAAAGACAGCATGATTGAAACTGGGTTGTTGATCTAGATCAAGGGTTCCCCGCCTTCAATGCCATGGACCAATACCATTAAGCAAGGGGTCAGTGGACCCCAGGTTGAAAACCACTGTTGCATCCTCAATAACCCTGATCGTCTGTTGTTTCTGGGGAATGTTTGTCAGAAATATTCAGAAACTTCTCCACGTGACATAATTTCAACCATATTAGCGATGTTGTGAAGAACATATGTGCAGAGGTTATTTTAATGTGGAACGTCAGAGACAAAAATTCATATTTCGACACAGGTCCGTACCCGACTAGAGCAGCTGAAGTAATTAAGTTCAGTTATTAAATAGTCCTGGAATGAAAAAAAATAGGAGTAATTGTGGTTCCTTTTCATCAGGTCATAAGATATAGGAACAGAATTGAGCCATTTGGCCCATTGCGTCTGCTCCACCATTTCATCATGGCTGATCCAATTTTCCTCCTCAGCCCCAGTCTCTTGCCTTTTCCCTGTATCCCTTCATACCCCGACCAATCAAGAATCTATCAACCTCTGCCTTAAATATACATAAAGACTTGGCTTCCACAGCTGCCTGTGGCAAAGAATTCCACAGACTCACCACCTTAAGCAACTAGATTGTTCTGAGGAAAGCTTTGGTATTGGAACGCAAAATGTCATCCTTTGCTGTACTTGAGGCCACTTCCAGAGCACTGTGGCAGCCTCCTCACTGTCCTCTGAAGTGCACCAACAAGCTACTCGGTTCAAGGGCAATTAGGGATGTGTATTAAATGCTGGCCTTGCCCACATAATATGGTAGAATTTAAAAGTGTAGAAGAGTTTTGTAGGAAAGTATGACCTGCACAAACGGTACTTTTCGTACTTACCGTTCATGCATCCATAGTCACATAGAGAGTCACAGAGAGTGGCGGGAGACCGGAATGCATTGTCCGATAGAGGCAGAATCTACGAACGATCAGCTTTTTTTCCACACGTGTGCATTGAAACATCAAGCGAAATATGTCATTTGTGCTAAATCATATCAGATTGATTGTGCTGGACAGCTTACAAGTGCCATCATGCTTCTGGCACCAGTAAAGCATGCCTCAACTCCCTAACCCTGTCTGTACATGTTTTGGAATGTGTTAGGGAGGAAACCAGAACACCAGGAGGAAACTGTGTGGTCCCAGGAAGAAGGCGCAAATTCTGACAGGAATGGAAACCCTACCTTACAGTTGGCACTGTAATAGTATTATGCAACCCGCTATGTGACGCTACTGTGTCACCCCAATACATTAGGACGTGTAACAGATCCTTAGATGGGCATATGGATGAAAGTAAAATGGAGGAGTAAGTGCTGTGTAGGTGGGAAAGGTTAGATTGATCTTGGAGTATGTTAGAATATCAACACTACATCATGGGCCAGACTGTGCAGTAATGTTCTATGTTCAAGGAAACCTGCTCTTTGTGATGTTTATTAATAACTTGGGTGGATGAAAGCAAAATGGAGGGCTGTGCAGGAAGGAATGGTTAGATTGATCTTGGAGTGGGTTAAAAGATCATGGTACTGTGCTGTGCTGTTCAATGTTCTATGTCTCATTCTTTACTTTGAAGACACCACACAGTCTGTATTCTCTCACGTTGTGTGTAGGGGAATGCGCAAACGTGGTTTGCTGGGATTCGCATTTCTTCCCCTGGTCCTCGAGTAGATTGCATCTTGCATATTCCCTTGGACTTTGGAGTAAGCAATCATGAATTGTTCCTTTGTCAAAAGACTAGTGGATTTTGGATGCGATCAGTGATTTAATTGAAAAGCGACTGGGTGACTGTACCATCTGGCATGGTACTGATCTCTGCCAACCAAGCTCCCTCTCAACTACTCCCATTCAGTTGATTATGGCCTTACTGCCACAGCAGGGGTCTTCACCCTAGAACAGATTAAAAGATAATTTTCCCAATGGATTTTAGCCTTATAGAAGGAGGCAATTTGGCCCTTCTAATGAATGCTAATCCCTGGTGAAGTGCATCGGTTTCTGTACAATAAAAGCAGCAAAATATGGGAATGTGTAAGGAAATCTTGTGTATAAATCACAGAAGATAAATGGAGCAGAAGGAGGCCATTTGGCCCTTCTAATGAATGCTAATCCCTGGTGAAGTGCATCGGTTTCTGTACAATAAAAGCAGCAAAATATGGGAATGTGTAAGGAAATCTTGTGTATAAATCACAGAAGATGAATGGAGCAGAAGGAGGCCATTTGGCCCTTCATATCTAGGGGGAATCAGGATTAGGTTTATTATCACTGACAGTTGTTGTGAAATCAGGATACTTTTTAGCAGCAGTAGTGCTAGGCATTATCATTTTTACAAAAAATTTGAAAATAAATAGACAAATTAGTGCAAAAGTGCAGGAACTGGGTAGTGTTCAGAATTGAGTTTCTGAATTTATAACTCTATGTTGTCATCACTGCGGTATGCGCTGCTTGCTGGAGATTATTTTCTAAAGATCCATTGATTTCAGTTTGGAAATGCAGATGCTTCCTTGACATGCTTTCCTAGAAAACACCATTTTTATTTGGACATTGCGCTGTCTGAATCTTTATCCTTCTTCCCCCCCACCCCCACATCTCTCACTAAGCAGACGGAATTTCATTATAACCAGCACACCCTCAGAACCCAGAGTTTATTACTTACATATGTCACCTGTAATACATTACCCCATAATGCAGCTCTGGTAATGTTGCGTGTAGCTGGAAGCTCATTAATATTGTGCATTATAAACTGTTTAGGTTGTTCGTCAGCCATTTGGATATGTTGCTGGGCCCAATAAACTCATTCAAGGATACAAGTAATAAACGTATGCCAAGAGGCTGAGTGGCTACCTAAATCAGAAATATGGTATCAGGTCTATTTATAGGAGCTTCAGGGTTGAATTCCCAGAGAGTGCTAAAGGAGGAATATAGAGAGGTTTTGCTGAATGGGGAAAGTACGAGAGATCACTAACAGGACAACATGGGATTGGAATGGAGAATTTAAAAGATTAAAAATCTACTTAACTAATTCCGTCTGAGTAGCCTCCAACCTGGCATGAACATCGATTTCTCTAACTTCCAGTAATTTCTCCCCCCTCCTCCTCCTGCCTTTTTTCTGTTCCCCATTCTATTTTCCCTCTCACTCCAACTCTTCTGCTCACATGCCCATCACCTCTCTCTGGTGCCCTTCCCGTTCTCCACTCTCCTCTCCTATCAGATTCAGAATCAGGTTTAATAGCACTGGCATATTTCAGGAAATTTGATTTTTTTTGTGGCGGTAGTACCATTTTCTGCAGCTTTTTCTCATCTTCGGTAGTGGCCTCTCCATACCAAATGGTGATACAACCAGGTAGAATGCTCTCCACGGTACATTTGAGGTACTTTGATAGAGTCTTTGGTGACATACCAAGCCTCCTCAAACTCCTAATGAAATATAGGTACTGTCCAGTCTTCTTTATAATTACATCATTATGTTGGTCCCAGGATAGAGATAGAGATAGAGATGTTGACACCCAGAAACTTGAAACTGCTTACCCTTTCCACTGCTGATCCTTTGATGAGGACTGGTGTGTCTTCCCTGGAAATCCACTTTCTAAAGTCCACAATCAGTTCCTTGGTCTTTCTGACCTCAAGAACAGTGTTATTTTTGCGACACTACTCAACCAACTGGTCTATCTCGCACCTCTACGCCTCCTCGTCATCATCTGAAATTCTGCCAACAGTAGTTGAGTTGTGGGTGAATTTATAGATGGCTTTAGAGGTGTGCCTAGCCACAGAGTTGTGCGTATAAAGAGAGTAGGTCATTGGGCTAAGCACGCATCCTTGAGGTACGTCGGTGTCGATTGTCAGTGTGGAGTTATTTCCAATCAGCACAGTCTGTGGTCTCCCAGTGAGGAAGTCAAGGATCCAGTTGCAGTTGCGGCTACAGAGGCCCAGCTTTTGGAGTTTGTTGATTAGAACTAGTGTATGATTATGTTGAGTACTGAGCTGTAATCAACGGACATATACCATATAAGAATTATAGCACGGAAACAGGCCATCTCGGCCCTTCTAGTCCGTGCCGAATGCTTACTCTCACCTAGTCCCATGACCTGCGCTCAACCCATAACCCTCCATTCCTTTCCTGTCCATATACCTATCCAATTTTTTTTTTTAATGACAATGCCGAACCTGCCTCTACCACTTCTACTGGAAGCTTGTTCCACACAGCTACCACTCTCTGAGTAAAGAAGTTCCCCCTTGTTCTCAACTCATGTCCTCTTGTTTGAATCTCCCCTACTCCCAATGGAAAAAGCCTATCCACTTCAACTCTATCTATCTCCCTCATAATTTCAAGTATCTCTATCAAGTCCCCTCTCAACCTTCTACACTCCAAAGAATAAAGACCTAAATTGTTCAACCTTTCTCTGTAACTTAGGTGCTGAAACCCAGGTAACATTCTAGTAAATCTCCTCTGTACTCTATTTTGTTGACATAGAACAGCAGCCTTGGGTATTACTATTGTAATTTCTATTATTATTAGGTATTACAGTTACTATTAATATTACTATTGTAATATTGATCCAAGGCCAGTGAGACTGCATCCACTATAGACCTATTGCAGTGATAGGCAAATTGCAATGGATCCAAGTCACTGCTTAGGTATTAGTTGATTTTAGCGATGACTAAGCTCTCAAAGCACTTCATCACAGTATATATGAATGCCCGTGGGTGATAGCTCTTGGGCTCCGGTATGATTGTCACCCTTTTGATGTAGGCGGGAACTGCTGATTGCAGCAGTGAGAGATTGAAATTATTCTTGAACACTCCCACCATTCGGTTGTCACAGAGCCCTACCAGGTACACCATCAGGGCCTGACGCCTTGCGAGGGTTCATCTTCTTGAAAGATGTTCTGACGCCTGCCTCTGAGACAGAGATCACAGAACCACTAGATGCTGCAGGGATTCACACAGGTGTAGTTTTATTCTCCCATTTAAAGCATGGATAAAAGGTATTGAGCTCATCTGGGAATGAAGCATCACTGACATTCATGATGTTAGCTTTCACTTTGTAGGAAGTATTGGCTTGTAAACCCTGCCAGAGCTGACATGCATCCGATTCTGTCGCCAACCTCAATCAGAATTGTGTTCTCATCTTAAAACGGACTTTTGTAAGTCATACCTGGACTTCTGATATAGTTCTGGATCACTGATCATGAATGAAACCGATCTAGCCCTCAGCAGGTGATAAATCTCCTGGTTTATCTAAGGCTTTTGGTTTGGCTAAGTCTGGTATGTTTTCAAAGGCACACATTCATCCACGCAGATCTTGATGAAGTTGGTGGCAACGGTGGAGTATTCATTCAGACTCAAAAGTGAATCCCTGAATATTATGCAGTCCATCAACTCAAAGCAGTCCTGTAGGGGCTCCTCTGCCTCCCTTGACCATACCTTCTTGACCCTTGCTACTGGTTCTGCGGACTGTAGTCTCTGCATACACGCTGGGAGTAGAAGTACAGCCACGTAATCAGGTATTTCCAAAGTATGGGTGCAGGATGGTACAGTAAGTGTTGTTGTTGGTGGTATAACAGTGGTCAAATGTGTCGGCTCCTTTGGGTCAAGTTCAAGTTTAGTTGTCATTCAACCATACATAAATACCCATGAATACAGCCAAACAAAGCACCGTTCCATGTGTAATACCTGCATGTTGGTGGCTGTTGTTCAGAGACTTCTTCAAGCTGGCCTGGTTGAAATCCCTTGCAATGATAGGGTGTGCAGTTTTGTGCCTGTTAATTACAGTGCTCAGCTCCTCCAGTGCCTGCCAGATGTTGGCCTGAGGTGGAATGTACACAGACACCAGAATGATAGTGGAAAGCTCCCTCGGCAGATGAAGTGGACTGCCTAACGTTCCAGGTCAGGTGAGCAGAACTGAGGCAGAGGGCCATTCTCTGTCACGTTTGTGCACCACATTGAAGTTGATCATAAAGCTTATCATACTAGCAAACTGT
Organism: Hypanus sabinus; assembly: GCF_030144855.1. Lineage (NCBI taxonomy): Eukaryota > Metazoa > Chordata > Chondrichthyes > Myliobatiformes > Dasyatidae > Hypanus > Hypanus sabinus. The sequence goes on from NC_082718.1 coordinate 26,702,853, forward strand.
GCAATGAGCTTTAAAACAGCAGGGTAGACGCTGTCCTTAACCCTGAAGATACGTGCTTTCAGGCTTTTGTATCTTCTGCCCGATGGGAGACAGGAGAAGAAAGGACGTCTGGAGTGGGTAGATCCTTATGGCGGTTGCTTCACTGAAGCAGTGAAAAGTGTAGACAGAGTCAGTGGGGGGTGACGGGATTTGGTTTTTGAGATCGGAAAGACTGTGTCTGGAGCGCACTGCTGTTTCTTGTGGTCTCGGGCAGAACAGTTGCCGTACTAGTGGCAACGGGTATCTGGATGAGATGCTTTCTATAATTTCAGCCTGATTCTCCCACCCCTCTCAGAGTAAGTTACAATGACAATTAACTGACCAGCCAGCAGTTCCAAAGGTGAAGTGAAATAGGCTGAAATATCATCAGTCAATATATTTGATTGTTGAACTACTCTGTAACCCCTGCAAGAGTCCGGAGGAGGTTCGCCAGAATGATCCCGGAAATGAAAGCATCTGCTGGCTCTGAGCCTATAATCACTGAGCTCAGAAGAATGGGGGAATCTCACTGAAACCTATTGAATATTGAAAGGCCTAGGTAGAGTGGATGTGGACAGGATGTTTCCTATAGTAGGGGTGTCTATGGCCAGAGGGCACAACCTCAGAATAGAAAGACATCCCTTTATAATAGAGATGAGGAAGAATTTCTTGAACTAGACGGTGATGAATCTGTAGAATTCATTGCCACAGACAGCTGTGGAGTCCAGTCCTTGGGCAAATTTAAAGATAGATTGGTAGTTTCTTGATTAGTAATGGTGTCAAAGGTTTCAACAAGAAGGAAGGAGAATGGGGTTGAGAGGGATTAATATCAGCCATGATGGAATGGAAGAGCAGACTGATGGGCTGAATGGCCTAATTCTGCTGCTATGTCTTATGGTCCTATGGTAACCTATAGACAATATACAGTTTACTCATCACTTGGTCCAAAGACCCTGTGTGGTGGGCCTATGATAGAATAGCCTCTATATGCTTCACTACATCACTTCATGATGAATGCATTGTGTATGTTCAGTACTGTCAACGTTTGATGAATAGGCTACATACTCTACCCTGTCAGGCCATTTTAGAACAGGCTGTACATGATTTGCTTGTCATTCTCCAATAGAATAGAGTCTGTGTATTCTGCTCTTTCTCTCCATGATGAATAAGCTATCTGTGGTACTCTCTGTCATATCACAATAGAATGCTACTCTATCATACCACAGTAGAAAGGGCTGTGTTTCATCTGCTCTGTCACCCTACCAGGGTCAGACAGTACATGGTCCACCCTTCAGTGCTAAGATAGAGTGAGCTGAACACAATCTGTCCTGTCGTCTCCAACAGATTAGTCTCCACATGGTCCATTCTGAGTTTGAAGAGCAAAATAGTTCGCAATTCAGTCATGCCATGCTACAGAAGACAGTAAGTGCCCTGTGGAAGAAGGAAGCTTTTAACAACATAATCTGTTGTTTTTTTTTGGTGGTAAGTGCTTCACTCATCCATAATTATATGTCACATAAAGATTTCCTCTCCTAAATGTGATGAGGTGGAAATGAATCCAGGCAATTTTCTGCATTAACGAACTCTGACCTTTGTACTTTGTCACAGCAGTGCTTAGAGCTGGAACTAAAGCTAGAGATGAAATGCACACACAGGAACTGTGAATGCATTTTATGATTTATTGTCCAGCTCCAGACGATTCCATTCTCTCAATGAGTCTTTCAGTAATTATGTTATCTGCAGGCAAGTCTACAAAGAGTTATCTGTCCAACACATGCCATAATTAAGAGAAACACTTCATGGTTGATGACTCTGAAGCATTCGCAACATAATGATATCTGAGGATCTTAGAGCTTATTGTCTAGGTTTTAAGGAACAATTCCTTAAGAGTTCCGGTCTTTTGCTGGGTAGTTATTGAATGGATAGGAGAGGAAACTATGTTGGGAATCTGAAGGCTAGCTACTTGTTTTCCACTTTTATATCCCACTGGAAAGATAATCAGACATTAGTTACTAGAAACAGCAGTATTGAAACAATCCCCACTCATCCAACCACCAGGTTTTGGTGTTTTATTCTCTGCATGATTAATCCTACCCACTTAGTTTCACCCTGTCCCCACTACTCTTTAAATTCTGTACTCACTAACTAGTGTTAACTATCTGGCTCCTCTTTTACCCCTTCTCTTCTTCTCAATTGCATATTAACTCCCTCTGGAGCCCCTCTTCCTTCCCTTTCTCCCATGGTCCAGTCTCCTCCCCCTTCCCCCTCACCAGGTTTCACCTATTACCTGCAGGTTGTACTACTCCCAGCTAATATTTATCCCAACCCCAACCTCCTTATTTGGGTTTCTGCCCCCTTCCTTTCCGGTGATGAAGGGTCTCGGCCCGCAATGGTGACTCTATATTTCCCTCCACAGACCTGCTGAGGTCCTTGGGCATTTTGTGTGTTGCTGTTATTCATTATTGATGTTCTCCAGATTCTAGCTCCAGTTACACATTCTCTACAACTTCCTGTGCAACAAAAAGGCTTTCCATTTTGTTTTGGTTGAGACACTGCTGGGTGGCGTCCTCAACTCCCTGCAGCCTCCTGTGCTCAGGGGCAGAACCGTTGCCATAGCAAGTCATAATGCATCCGGATAGGATGCTTTTTTGGTGAAATAAGGGAGGACACACTTGGAAAAAAATTGAATTTCTGATTATAAATCAGAAGCACTGAAAAGGTTCCAGAAGAAATCACAAGGATGTTTATAGGTTCAGAGGATATATATGTTTAATAATGCTAGATAATTGCAGAATATTGGAGTTGGGCCTTGCCAATGGCCAGGAGGCCAAGTTCACAATGAATCAAACGGCGGCGCAGCAAGGCCTCAGAGGAGGGCTGCTTGTGCGTACGACACCACTCTTTGCTGGTTTTGCAACGAGGTTTGGTTCCAGTCATCTGCTTCCTGGGGGACAGTGTCCAAATTTCTCACAAGCTGTCAGGAATTTGGTTACCAAATGAGTGTGCTGCATCGAGCGCCTTTGCCACGTAATCATAGAAAACGTTGTAGCGGTCTATCTTGGTTCGGGTCCAATTCGTTCCGGCCACTAAACCTGGTGAAAATCCCACAGATAAACCATTGAATAAATTCTGGGTGACAGAACTGATTGAGCAGAGGTTTTGCACAGGCTTAAATGGACTTGGTGCTGCATGACCTCATTTGATATTGGCAGTCCTTCACCCACGCACCACAGTAGGTTGGCATTATTTGTATGTAGCAGATGCTGTGAGTATGTGTGCCAAGCCGTCAGTGCTATCTGACGGGGGATATAAATCATTCCCACCTTAAATTGGGTTATTATGCAGGCAAGGACTAAGAATTTGGGAAGTTCGGAATGAATTCTTGAACCTTACAATGAAGAAGTGGGACTCCAACAGGCTTTTCTTTTTTAAAAGCTCTGTTCATCATGCTTGTCCAAAATTAAAGGCTGAATCCTTGCAGCCATTACTCCTCCCAGTGTGAGTTAAACCAGTGTTGCAAAGTAGGCACATCACCCTGGGACCAGAGAGAGCAGTTTACCACCATTTCCTCGCAGAAAGAAACAACAGACCTGCATTTCTCTAGCATCTTGCACATCTTTTTCTTTTCAGAATATCCCGGAGCACTTTGCAGCCAATAAAATTAATTTTGCAGAATGGTTGCTGTGGTAACACAGCAACCAATTTGCAAATGCAAGCTCCTGTAAGTACCAAAGCGCTAATGATCAAATAATCTGTTTTTATTAGTGACATTATCTGAAGGATAAATATTAGCTGGGAGAATTTTTCTGTTCCTCTTGAAAACAGCAGCACTGAGTCTTTTCTGTTGACCTGAGAGAGGAAGTGGATCCTCAGTTTAACATCCCACCTGACGAATGACGGCTGAAGGCGCCAAAAAAGCTAATGTGAGAACGCTGGTCGCGCAGCATGCATGATGAGGAAAGGAGTTGTCGGTGCTTTGGGTCAAAGTCCTGCATCGCCATGCTAATGTAGTGTTTTAATCCAAAAGGTCAACAATCCTTAACCTCCTTCCCTAATATATGCCGGTTGACCTGCTGAGTTCCTCCAGCAGATTGTATTTTGTTCCAGATTCCAGCATCTGTACTGCTCCGTGTTCTACCTGCAGTCTCTTTGAGTCATGGAGTCGCACAGTATGGAAACAGGCACTTTGGTCCAACTGCTCCATACTGACTGAGATTCCCATCAAGACCATAAGACGTAGGATCAAAATTAGTCCATTCAGCCCATCAAGTCTGCTCTGCCATTCCATCATGGCTGTTTTATTATCTCTCTCAATCCCATTCTTCTCTCCGTAACCTTTAACGCTCTGACTAATCAAGAACTTATCAACTTCCACTTTAAGTATACTCAATGACTTGGCCGCCACAGCCTTCTGTGGCAATGAAATTCTTCTTCATCTCTGTTCTAAATGGACATCCCTCTATTCTGAGGCCATGCCCTCTGGTCCCAGACTCCTGCACTCTTAAAAACATCCTCTTCATATCCTTTCAATATTTGAGAGTTTTCAATTCTTCTAAACTACATTGAGTACAGGCCCCGAGCCATCCAACCCCCTCCATGTTCCATTTACAGTATGTCTAACTATCTCTAATTTGCCCAGATCTGGCTCTCCACTTGGCTTTGTTCTAGACATGCCGTACATACATCAGGCTGCTTATTTATTGATAATAGCTTGGTGTTCAACACCATCGTCCTCTGAGTACTCACCACGAAACTTCAAAACCTGGACCTTTGTACCTCCCTCTGCAACTGGATTGTCAGCTTCCATATCAGGAGACCTCAGTCTGTGCAAATCGGTAACATCTCCTCCTTCTTGACTGTCAGCACAGGTACACCTCAAGGATGCATGCTTAGCCCACTGCTCTACCTTCTCTTCAGTCATGGCTATGTGGCTAAGCACACAGCTCAAACACCATCTTATAAACTCACTGTCGTTGGTAGAACCTCAGATGGCAATGAGGAGATCGAGAGATAATTGGCTTGTTGAGGGGTGTCAAGGAACTGATTGTGGACTTCACGAAGGGGGAGGTGGGAGAACACACACCGCTCCTCATTGAGAGGTCTGCTGTGGAAAAGATGAACAGCTTCAAGTTCCTGGATGTCAACATCTCTGACATCAATGCAGCTTGAAGAAGCATGCTTGCAATTTATTTTGTTAGGAGTTAGGGAAGACATACAGACTGTGGCGGATGGCATTGGACAGGCATGACAGCCTGATCTGCAGTTTCCAATGTGCAGGATCACAAGAGGATGCAAGTTATAGACTCAGCCAGATCCATCATGGGCAAAACCCTTCCCTGCTTTGAGGACACCTTCAAACAGCTATGCCTCAAGAAGGTGGCAATCATTATAAAGGACCCTCATGAACTGGGGCATGGCCTCTTCTAGTTCCTACTATCAGGGAGGAAGTACAGGAGCCTAAAGACCCACAATAAATGATATAGGAGCAGCTTCTTTCCCTTTATCATCAGATTTCTGTGCAGTGGATGATTGCGTGATTACTACCTCATTGTATTTTTACACCATTTATTTATTTCTGTAACTTACAGATTTTTCCGTCTTTGCACTGTACTGCTGCCACAAAACAAAAATTTTACATCATATGTCAATGATAATAACTCTGTCAATCTTTTGTATTTTTCCAAAGTGCCTTTTAAATGTTGACTTGAATGTACCCACCTTGTCTACTTCCTCTGGCAGATGTCCTGGGTCTCCAAAGAACTCTGGCAAGCTGAAATGATGCCGCACTAAGTGATGACATTTTGGAAATCATTAAAAGTCTTCAGCAAATTGGGTCATGCTTGCTTTAAGGAACTGTAAAACCCTTTCAGAAGTGTTAAAATCTGTGCGCTTTGCACATACAGTGCCACTTGTTAAACCGGTTTTGTGTATAGACTGACCTGTAGAGATGAGTTCAAACCAGTGGGGTTGTGAAGGAGCAAATGTGTTGGGGTGGGGAGGGATGCAATTAGCTCATGAGGGAGACCACTTGCCAGCTCTAAGTACGGCCATTGCTGCAAAGGGATCCTCAGCCACAAAGGCTGAATCAGGGCCCTTGATTAAATGGACAGTGAGCCACATTTAGCAGTACTCAGAAACCTCGATCTGTAACAAGGCCAGCCAGAAAAATAGTTTCAGACTTATAAAGATGATAGAGAGTGACTTAAAACACATTTATTTATTGATTTAGAGATAGAGAACAGGCCTTTTGGTCCCAACAAGCTGCAGCACCCAGAAACTCACCTGATTCAACCCTAGCCTAATCACAGGACAGTTTGCAATGTCCAGTTAATCTACTCGCCAATATGTAGTATTTGAAATTTTGGAAGACACCAGAGCATTCCAAGGAAACCTACGCACTTTGAGGGAAGGATGTACAAACTTCTCTCAGACGACATTGGAATTGAACTCCGAACCCCGATGTCCCAAGCTGTAATTGTGTCACGCTAACTGTGACACTACTGTGGCGCCCTCAGTATTTATAACCATGTGAGAGAAACTTTAAACTATGCAGGCTCCCTAATTTCAGTGCAACATGCCCCTCACTGAACTATGAGTTAAATATGAAAATCATCCTAAACCTTTGACCCAATCTCTGTCAATGATTAATGAATGGGTGCTGATGATTTCATTGCATGTGGTAAAAACAAATGATAGTAAAGTAACAACAGCAATAGGGGGCAGAAAGGGCTTGGTCCAATGTCAGGATAGGCAGGACTTTGACAGGAAGTGGTTGCAAACACTTAAAAAAATAGGCCTAAAGTTGTGTCTAGTGCACATTTTATGTACATTAAAAGGACACAGGATTCACCAGAAGAGTTGTGATGAGAGGCTGGGACTCTTCATTAGAGTGTAGGAGATTGCGGGTGATCTTACAGAGATGTGTTAAATTATGACGGGAATGAAAAGGTTAAATGCACACAATCTTGTTCCTTGGGTTGGGCAATCTAGAACTAGAGAGCACAGGTGAGAGCAAAGAGACATAATAGGGATCTGAAGAGAAACTTCTTCACCCAGAGTCATCCACATATGGAATAAGATATCAGAGGAAGTGGTTGAAGCAGGTATATTAACAAAATTTAAAAGGTACCTGGACAGTCTCTTGGATAGAAATGGTTTAAATGAATATGGGCCAAACACTGGCATTGATAGGAATCTTGGTTTGCGCGAACCAGTTGGGGCAAAGGGCCTGCTTTTGTTGTGTATGATTCTCTGATTATGCAGCACTCCTGCAGTCCTGCATTACCCAAACTTTTTGTGTTTTATTCACTGGACAGGGCTGAATCTCTTGCCTTGAACAATGTGATGCTCCACACTAAGGTGCAGAGATCATACGTGGCTCAGCAGGTGCTGGAAATCTTGAGCAATGCACACAAAATGCTGGAGGAACTCAGCAAGTCAGGGAGCATCGATGGAGAGACTTCTCGGGATGAGATCCTCTGAAACCTTGAGGTTTCTTTAAATGTTAATGTCTGTTTAGAGAGGCTGGGAAGATTTAGAATTGGGCTATTTTGTTGGTTGCTTTTGTGTGCAGAGGAAAAAAATAAATTTGACAAAAGCATCTAATTCAAAAGAATAAAGCTCACATTTAGCTTGAATAGAGAACTAGTCATGCAGGGTAAAGTAAAGTCACAGCAGGCATACAGAAGATACAGCTGCAAGGAAGAAAGCAAGTAAAGTCTGAAGAAGGATAGATCAACAGAGGCAGTGTAACTCAGAAATTGTCAATGCTGCTTTTAGTTTGTCAGGGGAGATGGGAGAGGCCAGCATGATATTGCAGGGGTTGGGGACAGGTTGCAAGCGAAGTGGAAAGGGATTGTAAGTCAGCTCTCAAATTTCAGAGAGGTGGCTGGGAGACTGGAAGGTGTGGTGATTGAAGGATTTAGATAAATGCCTTGCTTAACTGAGACCTTCCTGGGCCAAAATTGTGGGATTAAGGGCCCTGTTGTCACATGACCAGACAGAAAAGAAAATAGAGGCAGGAGTAGGTCACCAGGTCTCTCGAGCCTGCCCCTCCATTCATGATCATGGCTTATTTGTCCTGGCCTCAACTCCTTTACTGTGCCAATCCTCAAACCTTTCAAATATTTAACTACTATCACTTTAAGCACATTAATTACCTTCCCTCCACCATTACTGGAAAATTACAAAGGCTCACTCCCCTGTGAGGGAAAAAAATCTGGATGGATAATTTTGTCTAAGTATCTCCAACAGGAGCAGGGAGTAGTGAATGACATTATTCTCATGAATCCTGGTCCATAACAAAGTATTCTGAACTGTTGACAGGATGGCCTGCTGTATTTTTGGTTGGTGTGATTTGACCCAAGAATCAGTGCTGACCTATCTACTCTGATTTTTTTTCGAGAAAGAAAGAAAGATTAGCTTTATTTGTCATGTGCAGATACATCAAAGCCGTGCAAAATGTTTGGGTCAACAACCAACACAGACCAAGGATGTGCTGGGGGCAGCCCGCAAGTGTTGCCATGCTTCCAGTGCCAACATTACACGCCCATAGTTCTAACCGGTCTCTGGAATGTGGAGTCAGACAAAGGCACAGTGCTTAAGGAGAGTGCAGTTTGTAGGCTTATGGTCTGTAGTGTCTGGGATGGCTCAGTAGTGATTAACACAAAACTTCACAGTGCAAGCGATCTGCGTTCATTTCCTACCGCTGTCTGTCGGGAGTTTGTACATTCTCCACATAACGGTGTGTTTTTCCTCTTGGTGCTCTGTTCCTCCCCACATCCCAAAAGGCATACAGGCTAGGGTTAGTAAGTTGTCCTCGTGATGTTGGCGACAGAAACACGGCAACTCTTGTGGGCAGTCCCCTGCACACCCTCGAACTGTGTTGGCCATTGGTGCAACTTGCTGCAAGCTTCAACGCACGTGTGACCAATAAAGCTAATGTTTAATATCAAACATGAGGAAATCTGCAGATGCTGAAAATTCAAGCAACACACACAAAATGCTGGTGGAATGCAGCAGGCCGGGCCGCATCTATAGGAAGAAGCACTGCCAATGTTTTCGGGCCGAGACCCTTCATCAGGGCCCTTTAAAGAATCCTTATCTTTGCACATTAAGTTTGATTTTCGCCTTGTTGAAGAAGGCAATGGAGCCAGCACATTGACGATTTATCATGGCACTCTTCAGATTAATTTAGAGCGTGATGAGCTGACTCTCACTTTCTCTGGCATGAGCAGGAAGTGTGACTGCCACGTTGCAAGTACCGGTGGTTAGATGACATCAGCAGTGCTGCTCTGCAGCTGCGCATTGGCAGAAGGAGACCTGCGAAGCACGCTCCCCTTCCTTTTCAGAAATCTGCAAGCCTCTCCCCTACCTAACCTCCCTAAGGCCTAGCGCAAACTCAGGCCCCTTCTAAACCTGCCCATTGGCCAGAGAGGTCGATCAGCTTTGGGTGAAAAGGAAGCAGGATTCGTAACGTTGCACGTGGGTTGTAGGTAAGTGCTGCCCAGTCTCCTTCTGCTGATCCTCTAGTGCAGCCCACCACTTCTCCCAAGTAGGTTTGCTGATTAATTCTAAAAGACAGTGTGGTTTAATCCTTTTCTGTGTTCTTTCCATTTTAATCTTGATCGGCCACCTTTATTCTCTTGAAAAATTCTGTCACTTCGTAAGCTTATTTAAATTCTTGTGCCAGCCACACAGCTCGGCCTGAGGCGAAGTTTGGAACCTTAGTGTTCGTTCTGTATCACCACTCTAGCACTACAACGGATATGAATTGACTTCCCGTTTATCTTGATGTCAGTAGTGAGGAACCTCTGCTGGCCTTTTGTGTCCTGACTTTAAAACTGGGATTGAAGTTTTATCATCAGCTCCCAGTTTATGAATCCCCTCTTCTTCTACAGTGAGGTGTGTAGGCCTGGAGGTGTCTAGGGTTGATCACTGCCCTGTTAGCTGATCTGGCGTAATACTACAATTGATCTCAGATTTTAAGATAAAGGAGAAGGTAAGATCAAACTCTCAGTCTAGATAATAGTGCAGGTATTTTCTCCGTGGAAATAATCACCCCAGGGTCAAAACTAAACCTCCTTTGCGGCAGTGTATGTGAAGCAACTGGTAGGCCGCTTTCTAGGCCAGGCCAAGACCAGGTCCATTCCTGCCTTAAGGGTGATTTAAACAGGGTGACTGGCTTTCCCCTATTTTATTTAACATCATAATAAACATTTTATTACGTTCATTGGATAGAGACGGGTCCAGATTTCATCTCAGAATAGATGGTATGTCTTATGCCACAATGGCCTTTGCCAATGACATGACACTTGTGAGTGATTTCCACAAGGGCATGTCTTAAAACACCAAGATCCAAGAAAATATTTGAAAAAAATGGGTCTTGATAAGGCTGCCAGTTTCTGTATGATTAGTGAGAAGCAAGAACTTTGTTTTTAATACTGTTGATAATTGACTCCTTTATAGAGGCTGAGATTAACTGTTGATCCAGAGATAGCCTACTAGTTTCTGAACCACCATTGCTTTATCATTTCCTGTCAGTCACCTTATGTACAGACATTCTTGTGCCTAGTGTCACTTTATAGACACACAAGCAATCTATGCATATAAGCTCATTTATGTATTTATACTTATTGTGATTTTTTTTGTTGCCTCATATCTAGGGTAACAATTATTATGTTTTTTCCTTACACGTGTACTGGAAATGACATGAAACAACCTGGAATATTGAATCTTGAACGTGTGTTAGAAGATGTTTTTGCCGAGAACTAAAATAAATTTATTTTTTTGAGGGGCATCAGATGCATGTCTTTGGTGGGAGACTTGCTTTCCTCAAGGGTCACTTACAATGGCTTTGTGATAGCCGACGTTAATACGCAGTAAAATGGTTGTTGAGGCAGGACTGCAGAACAAGCCCACACATGTCAATCAGTTACTCCGCCATCCAGCTGGACACTTTTAAATCGCAGAACTTCTGGTGGTGATTCATGCTAATACCTGGATGCCTTTGACAAGTACTTGTTTTGGGTTTCTTTTGAATAGCAGAGTTCCTCGTCTGGCTTCTCACAGCTTGGCAGTAATAATATGGAAACCCTATCCCAGAGAATAGGGTTTGTTGCTGATAAAATTACATCAATTGCTCAGATACTTAATGAGGGGTTTGTGAGGTTTGCCAGTTATGGAATCCAACAATGTAGAACACATATTTTAAAGATGCCAGCTTCTATAAAGTATATGCAGTGCTTTCAGGTATCACAGATCTCCCCTGCAGAAGCAGAGTTCAACAACGAACATGAGACGTTTGCACAATTAATGCAGGAATGTGCTTTGTGCTTATTTAGTTATATGTACCATAGTCTTTTGCCGATGAGGTCCCATGTACAACCTGAGCACCCAGTAATGTATTCTCTGCTTATCGTGGCCTTCTCTGTGGAATAATTTCAAGACCCTTGCCCATTCCGGAAGGGAGATAGATAATAATCACCTGATCTCCTGCAGAAATGATATTGGCTTATTATGGTCACGTGTACTGAGATACAGTGAAAAGCTTACACAATGTTTATGCAGATCAAATCATTGCAGACTGCGTTGAGGTAGTACAAGGTAAAACAATAACAATGCAGAACAAAGTGTAAATCTACTGAAAAAGTGTGGTGTAGGTAAACAATAAAATGCAAGATCATAATGAAATAGATTGTGAGGCCAAAAGTCCAACTTATCATACTAGAAAATTATTTAATAGTCTTGTTCCAGCAGGAAGAAGCTGTCATTGAACGTGGTGGCACGTGCTTTCAATCTTCTATCCAACAGAAGGGGTGAGAAAGCAGAAAGTTCAAAGCAAAATTTATTGTTAGAGCACAAACATGTCACCACATACAACACTGAGATTCCCTTTCTGTTGGCATACCTAGCAAATGGCCAGGGTGGATGGGGTCTTTGGTTATGCTGGCTACTACCTTGAGGCAGTGAGAAGTGCAGGCAGAGTCCAGAGAAGAGAGGCTGGTTTCCATGATTTGCTGAGCCGTGTCGACAACTCTTTGCAGTTTTTTGCAGTCACATGCAAAGCAGTTGCCATATCGTGCCACGATGTATCCAGGTAGGATGTTTCTGTGGTGCATAGACAAAAATTGGTAAAAATCTATGGGATGTGCAAAATTTGTTTAGACTCCTGAGGAAGTAGAGGTGCTATGAAATTTGAGGTGTGCTAGGGTTTGATGTTTGACAGGTTCATTCCGCCCTGATAATCTCTTTTGCAGTCAAAAAAAATTCTAACATGCTACATTTAGTTAAGTGTCTTTGGATCTTTCACTATTTTAAAGATGCAAAATGAATTCAAGAAGTTCTTACAGAAAGGAAATCATGTCATAATATCCGCCATTAATCAAAAGCTTACTGGAAGTTCAGTTGCGAAAATTCAGCAGAAAGCCACGAGATATTTAGCTCCCAATAAAGCAAAGAGTGTAGAATTTAAGAAGACAAATCATCAGAGCTTGTAGGAGTAATTGGAAGCACTGTACAGCTGCCGGAAAACAGCAAATTTCATGTCATCTAAGTCGGTGATAATAAATCTGATTGTGATTCTAATACAAACCTCCTGGTGAATGAAACAGTTGTTAGGAGTCAAAACAAATGTTGGAGAGTGAAGTCTGAGTGCTTGTTTTCTGAAGCTATATTAGTCAAAGATGACAAAGAGGTCCATTTTGTTTTCTAGACCTCTGTTTATTGAGCAACAATGTACTTTACACTTTTGTACTGTATGTATCTTTGCTTGTGTGTAGTGTTTCTTTGTATTTACTGTGAATTCCTCCAAGAAAATGAATCTCAGGGTAGTAAATGGTGGCATATATGCACTGAAAATAAATTTACTCTGAACACTTTGCACATTATGTGGAGGGGTGCAGTAGATGTCGTATTGACTCTCTCCTTGCAACTCAAGTTGGATGTTCCAATAGTCTGAATTAGAGAATCTGGTAACCCACATTGCACAATTCCCCAGATGAGAAGATCACACACTAGGACAAATTGTGTAATATCTACAAGCACATTGTTCGTTCCTTAGGCTTTTCTGACAGCACCTCCCGAGCCCATTGCTCCACCAACAAGGGCAGCAGGTGATGGGGTCACCACTATCAGCATCTTGCTCTGCACCATCTTGACTTGCCATTCCTTCATTATTGCTGGGTTCAACACCTGGAGTTTCTTTCCCAACAACACTGTGCTTGCAACCTCACCAGATGTTCTGCAGCGGTTCAAGGAAAGAACACATCAGGTCATCTCCCTGGCAGTTAGGGATGAATAATAAACGCCAAGCTTGCCAGTGACACCTCACAATCTTGTCAGGCGATGTTAATATTAAAAAAAGCTACAAACAAGATGATCTTATCTGGAATGTGGTATGGCAGTGGAAAGGTTTTGCAAAATGTTGCACTGAATTTAGAGAGCACCAGCTAGCTATTAGGCTCGACTGGGATACATCAGAAAACGCTGAAGGAACTCAGCATTTCAGACAGCATCTGTGGAGGGAAATTAACAGACAACGCTTCGGATACAGGCATTGACTGTTCACTTGCCTCGATAAATCAGGTTAACCTTATTTGTCACATGTCCATTGAAACATCAAAACGTACTGTGAAATCCATCGTTTTGCGTCAATGTCCAATAGAGTCCGAGGATTGTGCTGGGGGCAGCCCACAAGTGTTGCCAGGCTTCCGGTGCCAACATAGCATGCCCACAGCTCACGCCCACGCCTAACCCATACGCCTTTGGATTGTGGGAGGAAACCAGAGCACCCGGAGGAAACCCACACAGTCATAGGGAGAACGCACAAACTCCTTACAGACAGCGGCCGGAAACAAATCCTGTTCGCTGATCGCTGACGCTGTGAAGTGTTGCATTATCCGTTACTTTTTACTCCGCAGCCCCAGATGCTGCCTGATCTGCTGAGTTCCTCCAGCATCTTGTGTGTGTTGCACAAGACTTAAATGAATAAATGTGAAGTTATCCACTTTGGAAGCTGGAACATGAGGGCAGAGTATTGTCTGAACAGTGTCGAGTTAGGTAAGGGAGAAATGCAAAGAGACCTAGGAGTCCTAGTTCACCAGCCAATGAAGGTGAATGAGCAAGTGCAACAGGCAGTGAAGAGGGCAAATGGAATGTTGGCCTTTGTTACAAGGGGAATTGAATACAAGAGCAAGGATGTTCTTTTGCATTTGTACAGGGCCCTGGTGAGACCACACCTGGAATATTGTGTACAGTTCTGGTCTCCAGGTTTAAGGAAGGACATTCTGGCAATTGAGGAAGTGCAGTGTAGATTCACTAGGTTGATTCCTGGGATGGCAGGGCTGTCTTACGCAGAGAGATTGGAGAGATTGGGCTTGTACACGCTGGAATTGAGGAGATTGAGAGGGGATCTGATTGAAACGTTTAAGTTAATTAAAGGATTTGATAGGGTTGAGGCAGGTAATATGTTCCAGATGTTGGGAGAGTCCAGTACCAGAGGGCATGGATTGAGAATAAGAGGTCAGTTGTTTAAAACAGAGTTGAGGAAGAGCTTCTTCTCCCAGAGAGTTGTGGAGGTGTGGAATGCACTGCCTCGGAAGGCGGTGGAGGCCAATTCTCTGGATGCTTTCAAGAAGGAGCTGGATAGATATCTGATGGATAGGGGAATCAAGGGATATGGGGACAAGGCAGGGACTGGGTATTGATAGTGAATGATCAGCCATGATCTCAGAATGGCAGTGCAGACTCGAGGGGCCGAATGGTCTACTTCTGCACCTATTGTCTATTGTCTATAAGACTTCTAGCAACAGCAGAAACTCTTGTTCCCCCCCCCCCCCACTCCACTTCATTGCACTCTCTCAGCATAGCTTTCTATCCCCCAAGTGATGCTGTAACTGTCTGTTGAACCCATCTACATTAGACAGCTTTTGGCAGGGATCACAAGGAGTGAAACAGGAATTACCTAAGGAAAGGATACCAGACTGTGGGACCACAACGTAATCAATGAGGTGACCTCAGGTTAAAAGTTAACGGAGGAGAAACAGGAAATCACACGTGGGAACAGATCTTGAAATGTAACCCTTGTGGAAGGTACAAGGAATGGTGGGGCGACTGGTAATGCTGCTGCCCCTCTGTTCTAGAGACCTCGGTGTAACCCTGTCTGTGTGGAGTTTGCATGTCCTTCCTTCCTTTCCAGACCTGATGAAGAGCCTTGGCCCGAAACATTGACTGTTTATTCTCCACCAAAGATGCTGCCTGACCTGCCGTGTTCCTCCAGCATCTTGTTCATGTGTGATCCTCTTCCTGTGACTACGGGGGCTTCTTCTGGGTGTTCTGGTTTCCTCCCTTATCCCAAAGACGTAGATTTGATCGGTTAGTTGGCTGCTCTAAATTACCCCCAGTGTGTTGGCAAGTGGCAGAATCTGGGGCAGCTGACAGGAATGTATGCAGAGCAGGTTACAGAGAACATTAACTCAGGGGATGAGACTGCACTGTCGAGCCAGCGTAGACCTGACTGGGTGAATGGCTTACTTCTGATGGAAATCTGGTGATGATAAGATGCAGGAGGGGAGAAAGGTGTGTAATGGAATGACTTCAAGAAATTAAAAATGAAACCGTCTGTTGAAACATAACCTGCCCCAGCCCTTGTACAGCACGGATCACTTGTTTGAGGAGGACGAAGGTGTCAGCTAACATTTTCAGTCTGCCACATCCAGCCTGCTAGAGAAAGGTTAGCAGGGCTGCTTGAGAGGAACCAGGGAATAGAATTGACTGTCGAGCTCTTTCAAAGGCTGGTGTTAGGAAGAATGGCCAAACTTCTTCCATCAGTCTGCAACCGTTTGATTATAAGCAGTGTGTGCATGTACAGTTTTGTGAATATATTCACCACTACATATTTAATCACACGTTGGTAGATCATCAGAGAGGTAAGGCACATCATTATCCATAAACTTCTACATCAATTGAAGCCGTCACTTGTATTCCAGTGACTTCATTCCATTTATTTAATCGACCCCTTGCTGCTGACGCTAAGTGACAGTGAAGGGAAATGTATTTAAATTTGTGGTGTGGTGCAGCTGTTAACTATAACAGTATCCGGTGCAACTTAGAGTGAAGTCTGTGACCTACTTACATACCACTTTACCCCTGATACCGTGATTAAAAGCAGCTTTGAATCTAGTTTTTCCCTCCAGGGACTTTGATTTGCAAGAATTTTACAAACTGCAGAGAAAGGTGGGGCCAATGAGAGATAGGGGGTGAGAGTATACACAAACACACACTCACTTATTTAGAGACTGTCGCGGTGTGCTACACGCTTCACAGTCCTGTCACACGCGCGGGCTTTTCCCCTTGTTGCTGAAGCAGACTTGGCGCCCTTTTGGGACCGGCCTTTATGCCGGCGCGCTGGCTATTTGTGAGCTGGTTCGAGTGCGCTAGGAAGTGGGTTGCCACAAGACTATATTATGAATGCACAGAGACCCCAGTTTCCTCCCACAGACCAAAGACATACTGGTTAGTAGGTTAATTGGTTCTTGTAAATTGTCCCGGTTAGGCTAGGGTTAAATCAGTGGGCTGCCAGGTGGCACAGCTCAATGGGACTGTTTTGTGCCATATCTCTAAATAAATAAATAAATGCTGGTGTAAAAGGAGTAGCTAAAAGAATTAGTTAATAAGCACAGTTGCATAGTGGGTGACCAGGTAGTGTAGTGGTTAGTGCAACAGTATTACTGTGCCAGTGACCCAGGTTCAGTTCCTGGGTTAGTATGTTCTTCCCGTGACCGTGTAGGGATTTCCTCCAGGTGTTCCAGTTTCCTCCCACATTCCAAAGACATTCAAGTTATCATGGGTATAATTGTGCGGCCTGGGCTCATTGGGCCAGAATGGCCTATTATTGTGCTACATCTCTCTAAAAAAAATAAGCAGGCACACAAAAAATATATGCTTATTCATGTGTGGATAGGAACACACTCATCTGCATTTACACACATCACATCAACTACCTCCATGGGAATGTAATTGTTAATAGAAATACACCCTTAATGGGGAAATAATTAGAATTATAAACTGTATTTGAAAAACAGATTAGATTTCCTCTGTTCCCTTCATATTCCACATTAACAAGTATGGAATTTACATAAAATTAATAAGGTTTTCTTTTAAAATAATCTCTGTGCCTTTTCTACTCATCTATGATTGAATGTCTGAGTCTCATCTTTCAATAACATTTTAATTACTGCTGCTAAGAATTCTGGCAAAGTTGTTTAAGGTTCCCTAACAGGACAAAATTGGATAAAACGGAGACTCTATTTCAATTTATCAGAATACTTTACAATTAATTGGTCCAGTTGGCTCACTTCTTTTTGTGGTAACTTGCTATGTGCAAAATGCCTGTCATATTTTCGCACACCCCATTCTATTGTCTGATGAGGTGCATTGAAACAGTTCTGAAAGTCATGGTCTGTTATATAGATCTTTTTGCCCTCTACCTAGCAAAGCAGTAATTATTTTCCTTTTATGGCATCAGTCTTTCCACGTAACACTTTCAAGCAATTGCTTTATCTTATGGCCCCAAACATTGCCATGATTTGTGACATCTAACATAGAAACAGCCTGAAACTCCAAGAAACACCCGGGAGTTTCCCTGCACTGGCTAATGTCGTGTTTGCTGTGATATTTCCATTTTGTGTGGAGCTCTGCCTGTGTAGCTGCAGAGGGAGCTCAGAGCATTGGCAAGCTTCAATGACTATCTAATCCCTCATATTACAAAGTACAATTATGAACAATGACCCAAAACCTTTCATCGCTTGATCAGACTTTGACCTTTCCCCACATCATTTTTCCTTTTGTCCAATTCATCACTCTAGTTTGTTCTACATGCTCCTTTAATATTCTTGTTGCTCAAGAAACCAAATAATGTCCTTTAAAATACTCTGTCTCGCTGTGAATGGTTGCAGGGAGTTTCTCATGACTTATGTACATTCACCTGCCTTCTGTGCAAAAGAACCTCTTGTCATCTCACCATTAATTCCTTTTCTTGTAATTTTGGAATTTCACTCCCAAATTCCTCATCATCCATCTGGTGGTAATTATTTTTAGTCATGAAAAGTATTATTCAGATAACTCCTTAACCACCTTATCTTCAATGAAAAAACTTATGGCACAATCAGCACCTTTCACCTCTTCCAGCATCATATCGAATATTGTTAGACAACTGGTGGAGATTCACTTGACAGACAGGACAAGGTTGTATTTGATCAAAGTAACAAGAGCAAGGTAGTGTAGCGGTTAGCATAACGCTTTACAACACTAGCGACCCGGGTTCAATTCATGTGCCTTTAACCACGTGAGTTTCATCACACATTCCAGATATGTACAGGTTAGTAGGTTAATTGGTCACATGGGTGTTATTGGGTGGCAGCAGCTCGCTGGGCTGGAAAGGCCTGCTACAGTTCTGTATCTCTATCTTAAAAATTAAACTGGTTGGTGAGTGAAATCGCCAGAATGTTTTTGGCCTTCGCACCAAAGAGAATAACAAAGTACGGAAAGTAAGTAGCGGAAGTCTGGTTTCAACAGTAGAGTTGTTTTTTTTTAAATTTTCGGGTAGAGCGCTGTACACTTGCTGGAGAAACTCAGCAGATCAGGCAACGTCTATGAAGGGAATAAACAGTTGATGTCTCAGAGATCGAGATCCTTCAGGATCTTCAGTTGTCTGTATGGAGATGTTTTCTAAAAGTCCATTCCTCTTTTGAATCTCGGTCTAAGTAGTTTCAAACAGTAAGAACAACTTGGTCTTGAATGATACCCTTCCATTGATAATGTGCCATTTGAATTTATTGGTTTATGACCATTTATACAGACTAAAACAGAGGCAGTTAAATATTCTGGCAGATGATGATGGTGGGTCATTGCTGAATCCTGACAGCAGAGGCTAAATCAAAATCTAGTTATTTCCCATGGTGTGTTCCCAGGCAACTCACGCAAAGCGCTACAGGAACTCAGCAAAGCTGGCAGCTTCTATGGAGGGGGAATAAACAGACGACCTTACCGGCTCTGCTCCCCACCATAGATGCTGCCTGACCTTCTGAGTTCCTTCAGCATTTTGTGCGTGTTGCTCCAGATTTCCAGCATGTAAAGAATCTGCTGCGTTTATGTGTTCTACCGCTGCCGCCACGGCGCTCAAAGTGTTAACAAGTGCTCTTCCCTGTTTGTGTTGAGAAACGTGCCAAATGTATTCATTCAGTGAAAGAGCTTGTTCCTGCAAAAAGAATTCGGGGGGAAAAAGCTCTTAGGCTTGGCACCAGTTTCGAGTAGAGTTGCACCTCCCACTTTCAGCACCTGGCGTTCTGAAGACAGTTGCATCTGTGGCAATTCCTTCACCCTCCACCCCGTCTTCATTGAAGAAAAGAGAGAGAGAGGGGGAGAGAGAGAGCGAGAGGAGAGATATGTGACAACTGCCGCACTGGCTGCCTAAACGAGGCCTCCCACACCTGTCCCTCTCGATCTGTGGGCAACAGTTGTCCAAGCGGACTCGCCGAGGGCGATTTATTTGCCACCAGCGTGCCGAGGGAAAACATGACTTCTTTCCAATTGGACTTTCTGCCTGAAATAATGGTTGATACTTGTGGCCTGACGTCCGACACACTGTAAGTAGGACGGCCGAATGCGGCTTTGCGAAAGGGTCGATAGCGTGCAGCTCCTTGCAAATTGTGTCTTGTTAGGACAAGAGTTTCCTTGGAGAGAGAGATACTAACATTAAATAAGAGAGTGTCAGGCTCCGTGAGCCGAGAATGGAGGAGGCTAAAACGGTCTAACTGCAGAGAGGGATGTTTGTGCGAAGCTGTTTCACCACTCTGTTCTCTGTGAAAGGACAAATGTAATTGGCAAGACTTTCTGGGCTGTGTGTGTGAGAGAGAGACTGTGAGCAAAAGGATGCAAGATGGAGAACATTTATTTAGTGTCCGTGTTGTTGGGGAGGCTTGCGGAGCCGCGGACTAGGAGGGGAGAGAGAGCGAGCGATTGAGCGGAGTGCAGGGGACAGGTGAAGCTTCGTCTCCCAGCCGCCTGCGGTCAGTCGGGTCGGGTCCGGTCCGGTCCGGGCCGGGCGTGGAGATGTGGATGGGGAGAGCGGGCTGCCGGTAAGGAGGCGTAGTCTCCTGGTAAGGAGGAACTGCTTCCCTAGAAACCGGTGGAGAGGTTGCGAATAATGAGCCCCTCTATCCCACCCCTTCCCTATACCGTATTCCGTGGTGTGGGGGTGGGGTGGAATCAGTGAGATTTTTTTTCCCCCCTCGCTCCCTCACACAATGTCCCAGAGTGGACAGGAAGCTCTCCCACCTCTCGTTTCGCCCGGGTCACGGTGTACGCTCCCAAATACAGACCTGTATTCCCCTGTTGTGTCCGCATGCCGCCCATACGCCCTCCCCCCTTCCCTGTCACACTCCGCCTCGCTTCCCCTCCTCCCCTCTTTCCCCCCTCCTCCCCTCTTTCCCCCCTCCTCCCCTCTTTCCCCCCTCCTCCCCTCTTTCCCCCCTCCTCCCCTCTTTCCCCCCTCCTCCCCTCTTTCCCCCCTCCTCCCCTCTTTCCCCCCTCCTCCCCTCTTTCCCCCCTCCTCCCCTCTTTCCCCCCTCCTCCCCTCTTTCCCCCCTCCTCCCCTCTTTCCCCCCTCCTCCCCTCTTTCCCCCCTCCTCCCCTCTTTCCCCCCTCCTCCCCTCTTTCCCCCCTCCTCCCCTCTTTCCTCCCTCCCTCCCCATTTCCTGCCTCCGACCCTTCCTCACCTCTCTCCACATCTCCTTAACCACCACCTCCACTCCCTCACTTGACACTTCCTTTCCTTCCTCTCCCCATCACCCTCTCCTCTCTCCACACGCCTCCCTCTCCTCTCTCCACATGTCATCTCCTTCTCCCCTCTTGCCAGACAGCACCCCTCCCTTCCTCCTTTTCCACCTCCCCTCCCCCTGTTCCAGACACTACACCCTCACCCTCTCCAGAAATGGCTACCCCTCCCCCTCATTCTGCATATCACTCCTTCCTCCCACTTTCCCTCTCACCGCATACCACACCCCCTCCTTCCCCTCCCTCTCTCTCTGCACACCACCCTTCCTCCCACTCCCCATCTCTGCACACCATCTCCTCCTTCCTATCCCCCTCTCCTTCCCTCTGCACCACCCCTCCTCCTCTCCTACCACCTCTCTCCATGCACCACCTCTCCCATCTTCCCTCAGTGCAGCAGGTAGGCTTATGAGCCTATGCAACAGATGAGGTCTAGCGAGCAACATTCTCCGATAAGCAATTGCAAATACTGGTCAAATGGGCTAAACCAAACTCAGATGGGAGAAACAACAATTCATATTCCATTATGTAGCCTCCAAATTGATGGCATGGACATTGTTTTCTCCAACCTTTTGTAATTTTTTGCCTCTCCTTCCTTCTCTTTGTCCGTTCCCCATTCTGGTTCAACTCCTCCCCTTTCTTCGATGGCCTACTGCCCTCTTCGGATAGGTTCCTCCTTTGGTCCTTTACCCTCTCCATCTGTCACCTCCCAGCTTCTTACTTCATTCTCCCCCTCTCCCACCGCTTTTCCTTTCTCCTGCTCCTGCCAGCTCATACTTCCTACCCTTCCTCCACCATCTTGTTTTGTCTTCCTTTGCTGTCCTGATGAAGGGTATCAGTCCAAAATTTTGATTGCTTGTACCCCTCCTCCCCGACATTCTCAGCCATTTCTGTGTGCTGCAGGGGCCCATTCTCACTCCAGTGAGCCTAAACATCTGTGGAAAAGGAGGGTTGTAACCCAGTTAAGTCGATGTAAAATGTGTAAGTCCCAGGTCGCCTCAAATCAGTGTGTACTGGGGTTACTGGACAAAAGATCTGTGCTTGCTCACTGCTAAATTAATTAGGAACGATGCAGCTGGAGCAGATTTGGGGAGCAGTCACTATCTGAGCTCGGAGAATGAGTTGGGAATAGTGGAACATTCTTTTCGCCCTGTATACAGGAGGATATGTTTCCAAAACAGACAGGCAGCTGCCGTTTGTCTCAGTGGGACCTGTTGAAAACAGGAAAGGCTGTCATTGCATATCTTCTGATTTTTATTCAGTGAATTCCCTCTTAGGATAAACTGACTTTCTTTCACTCAGCTGTAAGAGAGAAGGACTAACAAATCGACCTGCACCTCAGCTTTGAGTCTTTCATAAATGGATGTTGGTGTTCTTCTTTTCCGTTTAGACTCCACGCAGGCAACTTAACTTCGAGGAGATTGTTTTGGCAGAGGTTTATGGGGGTGGGGGGTGGTATTGGGGAAGAACAGCTTTCTGAATTTGCTTGAAAAGCAAAAGATGAGGAAGTGACTACTTTCGTGCTGAGATCTTGGCTTGACTGGTTACGCGCTTGTGTATCTCTGCAAGTTTTGAGCATCTGGACATCATGGGGGAGGGTACAAAGATGAAAGATTTCTTTGTCACGTGTACATCGAGACAGTGAAATGCGTCATTTGATTGAATTCAAATCAAATCAGCAAGGTTTGATACAATCGTTGATACAAATATGATCTATATCGATTTTATATACGCACACTTGGAGGCTATGTTATTAGATACCTCCTATACCTAATAAATTGGCCACTGGATGGATGGATGTTTGTGGTTTTCTGCCGTTGTAGCCCATCCACTTTGAGATCCGATGTATCGGGCATTCAAAGATATACTTCTGCCACGCCACTGTTGTTAACATGTGGTTATTTGAGGCACTGTGAACTTGAACCTGTCTGGCCATTCTTTTTTGACCTTTCTCATTAACAAGGCCTTTTCACCCGCAGAACCACTACTCTCTGGATTTTTTTTTTCTCTTTTTTGCACCATTCTGTTGAAACTCGAGGTGGTTGTGTGTGAAAATGAGTCTGTTAGAAACTGTTGATCTCCTGCCAAACAACACTGCCTGGCACCAACAATCATTCCACAGTTAAGTCACTTAAATCACATTTGAATTGAATTGAATTGACTTTATTACTTGCATCCCTCACGTACATGAGTGAAAATCTTTGTTACGACTCCATCTAAATGTGCAATGTGCAATTTATAGTAATTTATAATAAATAGTATGTACAACAGGATAGTCAATATAACAGAAGTACCTTGTGTCAGCATGAATTAATCAGACTGATGGCCTGGTGGAAGAAACTGGCCCGGAGCCTGTTGGTCCTGGCTTTTATGCTGCGGTACTGTTTCACCGATGGCAGCAGCTGGAACAGTTTGTGGTTGGGGTGACTCGGTTCCCCATTGATCTTTCAGGCCCTTTTTACACACCTGTCTTTGAAAATGTCCTGGATCATGGGAAAGTTCACATCTAAAGACGTGCCGGGCTGTCTGCACCACTCTCTGCAGAGTCCTGTGATTGAGGGAGGTACAATTCCCATACCAGGCAGTGATGCAGCCAGTCAAAATGCTCTCAATTATGCCCCTGTACAAAGTTCTTAGGATTTGGGAGACTCTACCAAACTTCTTCAACTGTCTGAGGTGAAAGAGGCACTTGTTGTGCCTTTTTCACCGCTCAGTGGTATGTACAGACCTCATGAGATCCTCAGTGATGTTTATGCTGAGGAATTTAAAGCTGTTCACCCTCTCAACCCAGATCTATTGACAGGGTGATGACTTCTTCTCTGGCGGCTGCTCATAATTGTTTGAGATTAGGCCAGTCAGTGTAGTGTCATCAGCAAATTTAATTAGCAGATTGGAGCTGTGGGTGGCAACACAGTCATGGGTATACAGAGAGTAAAGGGGGGGGGGGGGAGGCTTGGGACACAGCCCAGAAGGGCAGAAGTGAGAGAGCCCACTCTTACTACCTGCCAGCGATCTGACAGGAAGTTCAGGATCCAGCTACACAAAGTAGGGTCTCCTCCCCCCATTTTGATGTTTGGTCTGAACAACAACTGAACCTTTTGACCACATCTGCATGTTTTTATGCATTGAGTGGCCGTCACATGATTGGCTGATTGGATATTTTCATTAATGAGCAGGTGACACAAATCAAGTAGCCACTTAGTATGTAGTTTCCTTAAGAGAAAAAGTCGATTACCTTTTCAGTTGATCTTTTACTTCCCTTTTCCAAGATGGCTTGTGATAGTCAACCGTTCGACTGGTTTGGCTGGAATTCTTACTTTTATTACCCAAGGAAGTTTACCAGCGGTCTGGTGTTGATTTTTGTCAAATATGCTTCATTTGCATTGTAAAGTTAGGAGCATTTATTGTTCGTGTTTTTCTTTCTGATCCTGTGCCAGCTATTTGTTTGTTTTCATGGCAAAAATCACCATAGCTGGGGTGGTTAATTGAAGTAAATTATCCCCAGCATTTGTGTTTGGACACAGATTTAATAATGTTGTAGGTTAGTCCAAAGTTGTCAACAATGCAGGCTTTATCCTGACTGACAGGATGCAAGTGTCATTGGTTTGGCCATCGGTTATGAGTTCTGAGTTCCCACTGAGTGACACAGCATTAATTGGAAATCTTATTCAGAAAAAAGGCACCATTAAAGGAAATGGGGCTGTCACGTAATACAGTGAGGGAGCTATTGTTGGGGTTGAGAACGTTTGTGGAAGAATGAAGGTTAATGTAGGGATGGGTGAAAGGATGCTGTAGATGATTGAGTTGGACTTATTTTCTAAAAGATGAAAAGAGAGATTAGTCCCTGCATATCAGAATGAGAATTATCACTGACATGTGGCGCAAAATGTGCAGTTTTGCAGCAGCAGTAAGGTGCAAAGACGTAAAAAAAAAACCGACAAATTTTCTCCCCATAACCTTTGGTGCCCATATTGATCAAGAATCCATCAACCTCCACTTTAAATATGCCCAGTGACTTGACCTCCACAGTTGTCTTTGGCAATGAATTCGCAGATTCACCACCTTCTAGCTAAAGAAATTCTTCCTCCTCTGTTTCAAAGGGATACCTTCATATTTTGAGTCTGTACTCTGGTTTAAGACTCTTCCACGATTGGAAATGTCATCTCCACGTTCACCCTAGAAGGGAGGGTAGAATTAGATAGACCTTAGAGTAGGTTAAAAGGTTGGTGCAACATCATGGGCTGAAGGGCCTGTACCATGCTGTACTGTTCTTTGTTCTAAAACAGCAAAGGAATAACGAGGTGGCATTAATTCATGGACCATTCAGAATTTCAAAAAAGCAGAGGGGAAGAAGCTGTTCCCATTTGTCTTAGTACCGCACTGCTGGAAGTGATTGAGATTGATTTTATGTACTGAATTTGCTTGTACTATTCTCCATTCACAGTGTTTTCCTGGAGAAATGATGCAGCTTTTATTGGGAGAAGTTGCTCAGTTTGCGGTCCTTTGGTTCAAGCAGTCTTTGACCATGAGAATATTAACTTTTGGCTTGCTGAGCAATAGACTAATTTATTGGGAGTCACCTGTCTTCCCCAATCTTCCCAATTCCTTCACTGACGCTGTGTTGTCAATGCATGCACTGGGTGTGGAATTGGTCAATGATCCAAGGTCAAGTTTACATCATCCTTGACTCTGAGGAATTCCAAACAAGAAGCAGAAATACAAAATTAAGCTCATTGAACAAATTTACAAGGAGTGCTGTCAAAAGAAAGCGGCATCCATCATCAAGGACCCCCATCGTCCAGCCATGCTCTCTCCTTACTATTACCATCAGGCAGGAGGCATATGAGCCTTAGGTCCCACACCACCAGGTTCAGGAATAAGTTACCTTGAACTTTGAAAGTTCACCAAATGTTTAACAAACTACGTTCCTCTTGTTGTTATCAAATGCTTTATTTAACGTTGAATGGTATCGAGGATGTAGAATGTTATGGAAATGCACCTGGAAGAGTTCAAACTTCAAAGATCAAAAGAAGACCAATTGCAAATATTTTAAAAAAAACAAAAATAATAAAAAATAAACAACCAATAAATAATACTGAGAGCATGAGTTGTAGATTCCTTGAAAGTGAGCCCATTCGTTGTGGAATTAGTTCAGTGTTGAGTTCAGTGAAGTTATCTGCTCTGGTTCAGGAGCCTGATGTTTCAAGGGTGATAACTGTTCCTGTTGTGGAATCAGTGTATGTTTCTCTTCCCCTGCTGCTGCTTTTGCACCCTTTATTTTCTACATTGTGGTCTACTTTAGAATTTCATATTGAGGTGAAGTCTCACAGGAGCCGTCACCGATCCATTTGTGAGCACAGCTTTAGCCGGCAGCAGTCAGTGCATATCGAGGTAATAATGGGTAAATTTAAGTGGAATTCATGCATGGATTGGCAGAAGTCAGCCACACTTTTTGAGAATGAATATTAGCTCACTGAAATGACTTCTTGCCTAGCAGGCTCACTATCTCAAGCAAATGTGATTGTCGGGAAATTTTTCAAAGCAGTGTGTACACATCGTCTGCTGGTCACTGGTGCAGAGATTAACTCGAATTACACCTTTGAGTGGCTGTAGATTTCATTAGCCGTTAGAAACAAATGTGTTTCTCAAGTGGATATTGGAATGCACAAGTCTGCAGATAAGTGTGTTTGAGCTTTCTCTTCACTGAAATACTTCCTTTAACCCTGAGGGTTAGTTTGTCAAAGTTAGAATGTTATGTGTGTGAATTTATCCTTTGTTATTGCTGTGTTATTGTCTAACCTTTCACATTCTCCTAACAGTAATGACCATTGTAACTCTGTCATCATTATTGAGATTCAGGACTATTGAAACCATTGTAACCCACACAAAGTGCTGGAGGAACTCAGCAGGTCAGACAGAGGAATAAACATTGACACTTCGGGCTGAGATATTTCATCAGGATTAGAAAGGAAGGGGAAGAAACCAGAATAAATTGGAGAAAGGGAAAGGTGTACAGGCTGGCAGATGATAGATGAAACCAGCTGAGAGGAAAGGTCAGTGGGTAGGGATGGGGGGAATGAGGTGACAGGTGGAAAAGGTAAAGGACTGACGAGGAATCTATAGGGGAAGATATGGGATTATGGCAGAAAGGGAAGAAAGGGCACTAGAGGGAGGTGATGGGCAGGTAAGGAGAAGAAAAGTGATGGTTAAACACATTGTAAATGCCCTTTTTTAAAAATAGCCTTGTAGCATGTATAAACACACACAAAATGCTGGAGGAACTCCAGAATGTTTGTGTGTGTGGGGCGGGTGCTTAAGATTCCCCACACCTGCAGAATCTTTTGCCCCTCAGGTAAAAGTTCCTCCTGCTGCCCCTTGGTAAAACTAGGTGATGCCTGTGATCAGAGCTGTTGAATAACCTGCTGGTTCTTCACCCTGAGTGATGGCCGCTTGACTGGGCAACAGCTGGCACATCCATTCCCGTGGGACCTGAGACCAGAGTGGGCACTTTCCCAGAAGGAGGTAAGAAATTTGGAAAAGGTTAGAAGTGTTGTCTTTGATCCTTCAGTTAAATTTGAAGAAACTTGGAGACCATTTATTCAACATTTTCATACGAGTTAAACTGACTTTTCCTAAACCCTGCTTCTCTTATCCTTAATTATTTGGATGGAGGTGTGGAGTTATTGACGCTACTGTGTGTATTTCACATAATGCAATGGCCCATGTTGGTTAGGTTTTTCTTTTCTTTTTTGGGGATTTTTTTTTTCTTATTTACTCCTTTTTTCGTGATTATGAGTTTGGGAGGTTATATATGGATTATCATCTATTTGAATGTATACTTAACCTATTATGTACTCTCAAACTCTCTGTATTCATGTTTCATTTATGTTTGTTTAAAATTAATAAAAACATTTTAAAAAAAAAAGAAATTTGGAAAAGGGAAGCGCAGAAGTTTCAAGAGAAGGAAATAAATAAATGGGATGTTTGCTTTGAGTGAACATATGCAAGTTAACGTTGCTGCATTCGTTGAGTACCTGGGATGAGATAATGCAGACTTTGTGTAGGAGGAGGTATTGTACTGCATTTTGTCTTCACAGGGGTTGTTGTTACACAGTGGAGTGGATCTTCCTGTAATGAATTACATGAAGAGAAAGTGCTTGTTGGAAATTAAACTTCATTAGATAAGAGCAGCAGCCATTACGTTGCTAACAATTTGAAAGTGGTCATGCCCAGCCCTTTTATTTTGGAAAACGTTTTTTTTTGCTTAATTAGTTGAGAAATTTTACACCCACTGATTGCCAGGCTTGCTATTTCGCAAGATGAATATGATACTGTTTTAACCTTCTCGCTGACAAGCTTTGCAAATAGTTTAAACCTGGCTAAGGGAGTGGGTTTAATTATGATAATTTTTCAAGAGAACGCAGAGTGTTTTTTTACTCCTTAATAAAGCCCTTCAGTATGACAATTGGACCTTTGTATTCCATTGTTAATGTACAGTGTAAGTAATATAGATGATGAACAAACATTGCATGCAAATCATTAATCTATTTCCCCACATGCCTGATTCTTCCCCTATTACTCTTTCTTGCACACTTGTGAAAATGCTGATAATTATGAATCAGCCCGAAGGACCCATTGACTTTATCTGCAGTGGCAGTATAAATATAGATGAGCAGTTAGTTAATGAGAATGGAAACTCGTTCACCCCCTATGCAATTTGCAGTGTTTACCTAATGAAAGTTTTAATGGGAACAATTGGATAAGATGAATAATCTACCCATCTGGGGGAAATCTGACTCCCATTAAAAGTGACTTCTACAGAATGACTTAATTGTGACACCATTACTCTAGGTGGGTCTTCCAATTCAGGCATGGAGTTTTGGTTTAGTATATGATGTGCCGAGTAACTGATGTACAGAGGGATCTTGGGGGTCAATGTCCATAGTTCCCTGAAATTGGTAATGCGCAAAATTAAGATGTTAAGATTAGCTTTGTCGCATATACACTTGGTGGCCACGTTATTATGTACCTACTGCACTTAATAAAATGTAATTGAGTATATATTTGTGGTCACATGGTGTGGTTGTTTGAGTTATTGTCACCGTCTTATCATCTTGAACCAGTCTGGCTATTCTCCTCTGACCTCTCTCACTAAAAAGGCATTTTTGTCTACAGAATTGCTGCTCATTGATTTCTTTTTTGTCTTTCTCATCATCCTCTGTAAACTCTAGAGATTGCTGTGTGTGAAAATTCCCGAAGATCAGCAGTTTCTGAGATACTCAATCCACCCATCTGGCACCAGCAATCATTCCATGGTCAAAATCATTTAGATTACACCTCTTCCCCATTCTGATGTTTGATCTGAATCTCTTGACCATGTCTCCACAATTTTGTACATTAAGTTGTTGCCACATGATTGGATATTTGCAGTAACAAGCAGATGTACAGGTGTATCCAATAAAGTGGCCACTGAGTGTACATAGAAACACA
The DNA here is from genome assembly GCF_030144855.1 of Hypanus sabinus. Taxonomy (NCBI): domain Eukaryota; kingdom Metazoa; phylum Chordata; class Chondrichthyes; order Myliobatiformes; family Dasyatidae; genus Hypanus; species Hypanus sabinus. The sequence continues at coordinate 26,732,190 of NC_082718.1, forward strand.
CAGCAAAATGTATCAGATCAGCAAGGATCGTACTGGTCAGTCTACAAGTATTGCCATACATCTGGCGCCAATATGGCATGCTCACAACTTGCTAACCCTAACCGTACATCTTTGGAACATGGAAGGAACAGGGAACACTGGGAGGAAACCTGTGTGGTCACAGGGAGAATGTACAGGCAGCGGCAGGAATTGAACCCTGATTAGTGATTGCTGATGCTGTAAAGCAGTGTGCTAACTGCTGCGCTACCGTGCAGCCCACACACAATCAAAAGTTGGTAGCTTGGTAAAGAAAACATATGGCATGACTTTATTAATTGAGACATTGAGTTCAAGAATCAGGAAATTACATTATAACTTTATAAACCTTGGGTTAGGCCACATCTGGAACACTGCTTTCAGTTCTGTTCATTCCCTTGTTGGAAGAATGTGGAGGATGCAGATTTTTCTTTTACCAGGAACCTGTCCGGATTAGAGAGCATGTGCGATAAGACAAAGTTGGACATACTTGGCTTTTCTTCTCTGGAGTGGCAGAGGCTAAGGAGAAACCTGCTTGGGGTTTGTAATGTTAAGAGAGGTACAGATAGATGGCTGCTATCTCTTTCCCAGGGTTGAAATGCCAAGTACTAAAAGACATGCATTTAAGATGAGAGGGAGAACTTTGAAGGAGATGTGTGAGTCATGTTTTTTTTTATACACAGTGCTGGGTGCCTGGAATGCACTGCCAGGGGTGTTGATGGATGAAGAAATGATAGAAGTGTTTAAGAGGCTCTTAGATAGGGCACATGAACAGGCAGAGAATGGAGGAATGTGGATCATGTGCAGACAGAAGGAACTTGATGCCATTAACTTAATTGGTTCAATACAAAGGTTTCATTCCTATGCTGTACTGTGGTTAAAGCTACTGGGAATCACCTGAGCTGGTGGGTGGAGGAAGAAGTACAACTTTCAACCTGTCATTCCAGACAAGAAATGAGCAGCAGATCACCTGACCAATTTGGAGATTTCGCTTTCTAACTCCCAAAAGAAAATCTAAATTGGGAATCATCTCCAAAGTGGCAACATAGAAAAACACTCAATTCTCATGTGCAGGCAGCAGCCATTTTATAAAGATGGAATTGTGTCCCTTTGCTGTATCTGGTCATTTGATGAAGAGAGCACAAGCACCAACGATTTGTTGCCCTTTGATTTACACCAAAAACAATTTCTTTATTAAATATAAAGTCCTGATGAAAGTTCTCAACCCAAAGCATTGACTCTCCATAGTTGCTCCATAATTTCTGCAGCAATTTGTGTGTGTTACTTGGGATTTCCAGCATCTGCATAATCTCTTGTGTTTATGCTTTAAATAGTAAGTCATCATTTTAAGTTGTACTTTCCATTCTCTGCTCCAAACCTTTGTATTTGTCAGGGTCTATGTTTAGTACAGCGGTGTTAGTCAGTATGTAGTCAGTGCTCATTGACTCTCAGTAGTTTTATATTTTGCCTGGGTCACACCACTGGCTTCCAGTAATTGCCTCTGACGGTGAACACTGTCTTGAAGATTGGAAAAGGAAGCAGAGACAGTTACTCTTTAGTCACAAATGCCCACTTGGATATTTCTAATGCTTGGATGGATACAAGCTAAGTGACCTTGAAATTGACTCAAGCACCATTGACTTTTCCCTTCCTTGTGGGAGGTTCAGAGATAACATAGTCTAGTAGCTCCTTGCAATAGACTTTTAAATCTAAGTGATATTTTTGATATATAGAGGAAAATCTATTTGCACGGGGACAGGCAGGTGCAGACGAAACAAAAGACGTTAGCAAATTTTGACACATTTATCTTTGGTCTATCTGCAGTCAGGTTTGGTTACTGAGCTCCAGGAGATTTGGGAAACATCAGTTCTGACCTCGTGTTGTATAATGTGAAGCAGGCTCACAAGTAACTGCATACACAAGCGATCCTGCAGTTGCTGGAAATCCAGAGTAGTAGCACACAAAATGCTGCCCTGTAGGTCAGGCAGCATCTGTGGAAAGGAAGAAAGAGTTGACATTTCGGGCTGATAAACTTCCATCAGGTCCTGCCTAACCTGCTGAGTTCCTCCAACATTTTTTGTGTGTTAACTCACAAATAACTCAATGGGATCTGGATTCCTGATGCCAGTTCGATTCAATAGTATTTGGACCCAGCAAGATTCATTATTCATTAGTAAGTGCCCATTTAACCTCACGTTTTTGGATCAAGAAAATATTTTTCGTTAATTAATTAAATTTGGTAATGTGGGCACTCCAGTAACAACAAGAGTCCTGAATTTTTTAAAATTCTGCAGAGAATTTTTTTTGCATTTGCCAAATGAACACAGTGAATTAAAACAGATTTGAGTTATTGATTAATGTGTACATACTTTTGGCAGGTGATTAAATAAAGTACTTAATGGCCTCCTGCCATTGATTTATGTATATATATACATAATATATCCCTGACCTGTCCTGAAAATTCACACTGATAAAAATCAAAATAAATTTCTAAAATAGGCTTTTGTTTCCTCTGTTCAATTTACTACAAACAAAAATCAAGTCCTGTGAAATAATGGCTGCTATTTGCCCGATTGAAGTGTCTCACCTATTAGATAAAACAGTAACTGAATTCGAGAATAAACTTTAAAGAAATCGTAGCTGAATCACTGCCATAGTAAAAGCAATGCTGTTTTTTTTATTAATAACAGTAATTTATAGAGGTCAGTCAGCATGTTTGGTTCAGGGGTTAAGAGAACTTGGATGAGAAAAGGATACTTTTTAAACATGTTGAAAGCAACTTGTACCTTTCAGTGATTGTGTTATCTTGTAGCTCACATCGTGAACCAGCTAACAGCCTTCATCAGCTGTCAGCGATCATTTCTTGCACAAGCTTCACCTTCTCTCAGCTGTCATTCCCCCTCTGCCATCTCTCTCCCTTTCATTATGTTTCTTTCTGCTATTTCTTTCTATCCTTTTCCTAGACCTTGTCTGGGAGATGGGGAAGGAAGGAGACTTTGGACCTTAACTACAGAAAAACAGATGGGATTACAGGTTGCAGTATCCCTCAACACCCCTCCTGCAGGAGCGTAAAGTGGGCATATGCTTAGTGGCCACTTTATTAAGTACCTCCTGTACCTAATAAAGTGGCCACAGGGTGTATTTTCTTGGTCTCTTTGAGTTATTATTGTCTTCCTGTCAGCTTGAACCAGTCTGGCCATTCTTCACTGACCTCTCGTTAACTGCCCACAGAACTGCCGCTCAATGGAATTTTTTTTTTGCTCCATTCTCTGTAAACTCTAGAGACTGTTGTATGTGAAAATCCCAGGAGATCAGCAATTTGAGATGCTCAAGCCACCCCGACTGGCACCAACAATCGTCCACGGTCAAAGTCACTGAAATCTTATTTCTTCCCCATTCTGACATTTGCTCTGTACAACTGAACCTCTTGACCTTGTCTGCATGTTTTTATGCATTGAGCTGCTGCCACATGATTGGCTGACTGGACACTTGCACTAACAAGTCGGTATATCTAATAAAGTGGCCACTGAGAGCACATCAGGCCTAACGATCTAGGAAGCAAGGGTTTAAATCCCACTGTGGCAATGTGAGCTTTTAATTCCATTTCTTACATGAAAGTCTTTAAAAAGTTAAGCCTAATCTTGTCATTTAAGATCACGATCTTTCTCTTGGGGTAACAGTCTGTGTATGTTCCCCATCTCTATCCTGCATGTGCTTCGGATCTGCACCAATATGGCTTACTCTCGTCTGGCCATGTGGTACATTCTGACCTTCGCAGCAACAATTGTGTGCCGAGAATTCTTGTTCTGGAAAGGAAATGCCTTTGATTCGATGGTTGAACAAGAAGTACAGCTTCAGGCTCCAATTAGTGAATGCTGCCTGTGTATGGTAAAAGGTACTCTTCTCCAAAGCTGCTTCAGATATCTTTTTTTATTTTTGAGATACAGCACAGCAACAGGCCTTTTCAGACGAATGAGCCCATGCCACCCGATTCAAAGTGAATTTATTATAAAGGTACATATATGTCAACGTTTACAACCCTTGAGATTCGTTTTCTTGCGGGCATACACATTAAATCTCAGAAACAGAACAGGATTAATGAAAGGCTGCACCAAACAGGAACGGGCAGATGGCCAATGTGCAAAAGACACCAAACTGTGCAAATGCAAAGAAAAAAAGCAATAACAATTAATAAGCAATAAATAGCAAGAACATGAAATGAAGAGGCCTTGAAAGTGAGTCCACAGTTTGTGGGAACAGTGCAGTAATGTGGCAAGTGAAGTTATTCTTCATTGGTTGTGAGGTAATAACTGTTCCCGAACTTGGTGATGTGGATTCTGAGGCTCCTGTACCTTCCGGATGGCAGCAGAGAGGAGAGAGCATGTCCTGGGTGGTGGGGGTTCCTGATGATAGATACTGCTTTCCTGCATGCAGATGTGCTCAGTGGTGGGAAGGGCTGACCTGTATCCGTTACATTTTTGTTGGATTTTCCATTCAAGAGTATTGGTGTTTACACCCATGTGCCCAATTAGCTTACTAACCTGTATGTCTTTGGAAGATGGGGAGAAACCAGATTACCTGGAGGAAACCCACACGGTCATGTGGACAATGTCTAAACTGCTTGCAGGCGGTGGCGGAATTGAACCTGGATTGCTGGCATTGTAATCACATGATGCTACCATGCTGCCCCGCAGATAGGATGGTGGAAGATGGGAAAGACCACCTCTGCTACCTGATGCAGTGAAACTTTTCAGTGGTTTAATGTATCCTGGTGCAAAAACACTGTTGCACTTTATCATTCATTTCTTCCTCATTATTCTGAGGACACTGATCTTTGTGATTCAAAGATGTCAACAAACATACAGTTCCTTGCCAAGGAAAAAGTAAAAATAATAAATAGTAATAATAAATAAGTAATAAATGGCTATTCAATCCAAAAGGGGCGTCAGCCTGTTCACTTGGCAAAATTTTTTTCCCCCATCCTTGGAAAAAATTCTTGGCTTGTTTTTCTCATACTGTCATCCAAGTCCATTAACAAACTACTGGCCAGTTGAAATCAGCCAATACAGTCCAGGATTGAGTCATAGAGCATTACAGCAGAGAAACAGGCCATTGAGCCCACCCAGTCCATGTCCACATCTACCAGTTCTACTCTAACAACCTCGGGGGGAGCAGGGTTGGGGGGGGGGGAGAAACCCCGTATGCTTTCACTCTATTTATACTCAAATTTTGTATACAAGATATCTCCCCGTTCTCCTGTACTCCAGCTTTGCGATGATGGACTTCACCCCAGATCTCCCTGACACACCCAGTTCTGTGGTACTGCCTTCAGTGGGACGTCACACACCACTGGCAGAACTTCTCTTCTCAATCTGGTTGATGTATCGACTTCTGAGCCACGAGGAAAGCAGCCGGTTAAAAACTGCCTACATCCCTGCACCACCAGATACCGTTCTCAGTATTTGTTGTATTTGCACAGTTTTGTCTCTTGCATATTGGCTGCCAGTCTTTGTGTGTAGTTTTTTGTTAATTTTATTCAATTTTTTGTTCCACTGTGAATGCCTGTAAGAAAATGAGCCTCAGGTTAGCACATGGTGACGTACTCGATATATATTTTGATAAAAAAATTTGCTTTCAACTTTGAACCAGCGATACAGCCAAACCAAATGTATTATTGTCAGAGGAACCAACCTCGGACAGAACAACAGGCACAGAAAAACCCTTCCAATCCTACCTCATGTGCAGGGAATGCTGAAAATCCTGAGTAACAAAGTGGTGGAAGAACTCAGCAGGTCAGGCAGCATTTATGGAAAGGAATAAAGAGCTGACTTGTTGGGTCAAGACCTTCATCAGGACTGCTTTGAAATCAAGGGAATCTGATTCTTATTCTTTCTTTTATACAAAGATTCAAATGTAGTGGCATTATGGTTAGCACAGAGATGGTGAGCCGAATGGCCTGTTCCGGTGTTCTCTGTGTTGATGTTTGTTGCAATCTACTTTGTAGGTTTGTTTTACAGGAGCAAACCCATTCATTCACTAATAGGTCAGGTAGCATCTACAGAGGAGAAATGAAGAGTCAAGACTCTTCAACGGTACTGGAGAGAGAAGGGTAGAAGCCTGAATAAGAAGGGAGGGGAAACACACACACAAGACTGGAGGAACTCAGCAGGCCAGGCAGCATCTGTGTTTCCGGTTCAGGCCCTTTGTCATTAATGGAATGGAAGGGAGAGAGATGAGTGGGTGAGGGGGGAAATTGGTGAAGTAAAATACAATAAAGCAACAGGACATTGTGCAAGACTTTGCTGGGATTTTTGTCATTTGGCCTCCATTTGTATCGTTTTATGTTGGGTGGCAGTGAAGTAACCTGTAAACCTTGGCCAGGTCCACAGAGTGGATTAGTAATTTAAGGAGTTTGCTGAATGATACTTTCTCTCCCCTTTTACATTGCCATCATCCATTCCTCTGCTGGTTGTGAGGACCAGTCTGCAAAGAAAATAACCAGATAGACTCCATGTGGCCTGTAGTGGGCACTCAGTTTGAATGAACTGAAACCAATTTCTGTCTGGCTGGGTGAGCTAACATTGATTTGTACTTCCCCATCAAGATGAATTTCAGACCCACAGCCTTAACTTAGCAACAATTAGCTTTATTTCCATTCCTCCCTTGTGCCCGCTGATGTATCTGTGTGTTAAGTATATAAACCAGCCATCAGGCAGCGTTTCTGTAGAAAGCCATGAGATGCTGTCAGGATCCAAACACTGGGAGACTGGCTGTGCTGTTTTAATGAAGGCTGGAAAGATTCTCAGTGCAAAGGATCAGTCTGCCTGGTGCTGTTGTAGAGCCACCGCTGTGTCTGTGACATTTGTGCTGTGGCGTTGCCGAGGGAGCCATGTGGTCGTCAATTGGCCCTCCAGCACAATGAATCAATCTGTTCCAGAGCTAAACAGCTGCCTCTCTGCTGTATGTCCTAAATCGATCCTCTTTTACTTGCTTTGTCAATTTGTTTGTCTGGGTTGCGGACAGATTCCAGGCTATCTGGTTATCCACGTTTTCCATTGCATAGAAAAATGAACTATGGGCGCCTTTCAGCCCATAATATTGTGCCGACAGTTTAACCCACTCATAAGATCAAGCTAACGTAACCCTCCTTTTTCTTTCATCTATGTACCGACCTAAGAGGTTTTTTTTTAAAGTCCCTAATGTAATTTGCCTCTACCACAATATCCTGGCAGCACCCACCAATCTTGGTGGAAAAGAACCAACCTCTGGCAATCTCCCTTGTACTTCCCTTCAGTCAACTTAAAATGATGATCCCCCACCCCTGTATTAGCCATTTACACCCAGGATAAAAGTCTCTGGCTGTCCATGCTACGCCGATTAGCTGAAAGGTCTGAAGGATGATAAGTCATTTGGACTACACTCAGGGTTCTGAAACGGGTAGTTGAAGAGAATGTGGAGGTGTAAGTAATGATCTTTCAAGAATCACCTGATTCTGGTATGGTTCCAAGGACAGGAAAATTGCAGATGTCTCCCCTCTCCAAGAAGGGAGGAAGGCAGAAGAAAAGATATTATGGGCCAATTAGCCTGATTGAACTGGTTCTCCTTTGTCTATCCCGTTTGTTATTTCCTCAAAGAATTCCAACAGGTTTGTCAGACAAGATTTTCTTTTGAGGAAACCATGCTGACCATGTCCTGTTTTATCATGTGCCTCTGAGTATCCCGAATTCTCATTCTCAACAATCAACTCCAACACCTTCCCAACCATGGAAAGGTGAGAATATTTTAAAAATATATATATATAATGCTGAGGCTTTGTAAGGCACTGGTGAGGTGTCATTTGAAGTATTTTGAGCAGTTTTGGGCCCCTTATCTAAGAATGGGTGTGCTGACATTGGGGAGGTTTCAAAGGAGTTTCACAGAAATGATTCTGGGAATGAAAGGCCTGTCATGGCTCTGGGCCTATACTTGCTGGAATTTAGAAGAATGAGGCAGAGATCTCATTTGAAACTTACTGACTTTTGAAAAGCCTAGATAAGGTTGACTTGGAGATGATGTTTCCAATAGTGGGGAAGTGTCGAACCATAACCTCAGAATACAGGGATTTTCATTTCGAATGGTGATGAGGAGGAAATTTATTAGCCAGAGGGTGATGAATCTGTGCAATTTTCAGCTGTGAAGGCTAGATTTTTGGGTGTATTTAAGGTGGAGGTTGATGGGCTCTTGCTTGGTCTGAGAGTGAAAGGTTATGTGGAGAAGGCAGGAGAATGGGGTGGAGAAGGAAATGGATCAGTCATGAAATGGTGGAGCAGACTAGATGGACCAAATGGCCTAATTTCTGCTCCTATGACTGACGGTGTTATCATCTTGCAGTCCTATATCAGTCAGTCCAGTCACCTGGCTCTGAGATTTGCTTCATTGTTCCCTAGCTTTCTGCTGAATGCTCCTGTTGAAATGGCCACCATCTCCCACAATCTTCCAGCCCACCTCCCCCACAATCTCCCTTACTTAGCGAGAGCAATAGCTCTACAAAGAGCTTTATTATGGGTGCAATAGATTTACAGGATTCTACAGGATGTACTGCTGAAGCTTTATAAGGGCATTTGCCAGACCATATTTTGGGCCCCATATCTATTTGTTTTAATTTGTCTAGAAATAACAGCCCAAAACAGGCCTTTCCAGCGCAACAAGCGACACCAATTTAACCGCCTAATCACAGGACAATCTACGGTGACCAAATAACCTACTAGCCAGTACGTCTTTGGACTGTGGGAGGAAACTGTTGTGTCTGGAGGAACCCACACGCTCACGGGGAGAATGTTGCCAGTGCAAGTAGTGGATGGGACACAAAATGGTTCGGCACAGACTAGATGGACCAAAGGGCCTGTTTCTGTGCTGTAGTTTTCTATGACTTCTATGGGCGCTTCTCCAAAAGGACTGAAGAACAGCATGCCTGTTCCATTTGGTGCCCTGGCCAATATTTATCCCTCATCATCATTATCCCAAAAGACTGTTTGGTCATGTCATTTTACTGTTTGGGGGAGCTCAAACTGGCTGTGTAAGAAATATGGCTGCTTCTCAGAAGAGTGCTTTGGGATGTCCTAAAAGGGATGTGATGGGTGGTGGATGAATCTATGTATTTATTTTTTAAATCCAGGAAACCAGTCCCAGTTGTAATGCTACAGCTGTGATAAGCTGGTTTAAGCAGGGACTGGCATTGATCCCTTTATTGGCTTGTGTGCCTGTGTTTCCCACTGAGCCTCATTTCACTGACAAAGCCAGCCATCTAGGTGTTCTCATACTTGCTTCACTCCCATGTCAGCAGTAAACCTGCTAGCTTGCACACTTCCAGACGTATTACCTCTGTGTGTCATCCAATCAGTACAACAATTGTTATCATAAAAGTAATAATCCATACAGTACTCATATTTGGCTCATAACAGCCCATTTCTGCTCCATCTGCTAAAGAATCTATGTCTTTTTCATTATGAAATATCACTCAAGAGGGGAACATAATAGAGTGGAAGCAATGGAGAGGTTCCTGGTTGTTTCATTCCAAGGCATCTGTAATTTCTACATTTATACAAGTCATTTATAATGTTCAAGTATCACCAAGTGCTCTCCTACAGTGAATAAATTCCTTGAATAAATCAACTGTTAGGTGGGTGAGCACACCAGCCATTTTATGTGCATCAACAATGGGATGAGTTGCCTTTTAAGGAATGAGTGGCCAGGGAACAGATAAACTTTGCTATTCATTTTGGGTTGCAGGATCACTTTCATCTTTGCCTTAAGCACGAGTGAACGGGGTCCAAGGCTAAGAGATTAATTCGAGCACCAGTGCTGGAGAGTGGAGAAATAGCTGAACTCATTAAAGAGAACATAGAAATAATGAGACTGACTTCGTGCATCTGAAAGAAGATTGAGCACTGTGAGAAAGCAGTCTCAATTTATTTTGAAACAGAAGAGACTGCAGTTGTTGCAAGTCTGAAGTACCGCACAAAAAGCTGGAGAAACTCAGCGGATCAGGCAGCATTTGTGGAAGGAAATGGAGAGTTAAGGTTACATATAGAGACCCTTCATCTGCCGACTGCCCATTTCCTTTCATAGCTGCTGCCTGACCTGCTGAGTTCTTCCAGCTTTTTGTGTGCTACTGATAATTTATTCCATTAATGTTTCCCAGATTCATTTCCCACAAGCACAGTAATGTCACCATTAACGGAATGCTGTTACAGTGCCAGCAATCGGGGTTCAATTCCTGCCAGGTCTGTAAGGAGTTTATATTTTCTCCCCTTGACCATGTGGGTTTCCTTGTATGTCCTTGGAATGAGGGAGGAAATGGGAGCATAACAAGTTAAGAGTTAATAAGTTGAGGCCATGTTATGTTGGTGCCAGAAGTGTGGCAACATTTGCTGGCAGTCACCAACACACATACAGACTGTTGATTGTTGACACAAATGATGCATTTCACTGTAGGTATCAATGTACACGTGACAAATAAAACTGATCATTATATTTAATCTTTAAAATATAGAATGATATTTCAACACTAAAGGTATTTGGAAGATTTGAGTTATTGAAATGCAATATATAACTGAAAGCGCTTTCTTTCTTCGACAGTCCCTGGTGATTTATGTGCAAAAGTACTCAACAACAGTGAATTTCCATCACTCCACATGCTGTGCCTACTCAGCACAGACTGCGAACTGTCTATTGCCACTGATTTGCAACAGTCCTATTGCATTTCTGTTAAAGATGCTCCACACTTTAATCGCGCACACACAATCTTTTCAGTTCTCTATTGGAGCATTTAAAGTTGAACCTATCTACCCGCCCTGATCCCAATTTTCTCAGAGGAAAAGCCTTCTCCACCATTGAGCACATCTACAATGGGTGCTGCCACGAGAGCACGGTATCTATCATCGAGGACCCCCACTATGCAGACCATTCACCCTTCTCACTGCTCACATCAGGAAAAGAAGCAAAGGAGCCTAAGGTCCCACAACACCAGGTTCAGGAACAGTTATTACCCTACAAAATCAGGTTCCCCATCCAGAATGGATAACTTCACTCACCTCAGCACTGAACTGATTCCACAGCATATGGATTCACTTTCAAGGACTCTACAACTCTCATTCTCAGTTTTATTTATTTATTTGTTGTCATTGTTATTAGCCTGGTTTGTATTGCACAATTTGTCTTTTGTTCATTGGTTGCTTGTCAATCTTCATATGTAGTTTTTCACTGATGCTATTGTATTTCCTTGTTCTACTGAAAATGCCTGCAGGAAAACGAATCTCAGGGTGACATAAGTATCTTGGTAAACTTACTTCGAGCTTTAGAACTTTGTATTTTGCCTGTCTAGATGACCAGCAACCACAGTGGCCCTACATAAACTCTAAAAGTCCCTCCACTGAACATCATCCTTTCGCTTTGCAATTCTGTAGTGCATTTATTTTAGCTTTGCAAATCATCATAGGCCAATGGATACTTCAATAAAATTATTTGTTCCAAGTAATTATTTTGGCTTTATTTTAGTTCAATAAAATATAGCCTATTGGGTGGTCTTATCCTGATATGGGATTCTGGGCTTGCCTCAACCGCGACCCCTTCTCCCATCCTTGTCTAATTTCTGTCAATTGGAGAGAAACACTTTGAAGGAAATAGGAGAAAGTACTTACATGACCAAAATCATAATAAAGTTAATCATCAGACAGCAGTGAAAAGGGAATGTAGCAGGATGAATTAGGTTTGGTGAAAGCATCTTCAACACCCCACAAGAGTCAAAGGTAAGATGCTGATCCAAAAGAGGGTACATTGGATTATGTGTGGAATCCAGAAGATGTTGATTTAAAGAAGGAGCCATTGGCAGTATAGGAACAGGGGTTCTCAACCTTTTATATGCCATGGACCACTACCATTAACTGAGGTGTCCAAGGACCCTAGATTGAGGACCCCTGGTGTAGAATGAGATCATTCAGCTCATCTCCCACATTCCATGTTATACTCTCACAGCCTTAGTTAAATATCATTGCAGTGAGCCAAAGTTCAGAATGCAAAAAGATTTACATTTTCTGTGTACTATTCAGGTTATTTCCAGTGTGCTTTACAGCCAATGAAGGGACTTTGGGAAAATTCCTTGGAGGAATCGGATGTAGCTGATAAGGCACAGTTGCAGACGTTCTTGCGCTTTTGGAGAACTCCAGTTGGATCTGCAAGAACTCCCACGGTGCTAATCTGGTTGGGGCTTGGTCTGGTGGCTGCCTCTAATGCTGCAAAGTGTGGTTCTTGGCAGAGTGAATTATTCTCCCCCAGTGTGAGTTGTTTCAGGCTGTCTGTGAGGTCAGGAGCAAAGGTGCTGCCTGCCAAAGTGAAGACCACAACATTCCATTGCAAGCATTGGAAATGCACAATATTTGACAAATATGGCAAACCATCTTAATGTAACTTGGCTTTTTGCCTCTGTGCCCTCAACCACATTAAAGGAATGCCAAGTGGAAACATGAGGTTCTGCAGAAGCTGGAAATCTTGAGCAACAGACACAAAACGCTGGAGGAACTCGGGCAGCATTACGGAGGGGAATAAGTATCCTGATGAAGAGACTCAGCCCAAAATATTGGTTGATAACTTCCCCCCCCCCCAATAGATGCTGCCTGACTTGCTGAGTTCCTCCAGTAGCCAAACAGATGCTCCTTACCCTCCTGACCTTCCAGGTCATGCTAATTCTTCAAATGTGGTCTTTATATCAGAGGCTGATAATATGAATGTTGTTGCAAGATGTAGCAACTTAATCATAAATCCTTGAGCATCCCAGAGCAGCTACATCCTAAGCATGTAAAGTACAGAACTTTTTCATGGGTCTATTATACAATCCTTGTTGCTATAAGTGAGGATACTAGAGGTCTGGAAAATTAGTAGAGAAGCTGTTGTTTGCAGACCGCTCTTGCAATAATATGAGCAGTTTTCGGCACATCTAAGAAAGGATGTGATGTCATTGGTGATGGACAAGAGGTTTAGGAGAATTATCCTGGGAATGAAAGGGTTAACATATGAACAGCATTTGATGACTCTGGACCTGCACTTTAAAAGAATAAGGGCAGAGGTGGGTGGTGGAATTTCATTGAAACCAATCAAATATTGAAAGGCCTAGGTGGAGTGGGTATGGAGAAGTTTCTTGTAGCAACAGAGGGCACAGCCTCAGAATAGAAAGGCATCCCTTTAAAACAGAGGCGAGGAGTTTCTTTAGCCAAAGCATTGTGAATCTGTGGAATTCATTGCTACAGATGGTTGTGGAGGCCAAGTCATTGGGTATAGTTAAAGCAGAGATTGATAGGTTTTTGATTAGTATAGGTGTCAAAGGTTACAGGGAGAAGGCAGGAAAATGGGGTTGAGCGGTATAATAATTTAGCCATGATAGAATGGTGGAGCAGACTAAAAGGACCAAGTTGGCCTAACTCTTCCCATTTTCCTTATGTTCTTGTATCCTGTGCATTACTGCTTTAAAGATGTCATTTTTCATGGGTCTTTTTACCCCAATGAGAAATCAGAGGGTTGGAAAATGACTAAAGGGGATCTTTTGTTTAAAACAAAAGCGAAAAGCATTGATTAACAACATCCAAGCATCCAAAAGCTGTTGGGACGCATTGCATCAGCAGAGCACTGCAAATTTAGGACATTTAGCACGGATTTGTTGCAGGAAGGCCATGTTCAACTAATTTGACCATATATCTGAAAGATTAATAAGAGGAATTGTGAGCCATTTAGCATGGTCCACATGGATCTTTGGAAATGTTTGGAAGTGGCAAATTGTTCAGGAAATTATAAGACCATAGCATTCAAAGAAAAGTGCCAAGCTAGAATTTAAAAATGGCTCATTCAACAAAGATAAAGGATAATGGTTAAAGGGAGTTTCAGTAGTTGGGTGCCTGTCGGGTTCCCCACAGTTTAGTGCTGGATCCCTTGTTTACTGTGAAAAATATTAAGATTCAAGATTGTTTCATGTCATCTCCTGTACACAAGAGTAAAGGAGAACTAAATAATTGTTATTCCAGATCTGATGCAGCAGATAATAAAACACACAATAAGATAAAGAACACAGAAATTTAAAAAATACTAACTACAGTGTGTGTGTGTGTGTGTGTGTGTGTGTGTGCACACACAAATTATATCCATTGATTGTACATAAGTGATGCTAGGTATAGGAGTTCAAAGTAAATTTATTATCAAAGTGCATATATGTCACTATATACAACCCTGAGATTCATTTTCTTGTGCGCAATCACAGTGAATCCAAAGCAACATGATCAGTGAAGAACCACAGACAACGAACCGGGCAAACAAACAAAATGCAAAATACAACAAACTCTGCAACTACAAAAAAAAAACCCCTCGGAATGAATGAATGAATGAATAAATAAATAAACTATAAATATCAAGAACATGAGATGAATTCTGTAGATAAGGTGACTCTGACAAGAAATAATTAAGTGATGGTGGGGCGTGTGGGTTAGTGGGTGGAGGTGTCGATCAGACTTTCCCATGTGGAGTAAGTAAGTGTTTTCGACTCTGGTGGTCCTGACGTGGATGCTATGTAGCCTTCTCCCTGGTGTGAATGGGACAAAAGGTCCATTAGCAGGATGGGTGGTATCCTTCATGATGTTACCGGCCCTTTTCCAGCACCATTCTGTGTATGGATTTCTTTGTTGGCAGGTCGGCTGGTGCCACTGATGTGTTGGGCAGTTTTGACTGCCCAGTGTAGGGCCTTCTTGTCTGCTGCAGTGCAGCTTCCATGTAGTGGTGCAGCACGTTAGGATGCTCTCTACCAGGCATCTGTAAAAGGATGTGAGTATAGATGTGCATGGTACAACTCTCTTCAGCCTCCACAGAAAGTAGAGGCATTGGTGAACTTTCTTAATGATGTAGGCTGTGTTCTGGGACCATGAGAGGTTGTGCTTGATGTGCAGTCCCAGGAGTTTGAAACTGCTCACAGTCTGCACTGCTGCACCACCAGTGTAAAGAGTATTAAATTGATGGTGGGTAATCATTCACAACATTGCCAGTGACATTAAAATCAAATTCAGGTTTATTGTCATTGCCAAATAATGTGAAGTTTGATGTTTCGTGGCAGCAGTACAGTGCAAGACATAAATTACAATAATTTTCAAAATAGATGTAAAAATGGGAATAACAAGATAGTGTTCATGGGTTCGTGGACCTTTCAGAAATCTGATGGCAGAAGGAACAAAACTGTTTCTGAATCATTGAGTGTGGGTCTTCAGACTGCTGTACCACCTCCTCAATGAGAACAAGAAGAGAACATGTCCTGGATAGTAAGGGTTTCTTAATGATGGGTGCTGTTGTCTTAAGGCACCACCTTTTAAGATGTAATTGATGGTGGAAAGACTTGTGTCCAGGATGGAACTGCTGAGGCAACGATGGGGGGCAGCCTCTTGCAACCTGGATGGTGCGGGTCAGTCACGTGTTTGATCAAGAGGAAGAGAGTTCTCAGCTGCAGGAACACGTCAGTAGATTAGTAAACTATGCATAGGAGTGGCAAAGGAGATGCAAATGACTGCAGATGCTGGAGCCTAGTGCAACAACCACACTGCAGGATGAGCTCAGTGGTTGAGCAGTATCTGTGGAGACAAAGGGATGGTCAGCATTTCAGGTTAAGACCCTGCATCAGGCGAAAATAGCAAACAACATACAATACACAGAGGTGGGAGATGATGAATTTAGAGAGGATGACTAAGGCAAGTAAATAAACAACAAATGGCATGATAAGAGACTATTTGAAAGATGTAGAGAACTTCTAAACTTGAACCAATACAAGACCAGAAGCTATAGTAAACCAACAAGCCCTAGAGGGAATAAGTAAACGTGACTTGGTGCAAATTGGAGAATTTCAGAGGTTTCTTGTGTGTTCAGGAATGATGGCAGGTCAAAGGTATTTTGGAATAGTGAAACTTGGGAATCATAGTAGTATCACTGGTTACTGGAGTGCTTTACTCAGTGTAAGGTATAATGAGCTAAGTGGAACAATGTGCAAGACCAGAGAGGCTGTAAGTGATTATGTCAGCCTGGTTACTGCTGTTGTTAAGGGAGAATTGTTGGCAAAGCACATTGTGTGCTTTGAAGAATTAGGCTTTTTCTTTTCAAAGGTCCCCTTAAGGTTTTTCCGAGATGTGTGTTCGATCTTTTTGCTGGGCTGGTGGGTTTTAATATTCAGTTTGTGGGGGCATGGATTGCAAATCCAATCAATTTGCCTTTCTGCTGTCTGGTTAGGTATTTTGGATGATGAAGTAGCTGAATTTTCTAGCACCTTGCTGGGCATGTGTTGGTTACAGCTCACAGCACAATTTTGTGGAGACATACACAAAATACTGGAGAAGCTCAGCAAGTCAGGCACCATCTGTGGAGTTGACATTTTGTTGGCATTTTGGGCCAACACCCTTCGTCGGGACTGGAATGGAAGGTGGCAGAAGCCAGGACCGGAAACATCAAATATTTATTCCCCTTCAGAGATGCTGCCTAGTTTGCTGAGTTCCTCCAGCACTTTGTGTGTTTGTGTTGCTCAAGATCTCTAGCATCTCTTGTGCTCATAAAAATCTTGTGCAACTCGTACATAAAGTGTGGTGGAACTCAGCAAGTCAAGCAGCATCTATGGAGGAGAACGAACAGTCAATGTTTTGGGCCGAGGCCCTTCATTGGAACTGGAATGGAAGGGGACAAAGGTCAGAATAAGAATGTGGAGAGAGGGGAAGGAGTACAAGGTGGCAGGTGATAGGTGAGACTCGGGAAGGGGGAAGATGGGTGAGGGAGGAGGGGATGAAGTAAGTAGCTGAGAGGTAATAGGTGGAAGAGTTAAAGGTCTGAAGAAGGAAGAATTTGATAGGACAAGACAGTAGACTATGGGAGAAAGGGAAGGAGGAGCCAGAGGGAGATAATGAGAAGAAAGATGATCAGATTTTATTCTATCTTTTTAATTCATCTGATGAATCCTCCAGGAGCTCTGTTTAATGTTAATGCTAGCAGTTTTAGAGAGAATGTCCCATTGGTCTCTGGCCAGCATGGCATCTCCTGCCCAGAAAACCTCAGTGTGTATACTGCCCCAGTGATTCTCTCATCTTCCCTCTCCTATTGGGCAGAAGATACAAACGTGTGAGAGAACAGATCTCCAGATATGAGCTTCTCACATCTCTGCACCTATAGCTGCACCTTGGAATGTGCCCCTCGGTAGTTTTTGCCTGCAGATGCTGCTTACACTGGAAGGAGTATGGGGTAGCATGGTAGCACAGTGGCAAACATAGCACAATTATGTCAGCAGCAACTCCCAAGTGCAAGGAGTTTGTACGTTCTCCCCGTGACCGCATGGGTTTCCTCCGGGTGCTGCGCTTCTACATTCCAAAGATTTGCAAGTTAGCAGGGTAATTGGTCACATGGGTGTAATTGGGCCTGGTGGACTCATTGGGCCGGAAGGGCCTGTTACTGTTCTATATCTCTATATAAGTAAATGATGAACCATTGATCTGCCACTCTACCTCAGCGTGCCCTTGCTCTTCATCTCCCTGCACTCCACTTTTTCTGTAACTGCAGCACTATTTCTACATTCTGTTTATTTTTACAACCTTGATGTTATGCGTGACTTGTTGGGATGGGAACAAAAGCCTCTCTCACTCTGTCTCGGTACCTGTAACAATAATAAAACCAGGACCAGCACCATTACAGTGTGCAGGAAGCGTACTTTCTGTCATAGCAGTCGGGCCTATTGAATTATCCCCAGCTTTCTTCCATGTGAATGGCAGCTTTGCACGTGGACCTGACTAATTCTCCCCATGTGTTGGGCCGAAAGGGAAAGGCTGATTTTTGTTGGTGCTTTTCCTTTCCCTTGCAGGTTGTTCCAAAACAGTCCTTTACAGTATGTGCAGTTGTGCAACTCTTGTCGGGTGGTAAACACTGGAGTCAAATTGCAGCGTCAGGCTTTGTACAAACGGTAATGTGATAATGACCAGATAATCTGTTTTAAAGCTGTTGGTTGAAAGATGCTGGTTGGCTGGAACACCAGGGAGAACATCACGGATCTTCCAAAATAATTCCCTGGATCCTTTGGCCACATGGGGCCTTAATTTAACATCTCATTCTGATTACCGTGCCTCTGACATTGCAGAATCCAGCCTGGATAAATCAGCTCCGGTCTCTGGAATGGGATTCATTTATTTATTGATTGATACGGCAATAATTTACTTATTATTTGATCCCTTACCTTTCTGACTCGGGTGAGGATACTACCTAAAGAGGCATATCCAATGCAATATCATTATTAGATCTTAGTTTTGTAGATTTGCAACATTTTTAGAGGCAATATAATATAAATATCTGACATATAGCTAGCTGGGAGTTATTAATGTAGCAATACCTTGTCACTAATGTAAGGTTTTATTTGTTCAAAACATTTTTTATTAGCTTTCGTTTTCCAGTTCAGAGCAAGTACTACAGTTGACAATTTTTTCCGATGGATTTCCCTTTGAGGTTGTTCCTCACTCAGTGGCTGCAGATCAGCGTGTCTGAGCTAAGCAAGGTATTGCACACACCCCTTCTGAACACCGTCACCCCCTCAGCTGATGCGGACACTAGCTGCTTCCTGTAGCAAAGAGTTAGCCGTTTAATTACTATTTCATAGGTTTGGCCCAGTGTTGTGGGCCGAGCAGCATGTTCTTCTCCTGCATTGTTCTATGATGTGCCTTTGATTAGTCAGGGCATCAAAGGTTACAGGGAGAAGGCAGGATTTGAGAGGGATAGCAAATCAGCCAAGGTCGAATGGCAAAGCAGTCTCAAAGGGTTAAACAGACTAATTCTGATCTGATGTTTTATGGTGAAAAAAAAATCTTCAGCTCAACTTACTTCCTATGGAGTAGCTTAACAATGGGATCAGGAGGAAGACCTCTTTTACCCTGTATCTTGCAACTATTGCTCACTGTTGGGATTACCTTTGTCATTGCTGGCTTATTCTTTACGCTTGGAAAGAGCTGGATGTGATTCTCAGCTCAACCGATATCAAGGGTGTTTGAAACAAGAAAAGAAAAAGTCACCTTTTTATTTATTTATTGTGACAGAATATTTGTGTTCTTCCACTAAGCAGTACTAAGCATATGGAAGCGTGTGGTTCTTGGAAAGAAGATTTAACAGCATGAACAATCCATTCTACTTGAAACTGGGGACCTGTAGAAAGAGGAGGCCGACAAAAGGAAAGTTTGGCATTTACGTAAAACCAGAAACTGCCTTGAGATATTCCAGTGTAGTTTATAGCCAAAACTGTTTTGAACCATTATAATGTGGAAAATGTGATGACCAGTTTGCATGAGGCCAGCTCCCGCAAACAGTAACATGTTTTCCCTGTGGTTACCTTGCCTCTTCTTCTTGCCTGCCTATCACCTCCTCTTGTGCTTCTCCTTCCCTTTCTCTCATGGTCCACTCTTCTGTCCTATCAGATCCCTCCTCCTTCAGCTCTTTTGCCTTATCCACCTATCACCTCCCAGATCTTACTTCATCACCCCCCCACCCCACCCACATGGCTTCACCTATCACCTAGCTTGTGCTCCCTCCCCTCCCCCACCTTAATGTGGCATCTTTCCCCGTCCTTTCCGGTCCTGATGAAGAGTCTTGGCCCAAAACGTTGACTGTTTATTCATTTCCATAGATGCTGCTGACCTGCTGAGTTCTTCCACCATTTTGTATGTGTTAAACAGCAGCATGCTGAATATTTTAAATGTACTGATAAGATGATAAATATAGACTGGCGCATCTTTACACTGGATTAGAACCTTAAGCCAAAGTGGAGACATGTTTTTTAAAAAATTTGATCAGAGATGTGGATCTCTGATCAAATTCAAAACAAAAAGGACATAATGTTAAGCAAGATTGATCTGAGAAGGTGTTCCTTGATGCCACTGATGTCATCACAGGTTGCCTTGGGAACCATTCTTGTGAAGCCTTGAGTTCTGCAGTGTATAGAGTGCTCTTACCATCTTGACCTTCTGGTTTGGTCCCCTTCGGGTGGGAAGGTGATGCTGCATTGCGAGTGGCCCAAAATCAACAGCAGTCAAAGTCACCTCTGGTTGATTGACAGTGGTCTGCAGTACAAATGAGTTTGAAATGGAAATTGAAATGAAGCAGAACAAACAGGACGAACCTGAAAGCTGAAGTGAGGTGCCAGCGAGATGTTTCAGTTAGGGGAAAAACTGTGGAGATGTGGAACTGATATGTAGTTGTCTTTCTTTTTATCAACTTTATTTGCTATTTACGTTTAATGTACTAGGAGTTTGCTGTGGTGCATGTAACAAAAGGCAACAGCATTAATAAATTTAAAAAACATATAGTATATGAAGTTTGAATATGGAATAAAATCTGCATAAATAATGGAAAAGGCAGGGTGGGTTAATGTCCACAATGATTTTTCCTGCACATTTCTTTGTCCTGGACACATGCAAGTCCTGCAGTGAAGGTGGGCTGCAGCTTATCAACGGCCTCTTAGAAGCTGAGAACATCCCAAAGCACTTTACAAGCTATTCAATATTTTGGGATTATGGGCATTTTTGTAATAATGTTGGCAGAGCAGCAACCAGCTTTTTATACACCCAGCTCCAACTAACTAATGTTGTGGTGACAATGCTAGTTATGTTGATTGAGTGATAACTATTAGCTCGTGACACTGGGGGAGATCTCCCTTGAGGTTTTTTCGAAATGGTGTGCGGGATCAAAAAGCTTCATTTATTGCCAACACTTCCAACAGGAGAGCCAGCAGATAGGCTTGCCTTACAGCCAGGTGATTCTGAGAGCAAGGGGCACATTTCATAAATAAAGATTGAACAAAATAGAACTATATACTCTGGAATTTAGAAGTATGAGAGGTGCTGTGATTAAGACACAACAGTTGATTGGTCTCAACAAACCAGTCACTGTGTGGATATTTACTTTGTTAATAGAGTCTAATGCTAGGAGACAGTTTCAGGGCAAAAGGTTACCTGTTTACAACTGTGACGAGGATGAATTTCTTTTTTGGGAGTTATAAACTATACCCAGTGGTCCAGCTGAAGTTTAATGTGTATTCTCACAGTGATAGGTCTTTGGACGAAAGGGAGGGTTGTGGGAATGTAATGACGTCAGGCAAGAAAGTGTCCCAACAAGCAAAATAAACTCATTTATACAACTGAGCATGTGAGAATTTAGACCCAGAAATTACAAAGCAATTAAAATAGCCGTATCGCATTTAAAAAGGACAACCTTTTTTGGTCTATTCTGTGACAAAGGGAATTTAAAGTATTGCTGAATAATTAATCATTTGGCTCAGTGTCTAATTTTAATCAGTCATCCATCCAGTGACCTTTTGCATCCAGCTGGCAACAAACTGAGATAACTGTAGTTTTCAAGTAGCTATTAGTGGCTTCAAAGAATTTATGACGATGATTCTATTTGTCTCGCATTTGAATATTCTGAAAAACTGCAAATGCTGGAAATCTGAAATAAATAACAGAAAATGCTGGACACCATCTGCAGAAAGACATTATGATGCTGAAAGAAATCTGAAGGAAAGTTTCAGACGGAAATGTTCACGCTGTTTCTCTTTATGTGGCTGCTGCATTATCAGCTGAGCATTTCCAGCATTCTCCTGTTTCAGGAGACAGGACAGAATTTGTATAATGGAATTTGAAATACATGAAAGGAACTCAGCAGGTCAGGTGGCATCTGGTAGGGAAATGGACTGTCAACATTTTGAGTCAACGCCCTTCAACTGGGCTCTGATTTTATTTGGGTGTGGATCTTTGGGAGGACTGGCTGGAGTTGGCTTTGTGTCTGATTAAAACTGATCCACATGGAAGCTGTAATCTTTATTCGCACAGCAAACCTCCAGGAGAGAGACTTAATGAGACTAAGTATTTCACTTTGCTGACATGATGTTTTATATTCCTTCAGCTCAAAGATGATAATAAACAGTGGACTACAGTTTCAATTGCTGTAATCACCTACTTAACGTTAACGTTTGAAATATAGTGAGATTAATTTACAAAATTACATATCTACAATGGCAGCACATCCCAGAACTCCTTTGAATATTCAATACTGATGTCTGTTCTGAAAACACAAGTACAAACTGGACACCCAAACTATACCCCTTTTTGTTAGTGTTGAATCTACAACTACCTGGATGGTTAAGTGACAACACTGACCTATTCTGAACTGAAGTGTGCACCTTTAACAAGGAGCATTCAACTATTGTCTTCCCCTCTGTAGTTTCAATGGGATTGTATCAGAGATGTCCCAAACCCAGTGACTGATTTAATTTGCCACTGAGTATCAGTTGGAAGCTAAATTTTGTACAGGTTTTAGTTGTTGAAGACTGGTTCTTGTTTTAATCCATAATTATGCTAGCCATAATGTTCTAACTCCAGAAGTATCCCCAACATTTGGTAAATCAGAAGTAACTAGGCGAGGTGTTATCCTTGATTCACTTTTGAATTTTAAATCCCACATAAAGAAAGTGACCAGAGCAACATTTCTACACTTAACAGCTATTGCAAAGGTACGTCTGCTTCTACCATGTATTGAAGCTGAAAAACTAATTCATGCTGTTATATCAAATCAACTAGATTACTGCAATGCACTGTTTACTGGCCTTCCAAAGCAACCTATTGATAAACTTCAACTCATTCAAAACACTGCTGCTAGACTTTTAACCAAAACCAGGATGAGGGAATATATCAATCCCATTTTAACGTCTCCAAATTGGCTTCCTGTATTGTTTAGAATTGATTTTAAAGTTTTCTTACTTTTTCTTAAAGCTCTTAATGGTCTAGGGCCGGAGTACATCACAGAATCATTTTCGTTTTATAATCCTGATCGAGCTATCAGGTCGTTTTCTGCTGGTCTCTTAAATATAAACAATCTCCCTCAAAAGATGACTGGCAGGTCAGCTTTTTTGGGCTGTGCTTCTAAGCTGTAGAATTTAACACCTAAAATTATAAGGGATGCGGAATCAGTTGATGCTTTTAAACACCACCTCAAAACCTATTTATTTAACCTTGCTTTTAACTAACATCCTCTTGTCTTTGTGTTTTCATGTTTTTTTTATTTTTGTTATTTTATTTTCCCGTTTGTCCTTTGATCCTATTGTAAGACATTTTGAACTACATAATCTGTATCAAAAGTGCTCGATAAATAAATCTGTAATGATAGTTATTGATGGATGGGCTTGTATGGGCTTTGGAGGTGTTCGTGGAGGTTGGAGGAATGCATGTGAGTGTAATAGTGTGAGGGATGTTGAGTGCCGGTAGAGTTGAGAAGTGTGTGTTATGGATTGGGGAGTGCGTGTGTATCAGATTGGACCTCCTTCTATAAAATCAACATTACTGGAATCCAAACCTAAGTTTACAGTGTTGAGGACTGGGGAAGCAAAATTCAGATGAATAAACTGTGTGAAGTTTACTGTGTAGGATGCCAACTTAGGCAAAGCTGTACAGTGAAGTCTGGCCAAAAAGTGAAGGTTCAGCCTCATTATACTGAGCTATGTTTTAAAATCCCAGCTGGATAAAGAAATGATTGTCAAATCTGAGTGTCCAGGCATGATCTCAACAATGAATTGGTTTACATTCCAGACTTGTAGGAGCTAAATGCCATAAGTCAGACATTCAGCTGTGTAATACAGGCAGGTTTTGATGCACAAAGCCCTTGGGTATTTTCTGCTTAATAGTTTCACTTAGCACTATGACACTATGCATAGCTGTTTGGCATGACATTCTTCAGGGTCTCTGTGCAAGCTGGAAGTGGCCATTAGAATGATGAACGATGAATGATTTCCTTATGAGAATAACTTGAGACTTCATCCCTGGGAAGGCCAGGTGTTGGTGTAGTATGCAAGCACTTGTTACCCTGCCCAGCAAGAGACTCAAAAGATCTTTTCAGTGGAGAGATAGGGAGTAATGGAATAAAGGAATGAGGGAGATGAGTTTCATAAGATATTGCACTACAGCTGGAGGCCATTATGTCTTTCATGTCTTCGTTGGTACCGATACATTTATGCACCACAGAACCAGGCTTAATTTGTCTGTACCAACCAAGATGCCCATCGAAGCTAGTCCCATTTGCCTGAATTTGTCCCATATCATTTTAAACTTTCCCTATCTATCCATGCACCTGTCCAAATGTCTTTTAAATGTACCTGCCTGCTGAGACTTGAGGTCCAGAGTTGTAGAGAAAGGATAAATTGGTTAGGACTTTATTCCCTGGAGTGTAGGAGAACGCGGGGAGATTTGATAAAGGCATACAAAATTATAAGGATAATTTCCACTGAGGTCGGGCGAGGATAGAGCTAGAGGTCATAGGTTCAGAGTGAAATGTTGAAGGGAGTCTGAATGGGGAGCTTCGTCACTCAGAGGACACTGAGAGTGGGTAAGTGGTGGATGCAGGTTTGATTTCAACACAAGAAAACTTTGGATAAGTACTTGAATGAATGGGGTATGGAGATCTATGGTCCAGACGAGGGTCAATGGGATGAGGCAAAATAGCAGCTCATTGGGACTGGATAGGCCTAAGGGCCTATTTCTGTACTGTAGTGCATTATCAATCTGCCACTTCCTCGAGCAGCTCAACCAGTATACCCTTCACCCTCTCTGTGGAAGCATGCCCATCAGGTGCCCTTTAATTCTTTCCCTTCCTAAATTCCATCTGGGCCATTCTCTCTTTTCTCTTCTCACGGCTGCCATCAAGGAGGAGGTACAAGAGCTACTTGTGTTCAGGAATGTATTACCCTTCTGCAATCAGGCTCCTGAATCAGCATGGATAACTTTACTCCTCTCAACATTGATCTGATTCCACATCCAATGGACTCATTTTCAAGGACTCTACAGTTCATGTTCTCAGTCAGTGTTATTTATTTACTTATTTATGTACTCTTATTAATTTTTTTGTATTTGCACTGTTTGTCTTCTTTTGCACATTGGTTATTTGTCATTCTTTTTAGATTCTCATTGATTCTTTTGTATTTCTTTGTTCTAATTAATCTCAGGGTAGTATCTGGTGACATAAATATACTCCGATAATAAATTTACTTTGAATTTTAAACCTATACCCTCCAGTTTTAGACTGCACTACCCTCGGGAAAATGACTGTGACTATTCTCTTTCTGTGATCCTTTTTTGTTATGAATGGTGTTTTACATTTTATTAGCTATTGTTGAATTTCTTCAGACCATAGTGGAGGTGATGGAAGTGTAAGCAGGATAAAACATAAAACGCGAATCTGTGACCAAAACACACTCTCTGTTGTTTACGTTTAATTTGCATGTAGTCCTGCAGAATCACAAATCATCCTCATTAAGAGAAAAGATGAGCTGTAATCCGGGAATCAGAGTATCTGGAGCATGAAAGCCAAAGGGAGGAAACAATGCTCATTAACAAATGCGTCTGACCTAGAAACCATGTTATTTAGGAGCTAATGTGGCCTGCGGATGGAATGAAAGTAGAATTTCATTGAATATTTGACAGTGTTAATGGACCAGTGCAAGGTGATTTGATTTTTATTTTATTTAGAATAACAAGCCCTTTGCGGCCCAATGATTCCACGCCGACCAATTGCACCTCTGTGACCAATTAACCCGTGCATATTTGGACTGTAGGAGAAAACCAAGGCACCCAGCGGAAACCCACGTGGTCACGGGGAGAATGCACAAATTCCTTACAGACTGGCGGAATTGAACTCAAGTCATTGGCTCTGTAATAGCCTTATGTTAAATTGCTATGCTACTGGGTTTGCTGAGATCGTGAGTCAAGAATATTTTTTTTTGGCAAGTTTTGTGATCGTTTCCCAAAAAACCTGTGGGGGAAAATTAACTGCTGCTTGGGGATAGTTATCAAATAACAAATATTGGTGCAGGATTTTTATATTTTAAGTAGAATGGGTTATAGACATACTAAATGGATATTCCCGTCTTAAAGACAGCTTCCTTGCTGATTCTTGTTATAAACTGCACATCACAGAAACCAGCCACCCTTCAATGGACTCTGTGTACTCTTCTTGCTGCCTTAGTAAAGCACCCAGCATAATCGAAAGCCGTGCCCACCCAGGACATTCTCATTACCATTGGACAGATGACACAAAAGCCTGCGAGACATGCCACCAGGCTCGATGATGTCTTCTATCCAGCTATTATAAAGACTATTAAGTGCTCCACTATTACAATAAGATTGACTCCTTCTGATTCATTATGGTCTTGTGTCTTATTGTTTGTGTGTTCTGAACTTTCTCTGCAACTATTACAATTATTCTGCATCAGAGACACGAGAGATTCTGCAAAGGTTGGAAATCTTGAGCATCATGTAAAATGCTGGAGGCAGTCAGTACGTCAGGCTGCGTCTGTGGAGAAGAATACACAGTCAATGTTCACTTTGTAATGAGTTGAGTGTAGTATAGAAGAGAAAGCAATAACAGAATGCAGAATGAGGTAACATGCACGGAGATGCTGGAGGAACTCAAGTCAGGGTCTCGGCTTGAAACAGCGACTGTGTATATGGTGTATCCACGGTCCTTTTTTCACCCCATGGGTTTCTTATACGTGCTTTGGTTTCCCCCATATACCAAAGCTGTTATTTCTCAGATGCTTTGCAGTTTTAGAGCCCACGAGAGGGAGATTTCTAGTGCTGTTCACCTTAAGAATCCAAGCAAGAAGGACTCGATCCACTAAATTGTCAGGCACAGGTACACCCTTGAGGAGGAACCTACCACTTGTTTTGTGATCAGCCAGCTTGCTGACATTTACCCTAGCTCAGCCCCAGATGCTGAATTGAAATCACCAGTGCTGACACCCCAAGGCTCAGTGAACATCCTGCTAGAAATAACCTGAAAGCTTAGAGTTTGTGTGCAGGGTTTAGCCTAGGTGCACCTAATTACTGCTTCTGATTGATGCTGTAAGTAGTGTGGTTGTAGCTGCTGGGTTTCTGTCAAGTGAAAATGTTGTATTTATTACAGAGATACTTTTCAGTAAAAGGAGCTTGTGGAGCACAAGCAAATTGCTGCAGTGACTTTGTGTGTGTGTGAGAGAGAGGGAGAGTGTCTTGACTGAAAGTGCATGTGAGCACAGAATCCGTATGCTCTGTGACGTTCAGGTGATGATGGTTTAATGCCTAGGATGACTTCAGTAAAGAAAATAATACAGAATTTGCAGGAAACACTCAGGCAGCTTTACCTAAAAGAGTAGGGTTACTATTTTGAGCCCAAGACCCTTTGTCAGAACACTTCCTGTTGAACATCAGTTCTGATGAGGGATCTCTTACAATATTTGTATGTCTGTGCACTTGTAATGCTGGTGTGACATTGTAATTTACTTTGGGGATCAATAAAGTATCTATCTGTCTATCTACCTGAAGCATTACTTCTCCACTGATACTTACTGACCTGCTGGATATTACAGCATTTTTGTGTTCTTCTTAATTTCAAGTTTCTGCTGTCGTATCTTGATATTCATTGGCTTGAATAAAGCCTAAAAGATTGCAAAAGAATAGTTTTGTATAGCAAAACATCAAAGCATGCAGTGAAATGGGTTGTGGGTGTCACAGATTGGCTGGGGACAGCCCACAAGTGTTTCCATGTTTCCAGTGCCAACAGGCTATCAGTGCGATTTACTAATCTTAACCTGTACGTCTTTGTGGATTGTGGGAGGGAATCGGAACACCTGGAGGAAATCCACACCGTCACGGAGTACAGGATAAATGTACTTGCTCCTTACAGAGAGTGGTGGAAATTGAACCCTGATTACTAGAGCAGTAAAGCTCTGTGCTAACTGTTATGTTTGTGCTACTGGGAAGCTGGATGGCCACAAATAACACTTGAGAGATGGAGGGGTGAGACTAAATGTAATACTGTTTATGTTAACTGATAAGTCATCCACCCAGAATGCCCTCTCACATTACATTCAGTATGTAACACACAGTGAATCTTGACAGTAAACTGTAAGAGTAAAACTGCACAGGAATATATAACATATCCTACCCCACCTTATTTTAAAGTTCCACCCCCCCCCCTCCCATACACAGACCAGCTAATGAATGATTAACATTCAATGGAGTAATCAAATTCGGCCAACACCAAAGAAAAAATTGCAAACTAAGGAAAGAGGGTAGACCGCCTCTTTTCCTAGACATAACCCTGGTGATTATTCTGCCCTATGTGCTGAGGGTTAGTCACTAAACTAGAAATTCAATATGTCTGGAGGCTGCCTGTTCCTGTGGGTGTTACCAATGACCTGGGGATCACGCCAGTCATTTTATCACTTGGTGATGTATATACACATCTTGGCTGGAGTACTGCATTGAAGTAAGGGGCATTTCAGAAAGCACAGGTGATCGGGGTGCTCTGGCTGCACCATTTGATCTTAATGGAGGTTTTGTCGTTGCTGTCTCAGAATCCTTTCCCATTTTTGCACTGGATCTGATTGGTCAGTTAGTGTGGGTCTTCAGTAGCCTCAGAAGAGGGCAACAGTTGATCAACATGCCTTCTCCAGATGTTGTGGTCACTTTTTTTTTTAGAGTATACGACACAGGACCCATTTGTGCCACCACCATCCCAGGTATCCACTTATAGTTCCAGACAAGTTCTCTCTCTCTCCTGCTGTGAAACTCTAGTACTCTGCTTTGGCACATATATCTGTTTTGGTTTTCTGTTCATTTATCACAATCAGTTTTGTGCTTGGGGTCTAAGCAGGTCAAGCCGGTAGCAAAGCTGTCTTTTCTTTAGTGCAGTGGCTGGAGCCATTTTGGTGGCGGTGTGAGGTGTGTTATGGTATGTCAGCAAAAAAGTACTAAGACACTGATTGAGGGATCCACTTCCCACAGAAGTTTTTTTGGGCTTGTTTCATTGCTTGTAAAAAATCGTTCTTCAAGACCATTAGTGGCTGGAGGATACGGCATTGACTTGATATGCTAAATACATTTTGCCTTCATAAATGCCTTGAACTCTTCAGGCAAGAGTTGTGGGCCATTGTCACTTACAAGCTGTTGAGAAAGTCAAAAACAACTAAAGATGGAATGTAGCTCCTCAGTGCATTTTTCTGATGTAGTACTTTCATGATAGCAACCTTGGGCCACTTGCTGAGTGTGCCCCCTACAACCAAGAACATGTGACCTTCTACAGGTCCTGCAAAGTCCATGTGAATCCTCTGCCATGGTTCTTCAGGCCTTTCCCATTGAAGTGAAGGAGAAAGTTGAGGAACATTTCTGACTCGCTGACAATGTGGGCATGCTTTGGCCTTCTCTTCAATGGTTACATCCAGTCCAGAAGTAGTTGTGTGCGATTTCTTTCATGCCCACTATGCCACAGCGTCCTGCACAGAGCTCGTCAAGCACTTACTTTCTTAGTGGTGGAGGAATAGCAACATGGTAGCCCCAGGGTAAACATCCAATTTGGACTGTGAGCTCCTTCCATCAAGCCTTGTAATGGGTTTCAGGTCTACAGTTGGCTCTCCTTTCCATTCATGAGTATATAATGTCCACCACTGTAGATGGAACAGGTCAGTATTTGTGTGCTTCCAGAATTGTACTGCAGTTTTCAGAGCTGTAGGTACTTCCATAAAATAATAAGTCTCCTTCAGAGTTGGCTCTGGAACTATAACAGCTCAGGAAAGTGTGGATAGTCCATCAGCATTCAAATGCTGCTCAGACCTCCAGTGCTTTATATCGTACTGATGTTCATACAGTAACAGAGCCCAACATTGCATTTGACCAGCAGCCAGGGAAGGAATGCCTGTATGTAGACCAAATAGTGATGTCAAGGGGTGATAATCTGTTAGCAGTGTACACCATCGACCAAAGAGGAATTGATGGAATTTCTTAACCCCAAAGACAATTGTGAATGTATCACACTCGATTTGGGCATAATGGTTTTCCACCTTGCTTAATATGCTTGATGCCAAAGCGATTGGACACTCTTCACCCGACAGCACGGTGTGTGAGATAACCACCCTCCACACATTGTTGTGGGCCAATGATGGGTTGAAATGTATGAATACTTCAAATTGTGACAAGGCTATTTTGGCCTTTTTAAAAGCCTCTTCATGGTGATCTGGCCACCGCCAGTGTGTTGATTTATTTAAAAGCTCATGAAGTGGTTTCATCCTGTTAGCTAGGTAAGGAACAAACTTTACATAGTATGTTATTAGTATGAAGAAAGATCTGAATTGACTTGCATTCTGTGGTAATGCATAATCCATGATTGCCTTCACATTTACTGCCTTGTCGTCAATCACAAGACCATTAATTCAATCAAAGGTCAAAAGAACTCGCTCTTGCCTTCCTGAACCCTAAGCTCATATTCCTTGAGGCTTTGCAGAGTAGCATTCAGGTTTTGTAGGTGCTGACGCTCATTTTTCCCAGTAATGAGAAAGTCATCCAAGTGGCATTTCACCGCTCGCTGAAAAAGTTCAGGAGTCAAGGTGATGCCGAACTGAAGCCTTCAGGTCCTAAACCTTCCTAAACAGGTCACTGTTCAACAGTTCCTGTGATTTTGGCTCCAGATGCATCTGCAAGTACACTCCGGCCAATCTTGCAAAAACACCATCAAAAAGGTGAAGAGAGCATTGCTCAACTGTAAAAAGCAGGTTAATGGTTACCTTGAAGTCTCCACCAAGCCATAAAGACCCATCCCTTTTTAGGACAGGAACCACTGGAGTTACCCATTTACTTAGACACACTGGTTCGATGCCTTACTCTTGACCAGTCTTTCCAATTCTGCCTCTTCCTTTAGTTCAAGGGAGAATGGAACAGGTCTTGCCTTTAAGCATGTGGGTGTTGTATCAGGTTTAACAGCCAGTTTAACAATGATTCCTTTCATACTGTCCAGTTTTCCATTGAATACTTATGTGTGTTTCTTCAATACCTATTGTAGACCAGTGCTCCCGCCAATGAAGTGTG
The DNA here is from genome assembly GCF_030144855.1 of Hypanus sabinus. NCBI lineage: Eukaryota > Metazoa > Chordata > Chondrichthyes > Myliobatiformes > Dasyatidae > Hypanus > Hypanus sabinus. Next base: position 26,763,152 of record NC_082718.1, read on the forward strand.
CACCTCATGCCAGTTTAGTTAGAGCTGCTCCAACACAAGTTGCCCAAGAGTGCTGGATGTGGTGCAGCAGTAGTGAGAGAAAGTGAACAGAGGGGGAAAGGTCCTTGATTACGTTGGCTACTTCTCCCACGTCAACAAGAAGTTGATGGAGGGCTGCTGGCTTTTCTACTGGACCAGGCTGCATTCACATTTCTCTCTAATTTCTTGTGGTCTTCTGTAGAGCAACTGTCTGAGATGACCTTTGGATTCCAAACCAAACAATAATGAAAATTGGAAAAAAAAACTGTAAATGCATTTACCTACTCTCCCAGGACATTCTCTTTCTCTCATTTTTAGTCTGTGGAGAACAAAGGCTGCCTGCTTTGACCTGTGTACAATTACTTTAATGTAGGGAGATAATGTGCTATAATTTGCCTGTTTAAAAAAAAATCACCTAGGCGTTTTAATCAAAGGTACTTGCCAGTGTTTCTGTAGACCGTGCTGTAAAGTACCCAATTTTTTAAGGCTGATTTTGATTTATGATTGCCAAATCCTTTTATACATTTTTCCCTCTCTCAAAGAACTGATTGCATTAGCCTTTGTGGCTTTCGTGTTGAGTGCTATTCCTTTTAAGCAATTTGATGTCAGAGTGCCACAAAAGAATAAGCTGCATCAACTTAGGAAATTACATTTATACACATCATTTAGACAATCTCCCTACATTAATAATTGCCCTGGGAGACTGAAATGTCCACTCGGCCTCGGTGCACTAAAAGGGGATAAATATGTCTGGATCATTTGAACGATATGTGTGACTGAGAACAGAAAGTGTCTGACAGTTCATCGAATCAATATCTACCATCACTGGAATAAAAAGTAGTTCCTTCCTGTCATCAGAAGAGCTTTGATGGTGAACCCGCAGTCCATTTAGTCCACTGCCTGATGCTTTGATTCCTGTTGAACTATCTATCCTGTTTTTGTAATAGGACATGCAACTTCTGATGTCTGCTTGGAAAGGTCACACTGGGTCTTGGTTAAGCATTTCACCTAAAGAATGACACTTTTAAAGGGAAAACCATCTTGCCACTTGAACATCTTTGCAGCCAAGCCACGTGCAAAGGTATTCTGGGTAGCATTAACCTGAATTTACCAGAGTGGGGTCATAAGCAGAGACACAGCCCTTCCCTGCCCATGACTATATGCCCCTTTGTTATCTCCACAGATGTCCGTTGTTCCCCTGCTCTGCGTCCTTCTTTAAAACTGAACTGGCTTTAAGCTCTGATGTTTGTGTTCTGGCTCTCACTCGGTCTCAGTTACCCATCACTCCTCTGCTTGCTGTACTTTGGTCTCGCAGTCTAGATTTTTAAGACTTGCTTCCTTGTTTTGCATTCTCACATTGTACTTTCTTCCCTTTCTTTTTAACCTACTTGGATCTTGTACGTGCATTAGGTACAGCAGTAGACTGTAACCTGCAGTCATCTTTCATCCTCTTACTTATCAAGAATCTACTTTCCCATAAAACATTCAGTGACTTTGCTTTCTCCCTCGTTGAAATAACTAACAGAACGTAGAACCCTACAGCACATTAAAGGCTTTGGTACATGATGTTGCGCTGGCATCTTAACCTACTCCAAGATCAATTGAACCCTTCCCTCCCTAATAGCCCTCCATTTTTCTTTCATTAATATGCCTATCTAAATGCCCCTAATATATCTGCCTCTACCACCACCCCAGCATGATATTCCATGCAGCCATCATTCTCTGCGTTCACAGTAAATAAATAAAAAGCCTGCCTTGGGCACCTCCGTATACCTTCCTCCAATCACCTTAAAATTATGCCCCCTTGTTTTAGCTATTTCTGCCCTGGGAAAAGGTCACCAGCTGTCCACTCTTATCTTTGCCTCTTCTCATCTTGCACACCTTTATCAAGACTCCTTTCATCCTCCTTCGCTCCAAAGAGAAAAGCCCTAGCTCCCTCAACCTATATTCATAAGGCATGATCTCTTATCAGGACAGTATCTCAATGCTTGTCATGAACAGAAAAGGTTTAGAAAGGTATGGGTCAAATGCAGCCATTGTGACGAGCTTAGAAAGATATCTTGGATGAGTTGAGTCAAAAGGCTTGTTTCTGCACTGTATAAGTCTATGAATCTGTAGCCTATTTGGAAATGATATTTTAACTGGAAGGCAACATAAGCAAATAGGTATTTGTCTGCTGTTTAAATAGCTGGTTTTCTCTGGGTACATTACTGTCTGGTTATATAGATATAATTCAAATTATTCTTTGAAAAGAATCCCCGATAGTTCTACAGCAGCAAGTTTTAAGGCTTATCTATCTTTGTACAGCAAGATAATGTCAGCCGTGTTCTCCTGTGGACGTCTGTACTGTGGCATTTACTTGATAGCTTGGAGTGGAAACCTGATTTTTCTGGAGATAAATCCTTTCAGGGGTCTTATTTTACTTCTGGGCTCTCTTGCTCGGGAGGTAGGGAGGGTGGAAAATTGAAGTTACAGCTTCAGATTGCTCTGTGGTGCAGTGAGAGAGGGGATTCCTCATGGTTTTAAGGCCTGGTTGATTTATTTTGTAACATATAGACCTATTTGTTAATGTGTACATCTTCTGGTGGTTCCTTATCACAGAGGGTCATCAGACCTAAATTTACTCCAGTAAATGGGTGCATAGTCTGGAATGATATTTTAGGGCAACTCCCAGAGAAGCCATCAGATGTGAGATACAGGAGATGATAAATGCTTTAAAATCAAAAATGCTGTTTGTGATGGTTGCACCGAGGATCAAGGATGCAAGGTTGTTTGATGTCATCACCAGTACACAAGTGTAAAGGAGAACAAAATAATTATTACTCTAGATCCAATGTAAAGTACTATAAGACAAAGAACAATAACAAAAAACACAATAAATATAAATATAAATGATAGCTTAGGTACATAGAATTTATTTAATTATATCATGGACAACCTTGAGATTCATCTTCTTGTGGGCACTCACAAAATGAAGAAACACAATAGAATTCACTAAAGCACATACAACAAGATTGTCGTGCAATTTGAAAAAGAGGAAAAATTGTGCAAATGGTAAAAAAAAAATAAGCAAAAACACATGGAACAGGAATTGCAGAGTCCCTGAAAGTGATTCCACAGCTGTGGTGCCCGTTCGGCACTGAGGAGAGGGAGGCTGGTTCAGGAGCTCGATGGCTACAGGGCAACAACTGCTCCCTACTGCACCTCCCACCTGACAGTAGTGGCAAAAAGAGAGGGAGACCGGAGAAATGCAGGCAACAATGCTCAACACCTGTTTGTTTTCTCCTCTTGTCCTCGACATTTTTAGTTTTGCTCGTCTCTTTAATTGGCGTGGAGTAATAGAGCATACTACAGGTTCATCATCTGCTGTCCTGAGAGTCTAGTTCACCAAATCCTCAGATCACAAAAGTGCCAGATCATTTCAAAAGTAATCCTTAAAAGGGAATTTATAGACTGCAGTGATCACATTTTTGAAGAACAATTAAATCTACTAGAATTTCTAGTAGGTTTGTGAGCTGTATGTAAAACATTAGCGTTGGTTGTCAACGCCATCTTGCTCCCAAAGTTCTCCTTGTTCCTCCAAAAATCAAACTCTTTAGCTAACAATCCCACTTTTGATTTGTTTCTGAAAATGTTCTTGTGAAGGAGCCTGAGGTTTGATTAGACTAAAAGAGCAATGTTAAACACAAAAGTTTCTGCAAATCCAGAGGAACATACACAAAATGCTGGAGGAACTCAGCAGGTTGGGTAGCATCTTTGGAAAGGAATGAACAGTTGATGTTTCAGGCTAAGGACCTTCATCGGGACTGCAAGGGGGTTGGGGAGGAGGGGAAGAAGTACAAGCTAGAAGGTGATAGGTGAAGCCAGGTAGGCGGGGGAAGAAGATGAAGTGAGAAAGTGGGAGGTGATAGGTGGAAAAGTTAAATGGATAAAGAAGGCATCTAATCGGAGAAGAGAATAGACCATGGGGGTAAGTGAAGGAGGAGGGGCACCATGGGAAAGTGATAGGCAGATGGGGAAAAGAGAAATGATAAGAGTTGGAGTTATTTTCTTTTTGTGTCTTCATTGGAACTGATTCCACACCCTACTGACTCACTTTTGAGGACTTGTAAATTTTTGTTTGCACAATTTTCCTTCTTTAGTGCATTGGTTGTTTGTCAGTCTTTGCTTATGTATTGTTTATAAAATTCTATTACATTTCTTTAATTTCCTGTAAATAACTGCAAAAAAAAAGAATCTTAAGCTACATATATATACTATGGAAATAAATTTTACGTTGACTTTTCAGTCATTGCAGGAAGCTGGAAAAGCATAATGTATAGATATATTAATATCTAGGTTAGCTATTAATTTCAAACATTTGCAGAATCTCTTGTGTTAATGTATGGATGTTTTTTTAAAATGATGCCATAATTGAACCTAGTTAAATTTTTACTTTTATATAAATAATTCCCGTAAAAAGAATTAAGACTCATTTACATTTTGGAAATAATTCTGTCATTTCATAATAGCCCAATTTTGCAGCAATGTACAAACACAATAAAAATCCAATTAAAGTGGATTCTCCTGAGGTTTTAGGAGGAGGCAAGTGAAATACTTAATTTCAGGGATGGTTGTTCATCCCAGCCCCAAGTCAATCTAGCTGATTGTGAACAAAGAATGAGATATTCACATGGTGTTAACTGCTTTTGGGTTTTAATTGATTCACTCGGCATTTCTAACTCCTAAGAGGGATGAGAGTTGTTGAGCTGACCCCTCAAGCCCTTTTCAGCGGGTTCCTGCCACATTTTGGGTGCATGTGCACTGGGAAGGTGGACGTCTGCCTTGATACTTGGACTTGCTGTTTCTGGCCTTGTGCACAATTCCTGAGGCAGTGGGAGGTGCCTCCTAGGATGGGCCAGGATTTTCAACGCAGAAGTCAGCATGTCTCAGGTCTGTGAGTGAAGCCTGTGGCTGAAGTAGGGTCTGCAAAAGGAACCCATCTAGGTGAGTCTTGCAGGAGATTCAGAGTCTTGAGTTGTTTGCAATATGGGGGAATCTAGGATCAGAGGGCACAGCCATAGAATAGAGAGACATTCATTTAGAACAAAGATGAAAAGGAATTTCTTTATGCAGAGGGTGGTGAATGTGTAGAACTCATTGCTATAGACGACCTCATTCAGTATATTTAAAGAAGAGATTAATAGGTCCTTGAACAGTAAGGGCATCAAAGGTTACAGGTAGAGGGCAGAGAATGGTGTTAAGAGGGAAAATAAATGGGCCAAGATCGAATAGTGGAGCAGACTCAATGGATAATGGCCCAATTCTGCTCATACGTCATATGATCTTATGAGACATCTGAAGTTCTTTTCCTTCCACGGATAATGCATGGCCTGCTGAGTTCCTCCAGCAGATTGTCACTCTGGATTCTAGCTTCTACTGTCTGTAAATCTCTGCCTGTTTCACCCAGGTTTGACACCCACTTCTCTAGTTGCCCATGCATAAAAAACATCAATCTTTGCAGTACTCTGAGCCAGTATCATAATTTCTAGGCAGGGTTGTGCCTAGGCCCGTGATTTTCAGAACCAGAGATGGTTGCCGGGATGCAACCTTGAGAGTGAGTACAGAGGGAAAATGTTGGCATTGCTGGTGGTCACTGAGCCTCTTCCACCACCCTCAGTCCACCCTCTCTCCTACCGGCCAAAGTATTGTAACCGCAGAGTGAGTTGGGGGGGTGCAGTGGTTTTTGGGTGAGGAGTTGGCTGACCTGTGGAAAGCTGCATTTCCACCCTTTCACCTCGCTGTTAATGGAATTGGAAGGGGTTTATTATTGTCATGTGGACTGAGGTACAGTTCGTACATGAAATTCATTATACAGTGCAATGAGGAAGTACAAGGCAAAACAGGAGAGCAGAATAAAGTCTGACAATTACAGAGAAGAGGCTCAGGCCGCCTTCTCATTACTACCGTCAGGGATATCACAACATATGTCAGTAATAATAAAGCTGATTCTGAGACAGTGCAAGATGTTAGCAAGGTAGATTGTGAAGTCAAAAGTCCATCTCTCAACATAATAGTGAACCAATTAATGGTCATATAACTTTGGGGTAGAAGCTGTCTTTAGCATGGGTGGTACATTTGTGTATTTAATATTTCAGTAATACTGTAAATGTATTGCTTGACTAAGCATTCTTTCTTTACGTAATGCATTGAGCATTATATGTAAAAGTACGTAAATGGCATACGTCATTATCCTCACTTAAAGTAAAAAAACAAAGTTAGACTGGCATTCCCGGCTTCTCCTTTCCTGTGAATTAGTTTTATGTTTTGGAGTTACGAAACATCATAGAGGTGATGAGGATTTTTAAAATGAACCCAAGAGGGCAACTTACCTATTAAAGTGCCACGAAATGTTTGAGTTTAAAAAAAGCACAGCAAAACAGTTCAGTTTTTCTTTCTTTGCACATTTTTTTTTCTTTGAGGCATTCTTTTTTCTTCACAAAAGGAAAGGTGATCGAGTTTTAAAAAAGCAGATAACAGAAAAATTCACAGGTTCCTAAACGGTGAGTGCCGGATGATGATAATCTTTAAAAAAATGAGCAGAAATAGCTGGTTATGTTGGAAAGATTGATGTGATTGATTCCACAACAGATAACTACAGTTTATATACTGAGCAAATTGAGCAGTAATTTTAAAGCAAATAAAATTGCCAGTGAGATGCGAGTGCATTGGATTTAAAGGCATACGGTTTGCTTACCTTAGAAGCTTGATTGCACCAAACAAACCAGCCAAAATGAGCATTGCTGATATTGTGAAAGAAATGGAGGAACATTTATAACTGGACCCATTGTTGTTTGCAGAACCTTTTAAGAATCAAAAGGAAGGGGAAGTCATTTCAGCATACATGACTGAATTGAAGAAGTTGTCTGAGCATTGTCAGTTCAGTAATAGTCTTAATCATGTATTGAGAGATCATTTAGGTTGTGGAATCTTACAAGAAAGCATTCAGGAGCTGCTTCTAATTGAAGCACAACTTACATTTAAAAGAACAGTTGAAATAACTGTAGCAAAGGAAACAGCAGATAGAGATGTAATTGAGTTGCAGTCGGGAAGGAAAGTGAGTGTGAATAAAATTTCAACATCTAACCAGAAACTGACCTGGCTGAACAAATTGTGTTACAGTTGTGGCAGAGGTTCACATCGACCAGACCAATGCAGATTTAAAGGCAAAACTTACAGGAAATGCAATAAACTAGGAGACATACAAAGAACACATTGGACGGACAAAAATAAGTGTGCTGCACATGGAAGAGGAAAAAAGCTAAACGGTCAAGTTGCAGTTTCAAAATGAGCATTGAAGAACACTAATATTTGGTGAATAATATGACAATGTGAAAACTAACAAGAGGCAAGCAATACAGCTTACAACAGAAGTGAACAGCAAATTAAAATTTAACTTGACACTGGCTCAACTGTTGCTGGCATTCCACAAAATAAGTTTGAAAGGCATTTCAAGGAAGCTAAACTAAAACCTGCAGATATCCAACTAAGAACTTACACTGAAGAAAAGATAACGCTTGTGGGAATGACGTTTGTAATAGTGAAATATATCAATCAACAAGCTACTTTGGGCTTATATCTGCAGCTTTGGAGGCCAGGTTAAGGCAGAGATTGATAGGTTCTTGATTGGACATGGCATCAGAGGTTACGGGGAGAAGGCCGGGAACTGGGGTTGAGGAGGAGATTAAAAAAAAAGGATCAGCCTTAATTGAATGGCGAAACAAATTTGATGGGCTGGATGGCATGATTCTGCTCCTATGTCTTACGGAAATTGAGATGGAAGAGGATATGTTGAGACCTAATTTCTTGAGAAATTAGCAAATTCAGATACTCACAAAACAACTAGCAGTGAAATAAAGGTGAGAAGAAGAATGCCAAGTTGAAAAGGAGAGAAGGGAGAATGGCCATGGTGGGTGGGGTCTTTGATTAAGCTGGCTGAGGCAGCCAGAAGTATAGTAATAGCTCTATTCACAGCTTTTATTTACCCCTCCCTGCTAATCTAGGCTTGTGCACCTGCAAATGCTGTTCCATCAGTAATCCAGGGACGTGCAGGATTGGGATTGGAGCTATGCCCCCTAGAATCGAGGTGGCTGCAGAGAATGGCTGACTCTGGGATGATCTCAAACTCGACACTGGGCATTTTCAAGGCATGTAATAGACAGCGTGGTTGTGTAATGGTCAGTGTAACTCTTTACAGCACCAGTGATCTGGGGTTGATTCCCACTACTGTCGGTAAAGAGTTGGTACATTCTACCCCTCTGACCACATGGGTTTCCTCCCAGTGCTCTGGTTTCCTCCCACGTTCCAATGTTGGTGAGTGGGGTTAGTAAGTTGTGGCCATGCTATACTGGCACTGCAAGCATAGCAAAACTTGTAGGCTGCCCCCAGTGCATGCTCAGGTTGTATTGGTCATTGGCACAAACAACGCATTTCACTGTATGTTTTGATACACATATTCAATGTGACAAATAAAGTTGATCTATAATAAACATGGGAAAATCTGCAGATGCTGGAAGCCTATCATAAATCTTTGTTGCACTCTCCTGGGATGCCTGCTATTTTTCTAGCCAAATTGTTCAAATGCTCTTGTCTGTTTGAACACTGCCCCAGAGCTGACTCCCTCCACTGCACACAGTAAGCCAGTGGTTGATTGGATCTGTTGTGATAATGTTCAGTTTTGCCATGGAATTGATATTCCAGCTTTACCAACAAAATGATGGGTCAGTGAATGACCCTGCTCATCAGGGCCACCGTGAAAACACAGCAACTGGCTGAATGTGTCATAGTACAGCAAATATAGAGGAATAAACAGTCCTGATGAAGGGTTTCAACTTGAAACGTCGACTGTTTATTGTTCTTCATAAATGTTGTCTGACCTGCTGAGTTCCTCCAGGATTGTGCGGGTTGCTCTGGATTTCCAGCATCCACAGAATCTCCCTGTGTTTATGAATATGTTGCAGGCTTCAAGCAAACAGACCGCATGGACACCTAAGTAACTAATGGATTTTTTGCTTACTGGCCAAAATAAGCAGATTAATCTTAGCTGATTAAAATGGAAGTGAATGGTTTAATGCAGGTTTTTGTTTTGGAGATTTGTGCAATGCCACTCAAAAAGCAGCACTAATTGTTTAATAGTAGATGTTAAATTTAGCGTTTTTTTATGGGCTGCATGGTAGTGTTGATGTTAGTATAACACTTGACAGCACATGTTGTAAAATTGGGGTTCAATTCCTGCTGCTGTTTGCACATTCTCCTTGTGATCATGTGGGTTTCCTCCCATGTTCAAAGACGTATAGGTTAGGAATAGTAAGTTGTGGGCATGCTATGTTGATGTCAGAAGCAAGGTGACACATGGAGTCTCCCCCCAGCACAATCTCGGACTGTATTAGTCGTTGACGTGAATGACACATTCCACTGTATGTTTCGATACACGTGACAAATAAAGCAAATCTCTCTCTTTCCAAGAGGGAAGAAAAATTATAGTAATACAGAAAGCTGTAAATACTCAAGATCTGAAATAAAGACTGGAAATGCTGGACATAGTCAGCAAGTCAGGTGGTGCCTGTGAAGAATGAAATAACATTAATGTTTCAGCTTCATGATCTTGCTCTGGCATTCATGAAAGTTCATCCGTCTGAAGCATTATCTCTCTTCTCTCTGTAGAAGCTGCCTGGCATGCTGAGCATTTGAAGAACTTTCTGTTTTAGTTGCGTACCCTGCATTTCCCACATTGCATTACAAATATATACCATAAGAATCTCAAATGGAGGACTGGGGAAACTCAGCAGTTTAGATAGCACCTGGTGAAGGAAATAGACAGATGGCATTTCTGATTTCCATCTGAAATGACAACTCTACATATGCTGCTTGACGAACTGCATTCCTCCAGCAGTTTGCTTATTGCTCCAAATTCTAGCGTCCATCGTACCTTTTGGTGAAAGACCATAAAAGATAGGAGCAGAATTAAGCCATTTGGCCGATCAGGTCTGCTTTGCCATTCCATCGTGGGTGATTTATTTTCCCACTCAACACTAATCTCCTGCCTTTTCTCCATAACCTTTGACATCCTTACTAATCAAGAACCTATAAACCTCTGCTTTAAATATACCCAATGACTTGTCCTCCACAGCTACCTGCAGCAGTGAACTCCATAGATTCACCAACCTCTGGCTAAAGAAGTTCTTCTTATCTCTATTCTAAAGGGAAGTTGTTCTATTCTGAGGCTGTGTTCGTTGGTCCCTGCCCTCTGAGAGGAAAGCAGTGAAGTAACTTTAACATTCTGGCCTCTTCTCCCTTCCTGAAGAAGGGTCTCGGCCTGAAATATTGACTCTATATTCATTTCTATAGATGCTGCCTGACATGCTGAGTTCCTCCAGTATTTTGAGTGTGTTGCTCAGAGAGGACTTTTCCAAAAGCATACTGGAATATTCCAATATAATCATTTTAGAAATAGTGAATTTTTAAAGTCCAAGATTGAGTGGATGTGGAGAGCATGTTTTCAATAGTCGGAGAGCCTAGGACCTGAGGGCATTGCCCCAGAAGAGTGCCCAAAGGGTGATCAACCAACAGTTAACTTCCCAAACAAGTAGCATAAAACACAAAAGGAAAATAATTTTGCTTTCGTTGTATCTTTTTGTGCTTAACTGTCCCTTTACACAGTTGTAAAGTCATTCAATGTAATTTTTAAATAGAATTTAATACAGGACTAAGTAACCTGGGCTGTTGGAGAGCCTGACATAAACAGCTAAATCAATAAAACATTGTTTTGTGAGTCTTGAATGCCAGTTACTACCACTTGAAGCACTCCACACAAATATCTATTTGTTATATTATTGTGGTTTCCAGCACTGTGATAATAACTAATGGGGGAAAGAAATGAACTGGAAAGACCTCTAGTGCAGAAACACGCTGTATGGCTGTGGAAGGTAAACCCTTGACTTGGCGGGGAACTGTGCGTAAACTGGAAGGGTCTAGTGTTGTGGGAACAGGGTCACAGACAGCAGTGACACCTTAAGTTCAAAGTCAGAGTAAATTATTATCAAAATACATAAGTCACCATATACAACCCTGAGATTCGTTTTTTTTGCAGGCTGTAAATCCATGATAGAGTCAGTGGAAGACCACACCTGCTTGGGTGTTCGGTCAACGTGTAAAAGGCAATAAACTGTGCAATATAAAAGGAAAGAAATAATAATAAGTAAGCCATAAATATTGAGAACATGAGAAGAAAACTCATTGAAAGTGAGTCCATAGGTTGTGGACATATTTCAGTGTTGGGATGAGTGAAGTTAACTCCTTTGGTTCAAGATCCTGATGGTTGATGGGTATTAACTGTTCCTGAACCCAAGGCTCCTGTACCACCTTCTTGATGGCAACAGGGAGAAGAAAGCAAGGCCTGATGATGAATGCTGCTTTCCTGCTACAATGCTTCATGTAGATGTGCTTAATAGCGGTGAGGGCTTTACCCACGATGGACTGGGCTATATCCATTACATTTTGTAGGATTTTCCTTCAAGAGCATTGCTGCTTCCATACCAGGCTGTGATGTAGCCTGTCAATATACTCTTCACCACACATCTGTGGAGGCTAGTCAAAGTTTTAGATGTAATACCAAATCCTCGCAAACTCCTAAGGAAGTAGAAGCACAGCTGTGCTTTCTTCATAATTGCACTTAGATGCAATCATTTCAGGACCCCTGAAATGTTAACACAAGGAATTTAAAGTTGCTTTCTCTCTCCACTGTTGATCCTTCGATGAGGACTGGCTCATGGACCTCTGGTTTCCTCCTCCTGAAGTCAATAATCAGCTCCCTGGTCTTGCTGACATTGAGTGAGAAGTGGTTGTTGTAGCATCTCTCAGCCAGATTCTCAATTTCCCTCCTCTATGCGGATTCATCACCAAATTTGATTTAGCCTTTGACAGTGGTGTTGTCAGCATACCGGCTATGGCATTGGAGCTGTGATTAGCCTCACAATCATAAGTGTGAAGTGAGTAGAGCAGGGGGCTAATCACACAGCCCTGTGGTGCACCTGTGCTATTGAACATTGTGGAGGAAATGTAGTTGCCAATCCAAACAGACCGGAGTCTGTAAGTAAGCAAATCGATGATCCAATTGCACAGGGAGGTATTAAGGCCAAGGTCTTGAAGCTTACTGATTCATTTTGAGGGGGTAATGGTATTGAATGCCAGGCTGTATTCAATAAAGAACATTCTGATGTATGTACCTTTGCTGTCCAGATGTCCCAGTGTTAAGTGAAGAGCCAATGAGATGGCATCTGCTGTGGACCTGTTACGACAGTAGGCAAATTGGAGCAGATCCAACTCCTCCTCAGGCAGGAGTTGACATGTTTCATCGCCAACCTCTCAAATCCCTTCTTCAGTGTGGATGTAAGTGCCACTGGATGATAGTCATTGAGGCAGGTTACCAGGTTCTTAGGCACCAGTATAAGCCTATAAACCAGTATGAGAGGTTTGCTTGAAGCAGGTGGGTCCTTCATACTGCTGAAGCAAGAGGTTAAAGATCTCAGTGAACTCTCCAGCCAGTTGATCAACACAGGTCTTTAGTACTTGGCCAGGTAACCCAACTGGGCTGGATGCTTCTCGCAGGCTCACCCTCCTCAAAGCTGCTCACATCTCAGCCTCAGAGACTGAAACACAGGCTCATCAGGGAGGGACAGTGGGAGTTTGTGATGGCTACTCCATATTTTGACAGTCAAAGCGTGCATAGAGAGCTTTGAACTCATCAGGACGCAAAGTCCTATTGTTGCCTATGTCGACTGATGTTACTTTGTAAGAGGTGGTAGTATTTGCTTGGTCCCCAGACTTGAATGTCTGTGATCTGACCCCCAGGAGATTGCGGATCTCATGGAAGTCCATGACAGTGAGTCTGTAATCATTCAGAACTACAGATAAGTCGTTGAACACGGCTCAGTTTAGCGACTCGAAGCAGTTCTGTAGCTACTCCTCTGCCTCCCCAGCTATCTCTTTGTTGTCCTAATCTTTGGAGCCTCTGGCTCTATACAGGTAGAGAAGGACAGCTATGTGATCAGTCTTTCCAATATGTGGTCTGGTCATGGAGTGGTAGGCATTCCTTATCTTAGTATAACAGTGGTCTGGTCTAGTGCATTGGCACCTCTGGTGCTACAGGTTATATGCTAATAGTAATGGACAAGGATTTCTTCAGACGTGGTTGAAATCCCTGACTGTGATTTGAAATGTTTCAGGATGCATCATTTCTTGTTTGGAGATGGCATCATGCAGCATCTCAAACACTTGATTATAGTGGGCCACAGTTAGCGTGTAAACTCGGGTGAGTATTACAGATGAGAACTCCCTAGCTAAATAGAATGGATGATATTTAATATTTTAGAAAGAAATTAGAAAAGCTAAAAGAAGATATGAGGTTGCTTTGGCAAGTAAGGTGAAAATAAATCCAAAGGGTTTCTACAGTTATATTAATAGCAAAAGGATAGTGAGGGATAAAATTAGTCCCTTAGAGAATCAGAGTGGACAGCTATGTGTGAAGCCAAAAGAGATGGGGGAGATTTTGAACGATTTATTTTCTTCGGTATTCACTAAGGAGAAGGATATTGAATTGTGTAAGGTAAGGGAAACAAGTAAGGTAGTTATGGAAAATATGACGATTAAAGAAGGGAAAGTACTGGTGCTTTTAAAGAATATAAAAGTGGATAAGTCTCTGGGTCCTGTCAGGATATTCCCTAGGACCTTGAGGGAAGTTAGTGTAGAAATAGCAGGGGCTCTGACAGAAATATTTCAAATGTCATTAGAAACTGGGATGGTGCAGGAGGATTGGCATATTGCTCATGTGGTTCCATTGTTTAAAAAGGGTTCTAAGAGTAAACCTACAATTAAGTTTGATGTCAGTGGTGGGTAAATTAATGGAAAGTATTCTTAGAGATGGTATATTATAATTATCTGGATAGACAGGATTTGATTAGGAACAGTCAACATGGATTTGTGAGTGGAAGGTCATGTTTGACAAATCTTATTGAATTTTTTGAAGAGGTTACTAGGAAAGTTGATGAGGGTAAAGCAGTGGATGTTGTCTATATGGACTTCAGTAAGGCTTTTGACAAGGTTCCACACAGAAGGTTAGCTAGGAAGATTCAATCGTTAGGTATTAATATTGAAGTAGTAAAATGGATTCAACAGTGGCTAGATGGGAGATGCCAGAGAGTAGTGGTGGATAACTGTGTCAGGTTGGAGGCCGGTGACTAGTGGTGTGCCTCAGGGATCTGTACTGGGTCCAATGTTGTTTGTCTTATACATTAATGATCTGGATGATGGGGTGGTAAATTGGATTAGTATGCAGATGATACTAAGATAGGTGGTGGTGTGGATAATGAAGTAGGTTTTCATAGCTTGCGGAGAGATTTAGGCCAGTTAGAAGAGTGGGCTGAAAGATGGCAGATGGAGTTTAATGCTGATAAGTGTGAGGTGCTACATTTTGGTAGGAATAATCAAAATAGGGCATACATGGTAAATGGTAGGGTATTGAGGAATGCAGTAGAACAGAGTGATCTAGGAATAATGGTGCATAGTTCCCTGAAGGTGGAATTTCATGTGGATAGGGTGGTGAAGAAGGCTTTTGGTATGCTGTCCTTTATAAATCAGAGCATTGAGTATAGGAGTTGGGATGTAATGTTAAAATTGTACAAGGCATTGGTGAGGCCAAATTTGGAGTATTGTATACAGTTCTGGTCACCGAATTATAGGAAAGATGTCAACAAAATAGAGAGAGTACCGAGGAGATTTACTAGAATGTTACCTAAGTTACAGAGAAAGGTTGAACAAGTTAGGTCTTTATTCTTTGGAGCATAGAAGGTTGAGGGGGGACTTGATAGAGGTATTTAAAATTATGAGGGGGATAAATAGAGTTGACGTGGATAGGCTTTTTCCATTGAGAGTAGGGGAGATTCAAACAAGAGGACATGAGTTGAGAGTTAGGGGGCAAAAGTTTAGGGGTAACACGAAAGGGAACTTTACTGAGTGGTAGCTGTGTGGAACAAGCTTCTAGTAGCAGTGGTAGAGGCAGGTTCGATATTGTCATTGGGAAAAAAAAAATTGGATAGGTATATGGACAGGAAAGGAATGGAGGGTTATGGGCTGAGTGCAGGTCGATGAGACTAGCTGAGAGTAAGCATTCGGCACGGACTAGAAGGGCCGAGATGGCCTGTTTCCGTGCTGTAATTGTTATATGGTTATATTTACATGTTCAGGTCAAGGAAGCATGAGTATGACAAAACTGCCACATTGGAACACACAGGAAATACACACCTCCACCTTCAATGTTTTTGGAATCAGCACTTCGGTCCCTCCTGTCAATCGAGATGCCTTCTGGTCTGATCGCCTTATCTGGCATGCTGGGAGTAAGCCATGTCTTGGTCAAATGTAGAACGTAACATTTCTGTCTGATACAGCAATCTTGCCCTCAGGCCATCAATTTTGTTCTCTAGTGACTGAACATTTGCAAACAAGATGCTGGGTAGAAGGGGGTCTCATTCCTCTGTGTTTTAGCCTGGCTTGGCCCCCCCACCCCCGCGCACCTTGATTCCCGCCAATGCAGTGAACCTTCGTCTGCTTTAAAGTGCATTACCTGCTTGCTTTAGAGCCAAGTCTGCTGAGTCCTTCAAAAAAAAAACATGAAATCTGTAGTTCATTAAGATGATTTAGATGTATGTTGCTTAAAGGAAAATTAGAGCAGCAGATTGCAGTGAGAGTAATTCAAAAGAGGTATATTTAGAAGTTTTATACGTAGCTGCAAAACATCACCATGGTTACTGGCACCATCTTGATCTTAGATAAGATCAACTGGTAGACATTTATACCCTGGAAAATTGTGTGGCAAAGCATGAATTGTTGCAGTATGTAGCAGGCACTTGTTCAGACAGGTGATGAATGGACAATGGTGTCACTGTGGATTCCATTGGCAGCTCTCTGTTTCAGGTCTCTGGGCCACTTGTGTGTGACCTTCCCTTCTATGTCCCAAATCCCCAAATGCTTCCCAGCCCTCTACATTAACAGGCAGAGACTGAACAAGTAAATTCACCTTCATCTCAATGTTAAGCGGGTGTCCCTTTGTCCAGGGACTATTTCCCCTGGGTTTATTTTGCAGAGCAGAAGAAATATTCCCAGTGTCCCGGACAGACCTTGACCCTCAGTCAAATTCATTACAAGCACTTTTACCTGATTATTTTCACATTGTTTCTGGGAGTTTGCCGTGTAAAATATGGCAGTTTTGTTTCCGATGTTACACTGGCAACTTCATTTCCGAAGTGCATCATTGGTTGTAAAGTGCTATGGGGTGTTCTGAAGGTCTTTGAAAGGGGCTATTCCAATTCAGCTCTTGTTTCTTCTGTGATTTTTGTTATTGGTTCTTTTGTGTCTTTTAAAGGTGTGTCAGAGAGGAAGACAAAGTGTACTGTCAAGTCAAAGCAGATGTACTGAGGAGGGATATACTGGCTTTGGAGGCAGTGCAGAGGAGGTTCACCTGGTTGATTCCATGGATAAATGTGGTTAACCTTTGGGGAGAGATTGAGTCACCTGGGACTATACTCTCTGGAATTCAGAAGAATGAGAGGGGATCTTATAGAAACATACAAAATTTTGAAAGGGATAGATAAGATAGGAGTAGGAAAATTGTTTCCATTGGTATGTGAGACTAAAACTAGGGGACATTGCCTCAAGATTCAGGGGAGAAGATTTAGGATGGAGGTGAGGAGAAACTGTTTTTCCCAGAGAGTGGTGAATCTGTGGAATTCTCTGCCCAGGGAAGCAGTTGAGGCTTCTTCACTAAGTATATTTAAAATAGTTAGATTTTTACATAGTAGGGGAATTGAGGGTTATGGGGGAAAAGGCATGTAGGTGGAGCCGAGTTTACGGACAGATCAGCCATGATCTTATTGAATGGCGGGGCTGGCTCAATGGGCTGCATGGCCTACTCCTGCTCTTATTTCTTATGTTCTTATGTTTCATAAAGAAACACCCATAGAATATTTGAACATGCATCATAGAATGTTAGTAGGTGTGTGCAAGTGTCACACAAGAAAGGGATTTTTGCAATGGAAGTCAATGCAAATTTCTCCAAAATAAAGAATGCTTGTTAGGAAAGCTTGACTCAGGCCTCCAGAATGGGATTGAACTCTTCCACGAGATGTGTGTACACAGACTGGGGCAAGATTCTGAACAGAGCATTAATATGGTAGTGAACCATCTCCACGCAAATGCAACACACACACACACACACACACACACACACACACACACACCCCCACCCCCCCCCCCCCCTTTGATCGAGGATGTGGCTCAATAAACATGCTTCTGATCCCACCAAGTGTCGTGGACTCGAGTGCTCATTCCTATTGAAAATGAATGGAATGAGTGTTACTCCAGCTCTGATACAGCATGTTTAAAAAAACACAATAGGTATAAAGAACATAATAAAAACATATATAAATATAAAAGTAACCCTCTAAAACATAATGTTCAAGTAACTGCGTGAGTAAATTATGAAGAGACTGTCTGGATGCTTGTTTTGTAGATACTGTAAAGCTCTCCCAGCGTGTCCTTGGCATTAGTGCTCGGGGGCAGGTAATGTGGCTGGCATTTATTTATAAGATGTTCAATTAGAACATTAGATGTTACACCCGACTTTTCCAAATCAGACCAGCACTTGGATCGATGAAACTTCTCTCTTGGTTTAGATGGATGAGCCCCGAACCTGCCTCTCCTGCGCTCCAACTTTCCCTGCTGCACTTGCCCCAACCTCACCTTGAATGTGCCTCAACCTCACCTGGACTTCGCCCCACACCTGTACGATTTGACCCTCAACTCGGCCTCGCCTTTGCTTGCCTCTTCATTGTTTGCCGTGATCATTAATAACATAACACATCAATAATTAGTACATTTTTAATGTATTTCTTTGTTTTGTTAACCACCAGTAAATTGTCACTCACCCTCAGCAGCGCCATCTTAAACTCGAATGGAGTCAGGGAATTATTGCAAAACAACTAAGTTTATTAACACTCAAGCAGAAACATAGAAAATTAAATAAGCGACTAACTTAAAACGAAGCACTAAGACGCACTATGTGTCTATAGCTCCCAAACGGTTAAACTTAGAAACAATTCTTAACAGTCCTACTGGAGCGCAGACTCAGAATGTCAGTTCATAAAATTTCAGGGATTCACAGGGGAATTGACAGGAGAGACTTTTAGATTGGAACTTTGGCAAAGAGACGATTTTGAAGACGGAGATTCAAAATACAGCAACGAAGCGAGTCTTGCAGAGATGTGCCAGAAACGGCCACATACCTTTCTGAAGGCGATTCGGCAGACATGCAGTACCTCTCGAATGCTGATCTCACAAAGTGGCCACCGTACCTTTACAGTGGAAGCGAGTTCACAATGCAGTCTGTTTCGAAGAGTCCACAAAAAGTGAGAATTTCACCACGTAACTGACAGGAGAAGTCCCTTTTCCAAGACTGGTCACCACACACCACACACTTAATTTTTTTTCAGTTGGCTGTGCCTAACAGACGGACGTTACTAGATTAAGAGAACAGAGGAGTTGTCTGGCCTAGATCTGTGTAGTCATCACCTTGTGAGTCTGTTTCTTTTAAGTCTTTTGAGATGGAGTTTGGGTTGAACCCACAGCCTGCCTGATGTCCCTCAACTCCCCTCTGTATCTCCAACCTCAGTCCTACTCTGTAATTGTCAAATGCGTCACCTAATTTCAGAGAAGCTTTTAGAATCACCTCCCTTGAAGTAAGGTCACAAAGTACAAATTTCTTTATTCAAGATCTATAGGTAGCCTTAGGTGCACTTTCTGAAAATGGTGTCCTCACCTCAATTCTCATTCCATTTTTCTCCTCCCAGCAGCAGGTAACATGAGTTACACCATTCATTAAGCTCAGAGCTTCCCTCTGACCCAATTCATTTACCTGTCTCTTCTGCATGTGTCACGGTAGCATAGCAATTAAGCACAATGCTATTGCAGCTTGGGGCATAAGAGTATCCACTTTAAGGAGTGCGTTCTCTAAGTGCTCTGGTTTTCTCCCAAAGTCCAAAGACATCCCAGGTAGGTTAATCGGTCATTGTAGATTTTCCCATGATTAGTTTAAGGTTAATTGAGATTGCTGGGCAGTGCCACTCGAAGGACCAGAAGTGCCTATTCCATGCTATATCTCTAAATAAAGTACATAAAAATAACAATCTTATGGTTAAAATCAACAATTTAGCACTGCTTGTTTAACCACATGGAGTATTGTGTTGAATTCTGGTTGCCTCATGATAGGAACGATGTGTAAGATCTAGACCAGGTGCAGAGGAGATTTACCAGGATGCTGCCTGGATTGGAGAGCATGTCTTATAGGGGTAGGTTGAGTGAACTAGGGCTCTTCTCTTTGGAGTGAAGGAGGATGAGAAGTGACTTGATACAGGTGTAAAAGATAATAAAAGGCAATGATAGTGTGGACAGCCAATGCCTTTTTTCTAGGATGCATAATTCTAAGGTGATTAGAGGAAAGTATAGGGGGGATGTCAGAGCTAAGTTTTCCACACAGAGTGGTGGGTGCATGGGACGCCCTGCTATGAGTGGCAGTAGAGACAGATACAGTAAGGACACTTAAGAAACTCTTGGCCACATGGTTGAAAAAAAATGGAGGGCTATATAGGAGGGAAGGGTTAAGTTGATCTTTGAGTAGGTTAAAGGTCAGCGCCGCATTGCTGGCTGAAGGGCCTGTACTGTGTGGTAGTGTTCTGTGTTCTGTTTGACCCTGCATCACTTCTTCCACATTTCAATCATCCTCTGTGAGTAGGAGTGTTTACAAATTTCAGGCTTGACTTTCATGTTTAGACCCCTTACTCTCGGCTCAGACTTCCTCAGAAGTAGAAGTAGTTTATCTTCGTCTGCTTCATTGATTCCCCTTGAAATTTTCATCAGAGTTGCTTCTGAACTTCCCGAGTGCACCTACTGGTGCGACACTGAGATCATTATATCTGCGGGATCCCAATTTTGCTCTCTGATGCATGGGTTTGCTAGGTGCAGCAGTGTGGATATCCCATGATGGATCTTGTTATCCCATTGGTATAGATAACTAATTAGTGTCCAGCGATCCCCACCATAAAATAAGACACTTGCCAAGAGAGGTCAGGACAGGGTGCAAGTGTCTGCATAAAAATCTGGGTGCTGGAAATCTGAAATAATATCAGAAAACACTGGGAGTGCTTGACAGATCAGGCAGCATCAGAATCAAAATGGAGTTTAATATCACTTACAGTATGTCATGAAATTTGTTTTGTGGCAGCAATACATAAATACCATAAATTATAATAATAATATTTCTAAAAATTAGTGTAAAAATAGTGAACACATATTCATGGGTTGGTTCATTGTGCATTCAGAAATCTGATGGTGGAGGGGAAGAAGCTGTTCCTAAAATGTTGAGCATGCTCCTGGTTGAATGCCCTTTGTCAAGAAAGGGTCTTGCACAGAAATTTAAATATGGCCTTTTTTTTTGGAGGAATAAATGTTAGATGTACTGTGTACGTGCACATCTGTGACATGCTCCACAGTTGCTGAGAGGATTCCCCTGGTCCCTATTAATCCCAGCTCTCATCATCAGAACCTGATGTCTCCTTCCCTTGAATCTTGGGAGTGGCTACAAATGGTTTGACTTATAAAAATTTGACTTGATGCAATTTTGGCACAACCATAAGTGATGACAAATAGCTGGAGAAAAGGACAGTGTGAAGGCCAAATGTCACTGTTGTTTTAAGGAAGTTACTGAAGATGGAGGTGTGTTGGTTTAGTCAAGAGAGACAAGAAGCCCAAAGATTCAGCCATGAAGAATGGGGTGAGGGTCAGTATGGGGTGTCCCAAAGGAGCGATTCCAAGAGGAGAATCATTAAGATTGAAATGGTTTTGGTCTTCATAAGCTGGAGGAGATGGAGCTGTAGTTTTGCCTCACACCTTGCACTTTGAAAGATGCTTAACGCCAGATTATCATCCTTCTGTCTCAATGGCATGCTCTGATCAATGTGTATCGTAATTCATGGGGTAAAAGGTTCGGGGAGCAGCTGAGTGCTGGAGCATATAGGTAAACGTTTCATGAAGCTGGCTACCACTTCAGGTTAAAGAGGAAACCTACTGCCAACCTTTCACCACCCCCTACCCCCAAGACCCCAAAGCAATCTTCCATTCCTCTTTGTGGTGAAATCAGCAGCGTAACTTTGCTGAATGAAAATTTGAGCAAGTGCCTTTGAAGAAAATAAATGTGTGTGTGTGTTGTCCCATTAAGAATCCCTGTTCAGAAATAATGAGAGCCAGAGGGAAATAATAACAGTCACATGTGTGTTAAACATGCATTTGCTTTCAGAAAGAAGTGAAATAAAGCATACGTGCTTGTGTGGTGGCCATGGGGCAAGTGCTGCGCAAAGACAAAATATCAATGTCAGCCTTACAGTTTTAGGAGTACTGAAATGTGTGAAATGATTGTAAGCCTTTCTGCCCACATTATTTCAGTGGAAAAGGTTATCGAATCTACAAAGATTTGACGACTAATTGGTGACAAGATATTTGGGATTTTGAGTTCACCACCTCAGCCCAACTTGGTGGTCAGTGCAAGAGAGCTGGGGAAGAGTCTTGGGCATTATAAGAATGTAGGCGGGGTCATGTTTCTGGAAGCAGATTCAAGGTGACGTGAAGTCAGTTATGTAGTCAAAGGAATCTGAATCGGGTTGAATATCACTGGCTAATGTCATGAAATTTGTTGTTTTGTGGCAGGCGTACAGTGCAATTCATTAAAATTGTCCATTTTGAAATCCGATGGCAAAGGGTAAGATGCTGTTCCTAAAACATTGAATGTATATCTTTAGGCTCCTGTACCTCCTCTCTGATTATTGTAATGAGAAGAGGGCACGTCCTGGGAGATGGGGTTCCTTAATTATTGATGCTGCCTTTGTGGGCATTGTCATTTGCTGTCGAGGCCTGTGCCTATGATGGAGCTGGCTGAATTTGCAAGAACTGTGCAGGGCCATGACAAAAGAGTGGAGTCGACTGCCTTGATGAAGAGTTGGCACATCCTTAATCGATTATGTTACGATTCTTGAAGAGACAGAAGCAGGAGCCAGACATTCAACCCCTTGAGCCTGCTGAGATCTTGGTTGATGCTCCACCACTCCTCCCTTGATTTAATTGTCAACCAAAATGACTTGAACCAGAACAGGCAATGTAATTACGCAGTGAACGGCTGTGGGAAAGGCAGATTGGCTCAACTGACTGCTTTCCAAATTTCTCAGCAATTCTTAGTGTGACAGAACATGCTTGTCTGAGCTCTCCTTAGACCAATACCTAAAGGTAATTGGTGCAAAAGCACACAGAGATCCAAGTTCCTGCAAGCAACTGCGTTTATGTATGGAGCAGAAAGAATGTTTCACAGCAAGGGAGACAGAACAATGTTTATCGTTCTGCTTAGTAATGACCTTCTAGCTCACTTTTCACTTCCTACCTTTTGTGTTGTCAAAACTTTACAAGATAAATATAGTATTTTATATTTCTCTTCAAATAATACTTATCCTTGGAACAAGGTCTGTAGAAAGTCAGTTTGATGCGAACAGATATAACAAAAGTTTAAAGGAATTGTGGGCGAGTATCTAATAGAATTTTGGACTATTGTTAAGTCTCTCTCAATTCGAACACCTTTAGTGGGAACGATTGCTAATTACGTGTTCTGTGGTACCTTGTCTTCGTTGCCCATGTCTCTGACAAAAGGCTCAAATCATATCATGTAGAGTCATAGAACACTGCAGCACAGTAACAGGCTCTTCTGCCCATCTAGTCCATGCTGAGCCATAATTCTGCCTAGTCCCATCAACTTGCACCTGGGCCATAGACCTCCATGCACCTTCCATCTTATCCAAATTCTCTTAAATGTCGAAATTGGAACCACACCCACCACTTCTGCTGGCACTGATTTCTCACTCACACCACCCTCTGAGTGAAGTAGTTCCCCCTGAGGTTCTCCTTAATTATTTTAACTATCACCCTTAGCCCATGACCTCTACTTGGAGTCTCACCCTATTTCTGCAGGGGAAAGTCTACTTCTTCTATACCCTATCAATACCCCTCATAATTTTGTTCTCAAGTCTCACCTAGTTTTCCACGCAGTAGATTGAGACTCTGTACAAACAACCCATTGTTGGTTGTAAGGGCAATTAAAATTGGACATGTTGCTCAGAAGGGTCAGTTAGTCCATAGTAAAGAAGAAATCTACATGTGTATTGTTGAGAAGGCACAGGTTAAATTACATTCCCCTTGATACACTTAAATTTCCATGAAAATTTTCCTTTATTCCCAACCTCTTTTATGCCATGTACTCTCACCATTAAGCAAGGGGTCCGTGGAGACCAGATTGGGAACCTTTGCCTTACTTACTTTAGCCAGAGGATGATAAATTTGTGAAATTCATCACCACAGACAGCTGTGGAGGCCAAGTATTTGGGCTGATAGGTAAAGATGCCGTAGGTTCTGGGGAGAAAGCTGGAGAATGGTGTTGTGAGGGATAATATATCAGCCATGATTGAATGACAGCGCATACTCAATGGGCTAAATAGCCTAACTCTGCTCCTGTGTTTTATGGTCTAGTGGAATCTCATCCCTGATCAGTAGCACTAAATGTAGTCAATGTTGCTGATACATTGGTAACACATACAAAACGCTGGAGGAACTTAGCAGGTCAGGCATTATCTCTAGAGAGGAATAAAAAGTCGACACTTCAGGCCAAGACTGTTCGTCAGGGCAGCGTCTCAGCCAAAAACTGTCAGCTGTTTATTTCTTTCCATAGATGCTGCCTGACCTGTTGAATTCCAACAGTATTTTATGTGTGCTACTTGGATTTCCAATATCCGTAGAATCTCTGGTGTTTATCCAATACTTTGTAATCTGCCTCTGAAATTCAGATCCATTGAAGTGAAGTTCAAAGGCAGAGCACAATCTACTGATGTTATCATACCTCACCTTTAGCACTACTGACAGGGATGAATTCCTAACCATTTGACTTCTCCAGATCTTGAATTGATACCACGTTGCCCAAGTCAATATTATCTGTGGTAATATGTTTGTTCAAATACTGAAAAAAATTATCTGCTCGCTCTCAATCTATACTAGCCTACGATTGGTCTCCCTGATCTGTTGTACACTACATTGTTTCAGTGAATTTGGTGCATTGTGAATGGATTGAGTTACATCAGACTCCAAGCATTCAGTTAAGAGACAGGAATTATACTAGGGATTACACAGGACAGGTAGTATAAGTGATCTACACTTCTGTACCTAATGAAGTGGTGGTGGCGGGGGGGGGGCTGTGTGTGTGTGTGTGTGAGCGCAGTCAGTCTTAGCCCATCCACTTCAAGGTTGGATGTGTTGTGCATTTAGAGAAGCTCTTTTGCACACCACTGTTGTAACGTGTAGTTATTTGAGTTACTGTTGCCTCCCTGTCAGTTTGAACCAGTTTGGCCATTCTCCTCTGACCTCTCTTTAACAAGATGTTTTTGCCCACAGAACTGCAGCTCTCTGGAAGGTTTTTTTTCTCTGTAAACTCCAAAAACTGTCTGTGAAAATCACAGGAGATCAGCAGTTTCTAAGATAGTGAAACCACCCTGTTTGACATCAATGTTCAAAGTCACTTAGATCACATTGCTTCCACTTTCTGGTGTTTGATTTGGACAACTACTGATCCTCTTGACCATGTCTACATTCTTTCATACTTGAGGTGTTGTCACATGATCAGATATTTGCATTAACGAGTAGGTGTACAGATGTACCTAATAAATTGGTCACTGATTGTATGTAAAGAGCAAAATGTGAACGAAACAACGGTTAATAAAATTTGATTGATTTATTTAAAGGAAGGTAGAAATGGTTGTAGTTCTAAACATGCCAATGCTGCACACTTCTAAAATTCGCATGATTTTAATAGATTACTTGTTGTATGTCATCAGCTGTCATTGCTTTTGAAACAGCTGGCAAAATTTCTATGTCCTGAGACATTTTAAATTTGGAATTGGAATTGATTTATTATTGTCACATGTCCTGAGATTGAGTGAAAGGTTTCTCTTGCATACTGTTCATATTGATCAGATCATTACACCATGCATTGAGGTCAACTAAGATAAAACAATGCAGAATAAACCGTAACAGCTACACGTAAAGTACAGTGCAGGTAAACAATAACGTGCAAGATCACAACCAGGAAATGAGGACATTTATCAATCTGCATAAGAACAAATTATTAGCACTAATGAAATCCAACGAGAGTGATTTTTTTAAAGGGATTAAATACAAAATTCAGAGAGAGATGGAGTAAATGCTAGTCGTACACGTTCTCACCAATGCCTCGAATTGCTGAGCAACCTGAAGAGAGCTGGACTGCGCACATCGACGTTCGTGACCATCTTCAGATGCGCAATGAAGCGCATCCTAACATGCTGCATCATTAGTTGGTATGGAAAATGCACTGCAGCGAACAGGAAGACTCTACAACAAGCGGTCAAAACTACCCAATGCATCACCGGCACCAGCCTACCCACCGAGGACATATATTACAGAAAGGTGGAAGAAAAGGGTCAGTAACATCATGAAGGATCTCCTGTTCATGGACTGTTGGTCCCACTCTGATGAGAGAAGAAGGTACGTCATATCCATGCCCCAAGCAATTAGGCTGGTCAGCACCTCCATCCACTAAATCACCCCACCACCACTAATACTTAATCAGTTCCTGCCAGTCACTTTATGTACAGAAACTCCAGTGCTTAGCATCACTTTATACCCATCAATCAATGTATATAAATGAACTTATTTATATTTATTATGTTTTTTATTGTGTTCTTTTTTTTAATGCTGCATTGGATCTGGGGTAACAATTATTTCATTCTTCTTTGCACTTGTGAGCTAGATATGATATTAAGCATTCTTGAATCTTGAACTGTTCCAAAATCTCAGTGGTTCAGCACCTGGTTCACTCTAGTCCAGATCATGAGCCAGGGTTCTGGAGAACAAGTGGGATCGTCAGCTGGAGCCTCAGTTGAATTCCAGAACAGAGTGCTCATGAAAGCAGATGGAGCTGCAACTAGAGCCAGGGTTGGTTGGAAGTTATACTAAAAGGTGTAACATTTTAAAATAAAGTGGAATAAAAGTATGCTTGAGTAACATCCAAAAATTCAAAAATCCAAACATCCAAAAAAAACCCACAAAAATTAAGCTGGTCCAGCACCAAAGTCCCAAATTTGGATTATTGGAATATTTCAATAAGAATAATGTTTATATCACGTAGGCTAGAAAACTGAAATGGAACGATGGAGGTTCTCAGCAAGCTAGGCCGCATCTGTGGGGAAAGAAACCGGGTTAATGTTTCAGGTTGCCTACCTTTTATCAGAACCTCTTAGTATCTTGGCAAATTTCTGAGGAAGAACTAGGGAAGATGTATTGGAGCAAATTGCATAAACATAGCAGCAGAGTTAGGCCATCGAGTCTGCTCTGCCATTCAATATGGCTGATTTATTTTCCCACCCAACCCCAATCCCCTGCCTTCTCCCCATAACCTTTGACCTCCCTACTGATCAAGAGCCTGTCAACCTCCATTTTAAATGTAGCCATAAATAAGTATGGGGATATTGAGAATGTGGGGCAGCTTCCCAAATGTCCAAGCATAGTATAGAGTCAAATGGAACTGTTACATTTTGAGAATGAGGTGGATCTTGAGGCAAGTGCAACTCAGCCGTGGATAAATAAAGGAAAATGCCCGAACTCCATATGGAACATGCAGAGGAATGAGGATTTTGATGATAAAATGCAGCTGAAATCTATCAAATGTACGTTTAGGTTCCAAACCTATAGTGGCATGCAAATGTTTGGGCACCCCTGGTCAAAATTTCTGATACTGTGAAGAGTTAAGCGAGTAGAAGATGAACTGATCTCCAAAAGTCATAAAGTTAAAGATGACACATTCTTTTCAACATTTTAGGCAAGCTGAGTGTATTATTTTTGTTTTGTACAATTTTAGAGTGGGGAAAAAAGGAACGGAGCACCATGCAAAAGTTGGGCACCCCAAGAGATTTGAGCTGTCGGATAACTTTTACCAAGGTGTCAGACCTTAATTAACTTGTTAGGGCTATGGCTTGTGCACAGTCATTGTTAGGAAAAGCCAGGTGATGCAAATTTCAAAGCTTTATAAATACCCTGATTCCTCAAACCTTGCCCCAACAATCAGCAGCCATGGGCTCCTCTAAGCAGCTGCCTAGTACTCTGCAAATTAAAATAAATGATGCCCACAAAGCAGGAGAATGCTACAAGAAGATAGCAAAGCATTTTCAGGTAGCTGTTTCCTCAGTTCGTAATATAATTAAGAAATGGCAGTTAACAGGAATGGTGGAGGTCAAGTTGAGGTCTGGAAGACCAAGAAAACTTTCCGAGAGAACTGCTCATAGGATTGCTAGAGAGGCAAAACAAAACCCCCGTTTGACTTCAGAAGATTTAGCAGACTCTGGAGTGGTGGTGCATGGTTCTACTGTGCAGCAACACTTGCACAAATATGACCTTCATGGAAGAGTCATCAGAAGAAAACCTTTCCTGCATCCTCACCACAAAATTCAGCATCAGAAGTTTGCAAAGGAACATCTAAACAAGCCTGATGCATTTTGGAAACAAGTCCCATGGACTGATGAAGTTAAAATAGAATTCTTTGGCCGCAATGAGCAAAGGTATGTTTGGAGAAAAAAGGGTGCAGAATTTCACAAAAAAAACATCTCTCCAACTGTTAAGCATGGGGGTGGATCGATCTTGCTTTGGGCTTGTGTTGGAGCCAGTGGCACGGGGAATGTTTCACTGGTAGAGGGAAGAATGAATTCAATTAAAATTTAGCAAATTCTGGAAGCCAACATCAGACCGTCTGTAAAAAAAAAAGAGCTGAAGATGAAAAGAGGATGTCTTCTACAATAGGATAATGATCCTAAACGTACCTCAAAATCCACAATGGACTATGTCAAGAGGCGCAAGCTGCAGGTTTTGCCATGGCCCTCACAGTCCCATGACCTAAACATCATCGAAAATCTGTGGATGGACCTCAAAAGAGCAGTGAATGCAAGACAGCCCACGGATCTCACAGAACTAGAAACCTTTTGCAAGGAAGAATGGGCGAAAATCCCCCAAACAAGAAATGAAAGACTCTTAGCTGGCTGCAGAAAGTGTTTATAAGCTGTGATACTTGCCAAAGGGGGTGTTACTGAGTACTGACCATACAGGGTGCGCAAACTATTGCTTCGTGTTGTTTACTTTTTTGTTATTTTGAAACTGTAAAAGATGGAAATATTTTTAAAAATCTTGCTTAAAATATTAAAGAAAGGTGTCATCTTTAACTTTATGCCATTTGGAAATCAGTTCATCTTTTACTCGTTTAGCTATTCACAGTAACAGAAATTTTGACCAGGGGTGCCCAAACTTTTGCATGCCGGTGTATAGGTGCCATGATAGCTTAGTAGTTAGTGCAATGCCACTACTGCTTGGGGCATCAGAGTTCAATTCCGGCGTCCTCTGTAAGGAGTTTATACTTTCTCCCCATGACCGTGTGGGTTTCCTCCGGGTATTCCAGTGTTCTCCTACAATCCAAAGAACATACTGGATAGTAGGTTAATTGTTTTTGTATATCGTCCAGTGATTAGGCTAGGGTTAAACTGGTGGGTTGCTGGGCAACACAGCTCGTTGGGTGGTAAGGGCTTGTACTGCGCTGTATCTCGTACTGCGCTGTATCTCTGAATAAAATAAAGCCTCACACCTGATGGACTTTTCCATCAACCAAGCAGGCATCTTTGTCTTACTCTGCTACCCACAGAAAAGAACAGCAGGTCCCTTTATATGATTGCATGTGAGAAGCAAAAATGGATCATCCATTCTCTTATTGATTTTAACCATCACACAAAGTCACTAATCCGCATTTGCTGGTATCCTCTTGATCCAGAATCATTTTTGACCTTTGATAACTGATGAAAACAGAATCGGCGAGATAAATTGAAAATCCTCTAAGGCTCTTACCGCATGTTATTGAGGATTGACTCCTTTTAGCAGCTGATCATTTGGACAGAGGATAGCTGATCATTGCAACATCCTTTGGCCAGTGCGTACAACAGCTGGAATAGTATGGGCTATGGAACAGCCAACAGAGTGACTGAATTTCTACTCTGTTGTAACTGCACTGGAGTTCTGAAAACAAGTGATGGAGAATTAATTGAATCATTGACCTCCTTCACTGAAACTATCTAAACCCATTTGTAATTCTGCACAGCAAGGACAAATGGGGCAATATCGAACACTTTTTTTACCAAGTGACCCACTTTTTTGATATACAGTGTGGAATCAGGCCCTTCTGCCCACACATCTAGTACGGCATCTGGAATTGGGTGGAGGGGGAGGGGAGAGATCAGAGTAGAAACAGTAGAGTTAGCCGATACTTGTGTTATACAACACCCGAGAGGAACATAGTGGGTCAGAAAGCATCAGTGGAGGGAAATGGACAATCTGCTGTCCAGAGTTCAGATGAGGGACCTTGGCCCAAAACATCAGCTGTCCACTTCCCTCCACAGATGGTGCCTAACCCCCTGAGTTCCTCCCAATATCTTCTGTGTTGCTCCAGATTCAAGTATCTACAGTCTTTTGAGTGACGTTTTACTTTGTTTATCAGACATCCATTTACTCCAATCCTATATTAATCCTCCTCCACCCCCTGCCCCACTCTCATCAACTTCCCTTAGATTATACTACTCCGCTTCACTGGATGTAATTATTGTTGGGTTGGACAGGAGGAGGATAGTTTGAAGAGACCCTGGAAGCAGCCGACAAAGTGGAGTCTAACCCCACCAGAAACCTGCACCTCAGAGATGGAAAAGCAAGCAAAGAGAGCAAGCAAATCTTTCTTTACACATAAAGGAGAGATTTATCATCAAGTACCTTATCAGGTACCTTTCCGGCTTGTTGTGAGCCACAGAGGCTTTAAATGGTAGTCAACAAGATAAATGCCTGCATTTTCAGTCAATGAAGCATGCTGGTGTAAAGATAAGGGCAGTTTGTCAGTCACATGTTGGATGACGTTGCCCTTTCCACTCATCATCTAGCTGGCATTTAGTAGTAGTATTGATTTAACGTGTCAATACTGACAAAATACTATTCACACAACTTGACAGAGATCAGACTCTGTTAGTTAATCTGTAAAATAATGTTGTGCACCATGATGTCAGCAGGCTTAAGTGAATCCAGGAGCAGATTTTTAAAACATTTGATGGAAGGTGTTGCCTTATGTAGGTATGCACTCTCATGATTATATTGTAACTGATTCCCTGGCAAAGTCGAAGTTGAGTTCATTGTCATCTGCACAAGTACATGTGTGCAAAGGTGCTATGCAAAATTTACTTACAGCAGCATCACAGATATGTATGAGCATTTGCAAGAAAAACGTAACTAAAATAACAAATTTACAAGAAAGAACAGAATTAGAACAAAAATAAACAAAATGCATTTTCGTGCAAAGTGATCAAAGTTTACTGTTGCTAAACCAGTGATTAGGGTTCTGCCTGGTGGTTCAAGAACTGAATGGTTGAAGGGATGCAGTCATTCTTGAACCTGGGACTTTAGGCTTCTGGATCTCCTGACCAATGGTGGCTGAGAGAAGATGGCATGCCCCAGATGGTGGGAGTCTTTGATGATGGTTGTTGCCTTCTTGAGGCAGATACTCGTGCTGGCGAGGGATGTGCCTGCTATGTATTGGGCAGAGTTCAATACGCTCTACTTCTCCTGTTCCTACAAATTCGAATTGCTGTACCAAACCATGGAGCAACTAGTCAGGATTCTTTCAACAGTACATCTTTGGAAGTTTGTTAAAGTGTTCAGTGACCGACCAAATCTCGTTAACTTCCAAAATAAAGATGCTGATGCACCTTGTGTTTACATCTGTGTACTGCACACAAGACAGGTCATCCAGTATGTTAACAGCCAGGAATTTAAAGCAGCTGCCAATTCCCCCAATGTGGACTGGTGAACATTTGCCTTCCTTCCCTTCATTGAAGTCAGTCAGCTCAGCAATTGCAGTTTGCCTAACAAAGTACAGGATGTCAAGAGATTCCCGAAGGGGAAGGAGTTATGTATGCCTAAATGAAGGATAGCCTTCTGTGCCTTCTCCCTGTAACCTTTGACGCCCTACTACCATCCCTGACAGCATATTCCATGCACCCACCACTCTCTGGGTAAAAATAATCACCTCTGATATCCCTATACTTTCCTCCAACTACCTGAGCATTATGACTCCTCGTACTAGCCATTCCTCCTCTGGGAAAAAGGGGTCTCCGTTCAGAGATAGATAGCTAGAGACTGAGAGCACCTTATCTAGTCTGTGGGAAGATGAG
Organism: Hypanus sabinus; assembly: GCF_030144855.1. NCBI lineage: Eukaryota > Metazoa > Chordata > Chondrichthyes > Myliobatiformes > Dasyatidae > Hypanus > Hypanus sabinus. Next base: position 26,794,672 of record NC_082718.1, read on the forward strand.
TCTCACGGTTATATATTGCATACATAGTTTGATGATAAATGGACTTTGAATCTTTGAAAACTCAAACAATAAAATATAGCTCTACTTACCTTCTGGCAGGCTGTGTTTATTTTATTTGGGCCGCTGTTCTTACTGGCTCCAATTAACTCTAAAGGGGAGGTGTTAAACCCCAAGAAACAGCTGCTGCAGTAAAGTACTAGCTGCCAGGAGAAAGGCAAGTGAACTATGTTTTCTTTTAAACTTAAGCTGGTTTAAATATTTCCAACTGTTTGGGGTTTGTGTTCAAAAGGAATGAGTGCCAGAAATTGCTTTGGGTGTATCTGGGATATTGTACAAACAATCTTGTTATGTTAGACCTCTGGAGAGTATTCTAACTGATTGCATCACAGCCTGGTATGGAAACACCAGTGCCCAGGAACAGAAAATTTTCCAGAAAACGCTGGATATAGCCTAGTCCATCACAGGCAAACCCCTCTGAGTTCACTCAACCTATTCTCATAAGACATGCTCCCCAATCCAGGCAACATCCTTGTAAATCACCTCTGCACCCTTTCTATGGTTTCCATGACCTTCCTGTAGTGAGGCGACCAGAAATGAGCACAGTACTCCAAGTGGGGTCTGACTAGGGTCCTATATAGTTGCAACATTACCTCTTGGCTCTTAAACTTAATCCCATGGTTAATGAAGGCCAATTCACTATATGACTTCTTAACCACAGAGTCAACCTGCGTAACATCTTTGAGTGTCCTACAGACTCGGACCCCAAGATCCCTCTGATCCTCCATACTGCCAAGAGTTTTGCCATTAATGCTATATTCTGCCATTGTATTTGACCTACCAAAATGAACTACCTCTCACTTATCTGGGTTGAACTCCATCTGCCACTTCTCAGCCCAGTTTTGCATCTTGTCAATGTTGCACTGTAACCTCTGACAGCCCTCCACACTATCCACAACACCTCCAACCTTTGTGTCATCAGCAAATATACAAACCCATCACTCCACTTCCTCATCCAGGTCATTTATAAAAACACAAAGATCTCTTTTGCATTTCTTTATTTTTTCTGTAAATAAATGCAAAAAAATCTGAAGGTAGTGTAGGTTATATACATACTTTGATAATAAATTGATTTGAATGTTCATGTCTCACTTGACATTACAAAGAACTGGATCACCTTATCATTCATTACAAGATTTGTCACTCACAATATGCTGGAGGAACTCAGTAAGTCAGGCTGCATCTATGGAGGGGAATAAGCAGTTGACATTTCAGCCCAAAACCTTTCATCAGGACCAGAAAGGAAGGGGAGAAAAAGCCAGAATAAGGAAGAGGAGGGTGGAGAGGAGTACAAGCTGGCAGCTGATAGGTGAAGCCATGTGAGGGAAAAGGTGGGTATGGGTCACTATCACGGTGTTGCTGTTTGCATCTTGCTCCATATAAGTGGGATTCTCAGACTCCATCAGCACAGCTTGTGTTTCAGGGGTGGTATGTTTTTGGGTAATGGATATTGCATCTGGCTTAAGTTGGCTGTAGTATTAGAAGCCAAAGCACCCACATCCTGAGCATGTAAAAAATTTGCCCTATTCTCTCCTGTTATGTTAGTGATTGACCTTTGTGCTTCAGTTATGAGAAAAAACATATCTGCACCATAGATAAGTGGAAAATATACTGTAATCCCTCTTCGAAATAAACTAGACGGAGTGATTAATTTTAAAAATGGCTTTATATAAAGCCTTTGAGGCCATGGAATATCAGATGAGCCAAAAGCAGCCGATGACCCAACAAGCTCTCAAAAGGCTGATGACCGAACATTAGAATAACTCAGTGAAATGCAGGAAAACATTCTCATTCAGCACCTTGCTGCCACATCAATTGCCATTGATTGAATTATTTCCTCAGTGAGTCGACTGCCAGCCCATTAAACAGTGATTCGGGAAACAATCATTTTGCTATTGCTTTATTTTAAATGATGATACTGTCCTTATAATTTAATTGCAAATATATGCACCAAAGCACCTAAACGCAGTTTTTCTCTCTGGGAGTCAGTGAACAGGACATAAATGTTTAAATCCAGGCATGGGCAAGGCTGGAATTTGGAGAGGGATAGGATCAATTCAAGGGCCAACTTTATTTGCCAGTTCACTTATGTGTATTAGGATTTTGCTATGGTGTGTCGGCTTGACATACAACATTCAACAATTGTAAAGAACAAAGAATTTTATGAAAAATGAAGTTAGAGGTTGAATTACTGATATGGAATGGAGTTTAGAAGAATGAGGGTGGGAATCCCATTGACACCTATCAAATATTGAAAGACCTAAAAAGAGTGGACGTAGAGAGGATCATTTCTGCAATGTGGGAGTTTTGGACCAGAGGGCATAGAACAGTTATGAGGGGGCACTTGTTTAGCCAGAGGGTGATGAGTCTATGGAATTAATTGTCACTTCTGGCTTTAGAGGCTGTCGTGAAGTTTATTCAAAGCAAATTAGTAAGGGTGTCAAAGATAAAGAGAGAAGGCAGGAGAATGGGGTTTGGAGGGATATTATTGATGGAACAGTTGAACAGGCTCATTGGAGCAAATGTCCTAATTATACTCCTACATCTTGTGGTCTAAATGCATAAATACCAGCATGTATTTCCCATATAAACAGTATTGTAAAAAGTGGTTTAAAGTATTTACAGTGCAGTGACTGAGGTAATAGACAGAGGAGGTTGGGAGGGTTGCTAACTGGAATAGTTGATCAGATTAACTGCCTGGGGGAAGAAGCTTTTAAGATAGCTGAAGTTTTTTTTTCAGTTTCGATAGCCTATAGCGCTTTGCAGAAGAGAGCTTTTGGAATAGGCAGTTTGCAGGGTTGGGAATGCCTGCAATGATTTTTCCTGCCTGCTTCTTTGTCCTGGATACGTTTAAGTCCTGTAGTGGTCGTAGACGGCAGCTACGATCTTTTCTGCTGACCTGACAGTTCACTGTAGTTTTCGTATTGTGAGAGGATGCTCCACCAAACCAGACAATCATTGTTGATATGGTTTTGATGCTGGTAGGGTGACTGTATTCTGGGTTTAACCCCTCCTATTTGGAACTAATTGGTACCAGAAATAGTGCTAGATTTTCCTCAGATACTTAGATACAGCTTAGATTCCTCAGATACAGCTGTACAGGAGCATTTGCTGATGTGTTGGTGCTGATGTCTGAGGAGGAATTTCTTCATCCAGATGGTGGTGAATCTGTGAAATTTATTGCCACAGAAGTCCATGGAAACCAAGTCATCGTGAGTATTTAAGGCAGAGATTGATAAATTCTTCATTTGTAAGTGATTTAAGGGTTACAGGGAGAATAAGGTTGAAAGAATCAGCCACAATTAGATGGCAGAGAAGATTTGATAAGATGAATTCTAATTCTGTTCCTGCATCTTATCATCTTGGCCAATACTCATCCCTTATTTGGCAACACAAAGGCAGACTTTTTGTCTGTTGTGTTGATGATCTTGGGATGCTGCTCTGAAGCTATTGGCTACTCTACTTACTTTATGACAGTGATCTTCTTATCAAACCTATCAGCCCTCCTGGGGCATAGGCCACTGGCAGCTGTTCACCAGAGTCCTTTGTCCTGGGCCAGTCTCTCAAGTTGTCCCCAGGTGTAAAACCATCGTCAAAGATCCTTCCTCTCCCAGGAATGAGGTCTCTGGAGACCTCATTGGCTTTTCTGTAGCATTGGGTTTTTTTTAACAGGATGGGCCTGTTACCTCCATGCCCAGCCCTTCTCTTTTCACAGCCGGGCTTGGGCCTGTCCATAGAAACATAGAAGTACAGACCCTTCAGCCCACAATGTTGTGCTGACCATGTAACCTACTTCTAGCAGCTGCCTAGAATTTCCCTACCGCATAGCCCTCTATTTTTCTAAGCTCCATGTACCCATCTAAGGATCTCTTAAAAGACCCTACTGTATCCGCCTCTACCACCTTCACTGGGCAGTGCACTCCATGCACCCACCACTCTATGTGAAAAACTTAACTCTAACATCCCCTTTGTACCTACTTCCAAGCACCTTAAAACTGTGTCCCCTGATGTTAGCCATTTCAGCCCTGGGAAAAAGCCTCTGGCTATCCCACATGATCAGTGCCTCGCATCATCTTATACACCTCTATCAGGTCACCTCTCATCCTCTGTAGCTCCAAGGAGAAAAGGCCAAGTTCACTCAACCTATTCTCATGCTCTCCATCCAGGCAACATCCTTGTAAATCTCCTCTGCACTCTCCATTGTGGAGGTTTATTACTGCGGTGGTATGTTCTAAAGCAGATGGAAAAGGCTGTATAAAAATAAAAATCTGTCAGATTATCTTCCTGCCCAGTATCTTCCTACAGAATGAATGGAAGCTGTGTTTGAATGAGGTGCTTCAAGTTTCTTGTCATAGGCATTGGAATGTAAATGCTATAAAAACTAGTTTTTTTGCAACAGCTACCCTTTACATTACAAACAAGACAAACATAAGCTTATATTAATACAGATTATATACAACTTGCACATCCAAAATAAACATAACAATAAACTAGTGCAGAGACAGAGAAAAAGAAATATAGTCTGAGGTAGTGTTAAGAGTTTTTCAGGTCAGTTCAAGAGCCTTGTTGTACTGGGGAAGAAGCTGGAGCTGAACCTTGAAGTGTGGGCCTTCGTAAACACGAGATTCTACAGATGCTGGAAATAGAGCAACACGCACAAAATACTGGAGAACTCAGCAGGTCAGGCAGCATCTGTGGAAAAGAATAAAGTGTCACTGTTTCTGGCCAAGACCCTTCATCAGCACGGTTTATTGCTTTATATTGATGCTGTCTAACTTACTGAGTACATCCGGTGTTTTAGATGTGGGTCTTCAACTGGAACCATTACTTTAGCAGTGGGTCAGTGTGTGAATGTGTTGTGCATCCAAGTACTATGCCTGGTGTGATTTGGAATCTTGGATGGCAGTGCTTGGTGTCCCCTCGTTCTTTCACATGAGGATTCCCTTTCTTCCCCTGCAAAGCTTTGAAACAATTCGTTCTCTGAACAGAGTTATAGAAGCAAATTCAGAACGGTCTCTCCGAGCCCCCAGTCTTGTTAGCTGCACACTCATGCATGCACAGCACAGCAGGACAAGCTGTGCTTCGAGACTTGTCTCAAGCCAGTGCACTCTGCTTTTGTTTAGCAACCTGAGTGATTTCCTGGAATCGACCCGTACAGATATTTCCCTTGAGTTCTTGTGCTTTTCAAAGTCAGTGTCCAAACCCATATTGAAAAAGTCCCACCCACCAGCCTCATTGTAAATGTGTATGAGCACAGGATCATCAGTAGGTTTACCTGCATTTTCTAATGGAGTACCATATGATAAAGCGAGGGGCTTATTTCACCTTGGGGTTTGCCTAGCAGCTCACCTACAAGGCTTTCACACCCAAAACAAATGAATTGATCTCTCACGCTATAGTTTATGGGATCTTGCTTTGGATAAAATGGCTACGCAGCAACAGTCTGTGTGCTTTAAATTGATTCTTTAATTGTGCATTGAGCAATGTTCCAGATAGCTGGCAACTTCTTTTCCATTCCATTTATCGGTGTGTACGAGCTATGGTAACAAATTATTTTATTTTAATATAGAGATGCAGCATGGTAACAGGCCCTTCCAGTCCAAGGCCCGTGCCACCCAGTTACAGCCATGTGACCAAATAACCTACTCACCTGTAGGTGATTGTAATGTGGGAAGAAACTGAAACAGAGGAAACCCGCGTGGTCATGGGGAGAACATTTTAAAAAACTCCTCACAGTGACAGAATTGAAGCTGGGTTACTGGTGTTGTAATACTGTTACACCAACCACCACACTACCACGCGGCCTGTAATTCTTATGTAGCAAAGTTATTCAGAAGGATGCAAACTTTTGCATTCTGTTTTTTCCTCCAGGATTTCCCTGTATTTTGCTGCATTCATTTTATCCTCTCACAAGCCTTCCAGGGCCTGCTGCATATAATTCCGATTTACATGTCACGTGCACAATTGCTCTAATAGTGCCACGGTTAAATCATAACTTCCTTGGTCATTGCAGTAGACATTTAAGATAAAATCATGTTCCTGTGGACATATATATAGTGCCAATAAAGGTATTCACCCCTTTGGAATATTTCATGTTTTATCGTTTTACAATATTGAATCTCAGTGGATTTAATTTGTATCTTTTTTGACACTAATCATCAGAAAAGACTCTGCCATGTCGAAGTGAAAACAAATTTCTACAAATTGGTCTAAATTTATTACAATTATTAAATACAAAATAATTGATTGCTTATTTACTCACTCCCTTCAAATCAGGATTTAGTAAATGTACCTTTGGCAGCAGTTATAGCCTTGAGTCTGTGTGGATAGGTCTCTATCAGCTTTGCATATCTGAATACTGCAACTTTTCCCCCATTCTACTTTACAAAACTGCTCAAGCTCTGTCAGATTGTATGGGGATAATGAATGAACAGCCTTTTTCAAGTCCTGCCGTAAATTCTGAATTGAATTGAGGTCTAGAATCTGACTTGGCCACTTCATGACATTAACTTTGTTAAGCTTTTTCTCAGTAGCCTTGGCTTTATGCTTGGGGTCATTGTCTTGCTGGAAAAGGAATCTTCTCCCAAGTTGCAGTTATCATGTTTTCCTCCAGGATTTCCCTGTATTTTGCTGCATTCATTTTATCCTCTGCCTTCCAGGGCCTGCTGCAGTGAAGCATCCCCAAGCATGATGCAGTCACCCCCATGTTTTATGGTAGAGATGGTGTGTCTTTGATTATGTGTGGTGTTTGGCTTATGCCAAACGTGGCGTTTAGTCTGAGATGGCAGTACATCTTGTTTTTGGTTTTATCAGACCATTGAACTTTCTTCCAGTTGGCTTCAGAGTTTCCCACATGCCTTTTGGCAAACTCTGGCTGAGATTTCATGTGAAGTTTTTTCAACAGTGGCCTTTCTTTATCACTCTCCCATAAAGCTATGACTGTTGAAGCATCCGGGCAACGGAGTTGTATGTGCAATCTCTCCTAACTTGTAACTCCTCCAGAGTTGTCAGAGGTCTTTTGGTGGCCTCCTTCACTAGTTTCCTTCTTGCACGGTCACTCAATTTTTGAGGACGACCTGCTCTAGGCAAATTTACAGCTGTGTCATATTCTTTCCATTTCTTGATGATTGACTTAATTGTACTCCAAGGGATTTTCAGTGACTTGAAAATTTCCTTGTATCAATCTCCTGACTTATGCTTTTCAATAACCTTTTTGTGGAGTTACTTGGAGTGTTCTTTTGTCTTCATGATGTAGTTTTGCCAGGATACTGACTCACCAGTAGCAGGACCTTCCAGATATAGTGTATTTTCACTGCAATCAATTGAAACACCTTGACTGCACAGATAATCTCCATTTAACTAATTGTGTGATTTCTAAAACCAATTGGCTGCACCAGTGATGAATTGGGTATGTCATATTAAAGGGGTGAATACTTATGCAATCAATTATTTTGTGTTTTACACTGTATTTATAATTAATTTATATCCATTTGTAGAGATCTGTTTTCACTTCGACATGAAAGAGTCTTTTTCTATTGATCAGTGTCAAAAAAGCCAAACTAAACCAACCAACCGTGATTCAATGTTGTAAAACAATAAAACATGAAAAACTTCCAGGGTGGAGGTGAATACTTTCTATAGGCACTATATATCTCTTACTGTAATTTACAGTATATTTTATGTGATGCCTGTACTGCTGCCGTAAGAGAACAAATGTCACAGAATGTTAGTGATAATAAGCCTGATTGTGATGAACGAATCCACTCTGCATATAGTCTGTATCCCTCAATTCTCTGCATACTTTTGTGCCTATCTGAGAGCCTCCTAAACAACTCTATCAGATCTTTCTCCACCACTACTGACCTTGGCAGCATGTTCCAGGCACCCACAATTCTTTGTGTATAAAAGAGAACTGGCCCTGTACATCTCCTTTAAACTTTCCTAGTGAATGAAATATTCATCAGAGTACTGATGGCCCCCAGCTACTGTACTTTTGTCAGTATTGATTGTTGGTTGTATTGTCCTCTGTGTCCAGAATACCCTCAGAGTATTGATCTATTCCTTTTGCCCTTGAGAGTATTAACTGATCCCAGGGAACTGTTTGAGTATTTACTGATCCACCATGCCTGAAGACTGGAGAGAGCATTGATGGGCTCCTGCAGATAATACCTAGTGTACCCTTAGGCAGCAATCACTCTGTTCATTTCCATTTTTTTTTGTGCATTCAGATTTGCTTCATTTGTCACACGTACATCAAAACATACAGTAAACGTGTCCTTTTGTGTCAGTGACCAGCACTGTCCGACACTCTGCAGGGGCAGCCTGCAAGTGCCGCCATGCTCCTGGCACCAACCTATCATGCCTACAACTTACAAACCTTAACCGATACATCTTTGGAATGCGCGCGGGAACCAGGGCACCCTCGGGAAACCCACACGATCCCGGAGAGAACATACAAACTCCTAACTACACGAGTTGCCAATCGGAAGTTCTTTCAGGAACGTTGACTCCTTTCTTTAGGCTTGCAAGAAATTATGGCGTGAAGAACTCATCAGCAGAAATGCAGTACTGCAACTTTACCCTTTGCTCTGCAGCAATTGACTGCTCTATTTGAGCTTGTTGCTTGATGGATCGTCGAATCAGTAGAGGTCATGTTACGTGTGCGAATGGTCTTTGGGAGTTCGGCTGACGTGCGAGCTTTGGTAATAATGTTGAAGCATGGTCACTGAGCAGGGGTCAATGGGACAAATGATCTTAGAGTGAAGGATAAAGGCAGAGGGGTGAGGAGAAATGAACTTGGCTATTTATCAGATCTGACAATGACCTTGTCGCTGTGTGTAGAATCAGCTTCTATTGATAGCAGAACACCTTATACTTATATAATCTTCCTTCCTGTACAGTCAAACTGCAGAGCACATCACTCAGGGGAAAGCGAGGTCTCCACATACGTGCCTGGAAGGTGGCCAAATTCTCTCCATTAAGCAAGGGCAGCATGGTAGCATAGTGGTTAGCATAATAGTCTACAGTGCCAGCGTTCGGGAAGTTGGGGTTCAATTCCCACCACTGTCTGTAAGGGATTTGAATGTTCTCCCCATGACTGCATGGGTTTCCTGAAGATGTACGGATTACGGTAAGTAAGTTGTGGGCATACTATATTAATGCCAGAAGCATGACGACTCATGCAGGCTGCCCCACCACTTCCTCAGACTGTGATGGTCATTGACGCAAAATGACACATTTCACTGTATTATGGGACAAATAAAGCTAATACAACATGAAATTTTACAGTTCCCACGGCTACCCGAGTTCTACCTTGTTTACCTATTAAAGTGGCCACTGAGCCTATGTTAGTGCTCTTCTGTACACTTGTGTTGTAATATGTAGTTATTTGAGGTACTGTCACCTTCCGGTCAGCTTGAACCAGCTTGGCCACTCTCCTCTGACCGCTCTCATTAATATGGTGTTCTTGCCCACAGAACTGCTGCTCAACTTTTTTTTTGTTTTTCATATCATTCTCTGTAAACTCTAGTGACCGTTGTGCATGAAAATACCAGGGGATCATCGGCTTCTAAGATGAAGTTCAAACCACCGTAATTAGCACCAACAATCATTCCACAGTCAAAGCCTCTCAGATCACATTCCTTCCTCGTTCTGATGTCTGGTCTGAACAACACCCGAATCTCTTGGCCATGTCTGCATGTTTTTGTGTGTTGAGTTGCTGCTGTCACATGATTGGATATTTGCTTTAACGTGCAGGTGTACCTGTTAAAGTGGCCAATGAGTGTACGTGTGACTGGAAATAAGTGGGTGGGTTATGGTGACGTACAATATTCTGCACCCCCCCCCCCCCACACCCAATCTCCAGAGCAGAAGAATATGTCATCCATATGAATGAAATTGAAGAGCAGTATATAAATGGAAACAAAATAGTCTGCAGATGCCTGAGTCTGAGGCAACTGGAGGAACTCAGTGGGTGAGAGGTTGTTTATGGTGAGAAATGGACAGTGGAATGTGTTTGGTCAAGGCCTTTCATCTGCATTGGAACATGTAAACATAGAGAGTGTGTTTCCCATAGTGGGGGAAGTCTCTGACAAGAGTGCACAGCCTCAGAATATGTCCCTTTAGAACAGAAATGAGGAGGAATTTCTTTAACCAGATGGTGGTGAATCTCTGGAATTCATTGCCTCGGAGGGCTGTGGAGGCCATGTGATAAGTATATTTAAAGTGGAGGTTGATAAGGTCTAGGTAAGTAAGGGCATCAAAGGTTACTGGGAGAAGGTGGGAGAATGGGTTTGAGAGCAAAAAATAAATCAGTCATGATGGGCTGAACAGCCTAATTCTGCTCCTATGTCTTATGGTCTTTATTTTTGAATTGGATCCCCACTGGGGAGATTCCAGCAGATTCAGAATCCGTACTGAAAAGTGAAGCATGCAATTAAAGAGCTTTCTCAAATCATTCCATCTAATTTACAGATACATTTCCGAGTTTCTTTTCTTTCCTCCTTCCCTCTGGCATTTCAAACGTGCTAATTTAGCTTGGTGCGCGCCATTAGCAAACCTGCTTGTGTCACCAGATATTCCCAGTGTGTTAGGACATGAATGCAGAGAGACAGGCTGAAAAGGCCAGTAATTATCCCAGTTATGGACCACAATTGCAGAGCAATACTGGAAGTGTTGACTGCAGAAAGAAAATGGAGGTGGCTAATTACAGGAACTTGCCCTGGTGTGGATTGCAGAAACATCTCTTTCTTCCAATGCTTGCTAATTAGTGAAATACTTTTGTGTTAAAGGTCGATAGTGCTTTCAAATAGAACTTGTTTTACACAAAATCGTTTTTTTTGTGTGTTTTCTTAGCCTATCTGATAATTATTTTGTACATTTCCTAGAATTAGATTGACAAAAAATAGATTATATTTGCCTGGTGTTTTCTCCTATATCTCCCAAGGCAGAATTCAACTATAGAACAATTCCCTTGATAACAAATCCAATTCACGCAGCAACCCTGTGCTTGTTAAATTACATCAGCTGCTAACACCTTATTCTTAAAATTTTCGTCATCTTCCATGGCCTCACCCCCTCCTGTTTCTGTCACCATTTCAATTGGCCTCTGTGGTCTCTACACAGAGAGGGTGCAGGGAAGATTTTCAAAAACATTGCTGGGGTTGGAAGGTTTTAAATTCTGCACTGTTAGCATTTCAGGTCCTGCCATTCCTGTGGATTCATCAGCTGCATGGAGAGGGGAGCCTGCTGCATGAACAACAGCTTGCTCTCCATATCGAACTGCCCTGGCTTGCGTAGACAGCTAGGACTCAACGACTATTATTGACCACAAATAACGGAGGGCCAGGAAGTGTAAAAATAACTCATGGTAGACATTCAGCAGTGTTTCTCGCCTGAGGTTAAAAAGGAAATCGTTGAAAATGGCGGAACCAGTTGGGGGTAAACATATCTTAAGGTACAGAGAAGTGGTTGGAGGGAGGCGATGGAACAAAGGAAAAGGAGCGTGATAGGATACGTTAGAGGAGGCGTTAAAGGTTAAAGTGCTAGATAGTAGTCATGGTATAAACTGGAGATGCAGAATCATTGGTTGAAAACATTGAACTTGTTGTTGAGTCCAAAAGCTTGAACCTGGCTTGTCAAGAGCTGAGGTGTTGTTGCTGTAGTTTATGTTGGTAGTTCATCTTTCCAGTTCCAGGGGACTGAACTGAAGTGAATACAGTGAGAGGGGTACTGACTTGACATTTAATGCTCACGTATGTTAAAAGCTGATATGTAGGATGAGCGTACTAGAACTAGTCTAGGATGATGCCAGGTTTTGAGGGTCAGAGTTATGGAGAGGGGTTGGGCAGATTTGGAATTTGTTTCTTGGAGCATGCAGGAATGGGCAGTATTCTTGTGGAGGCGATTAATAATCAGTTAGGGTATGAGTGTGGGCAGTCTTTTTTCCCCTTGGGATTGGGAACGGGAGCGTGTTTGTTTGGAGTGAGAGTGAAGGAGCATTTGATGGGAACCTGGGGGTGGGAGGTCAACATTTTCACCCGGAAGGCAAGCTGCTGGAGGAGGTGTAAACGGACAGTTGGACAGGTGTATGGATGAGAGTGGTCTGGAGGGGTGTGGGCCAAGTGTAGGTAAATGGGACTGTTTAGATGGGAATTCTGGTCTTCCTGCACTGGGTGCCCTGAAGGGTCTGTGTCTTGCTATAAGACAGGCTATTCAACAAGTTGGACATCACCTGCAGAGAGACAGACAGAGTTAGTGTTTCAGGTTGCATCAGAGACGATGTATTTCGAAAGATTTTGTGATTAACTGGGATTTTTAATAGAATGCCATGTTTTATAGGGTCCTTGGATTTCATTTCCCAACCTACCATCTTTGTAGTGACCACCACCTGCAGATCAGGATTGTGCAGACTTTGGAAAGGGTGCAGGAAAAGGTTTACAAGGATTAGAAGCCTTGTTCTTCAAAGAGGGATACACAGAAAATGCTGGAGGAACTCAGCATTTCGGGCTGAAACGTCGACTGTGCTTTTTTTCCATAGATGCTTCCTGGCCTGCTGAGTTTCTCCAGCATCTTGTGTGTGTGTGTGTGTGTGTGTGTGTGTGTTGCTTGGAATTCCAGCAGCTGTGGATTTTCTCCTGTTTAAAGAGGCGTTGGACAAACTTTGAGTAGTTCTCTCTGGAGTGGTAGAGGCTGACAGAAGTGTTTAAATTTATGAAGGGTACAGATAAGGTAAACAGTCAGAATCTTTTTCCCCCCAGGGTTGAAATCTGATAGTAGAGAGTATGTGAGTACGCAGATTCAGAGAAGTGTGGGACAAGTTTTATACCAAGGGTAGCGTGGGCCAGCAACTTGCTATGAGGTGTGGTGATGGTGAAGACAAATACAATAGAGGCATTTCAGAGACCCATAAATAGGCACATTAATGTCTGGAGGATGGAGGGTTGTGGGAATTGTACAGAGAGAAGGAATTTGTTTAGTTAGGCATGTAATCACTAAGTGGATTAGTTTAGCACAACATCATAGACCGAAGGGCCTGTTCCTGTGCTGTTTTGTTGCTCCAACTACTTCAAGGGCTCTAAGCAGCTTTGCAAAACCTAAAGGGGTACATGAAATGAGTTCTGTAAATGCAAATCAATTCTTTCCTTCAGCATGATAATATTATTATATTTTAGGCTGATGTACCGACCCAGAGGAGTTGATGAGTGTGCTTGGGCACACTTTCCCACTAAATGAGCAATAAATGTCAATTTGTTAAACTTAACACACTTTCATGGGCGATTAACTTTTGTTTGAAGAACAGCAGATTTTTTTTATTATACTAATGGCACATTACATGATAACTGTTATTAAAATTAATGGTACAGAACATGGAGGCTCCTGTTTGATCACAGTTAGAATGATGTTTCTGTAATTGAGGTACCTCCCTCAACCAGTCAGTGTGATACCAAAGCAGTTAAAGATAGAGGTTTTCCCATTGTTTTTGCCAGGTCTATTGATGCGAGCTGGGTCAAGTTAAGACCACTAGATGTCAAATGTACTCCTTTCCCTCCACCCAGCTTTTTATCCTGATTCTTCCCTCTTCCTTTCCAATCCAAAAGAAGGGTGTTGGTATAAAACATTGACTCTTTATTCCCTTCCATAGATGCTGCCTGATCTGCCACATTCCTCCACGTTGCTCTGTATTTCCAGCAGCTGCTGAATCTTTTGTGTTCATAAGTTTCCAGTTTCCCCATGTGGCACAGTTAATACAGCCACTGTCTCTGAGCTCCAGTGGCCCCAGTTCTGTCCTGGCTTCCTGCTGTTTGCATGTTCTTCCTGTGATGCATTTCCTCCCTCATCCTAAAGAAATGAAGGATGAATTGTCCTAGTGTGTAGGTAAGTGGTAGAATCTGGGGCAATTGATCGTAGAATTGTGGAGAGAATTTTTTTTCAGGAAAGGGATAAACATAAAATTGGCATCAATGAATCAGCATGGACTAAGTGGGCTCACATGCCTACTTCCATGTAATATCTGTCTGTGATTCTATGAAAAACCCAAATTCTGTGCTGAGAGAATGGGCAAGAATCCATTTTATGTATAAGAGATCCATTCAAGATTCTGCTAACTCCATGACCTCACAAACTACCTCGTTAAGATCTTGTACGTCATCAGTTACCTGCACTGTACTTTTACAGTCACTTTTGCACTTCATTTTGCTTTGATATTACAATAATTTGATCCATATCAAGCTTTTCATTGTATCTTGCTACATGTGACAATTATAAAACAATTTCAATGCACTTGACATTATATTCTTAATTCAGTGACACAGGAGGTTCTGCAAATGCTGGAAATCTTGAGCAGTGCACACAAAATGCTGAAGGAACTCAGCAGGTCGTGTAGTTTCCACCTCCACCCACTCACCTTCCCTCTTATCTGGCCTCACCTATCGTCTGCCGGCTTGTACTCATTCCCAAGCCTGCACTTTCACCTCTTAACTCTGGCTTCTGCCTCCTTCCTTTCCAGTCCTGATAAAGGGTCTCAGCCTGAAGCATCGACATTTATGTTCCCTTCCATAGACACTGCTTAACTTGTCACACAGTCATAGGGAGAACAGACAAACTCCTTACAGACAGCAGCAGGAACAGAACCCGTGTCGATGGTGCTGTAATAGCATTATGCTACCGTCCATCTCACCATTGGCTGAGTTACTGCACTGCACCGTAAACACTTTAAACCACTTTTTATAATGCTGTTTGTACTGTAAATACATGATGGTTTATGTATTTATTCATATTTTATTCCATTAAAAAACTTCCGTTTTTAATACAACTTTTTAAGCTTGTAATTGTTGAATATTGTTTTTTGTTGTATGTCGTGCTAACACACCACAGTAAATTCCTAGTGAATCTACATTTATATGCAGTGTCCTCCTTATCAGATACATCTGTACAACTCCTCATTAATGCAAATATCTAATTGGACAATCCTGTGGCACCAACTCAATGCATAAAAGCATGCAGACATGGTCAAGCGTTTCAGTTGTTGTTTAGACCAAACATCAGAATGGGGAAGAAATGTGATCTAAGTGACTTTGACCGTGTAATGTTGGTGCCAGACTGGGTGGTTTGAGTATCTCAGAAACTGCTGATCTCCTGGGATTTTCACACACAGTCTCTAGAATTTACAGAGGATAGTGTGGAAAAACAAAAAAACATCCAGTGAGTATCAGTTCTGTGGGTAAAAACACCTCGTTAATGAGCAAGGTCAGAGAAGAACAGCCAGACTAGTTAAAGCTGACGGCCGGACAACAGTAACTCAAATAACCTTGTATTAGAATGGTGGTTGAACCTAGAGATCGATGGGCTACAGCAGCAAAAGAGCACAAACAGACGCTCAGCAGGCTCGTTGTTAGGTGCAGGTTAGTTCATTTAGTGCCATGTTGTATGATGTGGACGATCGTGGTCTTTCTGTGACCATGATCCTTCTTGTTAGATTTTTCTACAGAAGTGGTTTGTCACTGCCTACTTCTGGGCAGTGTCTTTACAAGACGAGTGACCCCAGCAATTACCCCTTTCTCTTCAGAGATTGTCTGCCTGGTGCCGGTGGCCTCATAACCAGGACTTGTTTATATGCACCTGCTGCTCATATGACCATCCATCACCTGCTCCCACGTGACCCTGACTGGGGGCTGGGTAGGTGCTACACCTTACTCAGGATGGACCTGCAGGCTGGCAGAGGGAAGGAGGGCCTTGCATCTCCTTTGGTTGAGACCTATCTCCACCCTGCTGCCCAATTAGGCACAGGAGGTAGCTAATAAAGTGGCAATTGAGGGTCTGTGGTTGAACTTGATTCCATTGTGCAGGAAAGGAGCCCTTTTTTGACTTAAAAAGTCATGGGGTAAAGTGCTAATCATCTGCTAAACATCCCTCTTTAAGTATTGTAGCACCTGGATCTCGGTGTGTACATTCTCTTCATCTGCTACCGAGGATGTCTCTACATTGAAAGCAAATGACATTAGCAGAATAGGTATTATCAGTAATATCAGTTCATTAGCAGTACAACATTGGCAATCATTAGTCATAATTTGACATTAATGATCTCTCTTGGGAAGGAACATCTATTGTTTTCATCAGAAGCCCTTGCAATCCGGTAGTTAAACTATAATAAAAGAGTGAGACTTTTGTGCAGGACTTTGTGAAATAAAAATTGGATTGCTGCTATTTTTAATTAACTCCTGACCTCTCACACCTGCAAGGCGCTGCCTTTGCCCAGGCATTTAAACTTGCCTCTCCACCAGCACATTACGCAGCTCACTTCACTGTGAGGAATCGCTGGTAGCTACAATTATTTAAACATAATGTAGTTTGGATAATTGTCACTATGAAGCAGTATCTCCTGAAGTAAAGAGAAATAATGCAGTTTGTTGTATAAGTGTGATGAATTACACCAGAGTCCTTGGAACTAGACTGTAATTTTGAATGTCTATTTTGGTAGGGCAAATTTATTTTCCAATAAAATGTAAATTATCCCTGTGCAGTTGAAAGCTGTGCTCAACACAATAGGAGAAAGACTACTGGAGGTAAAGTTGTATTTTTCCATTGAGGTCTATAGTTTTCGTTAAAACTTTTGATAAAATGGGGCTCAGTTCCTGTCATTGAGGGAAGTGGGAATTGGGTCTACAAACTCTCATCGTCTTTGGCTTGCTTAACCTTTAGGTCTGAGGGGAGAAACTGCTTCCACGAGATAAAGGCTCAATAACCAAGGGCTACAGGTTCACGGTGAGGCAACATTAAAATTTTGCTTGATGATTTGATTATTATCGAGCATACGTAAATCTTCTGGATATTGCAAACAGATCCCCTTCAGAAGAAAAGAAAATACATACCTCTTTACTAATGATTGCCATCCATATGAATATTACTGATATTGCATTTGGGATCCGTATGGATTGAGTACACCTGCTAGGGCAGGTTGCAGTCTGCTCAACCCCTGCTGTTGATCAAGCTGGTGTAGTGATAGGTTTTTGCTCCTTCTGGATTTGTATGGAGAGGTTTTACGAGAGCAGTTCCGGGAGTGTGAGATTGCAGCTGGGGATTTTTTTTCTCCATAGAGCAGAGAAGGGCAAAAGAAAGTGGTGTTTAGTATCGGTATTTTGATAAAAGGCAACTCTCTCCACGTTGAAGAATGGAAATGGGTTCCTTACAGATGGGAAAATTGCATCAGAATATGAATAGCAGCAAGTTATTTCAACCTGGTTGTCCTTCAAAAGGGCTATCACATGCTAAATGGGCCATCTGGCCTCATTTTGTGCAATAGGTACTATATTATAAGCAGAAGAGTTTCTGCATATGCCTGAAATCCAGAGTAACACATGCAAAATGCTGGAGGACCTCAGTAGGGGAATAAACTGTCAATGTTTATCAGTCAGTGATAGATTATCCAAGTGAGAAGGGTGATAGGCAGATGGGAGTTACCATTCCTTTTCTTGATTTAAAAAAAATGAAAACAATCCAAATCTGGAAAAGCAGAAATATAAAGTTATTTTGGATTAGGATCTAAATTCCCTGCTGTTCAGATACATCTGGTCTATTCTTATTTAAAGACAGTTTTATTTAAAATATGAAGTAAACACAACAGTTTCTACAGATGGTGGAAGTACTGAGGAACAAACACAGAACGCTGGATGATCTTGACAGATCAGGAATGAACAGACATCATTTTGGGCCGAGACGCTGATGCTTCAGGTGTGTCCTGAAGAAGGGTCTCAGCCCGAAACCACGACTGTTAATTCCTCTCCATAGATGCTGTATGACCTCTTGTGTTCCTCCAGCATTTTGTGTTTTATTCCTCTAAATATGAAGCATTTTGGAAAAGGTTAGGTTATTAGTTTTTGTGAGGGGGAGGAGCGGTCATGTACCTGTGTGTAAGAGATGATGTTCTGCAGTGCCATAACTCTGTCTCTCATTACTCCATTTTTCTGTCACATTCTCCAGAAATCTCCAGTAACAAAATTCCACAATCTGCACAGGGAATTGTTAAATGGTTTCAGTTGCAATAAAACAGCCTGGACCCAATAATCCAAGTCTAAATCTACTCCAAATAACTTAGGAAGTGACCTCGTCCATCAAACCCCTTTGTTACAACATGCCATTCTCTGATCCAAACTTTTTACAACCAGCTTTTCTTTTCAATAATACTTGGCAAGGAATTTGCTGATAATGTTTTCCCTCGAAGGCAGTGTCATATTTTTCCAAACTGCCATAGCAACCCAAAACATGATATTGATGTCTTCTTTCATGCACCAGTACTTTCCAAAATTGTTGCCATATGATGTGAAGTATTGAGTAAGGCTGAAGATTTATATGTCTTTTTTTAATTAGTTAGCCTAAACTTTCCATTTCCAATGCATTTCTGTTTCTTGTTAGTTGAAAAATTTAAGAGTATTACAGTTTTGAGCTGTTCTTGGAGACTTATCATTAGTTCCATCAATAAGCAAGAAAATTCACTCCTAACCAAAATTCCTTGTGGTGAATAATTTCTTTAAGCAATAACTTGTTGCTTCTAACCTTATCTCCATATAATTGAGACTGACATGTGAGTGACGGGCTGTATCGTCTTATATCACCTCTTTGTGCCATGCCAAAAATGTCAGAGAGGTGGTGATGCAATGTTCAACAAGGGTAAACTTGTTATTATTTTAGCAATTCACAGCTTGACGTGAACAAAAATTGCTTTTGCAGAATAAACTTTAAGATAAAAGAGCAGAATTGGGCCAGTTGGCCTGTTGGATATGTTCCATCTTTCAATCATGGCTAATTTATTTTCCACCTCAACCCCATTCTCTTGCCTTCTCTCCGTAACCTTTGACACCGTTATTAACCAAGAACCAATCAACCTCCACTTTAAGTATACCCAATGACTTGTCAATGAATTCCACAGAATCACCATCCTCTGAAATTCCTCCTCAGCTCTGTACTAAAGGGACATCTTTCTGTATTGAGGCTGTGCTCTCTAGTCTTAGACTGTCCCACTGTAGGAAACATCTTCTACGCATCCATTCTATCTAGGACTTTCACTATTCAATAGGATTCAATGAGACTTCCTTTCATTCTTCTAAACTCCAGTGAACCTTAGCCCAAACTCATCAAATGCTCCTCATGTGTTAACCTGTTCATTCCTGGGATAATGCTTGTAGACCTCCTCTCAACCCTGTCCAAAGCCAACACATTTTTTCTTGGATATGGGGCCCATAACTGCACACTATACTCCAAATGTGTTCTGACCAATGCCTTATAAAGCGTCAGTTTGGTATCATTAGCGATGCCTATCTATGTTTTCTTATGTGACCAACTCAATTTCATTGTGAATGTCTGAGTCTGGTCATTGTTGGGACTCATTGCATAGACAATGGAGCCATAATCCTTCCCTAATGTGAACACTTTCAAACACCCTCTCAATTAGCACTTTTTATCTGGAGGCACAAGAGAATGTAGATGCTGGAACTCTTCCATCCTTCATCTGTCCATCACCAGTCCTCACCTGCATTCACCTGCCAGATCTTTCTCCACCCCTTCCTCTCACCTCTTCATCCTGGCTACCTCCCCTCTGTCCTTCCAGTCCAGGTGAAGGATGTCGATCTGAAACAGTGACTGTCCATTTCCCTGACCCACTGCGATCGACCAGCAGTTTTTTTTCTTTTCCTTAGCAATCTCACTGAATGACACATCGATAGGCTTCTGTTACCCTAAAGGAAACTATTAGAGAGAGCTGTCTCTTTGAGGGGACCTTTTTAATTCCAGCTGCCTCAAAGCTAAAATAACATATAGTTCCAGTCTCCTATTTAATGGATCTTTGACTTGGAATTCAAAAGATGTCAGTTATGATAGTGTGTCCTCCTTTTACTTTATGATATTATCCCAATCACAAGTTGCTACCCTGTTTTGCTCTCCACTTATTTACATTTTGAACAGTAAATCTATTGATCCTATCACTAGCTTGAGCTGTTCAGAGATTGGTGTTGATTGATTTGGGAATTATTTGAAGGTTGTCTGAATTGAATGTTGTGGTAGATCATTGAAAAAGCAATTTTTGTGGCTTAAGCAAATTTGTCTGCTGGGAAAGAGATGAACCGAGCAAAAGGAACCTCTGCAGTCATGTGCCTAACGTGGACTTTACATTAGTCTTTCGGACTTTTGGTTGCAATTGTTTTTTTTAATTGACATGTTAGAAATGGAATCATTTGGAAGGCCTTGACATGTGTTTCTGCCACAGGTTGAATAGGTGGGGCTAGCTAATGAGTAAACTCATTATTTGAGTGGTTCCTCAATGATTATTCTTTAGAGTTTCTTCCCGGTTTGACATGCTAGGGGTCTGGAAGGCCTCGGGCCCAGTGCAGGTCGCTGGGTGTAAGTGATTTAAATGATTTGGCATGGACGAGCTGAGCCAAAAGGCCTGTTACTGTGCTGTACTATGTCTGTGTGTGTGTGTCTCTCTCTCTCTCCCTCTCCCCCCTCTCCCCCCTCTCCCCCCTCTCCCCCCTCTCCCCCCTCTCCCCCCTCTCCCCCCTCTCCCCTCTCTCCCCCCTCTCTCTCTCCCCCCTCTCTCTCTCCCCCCTCTCTCTCTCCCCCCTCTCTCTCTCCCCCCTCTCTCTCTCCCCCTCTCTCTCTCCCCCCTCTCTCTCTCCCCCCTCTCTCTCTCCCCCCTCTCTCTCTCCCCCCTCTCTCTCCCCCCTCTCTCTCCCCCCTCTCTCTCTCTCCTCTCTCTCTCTCTCCTCTCTCTCTCTCCCCTCTCTCCTTCCCCTTCTCCCATTCCTACCTTATTCCCAGTTGCCAAAGTTGTTTGCATTGTAAACCAATCACACAAATAGGATAATTCAAAATGGAATGTAAAAAAAATCACAGAGCCCCAAATAATACTATAACTGTATTTTGCCTAAGAGTGATTTAGGTGCTGGTCATACTGGGCCTCTATAGACCATAAGACATCAGAGCAGAATTACGCCATTCAGCCCATTGAGTCTGCACCACAATTCCATTATGGCTGATCCTGGATCCTGCTCAATCCCATACACCTGTCTTCTCGCCATGTCCTTTGATGCCCTGACTGATCTGGAAATGATCAACTTCCACCTTAAATATACCCACTGATTTGGCCTTCACCGCAGTGGCAGAGCATTCCATAGATTCACTACTCTCTGGCTCAAAAAATATTCCTCCTTACCTCTGTTCTAAAAGGCCGCTCCTCAATTTTGTGGTTGTGCCCTCTAGTTCTGGATACCCCCAACATTGGAAAAATCCTCTCCACATCCACCCTATCTAGTCCTTTCAACATTCGGTAGGTTTTAATGAGATTCTCCACCCTCCCCACCGCATTCTTCTAAATTCCAGTGAGCACAGGCCTAAAACTGCCAAATGCTCCTCATATGTTAACCCCTTCATTCCCAGGTTCATCCTTGTGAACTTCCTCTGGACTCTCCAATGACAACACATTCTTTCTGAGATATGGAGCCCACAACTCTTAACAGTACTCCCAAGTGTGGCCTGGCCACTGTCTTATAAAGGCTCAGCATTACCTCCTTCCGTTTATATTCTATTCTCCTTGAAATAAATGCCAATATTCAATTTCCTTTCTTTACCAGACTCAACCTGTAAATTAATCATCTGGGAGTCTTGCACGAGGACTCCTATGTCCCTCTGCATCTCTGATGTTTGAACATTCTCCACATTTAGATAATAGTCCACACTATTGTTCCTTTTATCAAAATGCATTATCATACATTTCCCAACACTGCATTCCATCTGCCATTTTTTGCCCTTTCTTCCAATCTGTCTGTGTCCTGATACAATGGCATTGCTTCCTCAGCACTATACTCAGTCTCTATACCAAATAAAATGGTTTATTATTGTCATATATAACTTATAACTGGATCCTTGACAGGAGACCCCAGCCAATGAGCATCAGTAATGATGTTTGCTCCTCACTGTCAGTCAACACAAGTACACTTTAAAGATGCATGCTCAGCCGATTGCTCTACTGTCTCTACAATCTTGAGCATGGCTGGTTACAGCTCAAATTGCACCTAAAAAATTTCTGACGATGCCACTGTTGTTGATGGAATCTCAGATGGCAACAAGGAGGTGTCCAAGAGTAACATACAGATTGACTGGTTAAGTGATGTTGGAACAACAACACTGCATGCTATGTCAGCAAGACCAGCGAACTGACTATGGACTTCAGGAAGGGTAAAATGAGAGAAAATACCAGTGCTCATTGAGGAATCGATGGTGGAAAGGATGAGAAGTTTTAAATTCCTAGACGTCATCTCAGATGATCTATCCTGGGCCCAACAAATTTCTACAGTTATACAGAAGAGATTTTTCTGAGTGACTGCATCCCGGCCTTGTACGGAGGCTTCAGTGATGAAAAGATGGAAAGAGGCAGCAGAAGGTTGTACACTCTGCTAGCACCATCGTAGGCATAATTGGGGGGGGGGGGGCCTCACAATTCGGGACATGTCTTCTTATTAGCACTACTGGAGAGGAGCTACAGGAGCTTGAAGCCCACACTCAACAGCTTCTTTTCCTCTGCCATTGCATTTATGAATGGTCCATGAATTAATTATTCCGTATTACTTTTTGATTATTATCTTATTTATTTCTGTAAATTACAATAATTTTATGTCTTTGCAATGTACTGCTGCTACTAAACATCAATTGTTACATATGCAAGTGATAATAAATCTTATTCTGATACCTTAACATCCCAACCATGTCACCAGTAGTCTATGTATTACACTCCCAACAGCTTTTCAGCACCTTACAGTTACAATTTTCCTCTTATATTTAATTCAGCACAGGGGTGTTTTGCTTTACTTTATTAGCATTCGGCTAAATTGAACATTTTCAGTTAGTAAAGCAAAACAGTCAAGGGATTTGTCAAATTTTTGTTTCTGCCGAATGTATCTAAATAGGTTATAATAATACTGTGCTAGTTCAGGCTTTGCTTTTTTTATTTACAAAATCCCGAATGCCTTTTGTCGTTTGCCCTTTCCCATGGAAGTATTACTCCTATGTTGTTTTGAAAATTAAATGGGGCAGTCGTGAATGAAAATGAAAAATCTTGCTGGTTGAGTTTTCTCAGTGAGTATGGAAGCAAGATGAGACCAAGGAGAAAGATGGTCCTCCAGTTTAAAATCTTGAGGTGTTTTGTTAAGCAAAAAAATTTGGCTCTATTCATGTGTGTGGTTGAATGACAATTAAACCTGAACTTATCAAGAATTAAAGTTATCAGTCCTCAATAACCCTCTTGACCCAAGAAATTTTCATTATCAACATAGACAAAGGCTGTTTGGCCTGTCAAGGCTATTGCTGGCTCTCAGAGCAATTCTGTTTTGTTCAATTTTTTTCTATAATCTATTCTCACCCTCATGCCCATCAATTCCACACTCATTCTCCAGCCACCCCCTACCCTAGGGATAATGTATGGTGACCATCTAACCCTACAGCCAGCATGTCTTTTTTAGATCTGGGAAGAGATGGACTGACATCTGTGCTACAGAGAAGATTAACAAGGATATTGTTGGGACTCAAATACTTGAGTTATAGGGAAAAGTTGAATAGATTAAGACTTTATTCCCTGGAGCATAGGAGAATGAGGAGAGATTTGATACAGGTATATAAAATTATGAGGGATATAGATAGGGTAAGTGCAAGCAGATTTTTTCCATGGGTTTGGGCGAGACTAGAATTAGAGGTAATTGGTTAAGGATGAAAGGTGAAATGTTTTAGGGTAATATGAGGGCGAGATTCTTCACTCAGAGTGTGGAACGAGCTGCCAATGGAAATGGTGGATGTGGGTTTGATTTCAACATTTAAGAGATGTTTGTTTCGGTACATGGTTAGGAGGGTTGTGGAGGGCTACGGTCCAGTTGCAGGCCAATGGGACGAGGCAGAATAATAGTTCATCACAGACGAGATGGACTGAAGGGTCTGTTTCTGTGCTGTAGTGTTCTGTGACTATGACATGGTCAGAAAGAGAATGAGTTCTGATATAGATGGATGGGACTCAGTTGAGGTTCATTTGAGAAGAAAGTGCAGACACAGTGTTATGAAGGTTACCTGACCATCATGTTAGAGGGTCAGTTCCATGCATCTAATTTCATCAATAAGAATCAAATGTAGAGGGGTTTTTTTGATAAATTGGATAGTTTTAATATTGTGCCCGAAGTAGGTTAAGTGACGTGTTTCTTAAAAGATGAGAGCTCAGGCCAAATCTCTTGGTATTGGCAAGCAAGAGCTAACTTAATTGGCTGGGATTTCTGATTAAGCCTTTACATGTGCTAAGGTTTTAGTATTACTTTAATTGCTTAATGACCTCAAATCTCAGATTGGGAATGTATAACAGTTCTTGATTCACCTTGATCTGCTGCACTTTGTTGAATCCACTGATAATTAGAGTCTTTAAAACATATTCTTCATTGGTCAAGGTCTTTTGAGCCCGTCAATAGTGATTTTGAGCCAGGAGAGCTATAGTTTGATTAGTTCCAGTTCAAGATGCTGTGGGTAAAAAGGTCAGAACATGGTTGCACAAATAAAAGGTAATCTGTAATCTGGGCACAGCTATAGAATGATGCCAAGACTAGAGGGAGAAAAGAAAATGACCAGGGATGGGAGGGGTCCATGATTATGGGTGCACGGAGAGAGTCAATGAGGAGGAGCCTGGTTTGTGTGATGGACTGAGCTGCATTCACAGATCTCTGCAGTTTCTTGTAGTCTTGGGCAGAGAGGTTGCCATACCTGCATTCCGGATAGGATGGTACCTCTGTACAAATTGGTAATGGTCATCGACCATGAGAAGAATTCCCTCACAGTGAATGATGCCTCTATGCTGGAGTCTGCACAGTCATATGCTTTCTATGTCTGTACTTGCCAGAAAGAAGAGGGATCTCAATGAAATCAATGGAATATTGAAATAAAGTGGATGCGGAGAGGATGGTTGCAATAGTGGGAGAATCCAAGGCCAAAGCGCACAAACTCAGTATAAAGGAACATCACCTTAGAACAGAGATGAGGAGGAAATTCTTCAGCAGAGGGTGGTGACTCTGTGGAATTCATTGCCACAAACAGTTGTGGAGACCAAGTTTAAAGCAGAGATTGATAGGTTCTTGATTATTTAGGGTATCAAAGGTTAATGGAAGAAGATGAGATTGAAGAGGATAATAAATCAGCCATGATGGAATGGCAGAACAGACTTGATGGGCCAAATAGCCTAATTCTGCTCCTGTAAAGTATGTTCGTATTGCTAGCACTGACCAGCGCCTAGAGAGACAATGGTGACAGACTAGAACATCCTGATGGGAATGTGAATGGTGCCACATAAATGCAACTCTTTATTGTCTCATTATAATGATTTTTCTGGATTAGATTCAAAATGGCCTCTGTGTGACTGGGATTTAACTGCTTATTAAACTCTTGAGATTCTCAAACAGTTGCTGTAGCCCATATTGGAGCACTTTATCTTCTGGTGTCAGGAACAAACAGCACGATACACCCTTGACCAAGCAACCGACTTAGGAGCCTTTCCCTTCGTCTGGCGACAGAGCTTGAAATGTTTGGTAATCACAGATGCAACCGCTGGGGAAATGTCGACCTCTTATGAATCTCCCTTCATTACGCTTGACTTTACATAGCCTCAATTTTCACTGTTCTGAAAATGTTTACAGAAGTGTTTGCGAAGGAAGCCAATTTATCAGACAGTACAGTTCGGTTACAAAGCTGTTTATTAAGTTTACCTACCTTTAGAACATACAAATCAAGAGCAGGAGGCTGCTCATCTCCTCAAACCTACTCCAATATGTAATGATCAACCAGGCCTTGACTGCTATACCACTTCCTGTTCTCACCCCCTGCCCTTCAACTTCCTTAACACGGGAAATACTGCAAATGCTGAAAGTCCAGAGCAACCCAGAGTGGCACAGTAGCAAAACAATTAGCATAAGGCTATTAAGGCACCAGTGAGCTGGGTTCAATTCCACTGCTGTCAATGAAGAGTTTATACGTTCTCCCTGTGACTGCGTGGGTTTCCTCTGGGTGTTCTGGTATCCTCCCTGATTCCAAAGTGTTCGTAGGTGAATTGGTCACAGAGGTATAATTGGGTGGGGCGCAGGTTTATTGGGCCAGCAGGGCCAGTTACCTTGCTGTATCTCAAAGTAAACAAAATCAAATAATTGCTGGAGAACACAGCAGGTCAGGCAGCATCTATGGAGAGGAATAAACGCTCAACATTGTGGCCAAAGTCCTTCATTGAGACTGGAAAGGAAGGGGGCAAAAGCCAGAATAAAAAGATGGGGGAAGTGAAAGGACTACAAACTGATAGGTAATAACTGAGACCAGGAGCAGGGGAGGTGAATGGGTGGGGATTGATTCTGCCCAACCCGCTGATTGCCTCCAGCACATTGTGTGATTGCTCAACATTTCCAGCATCTGCAGAATCTTTTGTGTCACAGTACAGAATATAGTGTTACACTTAAGTGCATGGGTATTACCCCATTATTGTCGCGTGTTCCAAGCTTGTCTTGTAAACTGTTCATACATATTAAATCGTTGCATGGTACGTTAAGCTAGAATGAGGTAAAACAATAAAAATGCAGAGAAACATGTAAAAGCTGCTGAAAAAGTGCAGTACAGATAAACAGTGAAGTGCAAAATCATAACGAGGTAGAATTTGTGGCCAAGAGTCCATGTTACAGTATAAAAGTCTGATAGCAGTGGGATATACACTGGCCTTTGCATCTTCTGTCCAAAGGGAGAGGGGAGAAGAGAGTGATTTTTCTGACAAGTGTAAGACCATTAGAAACGGGCAGAATCAGGCCACTCGGCCCATCAAATATGCCACCATCCAACCCTGGTCAACTTATTTTTCCATCCCAACCCCACTCTCCTTTCCCCACTCCAGAACACTTGGCACATTCACTATTGAAGATCCTATCAACATCTGCTTTCAAAATCTCCAATGGGGGCAGATTGTCACTTAACAGCAGTAGACAGAGTCAGTGGGAAAAGAGTAGGCAATGTTTCAGGCCGAGACCCTTCATAACGTTGGCTACTCTTTTCCCACGGATGCTGCCTGACCTGCTGAGTTCTTCCAGCATTGTGTATGTATTCTTTGATCCACAGCATCTGCAGTTGTATTTTCGTGAGTAGACAGAGTCCGGGGAGGGGGGCGGGGGGTGGGGGAGAAGACTGAGGCAGACAGTAAGGTGCAAAGTTAAGTTTGAGGATAGATGGGGAGAGATCTGATCTGTCCTATCATCGAGCATCTGATGAAATGTTCACATCTGACCACACATGTAGTGACTTGAGGAACATGCAGGCTGTTTCTTTTTCCTGAAGTGTTTATTAAGCCCAGAGGACAGCATACGTTAGAGGTGTGGGATTACTTTATGTCAACCGAGTAATGGTTTTGCCCGCCAAAGAGTTGAACGTTCAGTTTCAGTTTAGGGCTTTAAACTCCACTGTGTAGTTCGACTGGAGTGAATCCAGATTGCATTAATCTGAAATTAATTTGATTCTGAATGGCTCCATCTGTCTGTGTTAAAGGAGGCTCAAGACTTGGTAATGAAGTGTGAGTGACTCATGATGCAAACTCCCTAAACCAGATGGAGTGTTAACTGTGAAGGAACTAATGTAGAGAGGGGTGAGGGAGAGCAGAAAGAATTGCTAATGCCAAAGATTAGTTTAAGGTCCTTTTAATACTGCAGATGCACCTTTAAGTACACTGTTTTGTGTGCTTAACACCTTCTTTGCTGATACTGTGGAAAGTACGAGGGACATCTCTATTGGCCCGACAATCTTCTTGGATGTCCACTTGGGATTTGAGCACGATTTTACTCCAGTTTTGTGAGATTTGAACTAAATAACTTCAGATTCAGAGAAACACACAGAAAATGTGGAGGAACTTAGCATGTTGGGCAATATCTATGGAGAGAAATAAACAGCTGACGTTTTGGGCTGAAATCCTCTTGGTGAAGGGTCTCAGCCCAAAATGTCACTCCTCTTCATAGATGCTTTTGCTCTTTATGTCCTCTCCATAGACCATTGATTAGGAGGGCCATGGCTTGAAACATTAACTCTTTATCCCTCTCCACAGATGCTGCCAGACCTGCTGAATTCCTCCAGCAGTTTTGTGTGTTACTCTAGATTTCCAGCATCTGCAGAAACTCTTGAGTTTATGATTAACTGCAGGTTCATCTGGAAAGTCAGACCCGATAAGTCTGACCTCATAATGGAGGGACATCATGGAATTGTCTCTTTGTAAGCCTGGGACTGCACTTGACAAACAGCCTAAAACAATTGTACACTCATACAACTTGTGGGCGGCAGGGTAGCATAGCAGTTAGCGTAACGCCTGCAACCTGTGTTCAATTCTTACCATTGTGTGTAAGGGGTTTGTACATTCTCCCCCTGACTATCAGTTGCTCTTACATTCCAAGGGTTTGTAGGTTAATTGGTCACAAGGGTGTAATTGGGGGCCTGTTGCCATCGTCTATCTCTAAATAAATAAAAATGAAATTATTTGAAAATTAAAAGTAAAACCTTTCCAGTTTGTAACACATTCACCATCATTGCTTATTCTTCTGTTGAGCGATAGTTGCAAACGATGATCTGTCACACTCCAATGTGACCCTATTAAATGGAGCAGATTTGCTGGCACTGCAATTTCTTTCCCCTTGTGCAGTTTTTCTCCCTATTTTTAAAAGTGGACCTACTTTCCTGATAAACAATATTATTAGTCATATCATTTGGCATTTAAATGTTGTTGTTCACTGCTACCTCCTATCTTTAGATTGCCATTAATGTTTACGTCTTGATAGACCATTGAGTTTTATTAGCAAATTGACACATTTTGTACAGGTAAAAATCCTACAACCTGAAAGTCTTGCTAAAATGTTACACCGTTTACAAATTAGTTGTGTCGCCAAATTGATGTTGAGGATTATTGCAGTCTTTTAACATGGTGGGAATTAATTTAATGGGGTTGTTTCTGCAGTGTGTGGTTAGGATTTTATTTGGCATGAGTAATAGATGGAACAGTTCAAGCTGGAATGATGGAGCTGTCAAGGCAACTAGCCAGCCTTAAATAGTTGAGCATTGAAACATATTGTTGTGTGTGAATTGGTCTGATGTGGGGAGTGGTTGATGAGACAAGCAGAAATGTGGCAGGATCTCTCTCTGGAGCTTGCACATTAGTAAGGAAGTTTTTTGTAGAGCAGTTCATTTATAGAGCAGTGTGATTGGCAGTATGGTCTTTCTTGGTGTCCATTTGCTTAACGTTTTTAACTTTTAAAATGTCTTTCTGCTGTAACTGAACTGCTGGACAGGTAGGAAGTCAACTTTAGCAACTGTTTCTGTAAGTTTAATCCTTATTTTAAGATTTACTGAAGATCCTAGCCTCTCGTTACTGCATTCCCCATCTGTCAGTCTCATTGGAACTGAACTGAACTTTTTATAACTTGGGGTTAATACGTTAATACTGGTGCAGGAGCCTGAAGATGATTTAGTTCAAGTTTAAGTTTATTGTCATTCAACTGTAGAAAGTATACAGCTAAACGAAACAATGTTTCTCTGGGACCAAGGTGCAAAACACAGTACATATATTACATGCAACACATAAAATAATATTAAAACAATAATATTAACAGATAAAAGTGTTCTCCAGATGTACAAGTTGACTGAAAGTGCATGTATGATATATTGTTAAATTTACAATAGTATAATGCTGCCGGGTTTTCAGAAGGTAGCATGGGGAACAACTGTGCTGTGCAATTACTTTTGCCTTATATAGTTTATCTCCCTTCTTTAAAAAAGTGGACGCACTTTCCTACTTGGAAAAAAATACTAAAGTTCTCATCATCATATGAGTTGGAATAACTTATTCCACTCTGTCATCAGACTTCTGAGTGGTGTATGCACCCATGAACACTAACTTACTATTTTGCTCTCCTTTTGCACAGCTTACTTGTTCTTTAATATACAGTACTTATTGTAACTTATAGTAAGTTTTTTATGTCTTGCATTGTATTGCTGCCTGCAAAACAAACAAATTAGATAATAAACCTAATTCTGATTCTAGTACTTGGTTTTTGTTGGGCAAAATTTACAGCTTTTTTAATACCTTCCTAGTCAACTTTACATCCTGTTGTCTGGTGTGTCATGGAGAAAGATTAATCACATGGGGGAGGTGTTACAGGGTACTCTGAAGCAAAGCCCTGTTTTTAAAAAAAAGCAAAATATGAGGACTTTAATAACGTTGTGATACAAATACAACTTTACCCTTCAGTCCATCCTTTGCATTAGTTTTGGAGTACGATGAATAGATGTCTCAACAAAACTCTGTAACTCTGGGGCAGTGTGAACCACTGTTAATTCTGTAAGAAAGACATCAGTTTACAAAGCACTCTTCAGTCCTTGCAAAACATCCCAAAGCACTTTCCATCTTATGATGCATTTTTGAAGAATAGTCACTGTTGTGATATAGAGAGTGCAGAAAACATTTTGTACACAGCTATCTCCTAGGAACGTCAACAGCAGTTTTAGCTGTCGATGGAACAGTGAGCAATGGCCCCTTCTACAGAACAAAGCCAGGATACCATATGATTGTAGAAAAATATGAGACCTGGTTTGGTCTGATGGCATCTCCAACAATGTGGCGCCTGCCTGAAGTCTTCATCTGTGAGTCCAGATGAAGGGTCTTGACCCAAAATGTCAACTGTGCATTTCCCTCCACAGGTGCTGCCTGACCTACTGAGTACCTTCAGCAGTTTGCTTCTTGACATTGGTCTAGTCAACAGGACCAGAGCTTGAAGACAACTGCCTCCTCACTCGGAAGTGAGAGCTTGCCAACTGAGTCACAACTCAGGTGTAGTAGTCATTCTGATCCATTAGTCAGCAGAGACATTCCATGATATATGTGTCAAAGATTAGATTAGGTGAGCTCTATTTGTCACATATGCATCGATGCAGTGAAATGTGTCACTTGCATCAGTGACCATTGCAGTCTGAGGACGTGATGTGCATGCTTCTGGCGCCAACGTAGCATGGCCACCACTTACTAACCCATACGTTCTTGGAATGTGGGAGGAAATGCATGTGGACACAGGAAACCATACAAACTCCTTAGAGACAGAGGAAGGAATTTGAGCCTCTGTTGCTGGTGCCACGCTAACCCCCACTATGCTACCAAGCCACCCATGTTTTTTTCAATTCCATGCTTCTTTTTCAAATGTAATTCTTTTCCCAAGCTGCCATGCTTGTTTTTATTTGGACATTTTCCACCGAACGTAGCCCCCTATCTTGATGACTGCCTTTGGTGTGTGGCTGCGTGAAGCAGTGTGTTGAACAGAGGTACACACGGACCGAGTGTTACATTGGGCGTGGTTCTGCTTGTTACCCGGCATTGCAAAGGATGGGCCTGGCCTTGTTGCCACACAATCCTTCAATCAGTTAGATGCTGCTGCACTCTTGTCTTCTTTGTGGGGAAAAGTCCTTTCAGAAAACACCTTTGGCCACTGGTCCATCCGGTAGCAGTCAGCGCAGAATGTCATGGCGGTGTAATGGCTAGCACAATGCCTTACAGTATCAGTGACCTAGATTCAATTCCCGCCGCTGCCTGTGAGGAGCTAATACAAACTCCCTGTGACCACAAGGATTTCTCTGGTTTCCTCCCACAGTCCAAAGATGGACTGGTCATTGTAAATTGTCCCATGATTAGGCTAGGGTTAAATCGGGGATTGCTTGGTGGCATAGCTCGAATGGGTGGAAGGGCCTATTCCACAGTGTGTCTTTAAAAAAAAAGTCCTTCTGGCACCGTGGGAGGTAGAGACTAGTCCTGTGGCGCGGTTGCCCAGCAGACTATCAAAAACACTTGGCAGTATGCCTTTTTGCCAGAACTCACCAACAAGCACCAAGACGTCACATTAGACCCCTTATCTTTAGAAAGGATGTGCTGGCATTGGAGAGGGTGCACGGGAGATTCATGAAAATGATCTCAAGATTAAAGGGTTAATATATGAGGAGTGTTTCCCTCTGGGCCTGTACGACCAGAGTTTAGAAGAATGAGGGGGGATCTCACTAGAACCTACTGAATATTAAAAGACCTAGATAAAGTGGAAGTGGAGAGGATCTTTCCTGTAGGACCCAGAGGACACAGTCTTAGAATAGAAGGACGTCCCTTTAGATGAGCAGAAATTTCTTCAGTCAGAGGGTGGTGAATCTGTGGAATTCATTGCCAAGTTATTATGTATATTTAAGGTGCAGGTTGATAGATTCTTAATTAATAAGGACATTAAAGGTTACGAGAAGAAGGCAGGAGGATGGGTTGAGAGGGGAAAAAAATCAGACATGATTGATTGCTGGAGCAGACTCTGGGCCAAATGGCCATTTTACAGAGGATGTATCGAGAGCAACCTGAGCAGCTGCCTCACTGCCTGGTTCGGGAATTGCACTGTCTCAGATCGCAAGACCCTGCAGCAGATAGTGAGGTCAGCTGAGAAGATCATCGGGGTCTCTCTTCCAGCTATTACAGACATTCACACCACACTCTGCACCTGCAAAGTTAACAGCATTGTGAAGGACCCTACACACCCCTCACACAAACTCTTCTCCTTCCTGCCATCTGGTAAAAGGTACCGAAGCATTTAGGCTCTCACGACCAAGACTGTGCAACGGTTTCTTCCCCCAAGCCATCAGGCTACTCAATACTCAGAGTCTAGACTGACATCTACATCATTTATTATTATATTGTAATTTGTCCTAGTGTTTTGTTTATTAATTATTGTACTGCCCTGCACTGTTTTGTACACCTTATGTAGTCCTGTGCAGGTCTGTAGTCTAGTGCAGCTTTTGTGTTGTTTTACATAGTCTAGTGTAGCCTTGTGCTGTCTCACATAGTCTAGTGTAGTTTTGTGTTGTTTCATGTAGCACCAGGGTCCTGGAGGAACGTTGTTTTGTTTTTACTGTGTACTGTACCAGCAGTTTATGGTCAAAATGACAATAAACTTGACTTAACTTATGGCCCCTTTGTGTCATGGTCTTATGGCAGGCATTGTGTGGGAATACTTGCAAATTTCCCCCAGCACATCCTCGGGTATGCTGTTTGTTAATGCAAGTGACACATTTCATTGCATGTTTCAATGTACACATGATAAATAAATTTGAATCTTTAATCTTGGAAGGAGTTCTCCTGAATAAGAACTTGCCAGCTTTTACTCCTTTCCCTCATCCCGTCTTTTTATTCCTGCTTCCTTTCCAATCCTGATGAAGGGTCTCAGCCTGAAACATTCAACTATTTATTCTCCTGTATAGATGCTGGCGGACTTGCAGAGTTATTCTAGCATATTGTCTGAAGTTAATTTTGTCCACGTAAGTGGTAATGGTTTTCCGTCTATTGAATGTAGTAATTTATAGAACCTGTAACAGCAAGAACAAATAGACTAAACCCAAAGACAGCTGTGCAGTTACTTTTTCAAAGTTCAAAATAAACTTATGATCAATCAAAGTATTTGTCACCTTATACAGCCCTGAGGTTCATTTTCTTGTGGATAAACACAGTAAGTAAAGAAACACCATGAAAGATCACACCCAACAGGGCAGAAAACAACCAACATACAAAAAAACCCCCAACAAATTATGTAAAACAGAAAGAAAGAGAAAAGTGAAATAATTAAATAAACAAACAAACAATAGATAAATAAGTAATAAATATCGAGGACATGAGAGTCCTTGAAAGTGAGTCCAGTTTAGTTGGAACAGTGGCACAAGTTTAGTTCAGTGATGTAATCCCCTCTGGTTCAGGAGCCTCCAAGTTGAGGGTTCTTAACTGTTCTTGAACCTCCTGGTGTGGGGTGTGAGGCTCCTGATGGCAGCAGTGAGAAGAGAGCATGGCCTGGATGGTGGGGGTCTCTGATGGAGGATGCTGCTTTCCTGCGGCAGCGCTATGGAGATGTGCTCAGTGGTGGGGAGGGCTTTACCTATGATGGACTGGGCCGTATCCACTACTTTCTGTAGGCCTTTCCATACACAGGCGTTTGTGTTTCCATACCAGGCTATGATAGGACAAGTCAATATACTCTCCACCACACGTCTGTAGAAATTCGACAACATTTTAGATGTCATGCCCAATCTTAGCAAGCTCCTAAGGCTACGTCCACACTACACCAGATAAATCCGTAACCGAAGCTTTTTCTCCTCGTTTTTACCCTCCGTCCACACTAAAATGGCATTTTCATCCCCCGAAACCGGAGCTTTTCAGAAACGCTCTGAAAGTGTGTATTTTTGAAAACGCTGGATTGGCCGGATTAGTGTGGACGGGGTAACCAGAGAAATCTGAAAACACTGTCAGACGGTAGTGCACTATTTCATTGTTTTCTTGAACACAACCTAACAATTTCAGAACAGACGGCAATGAAACTGACACCAGAAGAGTTAGAAATGTACTCACCAAATACTTTGACCCATAACTTACTGAATAAATAAGTATACTCTACTCACTTTGCCCTGTTTGCTGTCCTTGCTTGTATGAAGGTGGTTTACCTATTTATGCAAGTACTTCTCTGACAATAGATGTGTAACAGCCTAATGTAACATTGTATGGAAATACAAGATAACACTGATGCAGACATGTTTTACACATTTAACAAGGTGCTTTATTAATGCAACAGAGTTGGTCAGTTTTTCAATGTTCATCGTCAGCCGGGTCAATCTGTCCGTGAACTCCCCGTCGGTTGCCTCCGTACGCTCCAGTATTTGATTTTTTCTTAACTTTTAAGTTCTCCTGTGTGAAAGCCAACAGCTGTCCATTGTTTTAAGTTTTCCTAGTCTGTAACTACACAAACACACACTTTTATGGCGAGATTCGACATCAAACATGTCGCTTGTTTTCGGTAGATGTGTCCTGCGCCTGTGCAGGAGGAGGTGATTTGCCAAAATCTCTGTTTCAACGTGGGTAGAGATATTTTTAAGAATGCATAGTGTGGACGCCTATGGTTTTTACGCGAAACCAGCACTTTCAAAATTATCTGGTCTAGTGTGGACTTAGCCTAAGAAAGTAGAGGTGCTGTCGTGCTTTCTTCACAATGACACTTATGTGGTGAACCCAGGACCACATAAAATTATAACACCAAGGAATTTAACATTACATTTCTTGTGTATGTTTTAGATTCAAATTTAGTTCAAATTAATTTTTACTTTAGTGAGGTGTGTGCTTACAACGTGGTGTCATAATGATGAATGCCATTCACTTACATTTACATTTAACACAATGAATTTAAATAAAAAAGAATGCTTAAACAAAATATTTACAATATTACTCAAATTTTGCTGAAATATTAAATGCACTCACCCAGGAACAGAAAAGACGACAGAAAGTGGTGGACAAAGCCCAGTCCATCAAAGGCAAAGTCCTTCCCAACATTCAGCATATTTGCATGGAGCAGGACCACAAGAAAACTGCACCTTTCGTCAAAGACCCCTGTGATTCAGGCCTTGCTCTCTTCTCACTACTACTATTGGGCCTTATAGGTCCAGTGTAACCTCGATCAGGAACAGTTATTACCTTTCAGCCACCAGGCTCTTGAACCAGCATGGATAACTTCAATCACCATGACTCTGAACTGATTTTATAACCTACAGATTCACTTTCAAGTACCTTTTGCACTCTTATTCTCACTTTTCTTTTACTTGCACAGTTTGCCTTTTGCACATTGGTTGTCAGCTGTTGCTTATTTATGCAGTCCTTTGTTAATTAGAACAGAGAACGTTACATCACAATACAGTCCTTTCAGCCCATGACATTGTGCTGATCTATTAAAACTCTCTATGATCAATCTAACCCTTCCCTCCTACATGACCCACCATTTTTATATCAATCATGTGCCTCTCTCTAAGAGTTTCTTAAATTCCCCTGTTTTATCTGTCTATACCACAGGGCATTCCACACACACCCACTACTCTCTGTGGGGGGAAAAAACTTACCTCTGACATCACCCCCCCCATACTTCCCTCCAATCACCATAAAATTATGCTATAATTGCATTGTATTTCTGTTTCTTCCAGTAAATACCTGCAATAAAATTAATCTTATAGTATATAGTGACAGATTTATAATGTGTGTGTGTATTTATATATAATATACATTTACTTTATATGTGATATACGTATACAGCATATTCTCAGTCCAGGTAGCACATTCTTGGTTTTTTTTTTGCCATTTGCCCTTTTTAATGAGCTCTTCCTTCATAGTCTTATGCTCAAGCAAAGCTCTCACTCTGAGAATCCAACCGGCACCTTCATCTCCAGGTTATCAGCATCCTCCACTTGCCTTTGTGTCAGTGCTGCACCAGCCATGAGGATAAGAATCAGGTTTACTATCACTGGCATATGCTGTAAAATTTGTTGTCCAGGGGCAGCAGTACAGTGGAGGACATAAAGAATAAGTTACAATAAAAAAAAGTGTGAAACAGGAATAGCAAAGTAGTGTTCATGGGTTCACAAACTGTTCAGAGATCTGACGGCAGAGAGGAAAAAGCTGCTCATAAGACACTGAGTGTGTCTCTTCAGGTTCCAGCTCTTCCCTGGTGCAGTAATGAGAAGAAGGTATGTCCCACATTTAAGTCCTTAATGATGACACTCCTGTCAAAATCATGGACCAAAGCAATGAGCAACAGAGCATAAGACCATCAGACAGAGGAGCCAAATTAGACCATTTGGCCCATTGAGTCTTCTCTGCCATTCAATCGTGGCTGATTTATTTTCCCTCAACCCTTCCCCTGCCATCTCCTGTGAAGTTTGATGTCCTTACTAATCAGTACCTGTCA
Source organism: Hypanus sabinus (assembly GCF_030144855.1). Taxonomy (NCBI): domain Eukaryota; kingdom Metazoa; phylum Chordata; class Chondrichthyes; order Myliobatiformes; family Dasyatidae; genus Hypanus; species Hypanus sabinus. The sequence goes on from NC_082718.1 coordinate 26,831,580, forward strand.
ACATCCATTTTAAGCATACCCAATGGATTGACCTCCACAATTTCACCACCCTCTGATTAAAGAAATTCTTCCTGATCGCTGTTTTTAGGGGATGTCATTCTACTCTGAGACATGGATGTGGTAAATGCAGAATTTTACAAATGTAATTATTCACACTTGAAGATGAAAGAATAATGGGAAACCAGTCATCAATGCTGAAAAAATATCCTGTAGAAATGCACAAAAGCAGGGGAAGGTTTAAGAGGAAGGTTTAGTAGAACAGGCGGGCATGTGCAAGTATAATTTCATTATACCCAATTGTGAACTAACGTAGTTTGAATGGGAAAATGAGGAATGCATTATACATTGTGATGAGGATGCATTATCGGAAAGGCCAAGTGGTTCAAACAGATAGTGGAGGGAAATCAATTTAGCGCTATTTGTGTTCCACCTTTGAATAGGGATTACACCGTATTTAGAGGATTGGACAGTTGTTCCAGAGCCACGCGTTTGAATCCCACAAGGGCAGCTAAGGAATTTAACTTGTGTTAATTAAACACATTTGGAAGAGGAAGCTGGCATGAGTGATTGTGACTGTGAGGTGCTGTATCGTTTAAAAGATAAGTCATTTTCACTGTTGTCTTTTTGAACAGGGAATTTGATGCCCTTGGTTAATCTAGCCTATATTAGATTTATTGTATCATACAGCAGAGAAACCAGCCCTTTAGCCCACTGTGTTCATGTTGGGCTCAAGTATCCATCTATTCTAATGTCATTCACCAGTATGTGGCCCTTAGACTTGACAATTCAAGAGCTCATCATAGTCATTAAATGTTAAGGGAATATGTACCTCTACCACTGGGTTCCAGATTCCTACTTAGATCATTGGAACAGACCCTTTTAGCCCTCCGAGCCCTCTAATCCTACTGTAATCCCATTTCATTCTCTCTACATTTCTCCACCCACACCCTCCTTCTCCCAAAGTCTACCACTCTCCAGTTCTTGCCTCTGTTGTTCAGGGACTTGTGCATTATGATTCATCTGACCTGCTCCATCTTGGATCCCCATATGAACCTGAGGACTGTTTGGTTGATTCCTAAGTTGGGGGAGCAAGGGATGGACCACACCTGTACAGCAACCGTAAAAGCACCTTGCACCTGATGACCAAGTCCTTCCCAATTATTGAAAGGGATAGAGTTCTTTTACAGAGGAGAGATGCCAAAACCCAGTGCAACACCAGTCAGGCCACGGTATATTGTTCTCTATATAGTTCTAGTCATCACTTTACAGGAATGATATATCGCTGATATCAAACTTCTGGAGGAGCTCAGCAGGACAGGTAGCATCTTTAGAGGGAGAAGGAAAATCAAAGTTTCAGGTCAAGACCCTGCTACAGAACAGAGAGAACAGAGGGAAATGGTCTTTATAAAAAGGTAACGGTGAGAGCTGAAACAGCAGTTGACAGTGGAACCAGATGAGGTAGGAGGGAGGAGATGAAGGCACCACCGTCAATCTGAAGTTCTTTATAATCTTCTTGGGGCTGGAGTGTGATAAGGAAGGTGAAAAGTGAACCAGATAAGGGAAAGGAACAGGAGACCCGGTGGATTAAGTGGATTATGATACATGAATGATATGATTTAATTGGAGATGATGCAAAGGAGATAAACATGGATGTTGCTGAAATGGGGAGAGGTTAGATCAGAATTAGCTATGTTGTGACATATATGGATGACATTGAAATTGTTTTACAGTAGTGGTACAGTGCAATGACAAATAAATAATGCAAAAATAATATGAATAATATGATTTAAACAAAGAGACTCTGCAGATAGATAAAATCTTGAGCAACACACACAAAATACTGGAGGAATTCAGCAAGTCTGCATCTATGGAGAGGAATAAACAGTTGACGTTTCGGGCTGAAAACTGTCATCAGGACTAATAATTTAGGGTTCATGTGTTCATTGGCCATTCAGAAATCTGAGGGCAGAGGGAAGGAAGCTATTTCTGATTGTTGAGTGTGTGCCTTCAGACTCTTGTACCTCCTGATGAGTGACTCTAGTTGAGGGTGGATTGGCTGAAGATCCTTTGCTTTCAGAAAGGAGGCAGGAAGGGGGGGGGGGTAGAATTAATTAAGGTGAATAAAATATAAGGGATCAAGACAGTTAGTACTAAGGACACATTGTCCGTCACCGTGGGATCAAGACCAGAGGCCTTAGACTTAATAAGTAGTGGAGATGACGATCTTGTCTTCCACACAGTGGGTGAAACTTGCTGCCTGCCAGGGTTATAGCCCCCTTTTCACATTTCAACTGTACTTAGATATGTTCTTAGAAAGCAGTAACCTGCAGAGCTGTATGGTCAGCATTGGAAAGTGGGGTTAAACTGGGCAGCTGTTTCCTGACTGGCTTGGATATGATGGGTTGAATAGCCTCCTTTCACATGAATCTTTTCACTGATTCTACGTCAATCTGTTTTAGAACCATCTATAATTTGCAAAAGCATATTTGCCTTATTGTAATTTGCAGGCTTCTTAATTTATCAGGAGGAGGGATTTGAACTTGTGACAACTGGACTGTTGTCTTGGACCATACCCAGTGAATAACACAATGCTATTTGCGGACTTTGGTTTGCGTGTGTGTGTGTGTGTGTGTGTTGTGCTGTGACATAGAGCAAACTGACTGCAGACATGATTTCATGAGAATGCTATACCTGGCATCTTGATCGACGCAGTGGGGAGATAAATAGTATTACGATGAATGCTAAATAAACCTACTTGATAGAAAATAAATGCAAAAAAATAATATAATTAATTAGTGATAGAAATTATTAAAAATATCTCATAGTGAATTTGTAAGTCTACTTACGTATTTTCTATATGTTCTTATGAAATTCAATGTCATACTTATCAAACAATCCTTAAATTTTTTTAATAAAACTCCAGGGGGAGTTCTCTTTGATTAGTGACTATTCCCGAGAAGCTCAGCTCTATATTAAGCGAGTTCTGAATGTGGTGAGGTTGTACTGTTTTGTTAAGAAGCAGTCTCTTTATTATCCTGGGATATTTTTTCCCAAGTTAAAGCTATACAATGTCTATTGGAGTTGCTGTGTGTATCCCACAGAGAGAGGAGCTCCATTTAAATTGGGTATGAGGACATCGAGGGCTGTGCTGTGGCTATGGACTCTCTACTGTTACATACAGAATATGCAAACCTGACATCAGTACATTCATGGACAAAGTGGCAATTTGAGGGAAGTGGGCATCAAGTGGGAAAGTGGACAGGGTATGGGATTGGCCAGAAAGTTCAATGGTGAAAAACCCACTTCGTGTTTTTTTTTGTGTTTTTATGATTTTAGAAACCTAGTTGTGCATCTGCATGTTCTGTGAGCGAAAAGCCCAAACGAAAGCCCTGATGCAGGAAATCTGAAGTAAAATCAGAACATCCTGGCATTTTTCTCAGTCCATAGGTGGCCTGCTGAGTGTTTTAGCATTTTCTCTTTCTGTTCCAGTCCAATAAAACTTGTAGGTTAACCCATCACCTTTTGACGATGTCCAAAATGTTGGGGAGGCTAGTGCCCATGGTGTAGCTGGCTGAATCTACAATCCTCTGCAACTTTCACACACAAAGCGTTGGAGGAACTCAGCAGACCAGGCAGCATCTATGGAAAAGAGTAAACAGTCAACGTATTAGGTCGAGACCCTGAGGGCCGGAATGTAACTGTTCACTCTTTTCCATAGATGCTTCCTGGCCTGCTGAGTTCCCCCAGCATTTTGTGTGTGTTGCTTGGATTTCCAGCACCTGCAGATTCTCTCATCCCTCTGTAGCTTTTTCAGACCCTCTTGGGGCTTTTGTGCAGTTAAAGCTGCCAGATGAATAGAATGCTTTCTATTGGCTCTCGCACCCAGCCACGCCACTAACTTTTCACTCAAATGCATGTTTGTTTCATGTTCTATTGAACAGGGAACTGTACAATGGATCAGAAATATCAGAAGGGATCATTAGAAGGCAAAACCTGAGCTCTTGCCTTCTGCTACAGCTGGCAGGAGCCAAGTTGCCCCTTTGTTCAGACAGCACATAGGAAGGGACGTGCCTGAGCTGCCAGCTGACAGACGTGCCTGGAATTGTGAGCAGCCAATGGCTTTCATGCACAGCTGTCACCTCATACAATACAAGACGGTGTTGGGTGTAATCAAATTAATAACTATGCAATTAAACCCAAATGAATATCCACTGAAGACTTTTAAGCAGAGTGCTTTATTGTAGAGATAGGTGATTAAATGTTCAAATGCACTACAGTTCTGCAGAAATTTGAAATGGGATAAATAGAGAAAGAAAAATTTGCAATCTCACCAAGCTGACAATTTGTCCTCGTATACTCAAAAAATCTGGATGAGCCCAGAGTTCAGAGTGATGTCTTTCTACTTTTGTGAGTGCCAGCGAAAGATGGTATCATTTGAATTCATGTGCACTTGCCCACTGCTTGTGATGATATTTGGGCTGTTCTTATCATTGACTGTATAAACCTGCCCATATTTAATTGGCTACAATGCAGCCATCAGGTTCGAAACAGCTGCAGAGTGGTCCTGACGTTTATCGTGTGCAAGTCAGAAAAAGAAAGATTAAAAAATTAGCACTATTTGAAGCATGTGTTGTACATCGAAACACAGTGAAATGCGTTGTTTGCGTCAACACATGTCAGCCAGGATTGTGCTGGGGCAGCCCACAATTATCGCCACACTTCTGGCACCAACATAACAGGCCCACAACTCAGTAATCCTTTTTTTTTTGTAATTTATTTTTTTTATTGAAGTTCATCATAAAACAAACATTTCCATAAGATGTATTTCAGTCATTGTACATATATATCATATAATCATATATGCCACAAATCTCCACATAGTATTTATCTGAGGTTTACACTTATAGAAAAGAGTGGAGAGAAAAAACAAGCAAAAGGAAACAACTATGTACAAGTAGGGAGTGATCTTTTTTTTACAACATATTCATTGATTTGTGAGATACCCTTAGAGAGTAAGACCATATATATTTGGATATATACATCAAGAATGGTTGAAAAGAGATAAATATTTAATGAATATACTGTTGGTGGCTGGTAAAAAGACTCTTACTAGGAAATGGTTATCACAGGAGAGCCCAACTTTAAATGCATGGATGGAAATACAATGGACATTTACAAAATGCAGAAGATAACAGCATCTGTTAATCATAAGCTGGAACAATTTGATTCATACTGGGAATAATGCCACAACTCAGTAATCCTAACTGTATGCCTTTGGAATGTGGGAGGAAACCAGAGCACCCGGAGAAAACCCATGCCTGTCATGGGAAGAATGTACAGACTCCCTACAGACAGCAGCAGGAATTGAGCACCAATCGTACGGTGAGCTGTAATAGCATTATGCTAACTACTGCTCTGGCCTAACCTTACCATGATAGCGATTCACTCAAACATCCTTTTTCCACACCTAAATCTAGCAGCGTAACTCTCTCGTCCCCTTTCCCTACAGTGCTTGTCCGGCCTCCCCTTCGACTCAGCCCCCTGCTGTGCTAATACGATCCACATTGTAAAGACTCCATGCACAATGACTTGGAATGTACACAGTAATCTACATATGATCCAACCAAGCTTAAATATGAGTTTGACATAACATATCTACTTTACAATTCTATCTCTCTATAAGTAAACCCTTCTGCTTAGTTTATGTTTCTAGGTGACTATAATACTAAGGTACAACAGCCACTCTAGGCCATTCAGCCCATCGAGAATGCTCTTCTATTTGATCGTGGCTGATTTATTTTCCTTCTCATACCCACTCTCTTGACCCCCCCCCCCCATAATCGTTGATGCTCTACTAATCAAGAGCCTATCGACGTCCACTTTAAATATACCCAATGACTAGTCCTCCAAAGCTATCTGGGGCAATGAATTCCATAGATTCACCACCCTCTTGCTAAAGAAATTCCTACTCATCTCTGTTCTAGACATCCTTCAATTCTAACGCTGCTCCCTCGGATCCTGTAATCTATCACTATTGGAAACATCCTCTCCATGTCTGTTCTATTGAGGCCTTTACTATTCAATAGGTTTCAATAAGATCCCCTCTCATTCTAAACTCCAGCAAATTTATGATGTGATTACAGCTCTTACTTCAGAGTTCAATTCCAGCGTCCCCTGTAAATACGTGGATTTTCTCCGGGTGCACCGGTTTCCTCCCATAGTTCAAAGACTTATCAGTTAGTAAGTTAATTGGTCATTGTAAGTTGTCCTGTGATTAGGCTAGGGTTAAGTAGGTGGGTTGCTGGGCAGTTTCGCTCGTTGGGCCAGAGGGGGTCTATTCCACGCTAAATCTCTAAATAAATATATATAATAAAATAAAGTAAATACCGACCCATCACTTTTCCTCTGTTAACTCATTCATTTCCTCCCACAGACCTTCTAAAATGCCAGCACGCCCTTTCTTTGATAAGGGGCCCAAAACTGCTCACAATACTTCAAGTGCAGTTTGAGTAATTCCATTATAAAACCTCAGCATTACGTCCTTAATTTTATGTTCTAGTCCTCTCAAAGTGAATGCTAACATTGCAGTTGCCTGCCTTAGCACTGACTCAGCCTGCACATGTTGGATTTAAATGGACAGTTTCCACACTGTGATCATTATGATACTATTGGATTCTAATCAAACTCCTCTATTTTTGCTTCCCACTTACTACCTTCCAGAAGAGTGAAGGTTAAGAGTTGAAAGGAAGTTTCAATTCCTCTGCTTCAGCAGCAGGTATTAACATATCTCCTGTCTCATTCTTCTGTCAGCCAGTTCTCTTCCCTTGTCACAACTCCTTTGACAGGAGAGTTGAATTATCAGAATCAACATCAGGTTTATTTTCGCTGTCATACTGTATGCCATGAAGTTTGAGGTCTTGCAGCAGCGGCACAGTGCAGTACATGAAAAAATACTATTGGTTACAATGAGAAGTATATTTTAAAAATCAAAAAGAGAAGAAAATAATGAGGTAGTGTTTATGGACCGTTCAGAAATCTGACTGGGAAGGATAAGAAGCCTTTGCTACAGCCTTGAGAGTGTGTGTCTCCAGGCTCCTGTTCCTCTTCCCTAATTGTAGTACTGATGGTTGTATGGCTGTGTCACTACAAAAACTTCCATACCCATGACTGACCTAGCATCCACCTCCACTGAAGAAGATTTACAGTGGCTAACTAACCAAGATGGCGTGAAACTTTGTTTAAACTGCAAACCAAGTGGCGTCTGGGCTATTATTCAGTGTTGTGTGTCTGCTTATCAGTTTAGCATTCATGTAGAAAGGGAAGAAGTGGTTTAACCACAAGGCCTTGTGGTTGCAAGTCACAGGGTGACCTATCACAATGGAAAAAATAACTTGCAAAAGGAAGAACCAAACTCGACCCTCTCAGAATGAGAGAGGAACAAAATCTGAATTACCAGGAATCTGAATTTTATAAAAGTAGGATCAGGCTGTGGGCTTGCTATTACAACTTCCATGTAGAATTGAAACAATTTGCTTATCTTTCTTGTTTAAGTCATTGGATACGGGTTCTCAGCATTTCCTGTCATATCACCTTACCCTCCTTGACATTGATCAAGCTTTGCCTTGTCCTTAAAGTCCAGCAACCCCGACTCCGCAGCAATAAGGATACTTAATTAATTTATAGTTGTGCAGTGCTTTCCCTCATTTACGCTGTCTAATACGGGTAATAATTGCATTTTCTCTGCCTCCGCTGACCCCTAAATGCCTCCCGATGCATCATGTGGTGAATTGCCTTTGGGCCTTGTGGGCCGAGGTTGTGAGAGCACCAGAGTTGGCATGCGTTCCCTCTCAAGCAGCTGCCCTGAACCACATCCCTGGCACCAGATCCACCCACCAGCCGGGGATTTGCACAAGGGACCAGAAAGTGAGCATTTGGAAGATGCTTCCAGTAGAGTTGCTGGATTCATTTAAACAATGGTGCTGTTATATTCGGAGTAACCTGTGCTGAGATGATATTTAGTGAGGAAATCAATACTTCAGTTATTTTCCTGAAGTGATGAATGGATTCCCATCTCACGGTGTGTCTAACCTGATGTTTCTTTGTTTTGTTTGAAACAGTAACGGTACAAATAGCAAGATGAATGGTGCAATAGATCACTCGGACCAGCCAGACCCAGATGCCATTAAGATGTTCGTAGGCCAGATCCCGCGATCTTGGTCAGAGAAAGAGCTAAAGGAACTGTTTGAGCCGTACGGAACAGTGTACCAGATCAACGTCCTCCGAGACCGTAGCCAGAACCCTCCGCAGAGCAAAGGTATGGAGCCTGGTTTTTAATAAGTTCTCTTATTCTGCCAGCTGGGATAACCCTTCCAGCTCTGTGCCTAGTCTGACTGTGTTTCCCTGCTTGACCTTTGAAATCCTAGGCATCTGGCAGATCTGCCTGCCGTGACCTTTCACAGCATACTTACTTAATTAAGTCCGTCAACCCAACTGGGGCATAATCCACTGACAGCAGCTTGCCAGAGTTCTCCGTCCTCGGCCAGGCTTTCAAATTGTGACCAGGTGTAGCCCATATTCAAATAACTTTCCTCTCCCACTGATGAGATCTTTGGAATGTCTTTTGGTGTTTCTGTAGCTTTAGCTTTTTAAGGAGTGGGGTTGCTAGCCCCATGCTCAACTCTCCTCCTTTCACAATCATGCTGGGACTGTAGATGATGGAGCACTTCCAAAGCCTGTAGTGAGTTAAATTCGTCTTCTTTTGCACATTGGTTGGTTGTCAGTCATTGTGTGTAGTTTTTTGTTGATACTACTGTACTTCTCTCTCTCTCTCTCTCTCTCTCTCTCTCCCCCCCCCCCTGTGGATGCCTACAAGAAAGAAATCTCAGGATAATGTATGGTGACAAATATGTACTTTGATAATCTGAAATAGAACTTTGGAAGTTGCAAGGTTGAACTGACTAGCTTTTTTTTGCAAAATCAGCCGTCAGCAGAATTCATTGCAAGTATGTAAAAAGTTTAGAATTTCCCCCTCTGGAATACGTAATCCTGTACAAGGTTAAGTTAAGCACCAGGTTTCGCCATTAGGAAGTTGGTGGAATAGTTAATGACAAAGGATGGAACACAAAAGCAGCTTTGCTTGCTCTAACTGCAGGGATCTTTGGAAAGATTACTCAGAGTACTGCACAGATTAACTACGCTGCTTCCAAAGCAACATTGAGAAAGGTTCACCGGATTGTTTTGTGGCATGAAGAAATAGATCTACAAAGTAAGATTTACATGAGATCTGAAGTTTATAAGAGTGACCTCGCTGATGCATATCAGATTATGAGGGAGCGTGATAGGGTGAAATCCATCAGGGTGTTTCCACCGATGAGGAAATCAAAAACCAAGCGACTACAATCTTGGGATAAAGTGACAACCATTTAATACTGAGGGGGAGTTTCCTCTTGGGAGGATTGTAAAGCTTTAGAATTTCCTCTACCTTGTGAGTTGTGAGGCTGAGTCACTGTTTTTAATTTTGCGAGAGCAATGTTCTTGACATTGGTGATAAGAGTTACAGGGAAATGAAAGAAGAAAGTAAAGATGAGATGACAGTCTAAAGAACCTTTGTCTCATTGAATAGGGCGGCAGTTTTTAGGGGTTGTTTTTCTTGACTTTTGACGCTCATGTTTATAAGTTAGCCTTGGGGTTTACTGGGAGTGCTACAGCACTCTGCTTAAGTAACAGCTTTCATGAGTAATTCTATTACTCAACTATTATTGAGTGATTTTGGACAGAAGTTAAGTCAAGTCACTTTTATTGTCATTTTGACTATAACTGCTGTGTCCAGTACATAGTAAAACTGAGACCATGTTTTTCAGGACCATGGTGTTACATGACACAGTACAAAAACTAGACTGAACTATGTAAAAAACTACACGGGTAAAATAGACAACTACACTAGACTACAGACCTACCAAAGACTGCATAAAGTGCACAAAACCGTGCAGGAATTACAATAAATAATAAACGGGACAATAGGGCAGTAAGGTGTCAGTCCAGGCTCTGGGTATTGAGGAGTCTGATAGCTTGTGGAAGAAACTGTTACATAGCCTGGTTGTGAGAGCCCGAATGCTTCTGTGCCTTCTCCCAGACAGCAGGAGGGAGAAGAGTTTGTATAAGGGGTGTGTGGGGTCCTTCATAATGCTGTTTGCTTTGCGAATGCAGCGTGCAGTATAAATGTCCGTGATGGCAGGAAGAGAGACCCCGATGATCTTCTCAGCTGACCTCACTATCAGCTGCAGGGTCTTGCGATCTGAGATGGTGCAATTTCCGAACCGGGCAGTGATGCAACTGCTCAGGATGCTCTCAATACAACCCCTGTAGAATGTGATGAGGATGGGGGTGGGAGATGGACTTCCCTCAGCCTTCACAGAAAATAGAGATGCTGCTGGGCTTTCTTTGCTATGGAGCTGGTGTTGAGGGACCAGATGAGAAACGGGCTGACCAAGTACTCTGCCTAAGCTTCTTTCATTTCCCCATGGTCACTCAGCATCTATGGAGCAACTCAGCATATAAGCAGTTGACCCTTCATCAGTGGTCTTCTGGCCACAAACATCAACTGTTTGTTTAACACGTACAACAAGCTGGAGGAACTCAGCAAGTCGGACAGCATCCATGGAAACGAGCAGTCAACGTTTCGGGCCGAGACCCTTCGTCAGGACTGCTTATTTCCCTCCTGATCTGCTGATCTCCTCCAGCATTTTGTGTGTTGCTCTGGATTTCTGGCATCTGCAGAATCCCTTGTGCGCTCCGTTTCCCCATGTTTGGCCTGTATCACTCTAAGCCTTTCCTATCCATGCAGCGTCTAAGTGTCTTTTAAACTGTTGTAATAGCATCTGCCTCCACCACTTCCTCTGGCAGCATAATTATCTCATCTTGACTTGCTGCCAGTGAAGTTTTTTTTGAGGTACAGTTTTGAGTTTACGACAAGAAATAGCCAGCACTTTACACAGAGCAGTCAGTTAAAGGAAGTTGCTTCAGTCATAGGGTTGTGGGGGGGTGGGGAGGGTTAAATCTTGGCTGAAGCTCCCCTGTTGATCTTCAGGAGGTGTGGTTAGATCTTTAACTGCCAGGTCCAGAATGGGCCCTTTTTTAAATGTCCCTTTAACTCGTGCAGCCTGGACTAAGAGCTGCAGTCTCTGAAATGGGGATTGACCATTCCAGCTCATCCCTGTAGTGTTACTAACACTTGGAAGTACAAGAGATTGCAAATGCTGGGATCTGGAGCAGGTTCATCAGCATCTGCGGGAGGAAATGGATTCTGTCCTGATGCAGGGTTTTGACCCGAAATGTCTACAAATTCTTTCTTCCCACAGATGATGCTTGACCTTTTGAGTTCCTCCAGCAGGTGGTTAGTTCGGAAATAGTTACGTATCTTAGTCAGAAGTTAAAATTAGTTCTGAGTTTGATTTGTTGTAAACCCCCACCCCCACTGTCAGCTCTCTTTTCATTCGTAACGATAAAGATCGTTAGGAAAGGTTAGCTTTATTTGTCACATGTGCGTCGAACCATACAGCAAAATGTGTCGCTCGTGCCAACAATCAACACAGCCCGAAGATGTACTTCTGGTGCCAACCTAACATACCCACAATTTACTCACCCGAACCCGTACAGCTTTTCGAATGTGGGAGGAAACTAGAACACTGGGTCGAAGCCGACACGGTCATGGGGCAAACATACAAACTTTACAGACAGTGACAGCAATTGAGCCCTGATCTTCTGACCACTGGCATAGTAACCACTATGCTACCTTGACACCCATGCTATTTTTAATATCTGTTTGCTTTTTAATATATCTCCAAACTATTGTCCTCACCAACCTCCACCCCATCCCCTCCCTTACTGAATCACCAGTGCATCGTTCCCCCTGGAAGGGCTATCCACTGAAAGCTGGACATGCCGGATGAAATGTATATCCTATTAAGGGTGCTAATAACACTACAACTATCCAGGCAACATCGTGCTGCTTCACCGAAGCTGCTTCCCAGGCAAGTATATGCTCAGAATGCCGAGAATGACTCCCCATCAGGAGAATTCGGCAGAGCCCAAAATAAAAATGGAATTCATGGCTTTCCTTCAAGAGCGCGATTCCAGTGACTTGCTGTCGGAGCAGGTGACTGGGGTTCTGTTACACTGGGTCATGAACTTGATGTGCCACTCAAAAAGCTGGCCTGCAGTGTCACTGGCAGAGACAGTGAAACGGGCTTGTGCTGTGCTGTACTATTCTATGTTCTGCACAGGGTGCACGGAGGGCCCAGTTGGCTTTCGCATTCAGCTTCTGATTGACTCTTTACCCAGCCAATCAGAGGTGAAGGATTAGAGGGAGGAACAGGGCTTGACCTTGCTTGTTCACATCTGTGTTGTTCTGCTGAGCATCGTGGGGATGCTGTGTTGGTGGCGACACTTGCGGGCTGCCCTCGGCTGTGTTGGCTGTTAAGCACAAATTGTGCATTTCACTGTATGTCTTGATGTAAATGAGACAAATAAACTGGAGAATTGGATCTTGAATCTTAAAATCCCAGTCAGTCCAAGCACAACCCACTCTAAGATAAATCTCACTCTTCCCTCCTACATATCCCTCCATTTTTCTATCATCCATGTGCCTATTTAAGAGTTTTAAAAATTCCTCCAGTGTCTGTGTCTACACACCTCCTCCGGCAGGACATTCCACACACCCACCACTCTCTGTGTAAAGGTTCAGATATCCTCCCTATACTCCCTTCCAATCACCTCAAAATTATGCTCACTCCTATTAGTCATTTTGGCTCTTGGAAAAAGTCTCTGGCTGTCCACTCAATCTATGCCTCTGACCGTCTTATACATCCTTATCAATTTGTATCTCATCCTCCGCTCCAAAGAGAGAAGGTGTAACTCACTCAACATATCTTCATAAGTCCAGGACCGAGGACTTGTTACTTATTTCATACCCCGCCCATCTACATATAACAGTCTCGGGAGTGCTGATCACATGCTGTAATGCTGACCAAATTGTGAAGTTGGTGAGCTCCTGAGAGAGGCACTACCTACCCTTCAATCTCAGTGTTGTTTCATAGTGACAAAACTGGGGTTTTGTCCTGGACTTTGAGATTGCTTGCACCCCCTGGGTTTCCTCTGGGTGTTCAGCTTTCCCCCTACATGCCAAGACGTGCGGGTTGGTACGTCAATTGACCACTGTAAATTGCCCCTAGTGTACAGGTGAGCAGTCGATTCTGGGGTAAGGTGAGTAGAATATGAAAAGGACAAAATGGGTAATTGATGATTAGCATGGGTTTGCTGATGTCATAGAGTCCATGTTAAACATGGACAGGCTCTGTGCTCTCTCTCTCATTTATGAGCAGTTTATTCCAACCAGATTAGCTCAATTGGATAGCCAGCCACTTCACCCATTGTTAACTTAGGGAGCTTGTTCCTTTGGTTATGTTTGTAGCACATAGAACATTATAGCACAGTACAGGGTACTTGGCTCACGATGTTGTGCCAACATTTTAACCTACTCTAAGATCAATCTGACTCTTACCTCCTACATAGGCCTCCATTTTTCAGTCATCCATGTGCCTATCTTAAATGACCCTAATGTATCTGCCTCTACCTTCACCGCTGGCAGGATTTTCCACTCTCTGGGGAAAAGACTTACTTCTGATATCCTCCCTGGACTTTCCTCCAGTCACCTCAAAAATTTGACCTCCTCATTTTAGTTATTTTCACCCTGGGGAAATTGTCTTTGTCTATCCACTTGATCTTACCCTCTTATGATCTTGTACTCCTCTATCAAGTTGCCTCTGATCCTCCTTCACTCCAAAGAGAAAGGCCCTAGCTCGCTCAACCTATCTTCATAAGACATGCCAGGCAGTATGCTGATAAATCTCCTCTCTGCCCTCTTGAAACCTTCCACATCTTTCCTCTCATGAGGCACCCAGAAATGAATGCAATGCTCTGGTTGTCTAATCTGGGTTTTATAGAGCTGCAACGTTACCTGGCAGCTCTTGAGTTTGCGTTGCATCTTCTCTCTTTACTGAAAGCTAATACATGTAGCATCATTGTTGATGAAAAATAAATCAACTTCGTTCAGCAGACAGAAACAGCAGCCATGCTGTGGTCAGAAAAACTTTGGGAACAGAAGGATAATTGATAGGATCATCTCTTTGATCTTGGTTGAATGCTGTCCAGGTTGCATCTCTCATGTTCAAGGTGGCCTGTGTAATTTTTACGGCCACCCAAGCTCTTGGCTTAGCAGCACACCAGATAGCTGTCTGTCTGGAAGTTAATTCTTGGCTAACAGTGACACACAGTACAGTAGCGTCAGTAAGTCATTTCCATCAAGATTGATTCCATTGGCCTTAAAGGAATGAGTTTTGGACACAACCTGCAACATGGTAGATGCTGTTGTGTGGCATGTTTTCCTCCAAATAGGAATGAATGATGCAACCATTATCTCTAATAATGTAGCACCCTCAGAATACCCGAGGTGGAAACTTTAGGTTATGTACTCAGATTTTCACCACTTTAGATTCAGATCAATTTATTTATCACATATACATTGAAACATATGGCGAAATGCATTGTTTACGTTCACAACCAACACAATCTAAGCATGTGCAAGTGTTATCATATATTCTGGCACTAACATAGCATATCCACCATGTTCAGAACAACACAAGCAACACACACAAACACAGAGAACTAAAACCCTGGGGCAGGCTGACTTAGGGCCTCCAGGCTGTAGTGGCTCAGGGACTCGCAGACATTGGTCCTTCAACTTCTCCAGCAGACTCACAGACCATTGGGCCTCGACTTCCTGATCAATCTTTGGGCTGTGATCTTTGGTGTAGGCCCTAGGGCTTACCAGTGACGACAGATAAGGACGCTGATTGAGGACCGGAACTCCAGGCCTCGAATTCCTTCTACTCATAAAGGTGGAAGTGCAGTCTACTGATCCATGCCAACATTACGTTGCTTAGATGATGGTGAACAGTTTAGGTCTTTAAACTAAAGCACCAGGAGAACCTTATCGAAACAGAATTTTATACCCAGCTGTGTTTGGAACAATTAAGGTAACTGAACAAAAGCTTGAGGGTGGCATGGTAGCACAGCGATTACCATAGTGCCAGTATTCACCAACTGATTCAATTCCTCTGCTATTTAAGTTTTTTGTGTGTTCCTTCGGATGCTCTGGTTTCCTCCCTCATTCCGAAGATCTCCTGATTAGGGTTAGCAAGTTGTGGGCATGCTATGGTGGCATCGGAAATGTGGCGACACGTGCTGGCTGCCCCCAGCACGAATCTCGGATTGTGTTCGGTGACACAAAAATAACAAACTTTACTGTATGTTTTGATGTTTCGATGTGCATGTGACAAATTAAGCCTAACCTTTAATCTTTTCATCATTGATTGTAGAACTAAGATTTTAAAGGAGCATTATGCAGTGGGAAAGAGAGCTGTGGATGTTTAGGAACTGAATTTCCAACTAAAGAAATAGCAGCCTGCAGTGCAGTGATTAAATTCTGTGTTACCAGAGGTGCCTTGGAAGATTTCAGGAGTTTCAGTAATCATTTGAATGTATATTGTGTTGTATAAGGACTGTCACCAGGCCAGGCATTGACAACACACTGTTGAAGTCCCAAAAATAGTATTAAATAAGGCTCTGGTAGCACCTTTTAATGTACTAGGACCCTTCTGAGAGAACTGGGTTGGCCTTGCGGCATTTGGAGCTTACCGTTTCTATGGTAACAGGTGGCCTGCTTACACAGGCTGGAAAAGAAGCCTTCTTCCTTATTTGCCTGTGTGTGCAGAACTCAAATACATCGAACTTGAATGCATCAGGTAGAAGTACGGTAGTGAAGTGGTTAAGTGACTGCATCACTTGCCAGAGTTCTGGACCATTGATCCAAAGACAGGAGTTCAAATCCCACCAAGGCAGCTGGGGAGTTAAGTTCAAATAATTAAATAAATCTGGAATTTAAATAAAAAGCTGATGTCAGTGACAGTAGACATTAAAACTTCTGGGCTGTTGCAACTTCCTCAAATTATCAATGACAGTCCCAGGGTACAAATTCATGTACTATATTCATCTAAATACTTTTTTAAAGTTCAAATCCATATTAGTAATCACAAAGCTGCCAGATAGTTGTAAAAACTTGCCTGATTTACTAATGTCCTTCAGGAAGGAAATTTCCCATCTTTGCCTGTCTGTTGTAGACTTTAGAATTGCTCTTAATTGTCCCCCCTCTCAGGATGCAGTTCTTGTTTATTTATTTAACGACACAGTGCAAAAGAGGCCCTTCCAACCCAAAGAGCCATAACACCCAGCAACCCATCTATTAATCCTAGCCTAATCACAGGACAATTTACAATGACCAATTAACCTACTAACTGGGGCATCTTTGAACTGTGGGAGAAAGCTGGAGCACCCAGAGGAAATCCATGCTCTCACAGGAAGGAACGTAAATTTTTTTTACAGAGGATGCTGGAATTGAACTCTGAACTCTGATGCCATAAGCTGTAATGGTGTTGTGCTGTATGCTACCCTGGCACCAGCATTGTCATCGACGTCCCTATCCCACTAACAGATTTAAAAAGTCAGGCTGGGTCCATCTGGTGAAGACTTTGTCCAAATGATTCCTGTAAAGTCAGAAAGTGCAGGTGCAACAAAGGTTTACGAAATGGGATAGGAAGAGAGATAAAAGGTCTAAGAGTAAGTCTTTTGAGCATTTATCTGTGGATTGTGGTCTGTCCATGAGAACAGCTCCCATCATCAAGGATCCACACCATTTAGGCCATGCTTTCTTCTCGTTGTTGCCGTCAGGTAGGAGGCACAGGAGCCTCAGGACCCACACCACCAAGTCCAAGAACAGTTATTACCCCTCAACCATAAGTGTGTTGAAGCAGAGGAATAACATCACTCTACTCACCCCAACACTGAACCGAACACAACCTATGGACTCACCTTCAAGGATTGTGTATCTTATGTTCTCAATATTTATTGTGTATTTATTATTATTATTCTCTTTCCTTTTGTATCTTTTTATCTTATGTTCTCAGTATTGCATATTTATTATTATTATTCTCTTTCATTTTGTATTTCCACGGTTTGTTGCCCTTTGCACATTGGCTGTTTGTCTATCCTGTTGAGTGCAGTCTTCCATTGTGTTTCTTGTATTTACTCTGAATACTTAATACTGCCTGTTATGCCACTTGCATTTCGGGCAGCAGTGAAGGTCCTCCATTTCTGGCGGTGTTCAGGGCTTGCTTCATCATGTCAGTGGCTTCTTAATTTTCACTACTGTCAGTCATGCAAATCCCAGGTGGAGATTCAGGAATACTGTTGCACTCGTTTTCTTCTTCATTGCTGTTTCTGTAACAGCTTTGTTGTACCAGTCATGGTTCTCCATTCAGTCTGAGCTGAACCCCCACACATGGAGGACTGGCAGACCACTCTTAGTCTGCCCTCTACCCTTTGACCTGTTTGGCATGGGTGACCCTACAAAGAGCCAAAGCATAAAGTCCTGACTCCGGCCAGCATAGCTTTCCCGGTCATTGAGGTACGCAAACCTCCAAACCATGTGGTCTTCTGGGAAGATTTTGCTATGAATGCCCAGAAGAAAATGAATCTCAAGGTTGTATGTGGATACGTATATGTACTTTGATAATAAATTTAGTTTGAACTTTGAACAATCTGTGAGATTTAACTATTTTCCTTAATGATAGGCTTGATAGTTTTGTTTAAGCGACAACTATTCCAGAAGGAAACAAAAATTGTTGGCTGTCTTACCCTTTCTCTTTCCTGCCAATCACCTTCCTCTGGTGCCTCTCCGCCTTCCTTTTCTCCCATGGTCCACTCTCCTTTCCTATCAGATTCCTCCTTCTTCAGCCCTTCATCTTTTCCACATGTCAGTTCCCAGCGTCTCACTTCATCACCCCTTCCCCATCCACCTAGCCTCCCCCTCACTTGGTTTCAGCTATCGTCTGTCAGCTTGTACATTCTCCCTCCCCACCTTCCTATTCTGGCTTATTCCCCTTTCCTCTCCTGTCCTGATGAAGGCTCTTGGTCCAAAATATTGACTGTTCATTCCTCTCCATAGATGCTGAGCTCTCTAGCATTTTGTGTTTGTTCCTCTGGATTTTCAGATGATCTGAGTCTCCTGTGTTTAGGAATTGCAGGAAGGGCTTGAATTATCTCTGGTAGGCATACATCTATCAGGAGTGGTTCGTACCCCAGAGATACCTTCCTATTTAATGTAGATCTGAGAAGAGCATTCCACTTACAAGAGTTTGCCTGGAATCAGTCTATAATTTTGCAATAAAAAGTCGGTCTTTGTACCTTGCATTGAAATAAATTGACTGAATTAGATTACATTTCCATCTTATTATATTTGTTTAATCAAGACAATTTCATATGACAGCTTAAGTAGAGGTTTTGTAATCATGGAAAACTGACAACTGTCCTTCTGTTTTTTTTAAACCAAGTGTTTCAAGAAAACAGCCAACAGATTGTCCCATAAAGTGGAAAACGAGAGCTAAATTTAAATGCCCATTCTCAGCCAGGTTGGGAATGGATACACAGACTCGAATAAAGTATATTTAGACCAAGGATATTGTGTAGCATGTTGTGCATTGTACATTAAAATGTATTTAGGTGTATGGTCTACACTGCACAGTGCTCTTTACTATAAGGTGAAGATGTTATGGTTGTATCATTGTTAACTCTGCTTTCAACTGCCTCTGTTCTGGAATTCATTCTTTATTCAGATTCATTTTCAGATGTATTTATCACATGTACATATAGCGAAATGCATCATCTCTGCTCATGATATGGTTTATGATCTGCTTATGTGTATCAGGTACTGGATCTGGTGATTTTGCGATCCAGAGGTTCTTCAGGAGTCGAGAGTGAGGCCTGAAACTTGTTGCTTACAGCCATTTATTAACTGTAATAAGGACAAAGAGTGAGACAAAGTAAAGAAAGAAAACACAAAGTTGTGATTGTCTTGTACAAAAACTGGCTTAGGCAAGGAAGGTAACAAACTATTCCAGTGATAAAAATTAGCTGATAAAATAGCCAGGTTCAAGAGGTGTGACACCTGCTATGGAAAATCTTATTGAAAAATACAGAATCAGCTATACCTCAGTACAATTACTGGAAAATGCACTTAACTATGGCATCTATATAGGTGATTATACAATAATACAAGCAAGCATAGGAAAGATTAAACTATAAGAAAAATAGCAATTGTATACTCTAATCCAAATGGTAATGCCCCCATGGAGTGCCCAAGTTGTCATACAATGGTAGGCATTTTAGAAATGTATCCCCTACATATTTTCAGCTGCTGAAACCAGACCTGACTTTGGCTGCATGTAGTTATTTTATTTCTACTTAGTGATACAGTGTGGTGTGGGCCCTTCTGGCCCATTGAGACACGCAGCCCCAACAACCCCCTCCCCCTCCCCAACAGACCCTAACCTAATCATGGGACAATTAACCTACCCGGTACTTCTTTGGACTGTGGGAGGAAACCGGAGCATTCCATGGGGAGGATTACGTACGGCGTTGGAATAGAACTCCAAACTCCGGAACGCAGCGAGTTGTAGTAGCATCATACTAATTGCAATGCCAACGTGGTTAGTAAATCTGCGATTCTTTCAGCCACGGAACATCTTTCGTCCAATATAACAATTCCCTGGCAATGTGAGTTAGACAACACTGCAGAGCTGATTCTTATTAGAGACTGAAGGAAGCTTTCAACTGCTTTCCACACTATTTCAGGACGTGCTAATCGCAGGCAGTGAGGCCACAGATTCTTTATCATCACACCCACTGCAAAAAGCATCAGCTGGGAGAGCACAAATGTGCACCAGCAGATGGCGCCACGTTTCATTGGGAGTTGGGTGATCTGAGTCGGTGCTTTTGGCATGGCACGTCAGTGTTTCAGCCCCAGCTTGGGAAGCTGCCATTCCCGTTGGATCACGTGCCTGTGTGGACATCTGCTGGAACCAGAACATTGCTTGGTTCTGACACTTCTCTGAATTGCCACCCGACACACAATGCAGTGTGTATGATGTCCAGAGGCAGGCTGCCTGATCACAAACCACCGGCCATCTTGGGTTGAGGCAATTTCGGAATGAAGAAAGGAACAAAAAAACACTGGTTTCCAATTTATTTCCTGTCTTCCCAAAAAGA
The DNA here is from genome assembly GCF_030144855.1 of Hypanus sabinus. Classification (NCBI taxonomy): domain Eukaryota; kingdom Metazoa; phylum Chordata; class Chondrichthyes; order Myliobatiformes; family Dasyatidae; genus Hypanus; species Hypanus sabinus. Next base: position 26,851,797 of record NC_082718.1, read on the forward strand.
AAATTTAATAACTTGCAGCAGATGCGTAATCAAATATATTCTGAAGCTTTAATTACAGCCTGAAGCTGCAGGGATTCATCATCCCTAGGTTAACACAAAGAAACAAACAATATGACATCTGTCTAAACAAAAGAATATTGTGGCTGCCTTGTGTTGCACACATTCACTTTGAGGCCCTCCAGGTAAGCCATTGGTAGGGCTGAGCGAGCTTTTTTTTTAAGCGTTGCTCCCCTGTGGACCACTGTCCATTTCCTCATAGAGTCTGATCTGCATTTACTTGGTTGCTGTGGCAGATTATTCGAGTAAGCCTCAAGTGACATCTGCAGAGAACTGAAACGGGTCCAAGGATAGAGGGTTCCAGTGCAATCTTCACCTGCAACCTGATTGAATTGAATACTGCTGATAGCCAAGAATTGACTTGGATCAAAAAACCTTAACCGTGCAACAAGACAAAACAGTTTGGCCCAGATGTATATCATTGGAGCAGACTCGATGGGTCAAATAGGTTAGTGCTACTCCTATGTCATGTGATCTCTAAGAATCCCTAAAAGAAAGACAGGATTCTTCACAGTGTGGAAGAACAGAGGGATCTTAGGATCTATGTCTATAGATCCTTCAAAGTTGACAGGGTAGTCAAGAAGGTGTATAGCGAGTTGGCCTACATCGGTCAAGGGATTGAGTTCAAAAGCCATGAGGTAATGTTGCAGCTCTATAAAATTCTGGTTTGGTCACTCTTGTAGTATTGTGTTCAGTTCTGGTCACTCATTACAGGATGGATGTGGAAACTTTAGAGAGGGTGCAGAGGAAATTTATGAGGATATTGCCTGGATTAGAGACCATATCTTATGAATGTAGGTTGAGCAGGCTTAGGGCATTCCTCTTCGGAGTGAAGGAGGATGAGATGAGACTTGACAGAGGTGTACAAGGTGATAAGAGGTATGGAAGAAGTGGAAATGGCTAATAAGAGTTGGCATAATTTTAAGGTGATTGGAAGAAAGTATAGGAGAGATGTCAGAGGTAGGTTTTTTTTACACAGAGAGCGCTAGATAAATGGAACACCCTGCTGGGAGTTATAGTAGAGAGAAGGATACATTAGAGAGATTTAAAAGACTCTGATAGGCATGTGGATGAAAGAAAAATTGAGGGTTATGTGGGAACAAAATGTTAGATTGAACACAGATTAGGTTAAATGTTTAGCATAACATTGTGGGCTGAAGGGTCTGGACTGAGCTTTACTGTTCTAAAGAAATGCTACTTAATAAGATTAGTTTTGAGAGGTGTTTGACTAGCCAGTGCATGAACTAACATTTTGATAAGAAATGCAAAAATACTGAAGTATCTTAGTGACTCTGCTGTTACAGATCTACAGATCAGTTCCAAACAGCCCCGACCAAGGAGGTGTCCTGTGACTTGTGCTGTAAAGTTGAGGCTTTACTGCACTTATTGTGAGAAGTTTTGGACCTCTTATCTATGGAAGGATGTGTTGGCATTGGAGAGGGTCCAGAGGAGGTTCACGAGAATGATCCCAGGAATGAAAGCATTAACTTATGAGGAATGTTTGATGGCTGTGAGTCTGTACTCAGTGGAGTTTAGAAGAATGAGGGGAGATTACATTGAAACCCACTAAATATTGATTACATAGATGTGGAGAGGATACTTCCTGTAGTGGGAGAGTCCAGAGGGCACAGCCTCGGAATACCAGGACATCCCACAAAGATGAGGAAATTCTTTAGCCAGAGGGTGGTGAATCTGCAGAATTCACTGCCCACATGCCACTATAGTGGGATATGAAATTCTGTCCTGGATCAAACTTCTGGTCCAGTAATGTGACTGGGACACCATTGCGTCTTTATCCAAGTGAACTCGTGGATTCCAAGATGCCAGATGATGCTGTCTGGGCTCAGGAGTTTCATCTTTGGTCTTTCTCATTTGTTGAACACATTGTTTGGCATTGCTTCGCTCACTGTTTCTAATGATCACCACTGAACCTTCGCTCAGAACTGCCAATTAATAACTATGTGCTTCGATCTGCTACTTGTGTTTGACCATATGTTTTTGTTTTGATCCATCATAGTTCTGCCCTTAGTCCAAGTTGTGATCACAACGTGGCGGCTGACAGCTGCCTGCAGGATGAAAGAGTCTGCTGGTGTTTTATTCTAGTGAGTGTGCATGGACAGAATATTCAAATTGCAAAAATATTAATAAGTTAAGCAATTGTGTAAAAGGACGTAAGTGGATTTTGTTGTCCGCATCTGTGAGCTTGTCCTCTTTGGTAAAAAAAAAGTTACAATCACGTCTTTTCCAAATAAGACCACAAGACAGAGGAGCATAGTTAAACCATTCAGCCCATCAAGTCTGCTCTGTCATTTGATCATGGCTGGTTTATTTTCCCCCTCAGCATCATCTCCAGCCTTCTCCTTATAACCTTTGATGCCTTTACTAATGAACATCAACTGTTTATTCACTGTTCCACCCCATAACTTGGGTGACATGAGGTAAAACTGAGATGATCAGCTACTTGGCTTCTCCTGTCACTCACCTCAAACCCTTTAAAATAGAGTCCTATCGGAAATCACGTTTATCAGTACTCATTCTCCAGAATGATGAGATACTCCCCTGACATCATTCCAAACATGGTCCATGTTACAATGTAAAAGGTAAACACCAGTCCAAAGCACCTGTTATCCGATGATAAAGAGAGAGGTTGAGAGAAGGAATTGACGAGAAGCTGTTTTGTACATCCTTTTGGCTGCCTGTATATCACCGTGTCTTGGAAATGGAGCACCACGTTAGACCAAAAATAAAATATACCTTTTAAACACTGAATAATGCTACCTTTCATGCTACCTAGAATGATACATAGACTGTACATGTAATTAGTGCACAAATTGCTTGCTGATGGAATGTTTACCTCTCAGGAGTCTCGGTGGACTCGTCGTGGAATTTGTGACTGTATTGTGACTATGTGCATCTCTCCCAGGTGCTCCATAGTTTCTTCCTACATCCCAAAGGAGTGTTGGTTGGGCAGGTCTCTTGGCATCTGTGTGTTCCCCTGTTGTACATGGGTGAGTGTCAGTAAAGTAGGGCGCTGATGATGGGCATGTGAGATAGAAAAGATAATGGGGAATAAATTATTATCAGCGAAAGCAGAATGTTGCAGGTCCTGATGAACGGTCTCACCCCAAAACGTCCACTGTTCAGTCACTTCCAGAAGATGCTACCTGACCTGCTGAGTTCCTCCAGCATTTTGTGTGCATTGGGCTGAATGGTTTTATCTGCTGGAAGGAAATGTGAAATTAATCACCTATACCAGAATGTTGGAGACAGGAGCAAGAACAGACCAGTCGGCCCTCTGCCTTCTGCACCACTCTTGGCATCAAGTCCAATCCCAGCCTGTTCCCACTACCCTACACTTTCCTATTTTCAAACAATAACCTGTTACAAGCAGCCTAAGTAAATAACAAAGGCATTAAAATATTTTCAAACATTTTTAATCTATTCCTTAAAATTGGAAGTAGGGGTGTATTAGGGGATGGGGAAAAGATGATTGGAAAGCTGGTTAAGAACAATTTCATATATGTCCCAAATATTAAGGATCACAGTTCGAGGCTTGAATTGATTCGCAGGGACAAGTAACCCGGCTGGTTACTGGACCAAAAATGTATGTGTGTTTAAAAACTTACTGTCATGATTCAAGATTATTTATCACATGTACAGTGAAATGCATCATTTGCGTTATCAGAATCAGGTTTATTATCACCAGCATGTGACGTGCCAAGGATTCAACAGGGTGTGTGGGGGGGGGGGGGGGGGAACACACAATTTTGTCGCAATAGAGCATGCCCACAATGCTCGGTAAACCACTACAGAACACAACAAAACACAGCAAAGCAACAAACCTCGTTATCCCTTCCAGCCATGCACATGCACAGCCCTCTAACCCCAAGGCAATCTGTATTCTTCAGCCTTCGGCCTACAGCCTCTAGCAGACTCTGATTCGGATTTGGACATGGACACGCAGACATTGGGCCTGCGACTACCCCATCAGAGATTTGCAGACCCGGGACTCCTGCCAACAGGTCTCATCTTCTGATTTACTGTCCATGAGTAGGTGATTAAAACTGAGTTTGTAATGAATCCATAGCCTGCTGCTTTCCAGAAGTGAATTTGAAAACTGATTCAGTTGCTAATGAAGACGTTACAGCAAATTTTTCTGCCCTGAATTAGCAAATATCCAGATTTTTCTTTCCTTTTTGATCTGCAGTTTCTCACAAAAACTCCACATCATTCAAACTTCAGCAATCATTGTGGTTTTGAAAAGCCACGTGATTTTATCACAAAAAAATTGAGATAAAATGGAAAATGTCCTTGCACGACAATACCCTTTTTGTTATTCATTTGAAAGGGACTGGGGGGCGGTTTGAGGTTGATCTGTTACTGTTGCTTGCACAGAGAGCCACAGAAAGGAAAGTGTATGGAGTGGGAGAAACACAAGGTTACATCTGAAAGGGCTGCAGATCCCAATTATAAGATGAATACATAAAGCAAAATGTGTCTTTCAATCAAAGTCCATAAGAAGTTCAGTGGTTTGGAACATAGAGCAATGTCACACAGGAACCTCAGTCCTTTTTGTACAAGTTTTTTTTGTTTTGAAAATGAAACTTGTCACCGAAATTAAGTTGATTCAGCTGCAACACATTAAAAAAAAATGGAATAATCAAGCTTGAAGTTGAATAGATTGTCACAGGATTGTAAAATTAAAAATCAGGCATTTTGCCAAACTGTCTCTCTCTGGAAGCCTCTCTGAGCTTTTAGATATCATTTTGGAACAGAGATGCCATCCCCAGACTTCCCAGAAAGCTAACCTTTGCTGTGATCTACTGTGAACCTACAGACTCACTTTCAAGGACTCCTTACAATTCATTTCTCAGTATTAAGTTTTTATTTGCGCAGTTCATATTTTGCACGTTGGCTGTTTGTCAGTCTTTGTTCATGTATGGTTTTTCGTAAATTAGAGTCATAGAGCACTACAATACAGAAACAGGCCCTTTGGCCATTGTCGTCTGTGCCAAACAATTATTCTGCCTAGTCCAATCATCCTGCACCTGGATCATAGCCTTCCATAATCCTCCTCCCATCCATGTAATTCTCAAGTGTTGAAATCGAACCTGCATCCCCCAATTCCTCAAGCAGCTCATTCCTTACTCTTACCACTCTCTGAGTGAAGAAGTTCATCCTCATGTTTCCCCTTTCACCCTTAACCCATGACCTCTAGTTCTAGTTGCACTCAACCACAGTGGAGAAAGCCTGCTTTAATTTACCACATCTATATCCTTCGTAATTTTTCATAATATCTCTATCAAATCTCTCCTCATCTCCTATACTCCAGGGAATAATGTCCTAACCTATTCAAACTTTCCCTGTATCCCAGGTCCTCAAATCCCAGCAACATCTTTGTAAACTTTCTCTGCATTCTTTCAATCTTACTGATATCTTTCCTGGACAGATATACAACTTTCTTCTATTTCTTTTTTCCCCCTGTAAATGCCTGGAAGAAAATGAATCTCAAGGTTGTATATGGTAACATATACATACTTTGATAATAAATTTACTTTGAACTTTGACCCAAGTGTTCACCAATCAGATGTCACTACCCTACTTTGCGTGGGTGGTGGAGTCCAGCTTTCTTTGTTAAGCACATGCAAAGTAAGAGTGGGTAATCCTTGGGGAGGTGTCAGTCTTTGTAATTATTTCTCTAAGAATAATTGAGATCTTTTTAATTGTTAAGGTTAGTTTGCTTGCCTTTGTACATTTGCAATCTTTAGCAACACTACAGCCTCTTTCTCCCTGTGTCCGGAAGAAGGCATAACCTTGGAAGCAGATGCTGGAAATCTGGAGCAACACACACATAATGCTGGAGGAACTCAGCAGATAGGGCGATAACACTCTGTTCACTCTCTCCACGCTCAGACTCTCTTCCTCACTCTCATTTTACTCAAGGTTTTGGCCCAAAATTCTGACAGTCTTTCTCCGCTGCAGATGCTGCATGAACTAGAGGTGTTTCAGCAGGTTGTCTGTTACTCCAGATTCCAGCACCTGTCATCTCCTGCCTCCAGAAACATGGTATCCTGCAGCTGAAAATGGCTTCCATGGCCATCACCCACACTCCCTTAGCTTCTTGGCAACTTTAACCATCCTCCTTTTCCCTGCATACCACCATCCAAACTGGCTTCTGGTTACAGTGAAAGTACCTGTATCTGATGGTTCTTCCCCTATTGCAACTGTGATTATACTCTCTGCAGGTAGAATTATTGGCTGTAATTGGGTCACCCTGTAAGCTTGTGGATGGTACTTGTAGAAAAGCACATCAGGTCAGACGCCAGACATCTCAAAATCTAAGCAATCATATTATCAGCAATTACACTGATCCTGGTTCAGCAGCTCCAGGGACCATGTTCAACCCTGACCTCAGGTAGTGTCTGTGTGGAGTTTTGCACATTCTCTCTGTGACTATGTGGGTTTCCCCTGCGAGCTCGGGTTTCCTCCCACATCCCAAAGATATGTAGGTCGGTTGGTAGTTCAATTGGTCCCTGTAAATATGCCCCATTATGTCCATCAGTGGAAGAATCCGGTGGGGGGGGAGGGAGAGTGGGAATGTTGGGAGGATGAAATGAGATCAATGTAAGATTAATGTAAATGGATGCAGACTGAGTTGGCCTAGGAACCTGTATCCGTGGTACGGACTGCACGTATATACACATCTGATGGAGGAAACTCAAGGGGCCAATTGGCTTAATTGTGCCCTTATATGCCTTATAGTCCTAGCGGTTTTATGGTCTATGACCCTCCAGCATGCAGGAAACTAAACTTGAAGCTTGTTTAAAATGGAATGAATTGGAAATTGCATTCTAAACGCAAGAGGGGGAAAAATGAAAAGTGACACAACACAGAAACGGGCTCTTCAGTTGATCTCATCTGTGGCAACCATGTTGCCTTAACTGAGCTAAGTCCTTGTACCTACTTTGGACCTGTGCCCCTCAAAAGGTGGGGGCCTGGAATCAGCCCGTGGTTAGAGGAATGTGTGTGCGGGTGGGAGGGCAAGGGGTTTTGTTTCGCTGTTTTTGTGCTTTGTTTTTGTTGTTACAAGTGTTGTTCTGCTGAAAACTGTTGGATGCTATGTTGCCGCTGGATTGTGTGGCAACACTTATAGGTTGCCCCTAGCGCATCGCTAAGGGTTTTGGCTGTTAACACAAACAGCGTATTTCACTGTATCTTTCAGCGCACGTGTGATAAGTAAATTTAAATCTGATCCTTTCCCGTCTAGTTAATTGTCCAAATGCTCTTTAAATATCACAACAGACCCCATCTCTACCATTCCTCCAACAGCTCCTTCATTATATTCAGTACCCTCTGTAAATGGAAAAAGTCTGGCAACAATTATGGGAATAACAAATTAATGTTCCTCAGAGACAGAAATAGGAGGTGTTCTTCATGATAAACATTTCATGGGTACAGGACTTGAGATCTCTAGCCAGTAATTCTGAAGTGGCTAAGGAGCCCTTTGTGGACAATGGAACTGTAATGTCCTCCCTCCCTCACATTGAAGAGGCTTGGAGAACGGGATCTCTTCGTGTGACAGCTTCCTTGATGAATGAATCTCCTATCTGGTCCTGAATGGGGGCCTGGGGATTCTTGCTATTTTGCGCTGTTCCTGTACCATTGCTGCTAGACACACAGGAAAAAAAAAACACAAAACAAAGATTATAATTGAAGATTAAATGCTGTCATTGCCTTGTTGCTTCAGCCCTGGGCAGTTGCCAGCTGCTGGTCAATTGGTCCAATGTGTTTTGTGACGAGACAAATAAAACAATGTTTAAGCTGTTCTGCATGGCAGAGGCGAGCTTGCCCATGTGGTGCTGTGCCGACTTCAAGCACTTGCAAGCAGGGCCAGAAGCTTTGCCAGATGGAACCACGAGATGCTGGCGCCCTTACTGGAGGGGGACGTCACATCTTCATGCTAATAAAGATCCAGCCAGCAGACCTGATTTGCGAGATGCTGGAGCTATGCATTTCAAGTTTAAACCATCGACGGCAGAATGGGTTTAAACTGAAAGAAGGCGAGTTTCCTTTTGCTTTGAAATGCACTTTCATGTGAAGTTAAGGTAATTGATTTGATTGAGGCTCTGTGTTGGGTAAGGGAGACTGAGATAGTCTGATGGCCTTAGTTAGTTCCGGATGGGTGACCTACTGTCTGAAAGTAACACTTTGTGGTGCTCGGGCCAATAAGACAGCGATTCTCTGCTTCTGACCAATCATGATTTGCATTTTAATTCTGCCTTGTGTCTGTAACAAAACAATTTGGATAGAGAGTGCTGACTCACACGTTACACCGGGTCTTTCATAGATGCCTGCCTGCAGTGGGATTAAAGACACTGAGGTTTAATTTAAAATGGAACAACCAGCTCATCCTGTAATCTCAACCCATCTCCACGCTCGTCCCCCCACCACATTGACCTGATGTAGATGTGTGAGTCTGACCATCCTGGGAATCAGGATCAGGTTTACTGTCAGTGGCGTATGTCAAGAAATTGGATTTTTTCTGTGGCAGCGGTACAGTGCCATACATGAAAAATGCTATAAATTACAATGTGAATGTACAGATAAAATTATTAGTGCAAAGAGTTCATGGGCCCTTCTGAAGCTAAGTAGCAAGGCAGGGTCTCAAGTGCCAGCTGGGGCTTGGGCAGCATACCCCTGAGTCCCTGCTCCAGGACCCCCAACCAGTGCAAAATCGTGGGGGTGGGAGGGTAGTCTGTCAGTCTGTGAGGCTTGAGAAAAGGTTATAATTTTTCTGATATCGAGGTGTTCAAATACTGAAATTACTTTCAGTATTGTTTATCTATAAATGGATATTAGAATATTGAGTCTTTGAGTATTTCAGCATGGAACTAGGCTGTTCAGACCAACTCATCCGTACAGACTGAGTTGCCTAAGTGAGCTAGTCTCATTTGCCTGCATTTGGCCCAAATCACCTGAAACCTTTTTTTGAATCAATGTACCTGTTCAAATATCTTTTAAATGTTGTTATTGTGGCAATTGGTTCGATATACACACTGACCGCTACATGAAGAAGTTCAGAATCAGGTTTTTCATCACTGATATACGTCATGAAATTTGTTTTGCAGACATAAAATTACTATGAGTTACAAAAATAAATGAATCACACAAAAGATGAAAAGGTTGCCCCTCAGGTCATTTTTAAATCTCGCCCCTCTCAAATAACCATATAACAATTACAGCACGGAAACAGGCCATCTCGGCCTTTCTAGTCCGTGCCGAACGCTTACTCTCACCTCGTCCCACTGACCTGCACTCAGCCCATTAACCCTCCAATCCTTTCGTGTCCATATACCTATCAAATTTTTTTTTAATGACAATATCGAACCTGCCCCTACCACTTCTACTGGAAGCTCATTCCACACAGCTACCACTCTCTGAGTAAAGAAGTTCCCCCTTGTGTTACCCCTAACCTCTCAACTCATGTCCTCCTGTTTGAATCTCCCCTGCTCTCAATGGAAAAAGCCTATCCACGTCAACTCTATCTATCTCCCTCATAATTTTAAATACCTCTATCAAGTCCCCCCTCAACCCTCTACGCTCCAAATACACTCTAGTCTTTGTTTTCATTTCCCTGGGAAAAAGACTGTGCATTCATCCTACAAAATGCTGGAGGAGATCAGTGGGTTAGGCAGCATCTATGAAGTGGAATAAATATTTGATATTTCAGGCCGAGACCCTTCATCAGGACACAAGTATACAAATCTTGGCCCGAAACTTTGACTTTTTGTTCCTTTCCATAGATTCTGCCTCTCCTGCTGAGTTACTTAGACCTCAAGACCATAAGACACAGGAACAGAAATAGGTCATTCAGCCCATTCTCCCTCAACCCCCATTCCTCTGCCTTCCCTCCATAACCTTTGATGCCCCAATTGATCAAGAACCTATCAACCTCTACCTTAAATACACCCTATGACCTGGCCTCCGCAGCTGCCTGTAGCAATAAACCCCACACATTCACCACCCTCTGGCTAAAGAAATTCCTCTTCATTTCTATTTTGAATAGGCATTGCTCTATTCTGAGGCTGTGCCATCTGGTCCTAGACTCCCCCACCACAGGAAACATCCACTCCATCTTGGCCTTTCAACATTTGAAAGGTTTCAATGAAATCCTCCCCTCATTCTTCTAAATTCCAGCGAGTATAGGCCCGCAGCCATCAAACGCTCCTCATATGATAACTTTTTCATTCCCGGAATCATTCTCCTGAACCACCTCTGCCTCTCTCCAATGTCAGCTGATCCATTCTTACATAAAGGGCCCAAAACTGCTCACAATACTCCAATGAGGCCTCATCAGTGCTTTATAAAGCTTCAGCATTACATCCTTGTTTTTATATTCTAGTCCCCTTGAAATTGCATTTGCCTTCTTCACCGCTGATTCAGCCAGCAAATTAACATTTAGGGAATCTTGCACGAGGACTCCCAAGTCCCTTTGCACATCAGATTTTTGAATTTTCTCCACATTTAAAAAATAGATTGCGCTTTTATTACTTCTTCCAAAGTACCTGATCGTACATCTCCCAACACTGTATTCCGTCTGCCAGTTCTTTGCCCATTTTCCTAATCTGTCCAAGTCCTTCTGCAGCCTTCCTGCTTCCTCAGCACTACCTGCTCCTCCACCTATCTTCATATCTTCCACATACCTGGCCAACAATTTTGTCATCCAACTCATTGACCTGTAATATAAGTGGAAGTGGTCCCAATAGCAGCCCCTGTGGAACACCACTGGTTACCAGCAGCTAATCAGAAAAGGCTCCCTTTATTCCCACCCTTTGCCTTCTACTAATCAGCCAATGCTCCATCCATACCCCTATCTTTCCTGAAATTCCATGAGTTCTTATCTTGCTAAGCAGCCTCCTGTGATGCACCTTGACAAAGGCCTTCTGAAAATCCAAGTACACAACACCCACTGATCCTCCTTTGTCTATGCTGCTTGTTATTTCCTCAAAGAAATCCAACAATTGTCAGGCAGGATTTTCCCTTCAGGAAACCATGCCTGTTTTGTCACGGGCTTCACGAGTTTGTCCAGCAGCTTGTGTGTTGCTTTTTATTTAAGCATTTGCAGGATCTCTCCTGTTTGTACATTCATCCGTTTTATATACATCTATGTGTCTTATATTAGTGCCTTATATTCCAAGAAATAAGTTCTTAGCCTATCCAAGCTCTCCCTATAACTCAAGCCCTCAAGTCCTGGTGACATTCTCCTAAATCGCCTTTACATTCTTTTCAATTTAGTTATGTTGTTTCTATAACAGGGTAGCCGAAACTGCACACGAGGCTCCAAGTCTGGCCTCATTAACTTCTTGTACAACTACATGTGTTGTGCAGTATTTAAAATAAAGTGAAAGGAGTTCTAAACAAGAAGAGAATTGGGGTGTCATATCCTCCAGAGTTAATGCTGGGGATTCCCGGCACATCTGGGCTACATGTGGCAGAATGATGTGCCAGATGTGCTGGCACCCAGCACACAGTGTATCCCAGGCCTCAGGCAGAGACACATTGGGATGTACTTACCTGTGAACAGCTGAACACAGATGTTGCCTTTGCAACCTCTGGCACACAGCCAACCTAATTCAATGCACTGAGACGTATTTAACCTATTTTATGTGATTGGGAAATAATGCTCGTGTACAAACGTAGACAAAGAACGGAGACCAAACTGCAGGGCACGTTACCAAGACTGAAGGAAACTGCAGAAGTAGATGCAATAATTAAAGCTAGAGCTTCCAAAGTCTATGAGTGGAGCTGGAGAGGGTCAGTGTCTTTAAATTGCTTGCTGTTGACATCAGAAGATATGTCATACCAGCACGTAAGTGTCATCACAAAGAAGGCATGACAACACCTCTCACAAACAGGAGAAAATCTGCAGACACTGGAAATCCGAGCAACACACACAAAATGCTGGAGCAACTCAGCAGACCAGGCAGCGTCTATGAAAAGGAGGTTCAGGCTGAGACCCTTCATCAGGACTAGTCTTGGCCTGAAACATCAACTGCATTCTTTTCCTCCAGCATTTTGTGTGTGACGACAAGACCTCTACTTTCTCAGAAGTTTTTGTAGACTCGGCATGTGACCAAAAACTTTGACAAAATTCTACAGATGATTATCGGACAATATCCCAGCCGGTTGCATCATTGGCTGGTATAGAAAAGAACAATGCCCAAGAATGGAAAAGGCTACAGAAAGTGATGGATAAAGCCCAGTCCATCACAGGCAAAGCCCTCCCCACCTTTGATTATATTTACGTGGAGTGCTGCTGCCACAGGAAATAGCATCCATCTTCACATTCCAGGCTGTTGTTCCCTCTTTTCATTACTACCATCAAGCAGAAAGTACAGAAGCCGTTGGTCCCGTACCTTCAGGTTCAGGAAGAGTTATTATCCCACAACCACTGGGCTTCTGAACCAGCATAGATAACTTCATCCACCACTACCCTGAACTGGTTCTTTGGCTTTTCATTTGCAGTTTGTCTTCTTTTGATTGTTGTCGGACTTTCTGTTTCTTTTTCCCTGTAAATGCCTGCAAGAAAATTAATCTCAAGACAGTATATAGTATTTTACTTTGAAATAAAAGTAATGGATTGGAAGGAAGAAATTTAGCCATTCATTTGTGTAGCATTTCAGGATATGGTACATAAGAGATAGGAGCAGGAGTAGGCCAATCGGCCCCTCAAGCCTGCTCCGCCATTCAACAAGATCATGGCTGATCCAATCTTAACTCTAGTTTTCACCGAATCCCACAAGGCAACAGTGCCAACCAACAGGGCACCATGCCGCCCATTTTATTTTATTATTCATCCCGCCCAAACCCATGTGATCACCCAGGGAAAAAAAAACTGATTTGCCAATTGAGGAGAAAAAATCTGGAAAATTCCTCTCCGATCCATCCAGGCTATCGAAAACTGGTCCAGGATGATCACATGGCTGATCTAAACCTAGCCTCATGTCCACTTACCTGCTCGCTCACCGTATCCCCTAATGCCATTTTTATCCAGGAAAATATCTATCTCCGTTTTGAATTTATTGAGTGTAGTAGCTTCCACAGCTCTCTGGGGCAGTAAATTCCACAGCCCCACTACCCTCTGAGTGAAGAAATTTCTCCTCATCTCAGACCTGGAACGGCATCCCCTTATTTTAAGATTATGCCCCCTAGTCCTAGTTTCACCCATCATTGGGAACATTCTCCCCGCATCCACCCGATCAAGCCCCTTCAGAATCTTATATGTTTCAATAAGATCGCCTCTCATTCTTCGGAACTCCAATGAGTAGAGTCCCAATCTACTCAACCTCTCATCATACATCAACCCACCCATCCCCGGAATTAACCTAGTGAACCTTCTCTGCACTGCCTCGAGAGCCAGTATGTCCTTTCTTAAATATGGACACCAGAACTGCACGCAGTACTCCAGGTGTGGTCTCACCAATACCCGGTACAACTGCAGTAAGACCTCCCTGTTCTTATACTCCATCCCCCTAGCAATAAAAGCCAGCATTCCATTGGCCTTCTTGACCACCTGCTGCACTTGCATACTAACTTTTTGTGTTTCCTGCACCAGGACCCCCAGATCCCTTTGCACAGAAGGACTTTCCAGTTTCTCCCCATTTAGATAATAAATTGCTCTATTATTTTTCCTGCCAAAGTGCAAGACCTCACACTTGTCAGTATTATATTTCATCTGCCAAATGTCTGCCCAATCACTCAGCCTATCTATGACCCCCTGCAGGGTTTCAATGTCCTCCGCACTCATTACACTCCCTCCCATCTTTGTGTCATCAGCAAACTTCAATACGTTGCACTTAGTCCCTTTCTCCAAATCATTAATAAAGATTGTAAAGAGTTGTGGTCCCAACACCGACCCCTGCGGAACACCACTAGTCACCAACTGCCAGTCTGAGAATAAACCATTTATCCCAACTCTCTGTTTTCTGTTAGAAAGCCAATCCTCCACCCATGCCAGAATATTATCCCCAATCCCATGATTTTTTTACTTTAAGTAATAATCTTTGGTGTGGCACCTTGTCAAATGCCTTTTAGAAGTCCAAATACACCACATCCACTGGTTCCCCTTTATCTACCCTATATGTTATGTCCTCAAAGAACTCCAACAAATTTGTCAAACATGACTTCCCTTTTGTAAAGCCATGCTGACTTTGTCCTATTAAGCTATGTTTATCCAAATGCCCTGTTACTGTTTCCTTAATTATTGATTCCAACATTTTGCCAACCACAGATGTTAGGCTAACTGGCCTATAATTCCCAGCCTTCTGTCTATTGCCCTTTTTAAATAAAGGAGTTACATTAGCATTTTTCCAATCTGCCGGGACCATTGCCGAGTCCAGCGAGTTTTGAAAAATTATCACTAATGCATCCACAATCCCGACCACCACTTCCCTTAAGACCCTAGGATACAAGCCATCCGGTCCAGGGGATTTATCCACCTTCAGTCCCATTAATTTATCAAGTACCATTTCCTTGGTGATTTTAATCGTAGTTAGTTTCTCTCCCCCTAGAGCCCTCTGTTTATCCAGTGTTGGGATATTTTGAGTGTCCTCTACTGTAAAAACTGATACAAAATATTTGTTCAGCGTTTCCGCCATCTCCATGCCCCCTACCATTAATTTCCCGATCTCATCTTCTAGGGGACCAACATTTACCTTGGCCACCCTTTTTCTTTTTATGTATCTATAAAAACTCTTACTATCTGCTTTTATGTTTTTCACCAATTTACTTTCATAATCTATCTTCCCCTTCTTAATCAATCTTTTAGGTAATGTGCCTTAAAGCCATTGAAACATTTTATGTAGTGTTGTACGTATCGAACTGTGAGAAACCGCCTTCTGCAGAGTAAGCTCCCACATAACAACTATGAACAGCATACAATGTTGATCTTGGAACATACACTCAGTGGCCACTTTGTTAGGAACCACCTGCACCTAATAAAGTGGCCACTGAGTGTATGATCATGATCTTCTGTTGCTGCAGCCCAACCGTCTCAAGGATGGATGTGTTGTGTGTTCAGAGATTTCTCTCCTGCACACCATTGTGAATGGAAACAGTATTCTAGAAAAAAATTCAGTCAGCTTCTAGAGCAAACCGCACCGGAGACTGCCCTTACCAAAATTTGTCAGTGACCTTGTTCAGCACTGATACCAACAGAATCTCGTTTCTAATTCTCCTCGATCCAAAAGCTGCTTTCAACATAATTGACCACGACATTCTCTCAGGTCACCTTGAGAACTGGATTGATTTCTTCGGTAATGCCCTTAATTGGTTTTGTTCATATATCTTAGAAAGAAATTTTTCTCTTGTCTTGCAGACCAATTTTCTTAGAGATACTATGTACCTTTTGCTGTTGCTTAGGGAAGCTGCCTTGGTCCCCTAATCCTCCTGTACACATTCCCCTTAGGAGACATCACTGGAGAGCATAACCTTGATTTCCACAGTTAATGCAGATGACACACAATTGGATATCTCAGTTGAGAGGAGTGATGATATCACCCTATCTTCTCTGACTTCTGGTACGGCTGCAGTAAACAAATGGATGAGCAATTACTTCCTAAAACTGAAATACATTTCATTAGTCCGAAAGCCCGAAAAGTTAAACTTCTTGATGAACTTGGGTGCCAGAGTAGTGTAGCGGTTAGCGTAATTCTATTACAGCTCGCGGCACTCCAGACTTTGGAAGTCAGTTCCATTGCCACTCTGTAAGTCCTCCCCAGAGAATGCATGGGTTTTTCCCCTGGATGCCCCGGTTTTCCCCAACAGTCCAAAGACGTACCGGGTAGGTTAGTTGGTCATTGTAAATTGTCCTATGGTTAGGTTAGGGTAAATCAGGGTTCTGGGCTTGCTGTGAGTCGAGGCCTACTCCACACCATATTGCTAAATAAAATAAAACTTGGGAACGTGGCTCCCCTTGTAAAACCAGAAGTAACAAGCTGGCATGCAGATTTGAATTTTAAATCCCACATAAAGAAAGTGACCAGAGCAGCATTTCTACACAATAAGAAATATTACAACGGTACGCCCATTTCTGTTACGTAATGATGCTGAAAAACTAATTCACACCTTTATATTGAATAAACTAGATAAGTGCATGCACTTTTTTACTGGCCTTCCAACCTGTTGACCAAATTCAGCTCATTCAGACCACTGCTGCTAGACTCTCGACTAAAACCAGGATGAAGGAACATATCACTTCTATCCTAGCCACTCTGCATTTGCTTCCTGTCTCTTTTAGAATTGATTTTAAAGTTTTCTTTCATGTGCATCACAGAATTGCTTTGGTTTTATAATCCGGCTCGTGCTCTCAGATCATCTTCCACTGGTCTCAATTTCCCTTGCAAGATAATTGGCATGTCAGCTTTTTTTTAAACTACGCTCCTAAACTGTGGGATTCAGTACGTAAAACTATAAGGGATGCAGACTCAGTTGACACTATTAAACGCCAGTTCAAAACCTGTTTATTTAACCTTGCTTTTTACTAACTTTTTTAAATCTGTTTTTGTTTTTTTTAATTTTTATCTTTATGTTTGCCTTTATTCAATTGTAAAGCACTTTGAACTGCATCATCTTGAAGAAAAGTGCTGTATAAATAAAGTTATTAGTATTGCTGTTATTATTGTTGTAGCAAGTGTTTATTTGAGTTACTGTTGCCTTCCTGTCAGCTTGAAGCAGTCTGACCATTCTCCTCTGGCCGCTCTCATTAACAAGACATTTTTGCCCACAGAACTGCCACTCACTGGATGTTTTTTTAAATTATTTCGCACCACTCTCTGTAAACTGTTGTTCTACATGCACAACAGTGTACATTTGCATGAAAGTCCCTGGAGATCAGCAGTTTCTGAGATACTCAAGCCATCTGGTCTGGCAATCATTCCACGGTCAGATCCATCTACCCATTCTCCCTTCTGGCCCTTTGAACAATGCCACCCCAACAACCCCAATTAGCCCTAACAATGGGACTATTTTATAATGACCAATTAACCCATCTAGTACATCTTTGGACTGTGGGAGAAAATCAAAGCACCTGGTAAAACCCATGCATCCCACAAGGAGGGCATATGGAGATTCCTTACAGAACAGTGCCATAATTGAACTCCAAACTCTGCAACACCCCAAGCTCTAATAGTGTTGCACTAACCACTATGCTCCTGTGTTGCCCAAAGTCACATAGATCATATTTCTTCCCCATTCTGATGTTTAGTCTGAATAACAACTGACTGACAGACAGACAGACTTACTTTATTGATCCTGAGGGAAATTGGGAACCTCTTGACCATGGCTGTGTGCTGTTATCCATTGAGTTGCTACCACCTGATTGGCTGATTAGATATTTGCATTAATGAGCAGGTGTGCAGATGTAGCTAATAAAGTGGCCACTGATTGGCCAGGATACTCAGATGAAATTCTCTCCTCTTTAAAATCCAAGAAGTACCTATCCATTTCCCCATTAAAGTGCTAGATTGATTTCGTTCTTAGAGCAAAGATCTTCACTGCTTTTTCAATGGCCTTTCTTCCAACATGTTTAGAAATTGAAATTTTTGCTGGTAATTGCATGTCTTACAAATCCGTTCTCAACAACCTGGCAAATGAAATGCTCAAGATTGTATGTAACAAGATCTGAACAATTTACCAACATGCACAAGCAGTGAGGGAGTATAACTGCCTTCGCACACGAAATGCTGGAGGAACTCAACAGGTCAGATATCTATGGACAGGAATAAAAAGTCAATGATCTGGGCTGAGACCTTTTATCTGGACTGATTATTTAATAAAGTATTTGTGACTGGTTTAAAAAACAAAGGACAACAAGTCATTGGTGCTTGTGTTCACATTGTGCATGTCCTTGGCATCAACAAATGACTAGGTTTGACAACTGAATGTAGTTCCAGTCCAAGAAGTCAGAATAAGAAGTTGGGGGAGGGGAGGGAGTACAAGCTGGTATTTCATAGATAAAACCAAGTGAGGGGAAGATAGGTGGTTGGGAGAGTGGGGATGCAGTGCGAAACTAGAAGGTGATAGGTGGAAAAAGGTAAAGGGCTGAAGAAAAAGAAATCTGATAGGAAAGGAGAGTGGACCATGGGAGAAAGGGGAAGAGGAGGGACACCTTATGGATGTGATCGGCAAGTGAGGGGAAGAGAAGGGGTGAAAAGGGAGCCAGAATGGGGAGTGCAAAAGGAGAGAAGGGGGAAGAGAATGAAATTACCATATGCTAGAGAAATCGATGTTCATGTGATAG
The DNA here is from genome assembly GCF_030144855.1 of Hypanus sabinus. Taxonomy (NCBI): domain Eukaryota; kingdom Metazoa; phylum Chordata; class Chondrichthyes; order Myliobatiformes; family Dasyatidae; genus Hypanus; species Hypanus sabinus. The sequence goes on from NC_082718.1 coordinate 26,870,152, forward strand.
CCTCCAACCTGATGGCAAGAATGTCAATCCATGGCCTCCTCTACTGTCAAGATGAGGCCACACTCAGGTTGGAGGAACAACACCTTATATACCAGCTGGGTTGCCTCCAACCTGATGGCATGAACATTGATTTCTCTAACTTCCATTAAAACCCCTCCTCCCCTTCTTACCCCGTCCCTTATTTATTGATTTAGTTAGTTATCTTCTCTTCCCCCTTTTTTCCTCCTCTTTTTTCTCTCTCTGTCCCTCTCACAATCACTCCTTGCCTGTGCTCCATCTCCCTCTGGTGCTCCCCTCCCCCTTTCTTTCTCCCTGGGCCTCCCGTCCCATGATCCTCCCCCTTCTCCAGCCGTGTATCCCTTTTGCCAATCACCTTTCCAGCTCTTAGTTTCACCCCTTCCCCCTCCTGTCTTCTCCTATCATTTCGGATCTCCCCTCCCCCTCCCACTTTCAAATCTCTTACTATCTTTTCTTTCAGTTTGTCCTGACGAAGGGTCTCAGCCCAAAACGTCGACTGTACTTCTTCCTATAGACGTTGCCTAGCCTGCTGCATTCCACCAGCATATTGTGTGTGTTGCTTGAATTTCCAGCATCTGCAGATTTCCTCGTGTTTGCATTCGTGCCATTAGGCTGAAGGCTTCCCAGACAGAATATGAGGTGTTGCCCCTTCAGCTTGACGCTGGCCACATCGTGGCAGTAGAGAAGGCCACGGACGGACATGCTGGAATGGAGATGAGGATCGTAATGAAAATATTTGGCCATCCTGGCAGGAAATCGTGCTTACTGCAGATAGAATGAAGGTGCTTGACAAAGCGGTCCCCCAATGGTCACAAGGTTTTGGGATCAGGCTTGATTACAAGCTGTTCCCCAAATGGAGAATTTAAAAAGAACACTTGGCATAGAAATTCAGCTATAAAAATTAACCACCCCGGGAAGGAAATGGGATTGCCTTCTCTTGTTTGGAGAGTCTAACCCTAGTACAGTGCTCTCCACACTGATCTACATCACCACCTTCCCTGCATATCTCTGGAGAAATTACCCCCCCTTTTTACTGGGTAAAATTGCAATGGTTTGTCATGCAGGGTTTTTAACATTAAACAACAATGGTTTCTTGCCTCCCACCATGTTGCTCAACCTGCTGAGTTCCTCCAGCAGCTCATTTGTTGTGGTAGTTCCTTTAAGTTCTATTTCCTCTACTCAGGAAATGGACCATCTGAGTAATAATATTGAACAGTCTTTCTGTGATGTACAATCTCTGTTTGCCATGAGCCCAGCTGTGCACCCCACTGTTCTCTTTCTCACTACTGGAAATCCACCACCATCGCCTGGATTTAGTCTGGATAATGATATTCACCATTACCTGCAATGCCTCAGCAGAACCATTGTCCATCTGAGAAGATAAACGTTTGAGGACAAAGATTTTAAAGTTGGCTCAAAGCTCATTCTGCTGCATAGCAATGATTCCATATGCATTTGGGACATGGATTATCCTACACTCAGCAATGGAGAAGTAGCACCATAGTGTTCTTTGCAAAACTCTAAATCCACTGGCAAGACAGCTGATGAACAAAAGAGATTCTGCAGAGTAGCACAAACAAAATGCTGGAGGAACTCAGCATTTAGGAGAGAAGTAAAGCATAGCTCCGTTCCTTTTCTCCCATGTTCCACTCCCCTCTCCTTTCAGATTCCATCTTCTTCAGCCCTTTACTTTTTCTACCTACCATCTCCCAACTTTGCACTTTATACCCCCTCCTCTACCCACCTGGTTTCACCTATCACCTTCAAGCTTATACCTTCTTCCCCTCTCCCACCTTCTTATTCTGGCTTCTCATCGACTTTCTTTCCAGTCTTGACAAAGGGTCTCAGCCCAAAATGTTGGCTCTTTATTCCTCTCTAAAGATGCTGTCTGACCTGCTGAGTTCCCTAAGCAAGACAACTGAACCAGCAATGGCGATTTCACCCATGCCATGGAGCCCTGCATTGGGCCCTGATTAGACTCACTTGCCTTTGATGGAGAGGCCGTGCTTTTTGCATTACAGACACAAGAGGTACCAGTTCTTCCGAGCTCTGTCACAGCAGGATAGACAGAGGAAGGATTCAAGAATGACCTCAAAGCTGTCTTCAAAGTTTGTAATATTGGTTTATTATTGTCACGTGTACCAAGATACAGTGAAAAGCTGTACCTTCACCCCCCACCCACCTTCCCCCTCACCTGGTCTCACCTATCACCTGCTGGCTTGCACACCTTATCCTTCCCCACCTTCTTATTTTGTCTTCTGCCCCCTTTCTTTCCAGTCCGAGTGAAGGGTTTCGGCATAAAATGTTGAGTGTTTGTTCCCCTCCAAAGATGCTGAGTTCCTCCAGCATTTTGTGTGTTGCTCAAGATTCCCAGCATCTGCAGAGTCTCTTGTGGTTACAGCAAGAAGTTTGACGTGCATACTGTTCATACAGATCAAATCATTACACTGTGCATTGAGGCAGAACAAGGTAAAACAATAACAATGCAGAATAAAGTATAAAATGCTCTCTGATTTGTGGGGATTCCTGGCCCATGACCACTTAAAGTAGACAAGTCTCATTTAATGGAATTGAGAACATTGATTCCATTTGTCAGGATTGCCCAACAAATTGTCAGAAAGTGTGGACAACCTCCCAAAGACACCATCTGCCCATCCTGACAAGCACCAGCTGGATGCCCTTGGTAGAACCTGAGAGTTCCACATTGGCCTCATTAGCCACCTCAATGCCCACACAACTGAAATCAGAATCAGACTTTAATCGCCAAATACCTGTACACATACAAGGAATTTACTTCCAGCAGATGTTGTCTCTCTGCTCATAACAATAATAATGATAAATATAAATGAAAATATAGATTATACATACAGGTAGTGCAATCCAAGTAATAGTTAGCCGACAGTTAACCGGCAGTTAACTGTTCAGCAAAGTGACCGCAGTAGGGAAAAAACTTCTCCAGTGCCTATTAGTCTTAGTCTGGAGGGATCTGAAGCGCCTACCAGACGGAAGCAGTTCAAACAGTCCGTGCGCAGGATGGGAGGAGTCCTTTATGATGTTCCCCGCCCTCTTCTTCAACCTGGAAGAGTACAGGTCCACAATAGAGGGCAGGGAGGCTCCAATGATGCACTCGGCAGTCCTCACTGTGCGCTGTAGTCTGGTTCTATCCTGCTTGGTGGTGGCTCCAAACCACACAGTGATGGAGGTGCAGAGGACAGACTCAATGACTGCAGTGTAGAACTGCAGCAACAATTCCTGAGGCAGACCATATTTCCTCAATCGATGCAAGTCCTCCCCAATCCCAAGGCTCAGCCTGATAGACCGAGAATTCTATCTCTAAAGTTGTGCAAATGACTTCAGATTTGGAAGCAGAGAAGAATGTTATGACACACAGAGACCATCGACATTTGAGGATACATTTCCAAATGATTTCTTCTTCAAAATTAATTAAGCTGGAAGGAGAGTATTTAAAAATTGACAGGAGTGAAATCTGCATCTATTGTTCGTGGAAACTTTCTCTCCCTTTTAAGAATGTAGAACAATACACCAGAGTACAGGCTCTTCAAACCACGATATGCCAAACTTTTAACCTACTCTGAGGTCAACTTAATGCTTCCCTCCCCATAGCCCATCATTTATCTTTCATCCATGTGCTTATCTAAGAGTCTCTCAAATGTAGTTTTTCATTGATTCTATTGTACTTCTTTGTTCAACTGTGAATGCCTTCCAATTGCCTTAAAATTATGCCCTTTCGTATTAGCCTTTTCAGCCCTGGGAAAAGGTCTGTTGGCTGTCCACTTTGTCTCTACCTCTTTCATGTCACCTCTCATCCTCCTTTGGTACAAAGAAGATAGCCCTAGCTTGTTCAACCTTTCCTCATAGGACATTTATTGTCACTGCCTCTGACATTCCCTCAAAGCTCATCTTTTCCAGCATCACTGCTGACAACTCATGTTAGCTGAACTTTTATGCATTCTTCCTAGCAGAAAAATAAATATCTTTCTGACTTTGAGACAACATGGCCCTTCGCCATCTGTTTAGGCAGGATCAATTGAGAGTGATAGGCATCAATAGTTTGAATAGTTCATTGCTTGGAATTTGCAAATCACTCTTTAACAAATGGTTGTAAATCCACTCCAAATAAACACAATTCACATTTCCCATTTGTCTTGCTTTTTATGTGAAATAGTTTCTGTGTGTTGTACAATGCATTTATCTCTTGCCTCCTTTAGCACACATTGCCTCCTAGCAGCTGCGAGAGAATGTGTATTGTCCTACTGCCAGGAAGTGTGGATTAATAAAAACAGGCTCATTATTAACCCAAAATTGGTGACACAATAGCATTTTGAATCTCTTCATTTGAAATGCAGCCAGTCTCCATCTGAAAGCTCTTGTGGAAGTACAGTGAAATTGAGTCCCTCATTTAGTAATCTTCCTGCCCTTGACATGGAATGAAGCAGTGTCTGGAAATCAGTCATTTCGAATGGCTTTATCTCGGCTAGCACTGGCTCATCCAGATAATAAATACTCCTAGGAGTAAATTACAATGGTCTGTTCAATCTAGATTGGCCTTTGATTCATTGCAATTTAAAAATGATACTTTTTCATTCTTAAGGCCACATCTGAGGCAGATCTGACAAGCCAGGAGATCTTTCACTCATAACTGACAGAGAGCAGCCCAATTAAAGAGCATAAAAAAGGCCCCGCTATTATGAATCCTAATACATTCATTTCTCTTTAACAAAGAGGTTGCCGCAGTTGGAGATGTTTTGGAAATGAGAGGAAGATTTGCCACAGCTTATGCCTTTGGTTGCAGCATCTGAAGAAATTTTTCTTGCAATGCAGTGAAATTTTTCTCTTATTTGATTGTTCATGGGGCTGATTTAAGTGTTGCACTATTTCTGTTTTCTGGCCCTTCCCCAGGAGTAAGGAAGCCTTTCTTGTTTTGGAAAAAGTTTAAACAGAAGCGTTTCCTCACATTCTCCCCACCCAGAGTTTGAAGCTGTTTTCCATCAGCTAACAAATTGAAGGTGAGACTAGATCTCTGGCACAGAGCAAACCGTTGATTTACTCCGATAACATGCTTCTTTTAAAACATCAGGAACTACAGTTTATTGCGGCATAAGGGTAAATTATCCAAAAAAGTGCAATTAATGGAGGGTTATAGGGAAAAAAAATCAACCAGTTATAGAGTGATGCTCTTGTTCAGGACATTTAGGCTACTTTGAAGACACAATATACAATAAAGAGTGCATTCTGTTTCTGCAGCTATCAATCAAATTTTACAGCTAATTGATTTTGTCCATAAGTCAGTAAATACACAATCATATGATAACCATACCTCCACGGTATTCTGAGGAATGGCATCAAAGTCTTCGAAGGTGATACCTCCAAAAGGCAGCATCCATCATTACTGACCCCCTCGCCCAGGACATACACTCTTCTCATTACCACCATCATAGAGGATGTACAGGAGCCTGAAGGCACACATGCAGTGTTTTAGGAACAGCTTCTTCCCCTTCGCCGTCAGATTTTTGAATGGTCCATAAACACTACTTCACTGTTTTGCTCTAATTTATTTTTTAAATATATTTCTTATTGGAACGTAAGGTCTTTTTAGGCATTGTACTCTCCTGCTGCTGTGAAACAACAAATTTCATGACATACGTCAATGACGATAAACCTGATTCTGATCCACAAAAACATAAGACTGATAAGAAAGAACAAGTAATAAAAGTGGAGAGAGAGCGTGAATTCATTCTGCCGTTCATTGGAATGAACATGTGTATGTACTTAGGGCTTTTTAATGTTATGTAAGCTTGTCTGCATGTAGAATATCCATAAATCAGACGCCTGGAATTTGAAGGCGGTCTGTAAATGTAAGCGATTGTTGTGAACAATCCTGCTCAGCAAGCTGCTCACAACAGAAGCCTCTTTCAGTGCTGATTGCCACCACAACCCACGTTTACTGTTCTCCCCAACGGCCCACGAATCAGGTCGGTTTGCCATGCCCTTCAGAGGGCAGTTAAATGGGTAACGGGTCCAGAGAAGTCTGTAGACCAGATCAGAAAAGGAGGACTGATTTCCTCCCTGGCACATAATCAGTGAACCAGATGGATTTTTATTTCAGTCTGGTAGTTTTATGGTCACTATTACTGATACTTTTCATAGAGTCTTTATTTAATTAATTGAATATGAATTCTGCATCTGCTGGGTTGGTATTTGAGCTTGTGCCTCTGGAGAAAAGTCCTGTCTTCTGGATGCCAGTATAGTAACTTGGTCACTGCTCAGTGATGGGATTGTCGGCTCCTAGTTCAACAATCCTTTTGATCCCATCTCCTGACCCCTCCCTGTAGCCGTGTTAAATTATTCCCTCTAAATTGTCCAGATCGGGCCATGGGACTAGGCAGAACAATAGTTTGGTATGGAATTGATGTTTCTGAGCTGCAGTGCTCTTTGACTCTCAGGCTACGTCCACACTAACCTGGATAAATCCATAACCGAAGCTTTTTCTCTTCGTTTTTACTCTCCGTCCACACTAAAACAGCGTTTTCGTCCCCCGAAACCGGAGCTTTTCAGAAACACTTTCCAGGGTGGGTATTTTTGAAGACGCTGCTTGGGCAGACCAGTGTGGATGGGGTAACCGGAGAAATCTGAAAACACTGTCAGATGGCAGCACGCCATTTCATTATTTTCTTGAACACAACCTAACAATTTCAGAACAGACGGCAACAAAACTGACGCCAGAAGACTTAGAAATGTACTCACCTAATACTTTGACCCATAACTTACTGAATAAATAAGTATACTCACTTTGCCCTGTTTTCTGTCCCTGCTCGTATGAAGGTGATTTACCTATTTATGCTAGTACTTCTCTGACAATAGATGTGTAACAGCCTAATGTAACATTGTATGGAAATACAAGATAACACTGATGCAGACATGCTTTACACATTTAGCAAGGTGCTTTATTAATGCAACAGAGTTGGTCAGTTTTTCAATGTTCGTTGTCAGCCGGGTCAATCTGTCCGTGAACTCCCCGTCGGTTGCCTCCGTGCATTCCAATATTTGTGTTTTCACCGAAATCTCTGTCTCAGTGTGGACAGAGATATTTTTAAAAACGCATAGTGCCTATCGCTTTTATGCAAAACCGGCATTTTCAAAATTATCCGATCTAGTGTGGATGTAGCCGCAAATACCCAACCAGTTCCTGATACACAACTCTAAACAAAGGTAGGAGGCTTTATCACGCATAGGTGGTAAAAGTGGAAACTCCTACAAATCTACCTACCCCCCAGAAAAATCATAGCCAGCTCAATTAACATTTCAAGTGTGAAGTCGTTTGCTAAACTCAGTGTCTGAGTTGAATTCGGATACGGATCATCTGTGTTCTCGTGAAATGACCATCAAACATAGGAACAGAGTTATGGCAGAATGGGCTCGAAGGGCTGAATGGCCTAATTCTGCTCCTACGTCTTATGGTTTAGACACCTTAGCTGGGAGCAGCAACGTCTCTGCACACACAGTGTCAATCCTGCACCTGCAGTTTTGAATTTGATTGGGGGGCCCTGGAACTGATACGACTGAAGGCCAGAGGAACTGAGCAGGTCAGGCAGCATTTATGGAGAGGAATAAAGAGCTGATGTTTTGGGTCAGGACCTTCCAGGTTCTTTGTCCCTCATCATAGATGCTGCCTGACCTGCCGAGTTCCTACATCTTTTGTGCGTGTTACTCTGGATTTCCAATATCTCCAGAACCACTTGTGCTTATGACTAAAGGTGATTGTGAACAATTACACACCACAGTGCTGGAGGGACTCATCAGGTCAGGCAACGTCTATGGAGGGAAATGGACAGACAATATTTTGGAAGGAAAGAGATGAGATAGCCAGTGTAATAAAAAAAAAAGTGCGGGTGGGGAGGTAGGGTTGATGTAAATGTTGGTAGATGATAGCTGGATCCAGGTAAGAGGGGGCAGTGACAGGCAGATGAGGGAGGTGGGAGAGTGGGAATGATGCTGGAAGCCTGGGAGATGATTGCTGGAAATGACAAAGGGCTGGAGATGATGGGATCTGATAGGGCAGCGGAACATGGAGGCCAGGAGATGAACCAGTAGGAGGATTGTGTGGGGTGATGGGCAGGTGGAGAGGGTGGGGGAGGGAAAAGATGAGGGTGATGTGGGGTTAGTTGGACCAGGAGGAGTGAGAAAAGAAAAAGGGAAAAATGGACAGTGGAGGAGCAGTTACCAGAAGTCAGAGAAGTTGTTCAAGCCATCAGGTTAGAGACTGATCTGGCAGAATATGAGATACTATTCCTTTAATTTGCATTTGGCCTGGTCTTGGAGGAGACCGTGAATATTTTTGTTGGCGTGGGAATGAGAAGTGGAATTAGAAAGGCTGGCCACCAGGAGATCTCAGATATCCAGATATTGGTTGCAAATCACAATTTGTTGGTTATCTGATGACCTTCATAATATCCAGTATGTTGTCTACATTATTATTGGCCTGCTTCAAGCTAGCATTCTACAGGGAAACTCTAGGTCATATATGTGTATTGTCGCTGGAAAAATGCAGTGAGCCACTGCTACGTACACTTAATCAGCTCCAGTGGCTAGGCCATGCTGCTTGTGTTCCCCTTGCCAGATTTTTGAAAGGGATATTTTGTCACTGGTAAAAACCCTGATGTTCACAGTTCAAAATAGAGAAGGAACTTTTCTTTGGGAACATTGGAAGGTAGGAGAATGGGAATGAGAGGGAAAATAAATCAGCCATGATCAAATGACAGAGCAGCCTCGATGAGCAAATGGCCTAATTCTGTTCCTATCTCTCATGGTCTTATGGGATAACACTAAGGCCCACAAGTTCATGCATATGGGGATCTTGTAAAACCATTGAAGGGATGTACCATTTCACCATCTACCTACCTACCCAATCAGGTGTCCCTCCTTCATCATTGGTGGTCAGTGTAGCGCACATGGTGCCCAGTGAAGTAGACCACCAATCTGTGTGTGGTCGCACAAATGTAAGTGGGGTACATTGCCAAGAGTTTGGATCTTGGTGGCAGCAGCCAGGATTAACGTTTGATAACCCTGGCGAGCTATATTGATAAATAAGTTTCAGAGGGCATTTTTCAGCTGGAATCACCATAAACAGACTAGTGTCTCCGTTCTCCTGGACCATGTCAAGATGGGTTTCCACCTTTGCCAGAGTGTCTTCTGATCCCTTCCCAAATATGTGCAAATACTGTGACCAGTGAGCTGCCCAAGCATTAGGGGTGTGGGCACCATTTGGCTTGTTCCTCTGTGCCCCGCCATCTCCTTTTCCTTTTCCCCTCCCCACCCATCTTCACTCCACCAATACACTTTCCAACAGGAGAAGCTGAATAATAGTCAAACTGTGCAGAATTCTCTCCCCTCAACTGGGAATTGTTGAACTCAATTCCACATCCTAGCTAACCAACAACATTCCTCACTAATGCAGAGAATAATAGTGTAAGATCTTTATTTTTTTATTTACTTCTGCAAGGCATTAAAAATAGAAACATATCTGGTGTTTAGTGCTTAATTTCCCACAGGGAAGGTTAATTTTGAATGACTAGTTCTCCCTTGTCACATGTCCAAAACATTCATTTGTTGTCTCAGTTTCCATTATGATTGGCAAAATCATTTAGTCTTCAGTTGGGCGATTACAATTAAATAAAATGTATTTTCTGCAGTGGTAGAAGAAGGGCTTTGATAGTTGAACGTTATGGTTGAAACTGTTATTGCCAATATTGCTGATTGGTTTATGACCTACAGGTACCTGTAATAGGCTGTTTGGCCACGAGTGCCAGATCTTGTAGAAGCAGAACCAGTCTGAGACTCAAAGCAGACTACTTTGTTCATTTGTCAGTTTAATCTGCATCTAATACAACAAGGAAGGGACTTCGACCTGAGCCCATTCCTGGGACGTGCAGCTCTGATGCTATGATCTAGGTAAAGATTTTAAATTGTGGGCGGCAGGGTAGTGTAATATTACAGCATCGCACTAACCTGTCACTGTCTGTGAGGAGTTTGTATGTTTCTCCCGTGACCACATGGGTCTCTCCCAGGGGCTCCTGTTTCCGCCCACATTCCGAAGCTATTCAGGTTGTCAGGTTAGTCACAAGGGTGTAATTGGGCACCACAGTCTTGTTGGGCCGGATGGACCTGTTACCATGAAGTATCTACAAATGAAAAATACAATAAAATAAAAGGGACTGCTCAGCAGTAAATGGTTATGTGATGGATTATGGGGATGACCAAGCATGTAATTCTCCTCTCATCCCTACTAACCTGGGCTGTTAGACGACTGATCTCACTGGACCTCTGCACCTTGGAGTTGTAACACAAGGCAGAGCTGAAGACCTGCTTTCAGAAAGTCCTAACGGGGGCAACCCGGAGGTGACTAATTACCTGATATTGGAAGCTTCTCAAGAATAAAGGAATCTTCAGGATAGTTTCTTCTCCTTTGCCTCCTGTTTTACAAACTTTGAATCCACATTGAAATGTCCAGATTTTCTGATCCAGCTTCAGCATCTGTCTCAGCGGGGCATTGTCCAATGAGTAACACAAAGCTGTTAGTCATGAACTAAGCCTTGATGATCCACATTTAACTCTACATGTACAGATAACCAAGACTTACTGAAAAGCGTCAATTCCAATTGGAGCTGCCGTGCCTAGCGAACTGCATTTGTCTTACTAAGTTTCTAAACTGTGAGTAAGCCCCGTACATTGCGGGCTTCAGATGAGGAGCCTGAAATAATCAGCCACTCATGATTTAACGGTATCCAGGTCAAAGTCATTGAAGACTTGGGATGCCAACTCCCACTGCACCTGTTCTTAGATCTCTCATCATATCATCTCCCACCTCTAAAGCCACCGGCCAACTTTTCCCCTTCTCTCTGAAAAATGTTTATAATGAGTCAGTGAATTGTATACAGTGCCACAGTGATACTTCTCCTTGATTGGTCTTAGTAACATGCAGGGGATTATTCCATAGTTCCAGATTATCCAGGACAATCTTGGAGTTTTGGACACCTCTTCCGAACTACGGACAATCCCATTGAAACTGCTGCAAGCTTAGCTCAGAACTTACTTGGAGAAATTCAGGTTCCCACCTGAGTGAAGCAAGCAAACATTCTTTCTAATGCAACACACTAAACACTGGAGGAAGTCAGCAGGCCAGATAACATCTATGCAGGGAAGGGCCCAATTGGCATTTCAGGTCAAGACCCTTCATCTGTATTGAAAGAAAGAAGAGAGATTTGTTTGTTTATTTATTTAGTGACACAGCGCAGAATAGGCCCTTCTGGCCCTTTGAGCCATGCAGCCCCATCAACCCCCCCAACAGCCCCAGCAACCCCTCCCCCCCAAACAACCCTAGCCGAATCACAGGACAACTTACAATGACCATTTAGCCAAACTGGTACGTCTTTGGACTGTGGGAGGAAACCAAAGTACTCAGGGAAAATCCACACATTCCACGGGGAAGACAGACAGACTCCTTACAGAATGGTGCTGGAATTGAACTCCGAACTCCAAAATACCCTGAGCTGTAATAGTGTCATGCTAACCACTATGCTACTATAAAGATGGCACCCCTTCCCTTCTTCTGATGCCTCTACTCCTTCCCTTTCTCCCATGGTCCACTCTTGTCTCCTAATCAGATTCCCTCTCCTTCAGCACTTTACCTCTATCACCTATCATCTCCCAGCTTCTCACTTCACCCCCCCTCCCTCACCCACTTTTTCCCCCTCACTTGGTCTCACCTATCACCTGCCAGCATGTACTCTCTTCCCTCCCCCCACCTTATTCTGGCCTCTTCCCCCACTTCCTTTCCAGTCCTGAGGAAGGGTCTCAGCTCAAAACATTGACTGTTTATTCCTCTCTACAGATGCTGCCTGACCTGTTGAATTCCTCGAGCATTTTGTGTGTGTTGCTCAAGATTTTCTGCACCTCTTGTGTTTAACTTAAAAATGGTAGGCTACCCAGGTAGAATATCAGGTGCTGCTCCTCTAGTTTGCTTTTAGCCTTAACTTGGCATTGGAGGAGGCTGGGAAACGACATGATGGAGTGGGACATTTCTTCCTCAAAATGAGATAAAGCACAATTGCTCCAGTATTTTTCATAATCCATCGTAAATGAGTTACCTCGTCGGCCAGAAATATCAACTGTGTATTCATTACCCTAGATGCTGCCATGTTTCTCCAGCATTTTGTGTGTTGCTCTGGATTTCCAGCATCTGCAGAATCTCTCATGGCTATGATTTGATGCTCCACTGCGAAGTCTCTTCAAGGAATGCCTAACCTGAAGAAGTTAAAATATTCTGTTGGGAAGTTCAGGGAGACCTTATCTCATTGCTCCCCCTCTGTGATCTCTGCTGCCCGCCAACTCTTCGACCACATGATCAGCCAGGCTCGCTACCCCAGCCACGTATCCTTCCTGGGAACTTGACTTCACCACCATTTTGTTCCATATGGCTTCCAGTTCTGTTTTCAGGCCTCCCAGTTTGAACCCACTGAGGATCCCAGTTCCTGCATTTGACTGATTGCTTCTCCTTCCATTCCTCCCTACAAGTTCTATGCACCATGCTCCCCGCTATATCGAGATACCTGTTCTCAGCTCTCAGTCTCTGCCTCAATTCCGTGCCTCTCTTCCAACTGCTGTGGACCTCTCCGGCATTTCGTCCTCCACCAGGGCCATGCCTTCAATTGCCAGTTCTCAGCCTTCCTTGCATCCATTGTTCCCTCCTATCTGATTCCTTCTTCTCCAGCCCTTCACCTTTCCCACCCATCTGGCTTCAGCTGGTCCTCCTTCCCATTCCTCTTCCCCCACATTTTAATTCTGCAATCTTCCCCCATCCATTTCCTGAAGAAAGGTTTTGGTCCGAAGCGTCAGTTGTTTATTCATTTCCATCAATTTGCTTGACCTGCTGAGTTCCTCCAGCATTTTGCACTGGATTTCCAACACTTGCACAATCTTTTGTGTATATAAGTGACCTTAATAGTGAAGATAATCTATAGTACAGGACAGAAATTAGATGGATAAAGGATGACTTGGTAGAATAATAGAAGTAAGGATGCAAAAATGAGCAATATTCAAAAAATATTTAACCTAGAGGGGAAATCAGTTTTTTAGAAAACCAAGTTTAAAAACTTCGGAGTGTTCTGGAGAGCGTTTGTAAGGATGAAAATAGACTTGAAAGCTAAGGTGACTGTTCCTTTACTTTGGCATTCTGTGACCATAGGGATGGTGCATTGTCTTTTTCAGCTCGGATCCTCTGCAGAAATTGCTGCTAATGAGACTTGAATGTAATTATAACAGCCTCTACCACTTCTTCTGGCAGCTCGTTCCACATACCCAGTACCTTATGTCTGGGAAAAGCTGCTTCTCAAGTCCCCTTTAAATCATTCCTCTCACACCTAACAATTTACACCCTCAAATCTTAGATCCTCCTGCTCTTAGAAAAAAGACTGTGACCACCATATGTTTGCCCCTCATAATTTTATATAGCTCTGTAAGGTAACTCAGCCTCCTGTGCTCCGAGGAAAAAGCATCAGCCTATCTGGTCTCTTATTATAACTTAAGGCCTCCAATCTCAGTCTATCCCTGGAAATATTTTCTGTACCTTTTCCAGCGTAATGACATCCTATACCTCCGTGACCAGAACTACACACAGTACTTCAAGTGTGGTCTCACCAGCATCTTGTACTGTTGTAATCTGACATTGAATCGTGTCTGGTCTTCTCTATCTTTGGTGCACATCACTTGATTATTTTTATTTATAAAGCTCCGCTGCCCTCTGGTTTAAAGAGATCCAGCAAAAACCGTCATCTGTGGTCCAGCTAAGTTTCCATTATTTCTAGTGTGTAGCAACATTTCCCAACCTGATTCCTGAAAACACTGACCTCTAGACAGAAATCTGCCCTTTCACTTCCCCTCAATATCTTAAATGTTTCACAGAAAGCATCCATGAGTCCTGATGAAGAGTCTCGGCCCAAAACATCAACTGTTCACTCTTTTCCATAGTTGCTGCCTGGCCTGCTCAGTTCCTTCGACATATTGTGTGTGTTGCTTGGATTTCCAGCATCTGCAGACTCTCTCTTGTCTGTGATTTGACTACTGCACTGTGAAGCCTCTACCAGGGATGCCTACCCTGAAGAAGTTTAAATCTTCCCTTCAGAGTCCTGAAGAGGGGTCTCTGCCTGAAATGTCAACGGTTTACTTTTTTTCATAGATGCTGCCTGGCCTGCCTCCAGCATTTTGTGTGTGTTACCTGGCTGAGAAGTTTTTTCAAGGGATTGCTGATAATGCCAGCATTTTTGTCCATCCCCAGTTGTCCCTTAGCTGGGTGGGTCCAGAGTCTTAAGTACGACTGATGATAGGACAGAGTGGCAGATTTCATTGTAATGAATCAAATGGGTTTCTCCAGTGAATGATTGCTCAATACCAGTGCCAAAACTAGCTTTTTTATTCCAGATTTAGATGGTACTTAATTATATTTAAATCCTCCAGCTGCCATAGCAGCATTCAAATTTAGTCTGGTGAATTACCATGCAACCTAACAGCATGCACATCAAATTGTTCAGCTTCAGGTAACTTTGGGTAATTCTGTCCCTTTCTCTCTCCTGGTCTACCCAGGCCCTCCGACACACATACTCACTCTTCAGCCCCTGATCACCCAGTGACTTTCCCCACCGATGCCTTGTCCACCTACCTGCCTCATCTTCTTCATTTGATTCCATGCTCCACCTTCCCTTCTGATCAGATTCTATCGTCTGCACCCTTTTGCTGCCTTGACCCGTCAGAATCAGAATCACTTTATTGCCAGTATGTGAAACTCAACAGAACTGATTGTGGTTCAGTGCCAGGCACGAAACATACCTGTTGCCACCTTCATTCTTCCCTTCCCCATCTGTCCAGTTGTCACCTGGATCTCTCTCTCACATTCCACCAGCTGAAATATCGACTGTCCACTTCCCTCCACAGATGCAGCCTAGTCCACTGAGTTGCTCCAGCATCTGCAGTTTCTTGCCTACTATTGTTTAAATATCACCTTGTTTAACCTGGAGTTGTGACCACAGCCATTAGAAATAAAGGCCACAGCCAGACAGAAACAGGTTGTTCCATGCAATACAATAAGCCGCAGTTGTAAATGGATTCAAGAAAGAAAATGAGTGATAAATAATGTATGGTGCTGCACAAAGTTCAATGAGCTGTTGAAAGTATGTGAGATTGACATGCAGTGCTTAACATTTTCCATGTTCAAAATTTATCTTAATGCATTTTGAGACATTAGGACAGGCATATGAATTTTTCAGATGCTTTAATGAAAGCTAATGCTTTCTATTAAGAGCAAATGGTACAACCTTGTATTTTTGTCTTTTTTTTGTAGGAGTGCTGAGGTTTTGGAAGAATGTGCATGATAATGGATGTGCATTACAACTTCTTTACTTTCTCAGGACTTTAATAGTCCAATACAGGTTAAGTAGCCTCCATTCTCTCCCCTCCCCTCACTCCGGTTTGGGACTTTTTTTTGTGTTGAAAGCTTCTATTAAACAAGCCATGAGGAATAAAGGCCATAACTCGAATCAGGCAAATCATGAAAAGTGCGCAGTCAACGATCCGAGGCTTGGAGTTGACGCACTGTAAGTAGCTCGTGTCCCACATTCAGGCAGTGATACATAAGACATAGGAGCAGATTTAGGCTGTTACCTATTGGGTCTGCTCCACGATTCCATCATCCATGATCCCACGTCACAGACCTCTCTTACACGTCATCTGCGTTTCTGGGCGTCCTTCGTGTTCACCATCACTACAATGTGTGCATGCAAAAGAGCAAAGCATTATGAAACAAAGGAGGATAAAAATGAGATTAGTATTCCAGTATTTTATTGACTGAGAGAGTCCAACATACGGGCAAGCCTAGAGAAATTCTTAAAAACTCGGAAGAGCTAACGTAGCCTGTTTTCTAGGTTGAATTCCCCCATGAAGGACGCACACATATATCTTGCCCTGCTTCATTGTATGTACTGCATTGTCCCAGTTTTAAAATTACTATGGAATGTACATGGATTATTAATAGTAACAGTCTCCTGCCCTCCCTTTTATTTCCCCATAGGACATTGTCTTCCTTCCGTCCCCTGCAGTAGCTATAAACAGGTCATTTTCTTTGCAAACCATAAGAATTCTGTGGCCGCTTCCTAAAAAGGTTACAGATGCTGAGCACATCCAACGTTTCTGTGAGTTCTCCTCTCCTACTACATTGGCCCACATTTCCTTGGGAGCTGGCAACTGATTTGATTTGATGCAAGCAGCGTATTTCACTGTTAGTGTTCTGATGGTTGGATGGACATGTGATAAATAAAACTAATCTTTATCATTGGCAAACTCCGATTAGTGATGCACCACAGGGATTGGTGATGAGAACTCTTGTTGTCTGTGTACTAATAAGTTGGATATAAATGTGGGAGGTATGATTAGTAAGTTTGTAGGTGACATGAAGGTTGGTGGTATTTTGGAGAGAGGAAAATTGTCTAAGGCTACACCTGGATATATTGTAGATTAGATGGAAATTTTGGCACAACTTTGGCAAACGTAATTTAGTCTCAACAAGTGCAAGGTGATGCAGTTTAGGAAGTTAAATAAGGGTAAAACATGTACAGAAAATGGTTGGGTTCTAAGGACTGTTGATAAACAGAGATATTAGGTTTCAAGTCATTAATTATATGCAACAAAGGTATATATTGAAGGACTATGATGCTCTTACCTTCTAGGTTCAGGGCATATACCATAAATGTTGTAATATCGACTGATTAGACTGCACCTTGGAGCATTGTGTTCCTTTCTGGTTGCCATGCTATCGGAAAGATGAAGGTTCACTTGAGAATATCCAGGATGTTGCCAGTTGAAGGACCTCAGCTTTGCAAGGGGGTGGGGGCCAAGGGAATTGGATAGGGTGATCTTATTTTTCCCTGAGGTGAAGGAGGTTAAGAAGTGACCTGCTAGAAATATATTAGATTATGAGATCATAGATAAGGTAGATGATCAGAATTTTTTCCATGGTAGGGGTATCAATCAGATAATGGTATAGTTTTTCTCTCTTAACCCCATTCTGCTGACTTCTCCCTCTAACCTTCGACATTTTCTTGATCAAAAACCCATTAACCTCTGCTTTAAATATGCCTAGTGTCCACTGCCACCTGTGGCAATGAATTCCACAGATTCACCATCCCCTAGCTAAAGTGCTTCCTCCTCATCTCTGTTCTGAAGAGACATCCTTCTATTCTGATGCTGTGTCCTCTGGTCCTAGATTCCCCTGCTATAGAAAACATCCTCTCCATGTCCACTCTATCTAGGCCTTTCAATATTGTATAGGTTTCAGTGAGATCTCTCATTCTTCTGACTCCAGCCATCAATTTTTTTAAATTAACAAAATAAACTTTATTAATAATAAAAACTATTTACGGGAATAAACCATTTTCTTTCTTTACATTAATGGTCAATGCCCTCTATACTGTTCACTCCAGCCAACAGATGCTCCTCACACATTAACCTTCCCATTCCTGGGATAATTCTTATGAACTTTCTCCAGCATCTCTTCAATGCCAGAATGAGGAGGTGGTGCAGTTGGATATATTTGGGAGATATTTAGACAGACATTTAAATAGACAGGACATAGAAGGATGTGGACCTACTGAAAGAAAATGAGGTTACTGTAGATAGATAGATGGGCCAAAGTTTTGGTGCCTTACTCTTCTGTGACTTTCTGATTTGTTAATAATAGTTGATATATCTGCAGAAGATGCAGGTAGATCGACATGAACACAAGAGAATGTCAGAAATAACCAGCAGGTCAGGCTGCATCTTTGCGGATACAGAAACAAGTGTTAATGCTGGGTGTTCATGACCTTCCTTCAGGACTGTACAGTCCTAACAACCTGGAAAGGCCAGTTATTTGAAATTGTTCAATTCACTCAAGATTTAGCCTCATCAATTCTATGGATCAATTCTCCAGCAAGTAATTTGCAATGGAAGGGAAGTATTATAAGATTAAATCAATAAGGGGAAGAAAGGTTAAAGTCAAACTTGAAAAAAAGTTTTTCCAACTTACCTTCTATTCTTAACCATGATAACTTCCATAAGACATGGGAGCAGAATTAGGCTATTCAGCCATCAAGTTTTCTCTGTCATCCCGTCATGGCTGATTAATTTTGCCTCTTAACCCATAACTCTGCCTTCTCCCTATAACCTTTGACACCCTTACGAATCGAGAACCTATCAACCTCTGCTTTAAATATACCCAATGTCTCGTCCTTTGCAGCTGTCTATGGCAATGATTTTCATAGATTCACCGCCCTCTGACTAAGGAAATTCCTCTTCATCTCTGTTGTATTCTGAGGCTGTGCCCTCTGGTCCTCGACTCCTCCAGTATAGGAAACCTGTATAGACTGTGCCCTCTCCACATTGACTCTATTTGAGCTTTCAGTATTTGACAGATGTCAGTGAGATTACCCCTCATCCTCTTAAACTCCAGCAAGTACAAGCCCAGAGCTATCAATCATTCCCCGTACTTTAACCCTTTCATTCTGGGGATCATTCTCATGAACCTCCTTTTAACCCTCTCCAATGCCAGTATATCTTTCTTCAGCAAGGAGCCCAGAAGTGCTCATGATACTTTGTGTAGTCTGACGAATGCTTTAAAATCCCTCAGCATTACATCATAAACACAAGGAAGGCGGCAGATGCTAGAAATCCAAAGCAGCACACACAAAATTCTGGAGGAACTCAGCAGGTCAGGCAGCATCTATGGAGAGGAATAGATAGTTGGCTTTTCAAGCCAAGACCCTTCTTCAATACTGAGAAGGAAGGGAGGATAAACAGTAGAATAAAAAAAGTAGAGTGGAGGGAAGAAGAAGAGGTGAGCTGGAAAGTGATAGGTGAAGCAAGGTAGGTGGTAAAGGTCAAGGGCTGGAGAACAAGGAACCTGACAGGAGAGGAGAGTGGACCATAGGAAAAGGGGACCCAAGTGAGAAGTAAAAGGTCAGAGTGGGAAATAGAGGATTACATCTTTGCTTTCATATTGTAGTCCTCTTAAAATGAATGCAAAAATTGCATTTGCTTTCTTTACCACCAACTCAGCCTGCAAGTTTCCATTCCTTTGAACATGATTCGCCATTTTGGATTTTTATTAAGATGGAGGCTTTTGCTAAACTACCACCTGATGTAATCTCAGGGTGTCCTGCCCAGTTTTATTCAGGGAAATACATTAAACTATAATATCTGTGGTACTGTAAGAAGTGTGGACACTGTGACAGCAGCCAAGTTTCTTAACTTTGACAAGCTTTTACAGATGTGTAGTGGAGAATACATTGACTGGTTGCATCATAGCCTGGTATGGAATCATCAATGCTCTTGAACAGAAAATCCTACGAAGTGTAGTGGATATGGCTCAGTCCACCACAGTAAAGCCCTCCCGACCATTGAGTACTGTCACAGGAAAGCAGCGTCCATCATCAAGGACCCCCACCACTCAGATCATGCTCTTTTCTGCCTTCTGCACTCTCTTCCTTCTCCCATCAGGAAGAAGGTACAGGAGGCTCAAGCCCCACACCACTAGGTTCAGGAAAACATATTACTTCTCAAACGTTAGGCTCTTGAACCAGTGGGGTAACTTCACTCAACTTCACTTGCCCCATTACTGAACTGTCCCCACAACCTAACGACCCACTTTCAAGGACTCTTCATCTCATGTTCTTAATATTTATTGATTATTATTGTTATTAATATTATTTCTCTTTTTTGTATATTTGCACAGTTTATTGTCTTTTGTACATTAGATATTTAGCCGTCCTGTTGGTTGCTATCTTTCATTGATTCTTTTGTGTCTCTAGTATGTACTGTGAATGCCTGCAAGAAAATGAATCTCAGGGTGAAGTATATGTACTATGATAAACTTATTTTGTATTTTGTACTTTGTACTTTTGTAAACAGCAAAACAATTAGATAATTTTGCCTCTTTAGTGAGGTTATTTGTGGTAACCAGGTCACTGGAGAAAGCTCCATTCATTTTTTTTTGATAGGACAGAGATATCTTAGCCAAAAGGTACATCTGATTTGTCACTTCTGGAAGGACAGATGCACTAACTCCAGTATATATCTGGAGGAAGTCAATATGAACAGAATCTCCACCATGACAAATCAATGCAACTCCAATGGGCATGTCATGCCATTTGGATGCCTAACTCTCGTCTCCCCAAGCAGATCCTTTGCTCCCAGTTGAAGGAAGGTCAGTGGGCTGTTGGAGATGCTTCAAAGTTAACATCAAAATCAGCCTGAAGAAATTCAACATTACATTTTTTAAGAATGGGAAGACATTGCACTCAATGGATACACCTGGAAGAAATTTGTTCAAGAAGGAGCTGTGCTGCATGAGAATGACCTGCATTGTGCCACAGAGAAAAAAGAGCAGCTGAAAATGGAGACTGGACAACTAAAAGATCCAACCACTAACCACAGCTTCACTTGATCTTGCCCACTCTGCACCAGAATATGTGGACCCCAGATCGATCTCTACAGTCACCTGAGGACCCAACTATAGATAACCCCTCAGGAGCACACCATACTCAACTCAAGTGATCACTCCAGTACGACCAGTATGTCTGATAGTTCAGTACCAGGACTGCACATACTGAGCGAATACTACAAAGGGGTCATTATGGCTTTACTCAAGCTTCTGGAGGGTTAATTAGAAATAGGATATGTGGCTGGTAATGAGAAAGGAAGGAATAGATAGCAGGATCATATCAGGTCAGTATCAGGTTCATTATCACTGCCTTATGTGGTGTGAAATTTGTTGTTTTCCACTAACAGTAAAGTGCATGTCATAAAATTTACTATAAATTGCAAAACAATTCATGCTACCAAAAGAATGCCAAGATAGTCTTCATGGGTTCGTTCATTGTCCATTCAGAAATTTGATGGCAGAGGGGAAGAAGCTGTTTCTGAATCGTTGAGTGTGAGTCTTCTGTACCTGCTCCTGATGGTAGTAATGAGAAGAGGGTATGTCCGAGATGGTAAGGGTAGCAATGTATGCCACCTTCTCAAGACACAGCCTCTTGAAGATATCCTTGATTAGTAATTAATTTAATGACCTTTCATTAGCTTAGGTTAGATTAGATTTATTTATTAATCACGTGTACATTGTACCCTTCAGTAAAATGTGTTTTTTGTACTAACCAACACAATCTGAGGATGCGCTGGGGGATGCCCGCAAGTATTGCCACACATTCCAGTGTCAACGTTGCATGCCCTCTATGCCACTAGTTTTTGAGCCCTCTATCCTGGGAAAAAGACTGTCAATTCACCTCACCTATGCCCCTCGTGATTTTGTTACCCACCTCAGCCTCCTTCACTCCTAGGAACACAATCCCAGCATATCCAATCTCTCCTTATCACACAAGCCCTCCAGTTCCAGCAACATTTTTGTTCATCTTTTTTTGTACTTTCCCTAACTTAAAGCATATCCTTCCCACAGTATGGTGACTGGAATTGCACACTATTTTCCATCTGCGGTCTCATCAACATCTTCAAAATCAAAGTCAAAATAAATTTATTATCGAATTATACAGTATTGCACCATATACTACCTTGAGATTCAATTTCTTGCAGGCATTCACAGGAAAATAAGTTCAAAATGCATCTTATTATCAAGGTATGTATATGTTTTACAACTTTGAGATTCATCTCCTTCCAAAATAAAGAAGCCCAGAAACAAACCCCATATATACTGTATAAAAAAGACTAACAACCTAATGTGCAGATAATGAAAAACATATCATGTCCATAATAAAATAACCCATAAAAATACTGTTGAACACACAATGTGCAATTTTAAAAAAGCAGTAACTGCAAGCAAATAGTGTTTCTGAGCTGAAGTTTGTAAGGGAGTCCCGTAGTTCAGCGCAGAATGGAGTAAACATCATGGAGCAGCGTTCTTAATCGGCCCATACCTCACCTTTAACCCTGACACCCTGACCTTTGTGACACCTTGACCTTTTCAACCTGACCTGGCTCCATTTGAACATTGGGTTCTACCACTTCGAGCAGCAATCTGAACTGGCTCGTACCTCGCCTCAGGCCTCAGCACCTTGACCTTTTCAATTTGGCACGGTGCTTAGCTCTCCATCCGAACAACAGATTCTGCCACTTGGGTTCGCTGGACTTCACCGCCTCAATGTGGCCCATAGATCTCCGTCCGCGCATCCTGCTCAGTCGCATCTGGCGCCGGAATCCCACGGCTTCTATTCAGCCGTGCCCAATCTTTCATGCTCTTCTCTGCTCTCTGCAATGGGCCCGCCACCTCACCTTGCTTTGGTTCTGCCACATCGAATTTCCTCCAGGTCCAAAGGGAAGTTACAGACTATGATTGTTTGCTAGAAAAAATTGTGGTGAACTAAGTATTTAGTTGCTATCCTTGTGTCATTAGCTACCAGCCAGAGGTTCACAAGTGCCATCTTAACCGGAAGTTCCTTCAACAAATAAAGAAATACGGTAGAGTTTATGGAAAATATATATAAAGATTGACAAACAACCAGTGTGCAAAGTAGTATAAATTGAAATATAAATAAGTACTGAGAATACAAGATGCAGAGTCTTTGAACTGGTACCACAACTTACTTTCAGAGTTGGGGAGGTTGAAGTTATCCAAGCTGGTTCAGGAAGATGATGTTTGAGGGATAATAACTGTTCCTGAACCTGGTGGTTGGAATCTAAGGCTCCTGTATCTCCTGCCCCATGGTAGTAGTGAGAAGAGAGTATAGCCTGGATGGTGGGGCTCCTTGATGATGGATGCTGCTTTCTTGTGGCAGTGCTCCATGTAAATATACTCAACTGTTGGAAGAGTTGGTAATATCTGACTTTGCTGGTGATGTGTGAAAATTAAGCCACAGCTCGAGTATTGTGCACAGTTCTGGTCACTGCACTACAGGAAGAACACGAGCAACACACAAAATGCTGGAGAAACCCAGCAGATCAGGCATCACCTGTGGAGTGGAATAAACAGGAAGAATATAATAGCATCAGAGAGTGTGCTGCGGTAACCTTCAGGATGCTGTCAGAATTTCGAATTTTAGTGAAGGAGGGAGCTTGACTTAGCTTTTTTTTAATTGAGTAAGTTGAGGCAGGATTTAATTGGAATGTTTAAAATTTAATTGAGGTGTATAAAGATCCATTTCCCATATCAGTAGAGCGGTTAATATCTACTGGATATAGATTAAACGTAATTGGCAAAAAGATTGGAGAAGAGATGAGAATTTTTTCCACTCCTGGAGAATTGTGATGCTTCCAGAAGATTCTCAAGCCAAAAGATTAGTAGAGTCAGATATCCTCTATCCATTTGATAGAGCACGTCAAGTGCTATGAAATGTAAGGATGACTGTGGATTCTATTCAAGGAAGTGGAAATAAGCGATCTAACTGCCCTCAGTTGGTACAGAAAGCATAGCAGTAATGTCCATCTTCTTTGCTGTTAATTTCTCTGACACTATGTGGCACAATCTTTCTTCTCAGCGGCATGTTTGGTACCCACTGGTGCTCCATGGCCTCCTCTGGTGCCAAAATAAGGCCACTCTCAGGTTGGGGAATGGTAGGTATTCAGGTAGGGCCATCATTGAGGACCCACATCAGCCAGATCATGCCCTCTTCTCATTGTTACCATCAGGGAGGAGGTACAGGAGCCTGAAGGCACACACATCTTCTCCTCTGCCATCAGATTTCTGAACAGACAATGAACCAATGCATGAATATGCCTCACTATTTTTTTGCTCTCTTTTTGCACTACTTAATTTCTATATACACACTTTATATTTCTCATTGTAAATTAGAGTTTTTTTAAAGTATTGCACTGCCTTGCTGCTGCAAAATGACATATGTCAGTGATATTAAACCTGATTCTGATTCTGAGGAGCAATCTCATGTTCAGTCTGGGTAGCAACCAACCTGATGCCATGAAAGTTGATTTCTCTAACTTACGGTAATTTCTCCCCTTCTCTCTTCTCTTCATTTCACCTTTCAACTCACAGCTTCTCACTTCATTCCCTCCCCAATCCACCTACCTTCCCGGTCACCTGGTTTCAGCTATAGCCTTTTAGCTTATACATCTTTCTCTACCCCTCATTCTTGTCTGGCTTCTTCCCCATTTCTTTCTAGTCCTGATGAAGGGTCTCAGCCCAAAATGCTGACTCTTTATTCCTCTCTATAGAAGCTGCCTGACCTGCTGAACTCCTCCAGCATCTGCCGAATCTCTTCTGTTTACGATATGCCACCCTCCGAGCTCAGATTGCTGCTGTATATCAATACACAAGGTTACAGATCTGAAAGGGTTAATCTCCCTTCCTCTGCAGAACTTGTTGTTTTAACAACTCTGGCAAATGGTCTGGTGACAGAGTAACTCAGTCGCAATGATTTATGGCTTCATATTAAGTTATGTACCATGAAGAATTGGAAGCACTAAATATTTATGGCTTTTTTGTGAGTTTTGAAGGATTTTCTTTGGTATCACTGCAACTGAGTACGTGAATACAAAGGGAGACAGGGTTAACTTTCTTGAAATTGAATGAACATGTGCACAGCATAAACGCTCTGGGGAGAATTACTGTAATGTAAGGAGGTTAGGAACCAATTGATTTTTACACATAGATGACTTTCAAATTCACCATGGCAAGGTAATAAGCTATAAAGTTACAGAAGGCTCATCTATAATGGGTTGCAGTGTTCTCTTATGAGTTTCAGCATGGTGCTAACGCTAAAACCAGTTAACACACAAGAGCTGCCCAGTCTCTGTTCCAGTTTTGTTCAATGAGTCAGTTTAACATTCATTGTTCTGCCTGCTGTAACATACTGGAGACAATGTTCTTCAATATATCTGTTCTGTACTTTGACACAACTGTAGCGAAGTGCCTCTACCCCATCTGTAATTTTTGTCCACTGGCTGTGGACACCAGCAACTAATGGCCACCCATTACTGGTATTGGTATTGCTGCTGGTTTAGTATTGCCACATTTACCAAGATATAGGCAATACCTTGTCTTGCATACTGCTCATACAGATCAAATCATTTCAGCGTATCGAGCTAGAATAAGGTAAGACAATAGCAATACAGAATAAAGTGTAAAAGCTACTGAAAGTGTGCAGTGCAGGTAATCGATAAAGTGCAAGATCATAATGAGGTAGATTGTGAGGCCAAGAGTCCATTTTATCGTACAGGAAGTCCACTCAAGAGTCAGATAACAGTGGGAGAGAAGCTAACCTTGAGCCTGCTGGTATGTGCATTCAGGCTTTTGATATCTTCTGCCCAGTGGGAGAGGGAGTAGAGTGGGTGGGATCTTTGATTATATGCCATAATTGTTCCTAAACAACAAAAGGTAAAGTTAAGCCAAATTAGTTGATCAGAAATCCCTTAAAGGCCAGACTGGGTGAGTGCAGCGTAATTCCATCCTTGAAAGATATTAGCAAATAAGGTGGGTTTGTAGAACATTCTGATGGTTTCATTGGTTACTGAACCGATATGAGGATTTCTTTAAATTTCATATTGATTTAATTACTTGAATTTAACTTCCTGACTGCTGTGGTGGGATTTGAACATAGAACTCTACAGCACAGTACAGGCCAATCAGTCCATGATGTTGTGCCAACCTTTTAACCTGCTCCAACATCAATTTTAACCCTTCCCTCCTACAAATCCCTCCATTTTTCTATCATCCATGTGCCCGTCTAAGAGTCTCTTAAATGTCTCTAATGTATCTGCCTCTGCTACCACCCCTGGCAGGATGCTTCATGCACCCACCACTCTATGTAAAAAAAAACTTGCCTCTGACTCCCCACCCCGTACTTTCCTGCAACTTGTGTCTCTGGATCAGTGGATTTAGACCTCTGGACATTAATCCCTTAATGTCGCTATTATGTTTTTTGTGATATGTCTGTGCTTTCCTTTGTAGAGCAAGACTCAATGCAAGCTTGGAAAAAAGCAGCTCGTCATTCATCTGAACACATTGCAGCATTCTGGATTCAATATGGAATTGTCCAACATTAGACCATTCATTCTCTCTTGTATCAGAACAGGTCACATCTGTGCCAGGCATCCATCTGTGATCTTTGGCTCAGTTTTCCTCTTTCCATTAGTACAGCCAGACAAAAAGTGTAGTCTTCCTCAAACCATCACATTAACCCATTGGAGATATTCTACTCATCTCTTCCCTATCTTCCCGGCAAAAGAACAAATTTCACATCAGCTAAGTCAGTGATAAGTCTGATCAGAATCAATTCTGTTATCACCGTTACAAGTCGTAAAATTTGTTGTTTTTGTAACACATGACAGTGAAAATAGATTTGATTCTGATCGCAAAAAAACAAGAGGTGCTGCAGATTCTGGAAGTCCAGAGCAATACACAAAATAGAAAATATTGGAGGAACTCAGCTGGCCAGGCAGCATCATCGGATAAAACTACAGTCGATGTTTCAGGCCGGGACCCTTTATCAGAACTCGAGAAAAAGATGAGTTAGAGTAAGACCACTTTCTTACTCCGACTTCTCATCATATTTTCCAGTCCTGATATAGGGTTTCAGCCCAAAATGTCTGCCTAGCCTACTGAGTTCCTCCCAACATCTTGTGGGTGTTGCTTGGATTTCCAGCATCTGCAGATTTTCTCTTGTTAGCATCTGTAGAAAGATGTTTTGGTCCAAGACCCTTCATCAATCCTGATTAATCCTTTATTTTTCTCCATAGATGCTGCCTGACCTGCTGTGTTACCCCAGCATCTTGTGTCTGATTCTGATCAGAAATCTGATCCTGCAACTAGAAACAATTTTGTTTTCTCACTTTCCTAGATTTGATGTATTAAATCAATTTTTCTTTACACAGAATTTTCCTAACATTTCCTTTTTCTATTAAATTTCTATCTGATAATATTTCTTTGCATTTTAGATAGCCTCATACACTGGCTAAAGTGCAAGAAATGAATACCTTGCCATCACTGAGTTCTCGTTACTAGCACAGCAAGCTGTTTACTGTTCACCTCTACTGCACATACAATTAGAATTATATTTTAGTAGCATACTTGTGATAATATTTTGTCTTAGGTGCTGTGTTGATATATGTATTTTAGGTGCACTGTGGTCCAGAGGATCATTGTTTCATTTGGTTGTATATACCAAATGACAGTAAACTTGAACTTGAAGTCTTGATTGTGTAGATGTGGTTCAGTGGAAATGTACGTAATGTCCAGTGTGGAAGTAACGTCTATAGCAAATCATTGTGGGAATAAACTTCTCGAGCTTTTCCTTCATATTGCCAGTGTGGTGCTTCGAACAGAGAGAGGCTCTGAGTGAGTTTAAGCAGATAAAGGTTGTAGCTGAAGAACAATACCTCTGGAGTTGTGCCAACAAGAGGACAAGTTTCCTGTGTTAATTTGCCCGAAGTTGAGCTTGGTTCCTATTGGATGTTTTTTTCTGCTTTGTTTCTGTCCTGATAACTCTGAAAACCTCCGTTTGGTTTCCCACTTTGCCTTCCTTCCTCTGCCAGTGTTTTCATTCCCAATTTCTATTGATGCTATGCCTTCAGCTGACAACTTCACTAAAGCTCACTGCCCATCTGCCTTTCTTCTTTACTGTCCTTAATTTAAACTTGGTGTTAATTTTGATCTGATAACACTCCTGTGGAGCGCCTTGGAACCTTTCACTATGTAAACAGTGCTATACAAATGCAGATTCGAATGGTGGCTCCAGTGCAATTTCTAGCAAGGCAACATTATGTGTATCTAATAGTAAGGACTTGCGAGAGTGTTGTTGTCCTTGATAATAAGCAGCTAGTGGATTATTGCAACATAAACCCTAAGGAAACCTTAGTACAAATTAGCTTTTGATATTCCTACTGGTTCTTGGAAGCTCAAAGAATTCTTAAGCAGAAATAAAATTACAGAAATACTGTAATTCGTAGAAACTACTTACAGAGGACGCTGGAACTGAACTGTGAACCTCAATGCTGTAACAGCATTGCACCAACCATAATGCTGCTGTGGTGTCTCCACTTCATAGAGCATACTCCAAAATGTACTTCATGGGCTGTGATTCTCTTTGTGGAGTGAAGGGTCCCACCAGAGTACAACTTTGCTGTTAGTATCGGTTTATTACCATCCTATTTACTGAGGTACAGTTAAAACCTTCGGATTGCATGCCATGCAGACAAAGTATATCCTTATACAGGTATTCAATAGACTATAGACAATAGGTGCAGAAGTAGACCATTCGGCCCCTCGAGTCTGCATCGCCACTCTGAGATCATGGCTGATCATTCACTATCAATACCCAGTCCCTGCCTTGTCCCCATATACCTTGATTCCCCTATCCATCAGATATCTATCTAGCTCCTTCTTGAAAGCATCCAGAGAATTGGCCTCCACCGTCTTCCGAGGCAATGCATTCCACACCTCCACAACTCTCTGGGAGAAGAAGCTCTTCCTCAACTCTGTTTTAAATAACTGATCTCTTATTCTCAATCCATGCCCTCTGGTACTGGACTCTCCCAACATCTGGAACATATTTCTCGCCTCAATCCTATCAAATCCTTTAATTATCTTAAACGTTTCAATCAGATCCCCTCTCAATCTCCTCAATTCCAGCGTGTACAAGCCCAAACTCTCCAATCTCTCTGCGTAAGACAGCCCTGCCATCCCAGGAATCAACCTAGTGAATCTACGCTGCACTTCCTCAATTGCCAGAATGTCCTTCCTTAAACCTGGAGACCAAAACTGTACACAATATTCCAGGTGTGGTCTCACCAAGGCCCTGTACAAATGCAAAAGGACATCCTTGCTCTTGTACTCAATTCCCCTTGTAATAAAGGCCAACATTCCATTTGCCCTCTTCACTGCCTGTTGCACTTGCTCATTAACCTTCATTGACTGATGAACTAGGACTCCTAGGTCTCTTTGCATTTCTCCGTTACCTAACTCTACACCATTCAGACAATACTCTGCACTCTTGTTCCTGCTTCCAAAGTGGATAACTTCACATTTATTCACATTGAATGACATCTGCCAAGTATCTGCCCACTCACCCAGCCTATCCAAGTCTCCCTGTATTCTCCTAACGTCCTCTTCGCATGTCACACTGCCACCCAGTTTAGTATCGTCAGCAAACTTGCTGATATAGTTTTCAATGCCCTCATCTAAATCGTTGACATAAATCGTAAAGAGCTGTGGTCCCAATACAGAGCCCTGTGGTACCCCACTAGTCACCTCCAGCCAGTCCGAGAAACACCCATTCACTGCTACCTTTTGCTTTCTATCTGCCAACCAGTTTTCTATCCATGTTGAAACCCTGCCCCCAATGCCATGAGCTCTGATTTTACTCACCAATCTCCTATGTGGCACCTTATCGAATGCCTTCTGAAAATCTAGGTACACAACCCACTGGCTTACCCTCGTCTAACATCCTTGTTACACCCTCAAAAAACTCCAACAGATTAGTCAAGCATGATTTGCCTTTGGTAAATCCATGCTGGCTCGGCCTAATCCTATTACTGCCATCAAGATGTGTCACTATTACGTCCTTAATAATGGACTCAAGCATCTTCCCCACAACTGACGTTAGACGTTAGTTCTCCATTTTCTCCTTCCCTCCCTTCTTGAAAAGTGGGATAACATTAGCCACTCTCCAATCTTCAGGAACTGATCCTGAATCTAAGGAACATTGGAAAATGATTACCAATGCATCTGCAATTTCCTGAGCCACCTCTTTTAGAACCCTCGGATGCAGACCATCTGGACACGGGGATTTATTAGCCTTCAGTCCTACCAGTCTACTCATCACAGTTTCTTTCCTAATGTCAATCTGTCTCAATTCCTCTGATATCTTATGACCCTGGCCCATCCATACATCTGGGAGATTGCTTGTGTCCTCCCTGGTGAAGACAGATCTAAAGTACGCATTAAATTCTGTTGCCATTTCCCTGTTTCATAACAATTTCTCCCAATTCATTCTTCAAGGGGCCAACATTGTTCTTAACTATCTTCTTTCTCTTCACATAGCTAAAAAAGCTTTTGCTATCCCCTTTTATATTCCTGGCTAGACTGAGCTCATACCTGATTTTTTCTCTCCGTATTGCTTTTTTAGTTAAGATCTGCTGTTCCTTAAAACTTTCCCAATCATCTGTATTCGCATTCATCTTAGCCCTGTCATACTTCTTTTTCTTTAATGCTATACAATCTCTGACCTCCTTTGTCAACCACTGTGGCCCCTTCCCCCTCTTTGAATCCTTCCTTCTCATTGGAATGAACTGCTTTTGCATCTTTTGTATTATCCCCAAGAATATCTGCCACTGCTGATCCACTGTCTTTCCTGCCAGGGCATCCGCCCATTTAACTTTGGCCAGCTCTTCCCTCATGGCTCCATAGTCTCCTTTATTTAATTGCAACACTGACACCTCTGATCTGCCCTTATCCCTCTCAAATTGTAGATAAAAACTTATCATGTTATGATCACTACTTCCTAATGGCTCCTTTACTTCAAGATCACTTATCAATTCCTGTTCATTACACATCACCAAGTCCAAAATAGCCTCGTTCCTGGTTGGCTCAAGCACAAGCTGTTCCAAAAATACATCCCTTAGACACTCCACAAACTCCCTATCCTGGGGTCCAGCACCTACCTGATTCTCCCAGTTCACCTGCATGTTGAAATCTCCCATAACGACTGCATTACCTTTAGCACATGCCAATGTTAACTCCCTAATCAACTTGTACCCAATATCCACGCTACTGTTTGGGGGCCTGTACACAACACCCATTAGGGTCTTTTTACCCTTACTGTTCCTCAGCTCAATCCACACAGACTCTACTTCCCCTGTTCTCAGGTCACCTCTTGCTAAGGACTGAATCTCATTCCTCACCAACAGGGCCACCCCACCCCCTCTTCCCATATTTCTGTCTCTACGATAGTACGTAAACCCTGGTACACTCAATTCCCAGGCCTGATCCCCTTGCAGCCATGTCTCCGTTATCCCAACAATATCGTAGTTCCCCATTTTCATCTGAGCTTCAAGCTCATCTGTCTTATTTCTGACACTACGTGCATTCAAGTATAGAATTCTTAGCCCATTCCTCCTCTCTTTGCTTAAAACACTGTCTATTGTACCTAACCCAGCTCCTTGAACTTCCATCGGGCTAATTGCACCTTGAATTTTGATGACCTTCTCAAGATCACCCAAACCTTCTACACATTTAACCCCATATTCCTTGTTATGCTGGCTTGTATGTATAAATCTCACTGCTAGCCTCATCAATCTCCTCACCTCCCCACCACTCCTTCACATGGGAAAGCTGGCAATGAAGAAACTTCAAACATAACTTTGTGTCACAAGTACACCCGTGGAATGGGATGTATAATACCAAGGGACAAGAACAGAAAAAAAATTATCTTGGTCTTATGCGATTGTAAATGAAATGCTAACATTTCCATTACAAGCAGGCAGTTGGCATTTCTGGATGTTCTGATTATGTTCCTCGCACCTCACTAATTGGCAATTAATGAAGGTGAGAAAACCTCCAAGGAATCGTGTTTGCCTTTCCATCATCGGCATGCACTGCAGGTGAAGGATGAAACACAAATCGGTTTAACCTGCCAAAGTGGCACCGAGAACAGTGAAGGCAAAGCATGGAACCACTGATAGCAACCGAACAGAGACTAATTTTCCAAAATTTTCTTCAAGTACTGTTTTAGAGCGTGCATGGCATTATTAGTTAGTTTGAGCTAAAAAAAAAATTACATTTCTTCGTGTTATTCATGAAAATTCTCCTCAAAGTTTGTGTTAGCAATTCAAGGACTGATGGATTCAGAGCACCTTGGCTCCAATGCATAGACTTGGCCTCATTCTTTCTCGCTGAAAAGGCCACTCACTTATTTATTTTCATACATACTTTTACAATGTAGAGGATATAACTGTTCTCAGACTATTGAATGTCAAATTGGCTCCATTCCAACACAATTGGGTCTTCACTATGGAGCTGCAATATTTTTCAATTATTTAAGAACCAGAATTTCAGTTATAATCCTTTTCTGGAATGTATTAATCAATTGGGTAGGTTTCGAGAGCAGGGTGGTAAGAGGGAGGTGTGCTCAGAGAGCCAAGGAGCACGGCAAGGAAGCAAATGACTAAACCTGCATTAGTTTGACAATCCCACTAACCAATAACCCACATTCAGTTTGTGCAGATAGAGGTGTAGGCGATTTCAAAACAAAGTTCTGCAGAAACTAGGAATCTGAAATGAAAGCAAAAAAGCAACAGCTCAGGCAGAATTGTTTGACAATGAAAAACATTATAAATTCCACTTAGATTATCTTTTCAATCAGGGAGGCATCTTCTATATGAAGTTATAGACTAACTTTATTTTCAAACTATATTAACTTTATTTTAACGATGATTAACAGTGAACATGATCCACTACTGTAAAATAACGAGAGGCATAGGGTAGACAGCTAAAATCTTTATTGCGGAGGGTAAAATTTTAAGGAAGGAAAGCTTGAATGATATGTATGTGGAAAGTTTTTTTTACACTTAATAAGAATAGTAGGTGCCTGGAATGAGCTGTCAGGGCTGCTAGTGGAAGCAGATATGATTGTGGAGTTCAAAAGACTTCTGGCTAGGCATATGTGACCATGCTGGGAATGGAGTGTTCTGGATCATGTGGGGGCAAAAGGGATCAGTTTAATTTGGCATCATGCTCAGCACAGACATCAAGGGCTGAAGGAGCTGTCTCCGGTGTGGTACTGTTCTACGTTCCACATACCAGTTTAAAAGCAGTTGCTCATTTCGTGCAAATGGGTTGAAACAGAAACATCAGCCATGCCACTAAAAAATTTAAGTTATTTCAATCCCTCATGCTGCCTGACATGCTGAGTATTTCCGTCAAACACGAGGAAATCTGCAGATGCTGGAAATTCAAGCAACACACACACACAAAATGCTGGTGGAACGCAGCAGGCCAGGCAGCATCTATAGGGAGAAGCACTGTCGACTTTTCGGGCCGAGACCCTTCGTCAGGACTGAAGTTACATTTGTTACAAAGTTACATTTGGAGTTTCTTCATTGCTGATGGAGTGCTGGGGAGGTGAGGAGATTGATGAGGCTCGCAGTGAGATTTATACATACAAGCCAACATAACAAGGAATACCTGTATACGGATATACTTACTCTGTCTGGATGGCATGCAATCCAAAGTTTTTAACTGTATCTCAGTAAATAGGATGGCAATAAACCGATACTAACAGCAAAGTCGTGCTCTGGTGGGACCCTTCACTCCACAAAGAGAATCACAGCCCATGAAGTACATTTTGGAGTATGCTCTATGAAGTGGAGACGCCACAGCAGCATTATGGTTGGTGCAATGCTGTTACAGCATTGAGGTTCAGAGTTCAATTCCAGCATCCTCTGTAAGTAGTTTCTACATCCTCCCCTTGAACGCGTGGATTACCTTCAGGTGCCCTAGTTTCCTCCCACCGTCCAAAGATGTAGCAGCTGGTAGTTTAATTGGTCATTGTAAAATGTCCTGTGATTAGACCACCGTTAAGTAAGATGGTTGCTGGGAGGTGCGGCTCATTGGGCTAGACAGGCCGGTTCTGTATTGTATCTCTGGAAAAAAGTGGGGCAAACGATTGATTCACAGCAGTTTCTTGAAAGCAGGTCAGCTTGGCTGAGTGATTAATTCAGACACCTGGGAAGAGTTCCCCATGCTCATGAGAGGGAAAGCAAAGGCCTTGGTTTGCTGTCAGTTATGTAGAGTGGTGCATGTGAGAGTGCAGCACTCCCTTGGTACTGGACTGTACTGTCAGTGTAATTTATAGATTCAAATGTCAGCAGTGGAAATCAAACCATCTCTGGGTTGGGTGAGGAAGCCCCACAATTGTAGTAGTATACCACCCCAGGGGTGGTCAACAGTCTGATCGGTGTGTTGGAATGTAACATAACAGTACTGAACATATTGACTATGAATGTAGGAATAAAAAGTCAATGCACAATTTGATCTTGCAAATATTTTTATTATGAATATAGTTTGTTTTGATATATAAAAATATCTCCTCGCTCCGAACCAAGACTGTTACTAACTGAGCCTGTGCTGACCTGTATTGAATTAGACGTTTACCTAAACCCAATTAAACAAAAAGGAAATATTGGTTTCCTTTCACTGTTTTTTTGGTGACTGAATAAATTGCCCATTAAATCTTCCAATGAATATACGCTGTTGATTGTTCTTTTTAATTCTGTGTGTGAAAGGTTTACCAAGCAAAATCTGATTAAAACTGAAGTTAAATAAATTAGAAGCTCATTGTTGGAAATCAAATATTGAAACAAAGTACATTGTGCAGAATCTTTTCCCTATAAATCGTTCCTGCTTGTCATCACTGCAGGTTTGCTCACATTCAGCTATACTGGTTGGAGGTGTGTTTGTCCTGTAGTGTGCAAACTTGCCAGCTACAGTTAAGACAATGATTGAAAATACTGTCAGGGCGCTCCCACCCACCTCTCTTCCCCCCCCCCCCCCAACTGTTCTCTCTTCCCTCTCTGCACTCTCTTGTCTCGGATAATAAGAGTCTTGCTGATGGATTTTCGATGTTACGTTTTGTGGTAACATCCTTCCAGAAATGTTTGGTGTCCAAGGACTAGTGTCCAATGAATGGTGTCGGCCCAAGACTGGTTTATTCCTCTTCATGGATGCTATCTGGCTTGCTGAGCTCCTCTGGGGGGGGATGTGTGTGTGTGTTGCTAAAGTGTATCCCACTATTGGGCTTTATAGGCTGCTTTCCCTATAGCAGTTCTTCTAAATGCATGTGAAATGCCCCACCCTCCCTGGACATACTCTTTTCTCTACTCTTCTATCGGGCAGAATGTACAAAAACCTGAAAGCACATACCATCAGGCTCAAAAACAGCTTCTGCCCCTCCAGCTTAAAACTTCTAAATGGGTTCCATTGTACGATAAGATGGACTCTTGACCTCACAATCTACCTCATTATGATCTTGCACCTTATTGTTTCCCTGCACTGTAACTTTCACTGTAGCTGTTATACTTTATTCCATGCTAATCCTTTTACATCGTTCTGCCTCAATGCACTGTTATAGTGTTTTGATCTCTACGAACAGTATGCAAGACAAGCTTTTCATGTATCAATAGTAATCCATTCCCAATACCACCCAGTAAGTCAGAGGGATTGGATAGATGATAGTCTGTCTTAAATATCAGCCACTGTCTTTGACTAACATCTATGAAGAAATGAAGTCCATTAATCTGGCATCAGGTTAAGGCCACCTGTTCCAACAGAGGAGCTGCCTTCTAGCATTTGCCCTTGTGAATGCTCAGACTGTGATAATTCCAAAAGGCATTTATGCACCTGCTTTGTTGATCTGTTAATCCCAACGGGATTCAACAACATACTGGCCTCTTGCTATTTTGGCCCCATCTTGCTCTGCTGAAATAGTGTGACAAAACCTTAGCAGACCGAGGTCCAGTGACTGAGTTGGCCTTTGTCCTCTGGATTTTAGAGCAATAAAAGGTGGCCTCACTAAGACAAGTATATCCACACCGTAGGTGATGA
The DNA here is from genome assembly GCF_030144855.1 of Hypanus sabinus. Classification (NCBI taxonomy): domain Eukaryota; kingdom Metazoa; phylum Chordata; class Chondrichthyes; order Myliobatiformes; family Dasyatidae; genus Hypanus; species Hypanus sabinus. The sequence goes on from NC_082718.1 coordinate 26,905,826, forward strand.
GTTGACGTGTTTGAAAAAATTCAGATAAAGTGTTAGTTATATGACTTGGAAAGAAACCCTCATTATTCAAAGAGCTGTGGTTCTCTGTTCTTTGGTTTGATTAAGACTAGGATTTGTTCAGATTAAGGCAGGTGAGCCAAGAAGGTGAAGTTGGTGTGGAACATAAAACAGTTCTTTCATTCATGTACCTATCTAAGGCTACGTCCACACTACACCAGATAAATCCATAACCAAAGCTTTTTCTCTTCGTTTTTACCCTCCGTCCACACTAAAACGGCGTTTTCATCCCCCGAATCCGGAGCTTTTCAGAAACGCTTTCCAGGGTGTGTATTTTTGAAAACGCTGCTGGGGCAGATCAGTGTGGACGGGGTAACCGGAGAAATCTGAAAACGCTGTCAGACGGTAGCACGCCATTTCATTGTTTTCTTGAACACAGCCTAACAATTTCAGAACAGACAGCAATGAGACTGAAGCCAGAAGAGTTAGAAATGTACTCACCAAATACTTTGGCCCATAACTTACTGAATAAATAAGTATACTCACTTTGCCCTGTTTTCTGTCCTTGCTCGTATGAAGGTGGTTTACCTATTTATGCAAGTACTTCTCTGACAATAGATGTGTAACAGCCTAATGTAACATTATATGGAAATACAAGATAATAATGATGCAGACATGTTTTACACATTTAACAAGATGCTTTATTAATGCAACAGAGTTGGTCAGTTTTTCAATGTTCATTGTCAGCCAGGTCAATCTATCCGTGAACTCCCCGTCGGTTGCCTCCGTACGTTCCAGTATTTGATTTTTTTTTTACTTTTAAGTCCTCTTGAGTGAGAGCCAACAGCTGCCCATCGTTTAAGTTTTTCTAGTCTGTAACTGAACAAACGCGTATTTTCTCAGCGGGATCCAACACCAAACATGTCGCTTGTTTTCGGTAGATGTGTCCTGCGCCTGCTCAGTAGGAGGAGATTCGCCGAAATATCCGTTTCAAAGTGGACAGGGATATTTTTTAAAACGCATAGTGTGGATGCCTATCGTTCTTACGCGAAACTGGCGTTTTCAAAATTATCCGGTCTAGTGTGGATGGAGCCTACACTATGAAGTCAGCTGTGAGTTTCTCTTGGATGGTCTGGCTTCCTCACACAGCCCAAAGGTGTACTACTTGGTAGGCAAATTGGTTTTTGTAAATTTCCCTGGTGTAGATGGCCGATGAGAGAATTGGAGGGTATAACTGGACATGTGTGTGAGAGTACACTATAGGGATATAAGTGGGTTACTTTTGAAGTAGTTTAGACAATGGGGCTGACTGACCTTCTGCCATATTGTGAGGAAAATAGGGAAGTGGAATGGGGTTCTCCTGAGTCATGAAATTGAATTTCTGCTACAGGAAAGCAGGATATTGTAGTTTATGGAAAAGTACAAGGAACTGGTATTTATTATTACTTATTTATTTTATTTAGAGATACAACATGGTAACAGGTCCTTCGGCCCAACGAGGCTCGTGCCATCCAGTTACACCCATGTGATGTTACACCCATCAACCTATTGCCCGTTACGTCTTTGAAATGAGGGAGGAAACTGGAGCACCTGGAGGAAACCCACACAGTCACGGGGAGAACGAATTTCGAATTGAACTCTTAGGGAATAGAATCCAATTGTTATGCTAACCACCACATGACCACGCTGCCCCAAAAAGTCCTTTTACCACTCCTACTATGCCAGTCCACTCGACAACCACTGAATCACTTTTGAAGTGTTGTTACTGCTATCATGTAGGATCATGATGAATTAAGGGGCAACCTAATAGAAGTATATAAAATGAGGATAGGGTAGGTAGAGTCTTTTTCCCAGGAGGGAATTGTCAAATCCCAGAGAATTTAGCTTTAAGATGAGAGGGGGAGAAAGGAGATTCAATAGACAATGTTCTTTTACACAGATAGTGGTAGATGCCTGGAATATGCTTCCAGCGGGAGTGGTAGAAGCAGATACAATAGTGGAGTTTAAGAAGTTTTTAGATAGGCAGATGAACATGGAGGGGTATGGATCATGTGCAGCCAAAACGGACTTAGTTTAATTTGGTGTCATTTTCACCACAGACATTCTTTGTCAAAGGGCTTATTCCTGTTCTATACTTTTCTATGTTCTAACCAAAAAAAAACAGATGGGTTAGTTTTTTTTGGAGACACAAGAGATTCTACTGACACTGGAAATCTTGAGCAACACACATAAAACAATGGAGAAACTCAGCAGATCAGGCAGCATCTGTGGAGAGGAATGAATAATTGAATTTTCAGGCTAAAACCCTTCATGGGAACTCAGATTAGTTGCTCTAGATTAGTTGTATTCCCCCAGTTTTATTGTTAAGATAGTGGGTGAGGGACAATGTTCATCGGCCTGCTGTTTGTAGTGCTTCGGAAGTAGTGACTTGAACTAAACTAAACTAGGCTAAACTAAAGACCACTTAGAGGGTTCTTTTTCTCTCCCTGCTTTGCTCAACAACTCAGTTGTATATCCACCCCTAGTCTCTCTTCCAACTCATGTGAATTTAGTCCATAAAGACCAGGGATCTAATCAGATCTGTTCTGTTCTAGATTATTCACCCTGAGATTTCAGGAAGGCCTTTAGAGCACAGAATTCTGGGGCATCGTGGTGATGGTTCAGTACAACGTGTAAACCCGGCCACATTACAGACTTCTCTTTCCAGTCAAACCTCACTTCATAGAGATACTAGAGACTAAAAAAAAAATCCCAGAATCTGTAATTAAAAAAAAAAACAATTTCTGGAGGAACCTGGCTGTTCAGGCTGCATCTGTGGAGGAAAATAGACAGTTTACTGTCCCATCTCCCTGTTCAGATGCTGCCTGACCAATGAGCTCCTCCAGCAGTTAGTTTTCAACTCTCACTTGTTGAGCCAAAAGGTGCAGAGTACTAGTATTCTCACTAACCCCCCTCCCCCCCCCGCAACACCACCAACCCCCAGCATCTAACTGAGCTCCCTACAGCAGGGAATACTCCTCCTAACAGTGATTAATGTGTCAACCCCAGGAATTGCACCCACGACGACAAAGGTAGACATGTGAGTTCTATCACTGAAAGAAACCAGTATAATCAGCCATCCATCATCTCCACTGTAAGATGTTAACTAGGAACTAAAAGCCTCTCTTGGGGTAAATGAGGCAAAGAGCTTTACTCCTACGCTAAGTGCTATTGCTGATAAGAAATGCACATTATAAAGTTGCTTTTTACTGACTAGCACCTAGTGAACTGACACTTATGAGAAGGATCATTTTCTTTCCATTACTGTTACAGGAAATGCAGAATATCAATGCTTAATATACAGTGAGGCGCATAAACATACAATTATATTAACTGTGGTATTAAGTACGACTGTGTGAGACTACAAAAGCTGGCATAATCTTAGATATTGTGCAGTAAATTGAGTCATTTTAGCTTCACAAGAGCAAAAATACGGCTCGGCCAGAAAACTTTAGATTCACTACCTTTAAATCCCCTCCAAAGATATTGCCTGACCTGCTGACATTTAACACACCAAACCCCTCCATCAGTCTGTAATGCAAAACCTATGGGGAGTGTACTTCCATCGCTCGTAACATGTGACGTGACTCTACCTGGACCATGAAGTGAGGAACCTCGGGCAAGCTTCGTTGGATGATGTGGATCATAATGTGTGAGAACAGTGTCCGACGTCACCAATTCCTTTATCTTCTTTTGGAAAGCTACTTCACACTGCTTTGTCCATTGCCATTTCTTCCTGATCCATTGTAATGAGTTCAAGGGGTTGAGCACAGAGGCCAAGTTTGGTGGGAACTGGCTGAAAAATCCAAAGAAGAACTGCAACTGTGAGACTTTATAAAGCATAGGTGAAGCCTCATTTGGAGTATCGTGAGCAGTTTCGGGCCCTTTATCTTAAAAAGGGTGTTGGTGTTGGCGCATGGCCAAGTGGTTAAGGCATTGGTCTAGTGACCTGAAGGTTGGTAGTTCGAGCCTCAGCTAAGGCAAAGTGTTGTGTCCTTGAGCAAGGCACTTAACCACACATTGCTCTGTGACAACACCGGTGCCAAGCTGTTTCGGCATTTGCCCTTTCCTTGCACAACTTCTGTGGCGTGGAGAGGGGACACTTGCAGCTTGGGCAACTGCTGGTCTCCCATACAACCCTGCCTAGGCCTGCACCCTGGAAACTTTCCAAGGCACAAATCCGTGGTCTTTCAAGACTAACGGATGCCTATTATTATTACTATCTTGGAAAGAATGTGCTGAAACTGGGGAAGGTTCAAAGGAAGTTCACAAAAATGATTCCAGGATTCAATGGCTTTTCATATGAAGAGTGTTTGATGGCTCTGGGCCTGTATTCACTGGAACTCAGAAGAATGGGGTTGACCCAATTGAAACCTATCAAATAGTGAAAGGCCTTGATAGAGTGGATGTAGAGAATGTTTCACATGGTGGAAGAGTCTAAGATCAGAGGACACAGCCTCAGAATAGAGGGGCATCCTTTTTGAACAGAGATGAGGAAGAATTTCTTTAGCTAGAGAGTGGCAAATCTGGAATTTGTTGCCACAGGCAGCTGTGGAGGCCAAGTCTTAATGTAGAAGTTGATAGATTCTTGATTGGTCAAGGCATAAAGGGATACAGGGATAAGACAGGAGATCGGGACTGAGAGGAAAAATGGATGAGCCATGGTTAAATGGAGCAGACTCGATGGGCCAAATGGCCTAATTCTGCTCCTATATCTTATGGTCCTCTGGTCTTGGGACATCCACCTCTGCTTGAATTTTCTCAGCAGACGTGTAAATATTGTGGATCAATGATATGGCGACAGTAACACTTGATATAAAGGATTCACTATTGTTGCGTCATGCTCTAAGCCCATAGTTCTCTGATCTTTTTAACACTGTCTTGAGATTTGGGAGATGTTCCTTGTCATCCTTACTGGTATCAATGATGTCATCCAGGAAACACTGAGTGCCTGGGCTGCCTTGCAGCAGCTGGTCAGCATCTTTCTGCCAGAGTGCAGGTGCCGGTGCTGCACCAAAAATAAGCCTATTATAACAATTAAACCCTTTGTGAGCATTTATGGACCCTTCTTCCATCTCTGTCTGCAGTTAGGCCTCAGGTAAGTCCACTTTGCTGAATTGTTTCCCTCCAGAAAGTTTATAAAAATATCCTCTATTCTGGAGAGAGGGTATTGATCTACACTATGGTGCAAAAGTCTTCAGCAGGAATGAATAGTTAGGGTGTCTAAGAACTTTGCATAGTACTGTATTTGTCAATATAGAGCAGGGAGCGAGTTTGTAAAGCTGGCAGAAGCAAAGGATGTTGGGAATGGTGAGGGTAGAGCGGTGCGGAAGGGGTGTGGGACAGGTGGCAGAGGAGTGCCAGGGGCAGGGGGATGGTGTGGCTGAAGACTCTTCCTAGCCCTGAGACACCACACAAATCATTTGATTCAAAATTGATTATTATAGAAGGTCTCTCTGATGTGTACCGCTCCCTTCCCCTTTACCCAATCATGTTTCCCTTCTTCCTACTCTCACTCCACAATAGAGACTTATATCAGAATCTGACTCACATGTGTCACGAAATTTTTTAAATTTTTTTCTGGCAGCAATACAGTGCTATACATAAAATTACTATAGTACTGAGCAAAAGTCTAATTTTAACTCTCTAGCTATGTATGTGTACTTAAGACTTTCGCACAGTACTATAACTTACTGGATTGAAGGTGACCTTAAAATCACTACAGATCCTGACAGACCCATCCTTCTTGGCTACTGGAACCATTGGCATTGCCCATGGGCTCCACTCAACTTTGGAAGGAATTCCTTCACCTTCCATGCAATTTAGCTCACTGGCTACTTTATTCTGGATGGTATTAAGAAACCCGATGAGCTTTGTAGAACTTGGGTGTGGCATTTTCACTTACCACTGATATGTTTGAGCTTTCCAGTGCCAACCTTGAACACTGTATGTGAGCCACTGCTCAACAGTTACACAGTTTGTTCAGCCAGGTAGGTTTCTGTTTAGTGTTGCAGTTTTGTTTGCACTCATTTTCATTCCTATCTGCAACTCAGTTGCATCTTTGGCTACTGTTTCCATTTTATGGCAATTTCAACTACTTTTTAAAATGTAATGCTTTCTTGAAAGATTTCACAAATTAAATGATCTGTTTAGTGTATCATTAAGCCCTTCAATGCTCAGACAATCCCTTCAAGTCAGCCACATACACTGAAATTTACTCCCCTTTCTTTCGATTCCACTTCTGAAACCTAAAGCATTCCACAATTAACAGGGGTTTCTGTTCTAAATGTTCCTGAATTATTTTCACAATAACACCAAAGCTCGTTTCAGTTGGTTTGATTGGACTTCAAAGTATGCAGTACGCTTTGCACCTATTACACTCAGCAAAACTGGTACTTGATTTTCATTGACTACTTTAATCTATTTCAAAATACTGCTCAATTTGTTCAGTGTGTATCACCCAGTTATCTGTTGTGCAATCAAATGCATCTATCAAAGCCACAGACCCAAGGAGCAGGAACAGATTGAATGATCTAAACCTTTGCTAAGGAAGTCTGATATTGCAGAAACCACAATATCACTATTTAGGCTGAGTTCTTATGGAGTATCTGCAAATTAGGTGTAAATTCAGTCTTGATGAAGGATCTCAGCTCAAAATGTTGAACGTTTATCTCCCTCCATTGATGCTGCCTGACCAGTTAGATTCCTCCAACATTTTGCGTGTGTTGCTCTAGATTTGTTGCATCTGCAGAATGTCACATGTCTTGGAAGAGCCAGAATTATTTCCACCAAAGCCATGGAGCAATGAAAACCAGGTTCACATTTCTCTTGAGCTTAATGTTATGGTTAATACTTAACCCTCAGCTCTTAAGCTGTCCAGTGGACCAGTTCAAAAAAAAAGTGATTGAAGCTACAGTTTGGCCATCAACAGCATAGCACTGCCAGGCCATCAATAATTTAATTCCTTAACTTACCTCGGGGAAGCAACAGTGGAGATCTTGAGGACCTGAGTTATAGGGAAAGGTTAAATACGTTGAGACTTTATTCCCTCGAGCATAGAATTATACAAAATTATGAATGCAATAAATAAGATTCCTTTATGTTGTTATAGCCAGGTGTTAGTGGGGATAAGCTCCCACCTCCTATTAAATGCTCCCAATGCCGTGCGACTCAAATAGCCTCCGACAACCAAGTCCAGCTCCTGGCCTTCATGTGTGACTTAATTACTTAGCCCAGCAGAACTGTTTCTACTGAAAGGAGAAGGGACAAAGGTGGGTACTGGTGTTTCAGGCCATGGTTAGCAGTTCATCTAGAAGGAGGAAAACTCTGATCTTAAACCTCCGCTGCCTTGTGGCCATACCCACTCATGGGGAAGGCTTCGTGAGTAAACCCTGAGGGAAAAATCCAGAGCTGGAGTCCATAAGGCAGTCCTACGTTGAGTTCAATGCTGACTGACAACTCCTGTGATGCTGCTGGTACCAAACTGTATCAGTCTCTGCCATTCCTTTGGGTTCATTAGTTGTGTGGAGAGGGGCAGCTACATGGACAACAGCTTGCTCTCCATATTGTGCTGCCGTGGCTTACATATCTGGACAGCTAGGTCGAAACATCCATGGCCAACCCACACCAGTAGAGGCCTCAGTAGATAGGGTAAACTCAAGCTGGCTTTTTCCACTAAGTTTGGGTGAAACTGGAAATAGGGGTCATGGGTTAAGGGTGAAGAGGAAATATTTAAGGCCTGTTTCTGTGCTGTAGTGTTCTATTACACTATAACTCCATGAAAGTATATGGGGAATGTGAAAGGTAAGTTTTTTTTTCACACAGAGTGCATGGAATGCACTGCAGGGATGTTGGTAGATGGAGTTACATTAGGGACACACGAGAGGCTCTCAGATAGACACATGAATGAAAGAAAAATGGAGGGCTATGCGGGAGGAAAGGATTAAAGTCGGTTAAAAAGTTGGCACAACATCATGGGCTCCTCTACTGTTGTGATGAGGCCACACTCAGGTTGGAGGAACAACACATATTCTGTTTGGGTAGCCTCCAACCTGATGGCATGAACATCAATTTCTCGAACTTCTGGTTATGCCACCACACCCCCCCCCCAACATTCCCCATCCCCTTTTCCCTCTTTCACCTTATCTCCTTGCCTGCCCATTGCCTCCCTTTGGTGCTCCTCCCTTCTATCCATGGCCTTCTGTCCTCGCCTATCAGACTCCCTCTTCTCCAGCCCTGTATCTCTTTCAACAATCAACATCCCAACTCTTTACTTCAGTCCCCCTCCCAGTTTCACCTATCACCTTTTGTTTCTCTGTCCCCTCACCCAGCTTTTAAATCTACTCCTCATCTTGCTTTTTCTCTCCAGTCCTGCCAAAAGGTCTTGGCCCGAAATATCAGCTGTACACTTTTCCATAGATGCAGCCTGGCCTGCTGAGTTCCTCCAGCATTTTGTGTGTGATGCCTGAGCTGAGAAGCCTGTACTCTGCTGTACTGTTCTATGTTCTAAAAGCAGGGTCACTTTTCCAAGAGAAAAAAATCTGTCACGTGGAGGATAGTAAATCAATTTCATAAAATCAATTTCAGTCACTTAACAATAGTATGGTTATTGATTGTCAGGGGAATTAGCCTTTCTCCACTCCGACTGGCTATGGTTTTGTTGCTAAACAAACATAAAATTAATGGTGATTTCTATTTTCTATGCTCAAAACAATTTTGACCAGGTTAAAAATAATGGTAGGAGATACCTGTGTCAGCATGGTATATTGTCCTGGATCGATACAGAAGCTGGTGAGCGAGCATCAGTTATATTCCTGGTGTTATTAATCCTTCCATTACTTGGTTATCCAAGTCAATAATCTTACTGTTACACCTACAACAGAAAGGCCATTTGTGCAGTTGAACACTGTTGGGTACAAAGCTCAGTTGAAGATTGGCGCTTATTTTAGCAGTTAATCCTGCCGTCGGTTTAATCCCTCTTGCAGTTTTGAGAGCCTGTATCTCCGGTAAATTTGTTGCAAGTGTATTCCAGTGAAAGAACCAGCAACAGGGAGATAAGTGGGTTATATTGTGCAAAGTCACTAGTTTTATTGTTCGTGGGAAGTCTGGACAAGTGTAACCTCCCCATTGCAACATTCTGCACAGAGTTCACAGTTCTAATAACTCTGCAATTGACTAAATGAATATTAGCCAACATTTCATTTGGAGGCGAGTTACTTATTGATTATGTACATATAATCAAGCACAGTTATTTAACAATACAGTAGTAGGGTATTTAAATTACTCGGCATACTTCATTCTGTTTGGCTATGATGTTGTTATTAAAACAACCTTGAGATTAATGGTGACCTCTGTTTTCTATATTCAAGCCAATATTGACCATTGTTGCATAGAGTTAAAATGTAATAGATTCCTTTATCTATGCCCATTGATAGGGAATGAGCTAGGTGACTGAAGTGAGAATAGGTTTGCAGGGCCATGGGATATTGTGCTAATTGGAATGATTCGCTCAGCTTTCAGAACAGGCTTGATGGGTTGAATAGCCTCTTCCTATACTATAAAGACAAATATCTTACATGTCATACCCTGCAAAGGTGTTGACTATCTCCAGAGAGCAGATCCACGATTGGATTACTGCCTTCCCATCCTCCCTTTTGCCCCAAGGAACAGCCACACTACCACTCCATGAGGGAATACCAGCAATAAGAATCAAAATTGACCAGCTAGGTTTTTTTAAAATATTGCATGACCAGTAGTTCATTGGCAAATGTCCAACAAACCCATTGTCTAACTTGTCTCAGATGTTCACATCTGCAGTTAATTAAAATTAACGAGTTGCATGATAATATTGTATTCCTGACAGACAGAATTCTGCTCGTATCTCTCAATCACTGCCCCTTGTTCGATCCAAACCCAGAGTGTAGGATACACCCCAAAACATCAACTATCCCTTCGCTGGCATTGATGCTGTTTAAACTGCTGAATTCCTCCAGTAGTTCATTCTTAAACAATCAGTGGCCACTTTATTAGATACAGAAGGTACCTAGTAACGTGGCCACCGAGTGTATTTCTGTATGTTCGTGCTCTTTTGCTGCTGTAGCCCATCCACTTCAAGGTTCAAAGTGTTGTGTGCTGAGAGATGCTTTTCTGCACACCGCCATTGTAGCGTGAGGTTAATCGAGTTACTGTCACCTTCCCATCTAGTCTGTCTTATCATTCGCCTCTGACCACTCACATTAACAAGGAGTTTTCACCCACAGAACTGCTGCTCACTGGATTTCTTTTTTGTTTTTCATGCTGTTCTCTGTAAACTATAGATTGTTGTGCATGAAAATCCCAGGAGATCAGCAGATGATGAGATACTCAAACCATCCCATCTGGCACTTAGATCACAGTTCCTCCTCACTCTGATGTTTGTTCTGACAACTGAACCTCTTGACCATGTCTGCATGTTTTTATGCATTGAGTTTTTGTAACATGATTGGCTGCTTAGATATTTGCGTTAACAGCAGGTATACCTAATAAAGTGGCCACTGAGTGTAGAGTATTTACTGTGGATTAAACTGAAGATCATTTGCTTTGGCTTGTGTCACTACACCACCACACAGTTTCAGACAATTCCCTTCACATCGGAGATAGGGCTGAAAAGGACCCCAAACATATCATCAGTGCAAAGATTTCCTTGTTGCTCCCTTAGATGCTGTTACTGCAAGATTCTGAAAAGAGAAAAGGACAAATAAAAGTTCGTGGTGGAAGTGCAGGTTCAGAGCAGTCTGTGAATTGTAGACAAAATTATAGACTCATTCAGAAATTAGAACAGTTAAAAGGCAAGGAAGCAAAATTCTGACAGAAATGGCAGTGACTTTTCCCAAAATAAATGGTAATTTCTACACAGAAAAATGCAGAAAGTAGAGGATAGTCACAGAAATTGAGTGCATCAATCATTTAGAACAATACACCCAAAGGACTTGATTGACAGGCAAATTATCCATCCATCTGCACTCTGCCTGGGGACTGCATTATCACCATTTGCAGCATTTTCGCTTTAGAAAATCCTTGTTAGTCTATTTGTGCCACTTGCACCTTCAGTTCTGAAGTTGTTTTTCCAAAGCTTACACCAGAACAAGACTCCAATAACATCCAGACTGGGGCTCAAGGGCATTGCCGAGTGTCAGGTTGGCTAAGTATCAGAACAAGTATTAAAGCCCCCATCTCTGACTCACCAGGCAATGCAAGTGACTGCTTGAGGACCCTGTGGTGTGAGTCGAGGAAGACCAGACAGTTTTATTGATATTGTCAGGAACATTCCTCCCTCAGCAAATGACCGTTGATTCTGTTGCTATTTTTACTGCATTTTTGGCACCAAACAGCCACTGCCTTTGTCTCATTGTGTGAAACACCTCGAGACAAATCAACATGGTAAACTGGAGTATTAGACTTACTAAGCTCCCTCCGTACTTAATGGATCCTGATCTCGTTTACTTTAGCAAAGCAAAATCAATTAAAATTGTATCATTGAAAGTGCCTCACACTGTGAGAGGCCGAGGCTGTAACCCCAATTGTAATCAGTGGTTGGAGAGTATTGAGGAAGGGTGGTTTTGATTGCTGGTCTAAATGGGAGTCTGTTGATTGAATCCAGAGGGTATCCTATGCAGACAAAAATTTACAACAGCTTACAAGTTATTCTTGCCTCTAATACTTAGTTAAAATGAAGTTTCCTTGACCAAAGTTCCAAATGTTCAAAGTATATTTATTATCAAAGTACGTAGGTGTCACCACATACTACCCTGAGATTTAATTTTCTTGCAGGCATTTGCAGTACAACAAAGAATTTAAAAATTACACAAAAAGACTGGCAAGCGCCAGTGTGCAAAGGAAGTCAAATGGTGCCAATACAATAATAATAATAATTAAATACATAACACCGAGACCATGAGTTGTAGAGTTCTTGAAAGTCAGTCTGTAGGTTGTGGAATCAGTTCAGAGTTGAGGTGAGTGAAATTATCCATGCCTGGCGGTTGAAAGGTAATAAAACCTGGTGGTGTGGGACCTAACACTGCTGTACCTCTTTCCTAATGGCAGCAGCGAGAAGAGATCATGGCCTGGTGGTGGGGGCCCATGATGATGGACACTGTCTTGTGGCAGCCCTCCTTGTCGATGCGCTCAGTGGTGGCGGTGGGGGGGGGGGGGGGTGCTTTTCCTGTGATGGACAGGGCTGCTCTATCCACCAGTTCTTGGGCATTGGTGTTTCCATACCAGGCTGTGATGTAACCTGTCAGGACACACTCCACCATGCAAGGATAGAGGTTTGTCAAAGTTTTGGATGACATGCTGAATCTGCACAAACTTCTAGGAAAGTAGAGATGCTGCCATGCCCTCTTGGTGATGGCACTTCTATTACCCCTGCCCACTCACCTCCTCCATGACCTCCATTCCAGGCACCAAACTGCCCAATTCAGCTGCAAATCTGTTAGGGTCGTCTCTTGATGCGGCCTCCTCTACCGACGTACTTTATACTGGGGGTCTGCTTTGTCCAGCACCTCTGCTCCATCCACTAAAAGCAGGATTTCCCAGTGGCTGACCATTTTAATTCCTATCATTCTCGTTCTGATAGGTCAGTCTACGGCCCCCCTCAGGGTGGAGGAGCAACACCTCATGTTCCATCTGGGTAGCCTCCAACCTGATGGCATAAACGTCGATTTCTCCTGACAGTAAAAATTTCCCTCTTCTTTTGTTCTGCACTCTGGCCTCTTGTCTCTTCCAGCCTATCACCTCTCCCTGGTGCCCTTCCGCCTTCCCTTCTTCCTATCATCCACTCTCCTCTCCTATCAGATTTCTTTTTCTCTGGCCCTATCGCCTCCCAACTTCATACTACATCACTTCCTCCCCCACCCACTTGGCTTCACCTATTTAGCTTGTCCTCCTTCCCCTCCCCCTACCTTTTTATTCTGGTGTATTCCCCCTTCCTTTCCAGTCCTGAAGAAGAGTCTTGGCCTGGAACATTGACTGTTTATTCAATTCTGTAGACGCTGTCTGACCTGCTGTGCTCCTCCAGCATTTTGTGTGTACTCCCCAGTTTTGTGTTCAGTAGGATCAGAGGGCAGATTACAACTTTCAGCCTATCATCTAGGGCAAGAACTTTAAGTGGACAAAGAATGAAAGCTAGGTACAAATCAGCAGTAACTAAAATGGTTTTCCAGCTCTCCCTGCATCATATTAGGCCAAGAGTTTCTACATGACTGGTACCACATGATGGTGTGGTAAACTGAATCAGCAAATTTGTGGATGACACCGGGATTTGGGTGAAGAGGACAGTGAGGAAAGGTATCAAAAGCTTGTAGTAGGATCTGGACCAACTGGAAAAATGGTCTGAATAAAGACAGATGGATGTGAAAAAGATTAAGGAGCTGGTGGTGGACCTGAGGAGGGCTAAGGTACCGGTGATCCCTGTTTCCATTCAAGGGGTCAATGTGGACATGGTGGAGGATTACAAATACCTGGGGATATGAATTGACAATAAACTGGACTGATCAAAGAACACTGAGGCTGTCTACAAGAAGGGGCAGAGCTGCCTCTATTTCCTGAGGAGACTGAGGTCCTTTAACATCTGCCAGACAATGCTGAGGATGTTCTACAAGTCTGTGGTGGCCAGTACTATCATGTTTGCTGTTGTGTGCTGGGGCAGCAGGCTGAGGGTACCAGACACCAACAGGATCAACAAACTCATTCGTAAGGCCAGTGATGTTGTGGGGGTGGAACTGGACTCTCTGACGGTGGTGTCTGAAAAGAGGATGCTGTCCAAGTTGCATGCCATCTTGGACAATGACTCCCATCCACTCCATAATGTACTGGTTAGGCACAGGAGTACATTCAGCCAGAGACTCATTCCACCGAGATGTAACACTGAGCAGCATAGGAAGTCCTACCTGTGGCCATCAAACTTTACAACTCCTCCCTCGGAGTGTCAGACACCCTGAGCCAATAGGCTGGTCCTGGACATATTTCCACTTGGCATTATTAACTACTTCTTATTATTATTTAATTGCTTATGGTTTTATATTGCTATATTTCTTCACTATTCTTGGTGTGGCTGTAATGAAACCCAATTTCCCTCGGGATCAATAAAGTATGTATGTCTGTCTGTAATGCGGACAAGCGTGAGGTGTTGCACCTTGTAGCGCTTGTATGGTGAGCGGTAGGACATTGAGGAGAGCAGAAGGACGGAGGGATCTGGAGATACAGATCCAAAATACCTTGAAAGTGGTGTCACAAGGAGAAAGGATCATAAAGCTTTTGGTACATAGGCCTTCATAAATCGAAGTATTTAGAGGAGTTGAGATGTAACGTTGAAGTTATATACGAGGTCAGTGAGACTTAATTTGGAGTATTATGTGAAGTTTTGCTCACCTACTTACAGAAAATATATCAATAAGATTGAAAGAGTGTTGAGAAAATTTACAAGAGCGTTGCCAGGACTTGAATAGATTAGGACTTTATTCCCTGGAGTGTAGGAGAATGAGGGGAGATTTGACAGAGGTATACAAAATTATGAGGGGTATTGATAGGGTAAATGCAAGAAGGCTTTTTTTCTCCCTTTGAGATTGCATGAGACCAGAATTAGATGTCATAGGTTAAGGGTGAAAGGTGAAATATTTACGAGGAACCTGAAGGGAAATGTCTTCACTCAGACGACGGTGGGTATGTGGGACGAGCTGCCAGTGGAAGTGGTGGATATGGGTTAGGTTTCAACGTTTAAGAGCAGTTTGGAAAAGTACATGGACAGGAAGGATATGTGGGTCTATGGTCCAGGTATAGGTCGATGGACAAGGTCAGCACAAATTAGACGGGCTGAAGGACATGTTTCTGGACTGTAGCGCTCCCTGACTCGACTGAGTAAACCATTTGTACGTTCACTAAAATGACTGAAATTTTCATTTACAGTTGTGAACTTAGTGGAAGACATTTGGTGAATATTACTTGCAACACTTGCAACATTACACCTGAAAACTGTGAACTTCTACAGTTTATAAAAAAAAACATTATAAACTAAAATATCACAGTAAAAAAGCAATTCAACATATGCTGAGTTTATGTGGACTCTAAATTTAGCACGAGAAAGATCTGTGAAAATTAGAATTGCCAGAGCAAAAGGAGTAGTACAGCTTGGGATCAGGCCCTTCAACCCAATTTGTCTATGCTGACCATGATGCCCAAACTGAACAGATTGTAAAGAATATTGGAATTTGCCTGTGGTTGATGCAATCCCAAAATTTTAATGAACTGTCTGAGGTTTGAAACTTTGACTGTGGGTTCAAGTCCTTGAAAGCTCCAGGCACCATAAGATGAAACTCAAGAGTCTATGAGTTTATCCCTTGGAGAGCCACCTTCTTTTGGCTGAGTTTTCACTCAAAACTTCATATCTTCTCTCATGCTGGGTTGTAAGGGATCCTACCATTCGAAGAACAGCTGTAGATGAGTTAACCTTGGTGTCCCAGCCGAAATACAATAATGAAATATACTTTTAAACTGAAGTTAGTGTACCTTTACCTTACTCAGTCCAATGTGTTTCATGTAGGCAAGTGAGAGTCACAGTCATTTTCTTTTATTAGAACTTGGATCTTCATAGCCACACGGTAATTGATCTATTACTGTCATGTGTGTTGGGATACAGTGAAAAGCTTTTGGTTGCATTGTCATCCAGGCAGATTCCATACCTAAGTACACTGAGGCAGTACAAAAGGGAAAAAAAACAGAATGCAGAATATAGAGTCACAGTGCACTACAGCATAGAAACAGGCTCTTTGGCCCATCTAGTACGTGCCCAACTGTTATTCTGCCTAATCCCATCGACGCACACTTGGGTCAGAGCCTTTAATACCCTTCCCATCCATGTCATTATCCAGATTTCTGTGAAGTGCTCCAGTTGTAGAGAAAGTGCAGTGGTGGCAGACAGATAAATTGATGGGGTCATGATGTGGTAGATTGAGAGAACATGAGTTCATCTAAAGCGTATGAGAGGTATGGTCAAGATTTTGGTATCAGCAGGATAGAAGCATGTCCTTTGGGATTAGCGGAGGGGAGGGGTTTGATAAGAGAATGTCGAGGGTGCAAAGGGCCCTTCATTATGTTGGCAGCCTTCTCAAGGCAGCAGGAAGCCTGGATAAGGACAACAGAAGGGAGCTTGGTTTATATGATGGATTAGTCTGCGATTTCTTGCCATCTTAGGCAGAGCAGTACGAGTCTGTAATGCATCCATATTAGACTAATTGAGAACCTGTACGGGATGTATCAGCAGAGTGTCTCACAATGAAGTGCCCGGACAGCATCTGTGAAACCATAGGCTACTTGGGGTCTTCCTGAACCTCAGTTCAGAGACCAGGACCCAGAGTGGCTGCGTTTCTTCCCCTGACCTGTCTCCCCCCACCACCCTCCTGCTTTGTCAAAGTTACCAGGCCCTCATGTAGCTCGACATCCCTACCCAGGTTGGAATTCAGCAGACCAGACACTACCAGTGGTACGGTTTCACACCAAGCAGTGCGGGCATCAAACTGTGCATCTCGGCAGCTCATGGGGAACTGAATGCTTTTTGCAATGCTGCAGATGGCACTCCACAAAGGCTTAAAAACTTCTTGTTTTACAACGGTTGGCACTCAGCTTAATGGTGCATTACCACCACCTTCTGCTCCGGAGTGCGGAGCAGACGATAGACTTACATTCTAAATCCCTTCACCCATTTTCTTCCTTTCTTTCTTTCTCACTCCCTCTCCCTCTCCCACCCTCCTTTTCCTCCTCTCCCCCTCCCTCTCCCCTTCCCTCTCTCCCTCCCCCCTTGGCCATCCTAGTACCCTATTCCTGCTTATCTATCATATACTATTAACAAAAACCCTGTATCCCTTAAGAAAATAAGGGATACAGGTGAAAATAAATCCAAAGGGTTTCTACAGTTATATTAATAGCAAAAGGATAGTGAAGGATAAAATTGGTCCCTTAGAGAATCAGAGTGGACTGCTGTGTGTGGAGCCGAAAGGGACAGTGGAGATTTTGAACAATTTATTTTCTTCGGTATTCACTAAGGAGAAGGATATTGAATTGTGAAAGGTAAGCTAAACAAGTAGGGAAGTTATGGAAACTATGATGATTAAAGAGGAGGAAGTACTGGCGCTTTTAAGGAATATAAAAGTGGATAAATCTCCAGGTCCTGACAGGATATTCCCTAGGACCTTGAGGGAGGTTAGTGTAGAAATAGCAGGGGCTCTGACAAATATTTCAAATGTCATTAGAAATGGGGATGGTGCCAGAGGATTGCTGTATTACTGCAATTATAGACCTGTCAGTTTGACATCAGTGGTGGGTAAATTAATGGAAAGTATTCTTAGAGATGGTATATATAATTACCTGGATAGACAGGGTCTGATTAGGAACAGTCAACATGGATTTGTGCATGGAAGGTCATGTTTGACAAATCTTATTAAATTTTTTGAAGAGGTTACTAGGAAAGTTGACGAGGGTAAAGCAGTGAATGTCGTCTATATGGACTTCAGTAAGGCTTTTGACAAGGTTCTGCATGGAAGGTTAGTTAGGAAGGTTCAATCGTTAGGTATTAATATTGAAGTAGTAAAATAGATTCAACAGTGGCTGGATGGAAGATGCCAGAGAGTAGTGGTGGATAACTGTTTGTCAAGTTGGAGGCCAGTGACTACTGGTGTGCCTTAGGGATCTGTATTGGGTCCAATGTTGTTTGTCATCTACATTAATGATCTAGATGATAGGGTGATAAATTGGATTAGTAAGTATGCAAATGATACTAAGGTAGGTGGCGTTGTGGATAATGGGTCCTGACGAAGGGTCTTGGCCCGAAACATCAATAGTGCTTCCCCCTATAGATGCTGCCTGGCCTGCTGTGTTCCACCAGCATTTTGTGTGTGTTATTCGAATTTCCAGCATCTGCAAATTTGTGGATAATGAAGTAGGTTTTCAAAGTTTGCGGAGAGATTTAGGCCAGTTAGAAGAGTGAGCTGAATGATGGCAGATGGAGTTTAATGCTAATAAGTGTGAGGTGCTACATTTTGGTAGGACTAATCAAAATAGGGCATACATGGTAAATGGTAGGGTATTGAGGAATGCAGTAGAACAGAGTGATCTAGGAATAATGGTGCATAGTTCCCTGAAGGTGGAATCTCATGTAGATAGGGTGGTGAAGAAAGCTTTTGGTATGTTGGCCTTTATAAATCAGAGCATTGAGTATAGGAGTTGGGATGTAATGTTAAAATTGTACAAGGCATTGGTAAGGCCGAATTTGGAGTATTGTGTACAGTTCTGGTCACCGAATTATAGGAAAGATGTCAACAAAATAAAGAGAGTACAGAAAAGATTTACTAGAATGTTACCTGGGTTTCAGCACCTAAGTTACAGGGAAAGATTGAATAAGTTAGATCTTTATTCTTTGGAGCATAGAAAGGTGAGGCGGGATTTGATAGAGGTATTTAAAATTATGAGGGGGATAGATAGAGTTGACATGGATAGGCTTTTTCCATTGAGAGTAGGGGAGATTCATACAAGAGGACGTGAATTGAGAGTTGGGGGCAGAAGTTTAAGGGTAACACGAGGGGGAATTTCTTTACTCAGAAAGTGGTAGCTATGTGGAACGAGTTTCCAGTAGAAGTGGTAGAGGTAGGTTCGGTATTGTCATTTAAAGTAAAATTGGATGGGTATATGGACAGGAAAGGAATGGGGGTTTATGAGCTGAGTGCAGGTCAGTGGGACTAGGTGAGAGTAAGTGTTTGGCATGGACTAGAAGGGCCGAGATGGCCTGTTTCCGTGCTGTAATTGTTATATGAAAGCTAAAAGTACCCTGACCTGTGCTCTCTCACCCATGTCCAGTAACCCTTTTAATGTGAATTCCTGCACCCCCAATTCCCTTCTCATCATCTCTCTCTGTATCCCATACCTCCTGCAACTCAGAATTACATGATCTACTGACTCCTCTTCCTGACATTCCTCACACATTCCTGTCTGGTGTTTCCCTGTCATTTCCAATGTTTTGTTCAGTGCACAGTGCCCTGGCTGAGAATCATCGAACATTACAGCACAGTAAGTCACTTCGGCCCACAATGTTGTGCCAACCTTTTAACTTACCCTGAGATCAATCTACCCCTTCCCACCTACACAGTTCTCCATGTTTCTATCATCCATGTGCCTATCTAAGAGTTTCTTAAATGCCCCTAATGATGATGACATCTCCTTATACTTTCCTCTGATCAACTTTGAGTTATTCTCCTTTGTATTTGCCATTTTTGCCCTGGGGAAAATGTCTCTGTCTAGCCACTCAATCAATGCCTCTTAGCATCTTGTCCACCTCTATTAAGGTTTGGGTTTCATTTGGTTATATGAAGAAAACTGGAGTGGAGTCAAAATCACAAATGAGTGCATTGCACTTCCACCCCATATCTGCTCTGCACGAACTGCGGGAAACCCTGTCTCTGACCGAGCACAATCCTTTCCACTTGCTAGAGGATGGTGTAATATGTGGCAGTGATTTCTTTTGGCTGGGGAGCATGTTATCAGGGTCTTTAGCAGCTGTGGTTTTTGGTGGCTGCTCAGGATCCAGATGGCATTCATTGCTATGGAGCAGTGAGTCGCAGATTAATATAGCATCACGCTGGATGCAAGGCTAGATAGAGACTTTACGAGAGTAATAACAATCCTGTTGTGGCATGCTTTCATCTGAGTCCATAATTTGCACTTGGCAGCGTCTGCTCCCTGGTTTGCAGTCCATGGCCTGTGATTTTTGCCTTTAGATGCTCAGCCAGGACCATCAATGGCAGTGAAAGGGTTCTGTAATCAGGAGTCGGTGTTCTTAGAGACGCAAGAGGGTTTTATCTTTTTTTGAGAGCTACATACAATCAGCTGGAGGAACTTAGTAGGTCGAGCGGCATATATGTATGTTGGGGTGGAGGGAAAGAATTCGAGGGAGTCCATCTCCCCTTGCTGATTTTGTCCTGAAACATGGACAATTCCTCTCCACCCACCGATGCTGCTTGACCTGCTAGCTTCAACAGGCATATCGTTTTTGTCACTTCAGATTCCAGCATCTGAAGGCATTGGGAAGAGCCCAGAGGAGATTTACAAGAATGATCCCAGGATTAAAGGAGTTAACATTTGAGGAGCATTTGATGGCTCTGTGCCTGTGATCATTGGAGTTCAGGAGAATGAGGGAGGATCTTACTGAAACCTACTGAATATTGAAAGGCCCAGATAAGACGGATGTCAAAAGCATGGTTCTTGTAGTGGGGGAGTCTAGGGGCAGAGGGCATAATGTCAGAATAGAAGGACATCCCTGTAGACAAAAGATGCAAAATGTCTTTTGCCAGAGAGTGGTGAATCTGAGGAATTCATTGCTACAGACAGCTGTGGAGGCCAATTAATTGAGTATATTTAAAGCAGAGGTTGATAGGTACTTGATTACTCAGGCTGTCAAAGATTACACGGAGTAGAATGGGGTTGAGAGGGAAAATAAATCAACCAAACTCAATTGGCCAAATGGCCTAATTCTGCTCCTGTGTCCTCGGGTAGAACTATTTGGTACAAACTTCAGCCGATGTATTCAAGCAGAAGCACTAAAACCTTAAGGTACAGAGTGTATCATTTGCGTTAACAATCAGGACAACCTGAGGATGTGCTGGGTCAGCCCACAAGTGTCTCCACACATTCCAGCGCCAACTGGGTTTGCAGAGCACAAGCAGCAAAAACAGCAAAACAAGCCCCTTACCCCCCCCCCCCCCACCCACACAGGTACAGACTGTCCGCTAGCCTCAGGGCAAGCCTTCCCTGGGGCTTTGGTGGACTCACAGACACTAGGCCTTTGCCTTCCCCGATAGACTCAGAGACCCACCATACCACATTCTACACCTCTACACACCCTCCCCATTACATTTCTGGTGGAGGACAAGCAGAAGCTTTCATCTTCAGCCGATGCATGCTCGTTTATTCTCTCAAGATGCTGGAAATCCAACGTAGCACACGCAAAATGTTGGAGAAACTCAGCAGGTCGTGCAGCATCCACGGAGCAGAATAAAGAGCCACCGGTATGGCTTGACCTGCTGAGTTTGTCCAGCATTTTGTGTGTGTTGCCCATTTATCGTGCTATCTTTCAATAAGTCTGAGACTATAAGAGGTGTCTGGGCTTGGAAATGAAGTGGCTGCAGCTGATGATTGTGTGTTTCTCTGTTAAACTGAGGTCCAATTGATTGTGCAGCATCTCACACAACTGGTAAAGCTGCACTCCAGGGAGAGTCATCCAGTGTAGTGCAAAAGCAATGTGAATATAATGCTGGGAAACGCAGCAGTAATTTTGTCTGGTCTTATTATTATTGTTCTTTTGTTTTTTTTAATTTGTTCTGCCAGAAGTTCAAAGTCTCTAAAGGCTTTGCACATTATTAGAAAGCATTTGAAGTATCAAAGACCTCCCAATGTGTTTGTCAGGACTGTTTATCAAACGTCTGTGGCCCATTCTGTACCCTTCTCAGGAGAGCAACTATCCAGTCTGTACGTGCTCATATCTTCCTCCTTAATGCGAGCATACTTTGTGCTGAATTCTCTGAATTCTGTGGGGATGCTGATGTAGATTTTACAACTGGCATTGTTATAAAACCATAAGATAGGAGCATAATTAGGCCATTCAGCCCATCAAGTCTGCTCTGCCATTCGATCATGGCTGATTTATTAGCCCTCTTCACCCCACTCTGCTGCCTTCTCCCCATAACCTTTGGCACTCTGAGTAATCAAGAATCTATCAATCCCCGATTTAAATATACCCAATAATTTGGCCTCCATAGCTGTCTGTGACATTGAATTGCACAAATTCACTACCCTCTGGCTAAAGAATTAACTTTTCATCTCCGTTCTAAAAGGATCGGTCTTCTATTCTGAGGCTGTGCCCTCTGATCCTTGACTCTCCCACTACAGGGAACATCCTGTCTATGTTGATTCTATCTAGGCCATTCAATATTGGATAGGTTTCAATGAGATTCCCCCGCCCAACCCCTGATTCTTAAACTATCCTTGGCTAAAAAGATGAGCTGCATTGATGGAGGCCTGTGAGGGCGGGGTGGGGGTGGGGTGGGGAGTCTGGAACAAAGGTCGGACCGATCTAAAAGGTGAGTGTGTGCATTTGGTATTCAGTGAATCATCAAGTCATACAGCCTGGAAGCAGGATGGGGAGCCCAGCTAGACCCAGCTCAGCCAAGGTCCCTGCCTAAGCAAGATCCAGTTGCCCACATTTGGCTAAACCACTCCTATCCATGTACTTGTCCAAATGTCTTTTAAGTGATATTATTGTACCTGCTCCAACTATTTCCTCTGGCAGTTTGTTTCATAGAAACTCTACCCTCAGCATGAATAAGTTAGCCCTCAGGTTGCTTTTAAATCTTTGCCCTCTCACTTAAACCTAAACCCTTTAGATTTTTGTTCCCTTCCCCTGGGGTAAAAGACTGTGTGCATTCATCATGTTTGTGCTTCTCATGATATTATACCTCTCCATAAGATCGCCCTCCTCTGCCTCCTGCTTCCGAAAGAATAAAGTCCTCCCCTGCCCAACCTCTGTCACAACAATTCAGGCCCTCAAGTCCTGGCAACGTTCTGGTTCGTCTTCACTGCACTCTTTCGAGCAGAGTGATGCCCGTCCTATAAGAGAGTGGCAAAAATGACACACAATACTCACAATGGAGAGACAAACCCGCCTAAATATCTGTGTTTTGTGTCCCTTCGCACTCCCAGCCTCTTGCCTTAATTGCTTCATCAGATCGCCATGCAATCTCACTCTGGTTGTGGGGCTGGAACCATCAGAAGTCACAAGAATTAGAGATTAAAATGAAACTCCCTCAATGCCGCAAACGAAATTTGGAGCATGGATAGAAGACTGAGATCATGAGAGAGATGTACCGTGTCTATCAAGTGTCATCTGGGCTTGTGTTTTTTTTTATGTTTGTTATGCTTTTATGTTTAGAGGATTGTAATATTTTCATTTGTAATCCTGCTTCAGAGAATATAATGTTGAATGGTAATTGCCTGTGAACATGGAGATCCTTGTTGCAGCAAGCTTCGAGAATATTCAGACCTGCCGGATATTAAATCCACCTAATCACACTTAGTCTTTAATCATTTAAATAAGACATAATGGATGAATCATCTAAACCTAATTGCTCCCTGCACACATTGGCATTACTTCAAATGAGGTCTGGAATTTGAGTGGTGCGAGGTGGGGGTGAGCTAAATAATTTAAATTATATTGCACAGAATGATATCTGCTGGCTTAATGACTTTTTTCTACATTGTCTTCTTTAATTTTAATTTCCAGTCTCTTAAATTCTTGCTTTGTTTGTTGTTCTTTACAGGGTGTTGTTTTGTTACATTTTACACAAGGAAAGCTGCACTTGAGGCTCAGAATGCCCTGCACAATATCAAAACTTTACCGGCGGTGAGTATCACTGATCTTATTGCAAAGTCAGAGCTCAGGTCAATGGTCGATGCCTGTCTTGTTCAGTTTAGAGGAGGCCTCAAGGCAACCTAGAGCTGTATCGGTGACCAACAAAAAAGTCACTTCAGTCAAATTGCTTGTCCTGGCAAAAGGTTGTAAATGCCACGGGATAGAAGTTAAAACTGAAGAGCATGGAAGGTTGTGTTGAAACTGTATAAACCACAGAACAGCATTGGCTTCTGATCACTGCACTTTAGAAAAGGTCCTAAGGAGGAAAAGGGATAAAGGAGAAGGGACTTCAGCCACATAGTTGTAGTTGTGTCTCAAGATACTAAAGCAGGCGTTTCTCCTTAAATCAGCCACCTTTTGACCAGGATTTGCAATAACCTGTCTGTCTTATTAACTTTTCTTTATGTTCCTGTGGTTTGGAGGTTATGCGGTGATGTATTAATGGACGATGCTGCAATGAATCGAATGGAAAGTAATGAATGTGGGTTATGAGAACATTGGCGGCATGGTAGTGTAGCAGTTAGTGTAATGCTTTATGGCACCAGTGTTTGGAAGGTTGGAGTTCAGTTCCTGCTGCTGCCCATAACAAGTTTGTATATTGTCCCCATGACCATGTAGGTGTCCTCTGGGTGCTCCAGCTTCCTCCCCCATTCCAAAGGGATATGGCTTAGTAAGCTGTGGGCATGCTGTGTTGGTGAAGGGAGCATGGCAACACTTGCAGGCTGCCCCCAGCACGTCCTCAGATTTTGTTGGCCGTTGACATTTCACAGTGTGTCTTAATGTTTCAATGCACACAAGTAAAACCAGTCTTAGATCTTTGGTCAACACATGCAAAATGCTGGAAGAACTCAGCAGGGTAGACAGCATCAATGGAGAGAAATAGATGGTCAATGTTGTGGCAAAGACCTTTCATCAGGATTCATCAGTTGTGTGCATTGTTCTGGATTTCCAGAATCTCTTGTGTTCTTAAATTTGGTGCCCATTGTGTGGAATTCCAAATAAGCATGTCGAGCACTCAGATTAGGAAGTCCTGTTTAATCAGATCAGTGCTAAAAGCTGGGACGATTTTTGGGAGGTGGTTTTAACAATGGAAGAGGAACACACAGGAAGAGTCGTTCAAAATGATAGGACACAAGAAATATTTTAGCATGTTCTTGAAACACCATACTGAATGTGAAATAAAAATGGAAATTGCTGTAAATTCTCAGAACTTGACTTCTGATGAAAAGTCACTGATCTGAAACATCAGTTCTGTTTCTGTCTCTACAGATGTGGCCTGACTCACTTAATACGTCCAGCTTTTTTTCACTTTACAGTCAGTGCTAGAGAATATAAAATATTTTGCTTTTGGATTTCATGGCAGAAGGCACCAGCAGCCATGTTGTTTCCTTCATCAGGGCTTTGAGAACAGAGACTGAGAATAGAATCTGTAGTTGCAAATGGTGCAAAGTAATGCTCAATTCATCCTGCTGTTTGGCAAGCTAAATGCAAAGGTAAAATAATTATTCTTTTTAAAATAGAATTAGACTGAATCATGTTCTGAAAACCTATTTTTCCATATTATGCCACTTTTCAAAAATTCAAAATGTTATGTTTTTATTTAATTATTTGCATTCTCTGTATATAAATAAATGAAAGTTATACCTTAAACACAAGAGGTTCTGCAGATGCTGGAGCTACACACACCAAATGAACGGTCTTGGCCTGAAGCATCAACTGTTTATTCCCCTCCATTGATACTGCCCAACTCCCTGAATTCATCCAGCATTTGTGTGTTTTGATGAAAGTTATATCTGCTTAGTGAGTAAGCAATTGTTAAACCAATTCTATCCAAACATGATCTTGCAGAACTAGTTTCTGGAAAGAATAAACATTTCTGCTGTTTCAATAGGTTTCTGTACTGGCTACATTGAAATATATCAAGAAATGTCCTGAGGAACTTCACTCAATTTGCGTTCAGAATGGATTAGTGTGTTGCCCATGGTATTGTATCAGGAACTTTCAGATCTAGTGAGCCTTAATGGTCTGACTGTGGACCCACCGAATCTCTTCGGGTCATAGCTCAGTTGCTCTAGGTGAGTAACTGTTACTCCTTGCCAAGGAGGTCAATTGCAGATCAGCAACCTTTTAAACGTGGCACAGAGCCTGGAGCATTTGTCTCTCTGCATGACATAGAACAGTACAGCACAGGAATAGGCCCACAATATCAGTGCCAAATTCAACTAAACCCATCTACCTGTACGTGATCTATATCCCTCCATTCCCTTCTTATTCATGTCCCTGTCAAAATGCTTCTTAAACATAGCTGTTGTATCTGCTGACACCATCTTCCCTGGCAGTCAGTTCCAGCCACCTATCCCTCTTGGTATAAAAACAAGTCCATGAATTTCCTTCAAACTTCTCACCCCGACCCCACCTTAAGATTATGTATGCACTCTAATATTTCATATTTCCATGCTGGGAAAAAATTTTGGGCTATCTACTCTCTCTATGTCTCTCACAGTTTCTATGAAGTCATCCTTTGGCCTCTGAGAAAACAATCCAAATTTTCCAGTCTCTCCACAAATCTAATACACTCAGACCCCACATAATGCTACCCCGCATTGAGCTGATTTACATAGCGCTCCACCGCTGAGCGATAAGTGGGGTCTGTGTGTACTGTCTAGTCCAGGCAACATCATGGTGAACCTCTTCTGTATTCTCTCCAAGGCCATTACATCCTTCCTGTAATGTGATGACTACAAATGCACATCATACTCCAAATGTAGCCTAATGAAAGTTTTATACAGCTGCAGCATGAATTCCTGACTTTTATTTTCATTGCTCTGACTGATAAAGGCAAGCATGCTCTGTGCCTTCTGTATCACCCTCTCTACTTCTGTGCCACATTTAGGAAGATGTAGATTTGTACCCCAAGATCACTTGATATCACTGCTCCAGATTGGCTTGCCGTTTACCAGAAACTTTCCTCCTACATTTGACCTGCCAAAGTGCAACACCTCACTCCTGTCCATATTAAATTCCATTTGCTATTTCGCACTCTCCAGAACTTTGCCAATTTTTCTGTTGTCTGCACACTTACTCAATTGGCCCACCTACATTTTGTCCAAATAACAGAGATCTCAGCACTGGCCCCTGACCAATCTGAATAGCATTCCTCTACGCTTTGCCTTCTCTAGTCAAGTTTGAATCCAATCCACCAAGAGCCCACGTGCAGTTAGTCACTGCGGTCTCTCTGTATGCACCCATAAATATAGCTCATTGAGGGAGAGAGTTATCCATCTCTTTCGTCTTCTGCATTCGCCTTCAGATGTTTCCTCAGCGTAATATTTCATCGGGAAGAATTCATGCACTTAACCTAGTTTCTCAATGTTATCCAGGTACAACAATTTCTCCTGATTTTTTTTTTGCATTGGACAATTGGGGACAATCTTCAGGTAGTGGCCCCTAGGTGTGGAGTTTCCATTAAGCAGAAGCATTTCTACTTTTACTCTATATTATTCAATACTTAAGTCCTTCAATATTTTAATAGAGGGTCACCCCTCTCCTCTGATTTTGAGAGAGAAATAACCCTCAGCTAGTGCACTGAACTGGGCCAACAATCAAAATGACAGTCCAGGAGGGAGTGCCACTGGGGAGAGATCAAGACCACCCCAAACCGTCCTGCAGATTGGTCAAAGGGGCCGAGAGACTTGTTGTCAGATTATTCTGATCATCTTCTTCCTTGGCATGGAGTGTGAACTGTTGCCTGTGAAGCTGAAACAAAGTTGCCTTGCAGTGATCCTGCCCACAGAGTAATTACTGAGAGTTTTAACTATAAGAGATTAAAGAGGAAAAGAGGGTGTCTTGCAGAAAGCTAATTAAGGATTTTAGATTGTGTAGGTGTAGGTATGCATGCCGACAAGATAGATTAGTAATTGGAGAAGGGATCCAAAATGAAGAGCATTTTCGTTGCCCCACTTACCGGTAATCAGATCCTCCTTAAAGATTGGCCTTCCTGGGACAGATTTCTGTCCAGTGGCTAAGAGGATGGTATGTTCCAGAGAATTCTGGAGTTATGTGAATATAGAAGATATTAACTCCAGCAAGAACCAGTCTTCAGTTCTTATTATAAATGTAAACAGTTCAGGAAGCTTGCAATTAGCATTAACGTTTTTTGTAAATATCAAGCAGAAAGTTGAAGTTAAATGTCCACAGGCTAAAAGGTATGGTTTGGCAAAATGGTGACCATAAGATATTTGCATAAGCATGAGTCAAACTTTAAGGCAATGGAGTTGTATTGATTTGCTTGCATCAAACCAGGCAACGGGGGCTAAGTTATTTGCACCATTGTAACTTGAATTCGAGCTGGCAGACCAAACGGCCAAGCTTGCGGGCGATACAGAGATAGGTAGAGGGGCAGGTAGTTTTGAAGAAGCAGGGCGTCTGCAAAAAGACTTAGACAGATTAGGAGAATGGGCAAAGAAGTGGCAGATGGAATATAGTGTTGGGAAGTGTATGATCATGTACTTCTGTAGAAGGAATCGAGTGTAGACTGTTTCCTAATCAGGGAGAAAATTCAAAAATCCAAGGTGCAAAGGGACTTGGAATCCTCGTGCAGGCTTCCCTAAAGGTTAACTTGCAAGTTGAGACAGCTGTGAGGAAGGCAAATGCAATGTTAGCATTCATTTTGACAGGACTTGAATATAAAAATGAGGATATAATGCTGAGGCTTTATAAAGCACCAGTGAGACCTCATTTGAAGAATTGTGAGCAGTTTTGGGCCCCTTTTCAAAGAAAGGATGTGCTGACATTGGAGAGGGTTCAAAGGATGTTCACAAAAATGATTCCAGGAATGAAAGGCTTATCATGTGTGGAGTGTTTGATGGCTCTGGTCCCATACTCAATGGGATTCAGAAGAATGAATGCGAATCTCATTGAAGCTTATTGAATGTTGAAGGGCCTAGATCGAATGGTTATGGATAGGTTGTTTCCTATAATGAAGGAGTCTGGGACCAGAGAGCACAGAACAATGGGATGTCCATTTAGAACTGAGATGAAGAGAAATTTCTTTAGCCTGAGGGTTGTGAATCTGTGTAATTTGTTTCCACAGGTAGCTATGTATGCCAGGTCAGTGGGTGTATTTAACGTGGAGGTAGACTGATCCTTGGTAAGTCAGTGTGTGAAATGTCACAAGGAGAGTGCCGTAGAATGGGGTTGAGAGGGAAATGGATCAGCCATGATCAAATGGTGGAGCAGACTTGATGGGCTGAATGAACTAATTCTGCTTCTATATCTTATGGTCTTGTAGTCTAATACCCAGTCCTTTATTGGCGTCATGTTTTAGTGACATCCTTGGAGGTATATATTAGTTATCTAAGGTGGTGCACCATCCTTTCCAGTGAGTTGGCTTGCTGGTGCTCGGCTATGAGCAGGCTGAAATTGTAGTGCCGTTGGGCACACTCCTTCCCTGTGGGCTACCAAACTCATGCCTGATGCCCCAGAACACGTAATCCACAGTAGATCACGCTCACAATGCTGGAGGGAACTCAGCAGGTCAAGCTGCATCTATGGAGAGGAATAAGAAGCTGATTTTTCAGGTCGAGACCTTCCTCAGGACAGCTCTTGGCTGCTGGACTGTGGGCGTCATAGAAAGCAAACTCCTTCAACTGGAATGAGGAGAAATAAAAAGATTTGCTAGGTTAAATGATTATGGTTATTGAGAATTTGAATCCTCAGTAGTTCAACCTGCACATAATTTTGTGTGTGTGTCCTACTGAATACACAAGGTCCTAATGTAGGTGTTGCTCAGTTCCTCCAATAGCTCATATTTTGTGTGTGTGTCCTACTGAATACACAAGGTCCTAATGTAGGTGTTGCTCAGTTCCTCCAATAGCTCATATTTTGTGTGTGTGTCCTACTGAATACACAAGGTCCTAATGTAGGTGTTGCTCAGTTCCTCCAATAGCTCATATTTTGCTCATTGGTTTTATATTTTATTCAACATTGGTGCTAGTATGCTGCAGCCTGGAAGTTTGTATTCAGTAACCCTTTTGTTGGATGGGGTCCATCAACTTCCCTGTGTTAATAGAGTTAGTTCTGGGCTGTGGACCCCTGGCTGCTAAACTGTAGGTATTATAGAATGCAAATTTCATCAATTTGAATAAGGAGAATTAAAAAGATTTGTTAAGTTAAATGGTTATGGTTAATGAGAATTTGGCACACATTTTAAGAGAATTGTTAATAACAGCTTTTATAGACTGTAGACCAATTAAGCTAATGGTATTTAGAGCTAAACATTATGTGTGAAAAGGAAAGAGATCAAAAGATGCGACAAGCAAGCGGAGCGTTGGAACAATAATCAGTGACAGGGCATAAAGTAACTGTTGGGATGAGTTCAGATGTCAGTGCTGAGCTCTAGTTGCACCACTTTGTACGCTATTAATATCTGCACACTCCGAATACTGTGTATGTTACTGGCTGTCAAAGCACGAAAACAGAGCATACGCAAGGATAGAAATTGGTTAATGAGGAGTGGTTGCAAAAAGCCTGCATCTTATCCGAGTGACATTCATCACCATGTTGTGTAGATGACTGGGCATTTCCCCTGCTAATTGAGCTAGAAGGGAAGTTGCTTATGTCAAAATCTAGTCATATACTATGGGCAGTACTCAAAACGTTGGAGGAACTCAACACGTCAGCATCTATGGAAGGGATTAAACAGTGAACGTTTCGGGCTGAGACCGTTCATCAGGACTAGACACCTTACTAAGGTGTTTCTTTGGCAAGCTTAAATTCAACTTTATTTCAATCTCTCTTTCTGGGCTCTTTATTTCCAGAGATGCTGCCTGATCTGTTCTGTGCTCCCAGTATTTGGTGTTTATATTTCTTGTGAAACGTCCCTGCTTTTATTGGAGGAAGCTGCTGGTTTGGCATTTTTTTGTGAGATTGTGAGATTTATTTTATCGTCTAAGATCAGTTTACACATTGTGGAACTTTTAAATCATGAGTGGGTAATGTTGTCATTTACACCCTGTTGAACAGAGGCTTGCGGAGGGACAGTCGAGGTGATGATATTGCATTACCTGGGTTTTAAGGAAACTGAGAAATATGGACCACGTTGAGCTATTTCACACTGTCCAGACCAATGGAACTGAAGGATATAGTTTGTGTCTGAACTGGGTTGAGGTACTTAAAAATCAGTGCACAACTAGATAGCCAGAGAAATTTTCCCAGGGTGGAAATGGTTAATACCAGGGGGCATAATTTTAAGGTGATTGGGTGCAAGTATGGGGAGGGGGGATATCAGAGATATGTCTTTTACACAGAGGGTGATGGGTAACTGGAACACACTTTCACTGGTGGTGGTAGAGACAGATACATTAGGGACATTTAAGAAACTCTTAGATAGGACATGGATGGTCGAAAAATTGAGGGCTATAAAGGAGGAAAGGGGTAAATTGATCTTAGAGTAGATTAGAAACTTGGTACAACAATATGGGCCAAATGGCCTCTACTGTGCTGTAGTGCTCCATGTTCTATGATTAATGATTCAGAAGTAATATACTGGAGGAGCTCAGTGGGTCAGGCAGCATCAGTGGAGTAAGATAGACTGTTGTTTCAGGTCGAAACCCTTCACTAGACCAGACGAAGGCCCTCAAATTGAAACCAGCTTTCACAGATGCTGTCTGACCCACTGAGTTTCTCCAGCAATACAGATTACAACAGTAGTAGTCTTTTGTCTCTCTGTGGGTAATGATCCTTGGGTGACTTGAGTGCTAAATCAGTGGAATTCAGTGTCCTGAAGAAAGGGAGTAGAACCAGCCAGTGGCAGTTCCTTTTATTGCAAATTAAGCAGACCTTTCAAAATTAGCATAGCAGCCATGAAAGGCTAGCGATTTGTCCTCGGTCTGGTGTACCGTAAAAGCAAGGTAGCAGCACACACATGCCTTATACACTCTGCCTGAAATTCGGCTCCATTCAATGAGCAAACTGGATTTTTGAAGTGGAATACGACATGCATACACTTCTGCCTCATGTGCATAGTGTGTACAATGGAAGGCTCCACTTTGTTGTAGATTAAATGTAATGTTTAGGAAAACAAGGGACATTGTGCTATGATCTTCAAAGCTCTCAGTCACTAGAATTGCCTCAGGAATAAATCTAGTTGATTGAGATTGCCAAAATGAGGTGAGCACACCATTATTGTTGTGGCTTGTGTCTAGAAGATAACTGAATGGACTTCTTTTGTCAGTCATTTCCAATGTTCATTTGATTCATGGCCCTTGTAGGGTTTAGCAAATAATGTTTTATGCAGAAACTAGAAGGATTAAATAACCACAAAGCTCCAAGACTAGATAAGGTACCTTTTAAAATGCTTAAGGAATGAAAGGAGAAGATTAATATGTTTTGGCTAATACTTTCCAGAGCTCCATTAAGATTGGAGAAGTGTCTGAGACCTGGAGGACAGCAAATGTAAATGAGTTTCTTTATTCCAAAAGGGAGAAAGCCAGACTCTGATAAATCTAGGCCAGTTAGTATAATATTGAAGATGAGTGAAATTTTAAATGCAGTGGTACACCTTGTTGAATACGAGTATTTAAATAGAGATTATTCAAAGCCACAAGCATTCACTGGGGGAAAGTGGGAGCAAGACTATAACTAAATTAGTGATACAAAGTACTGTAATGCAATTTAACTGATTTTTAAAAGTGTGGACGACTGAGGAAAGCTTGAGAAGCTCACACAAAATGCTGGAGGAACTCAGCAGGTTGGGCAGCACCTGTGGAGAGGAATAAAAAGTTGATGTTTCAGGCTGAGACTAGATAATTTGGCTTGAAATGTTCTGAAATTGTGCAAAACCGTCATTGATGCAATCTCATGACTCAGCACACCCAAATTGGTGACCGTGTATCAAGGAAGTAAACTGGAACTATCCAAATTAATCTCACAGTTTGTGGTCCTTCCCAACACCCCCCACCCCCACCTTAATCTGGCTCCTGCTCCCTTGTTTTCCTCTCCTGATAAAGGGTCTCGGCCCGAAATATTGATTGTTTAGTGCCCTCCATTGATTCTGCTGACTTGCTGAATTCATCCAGTGTTTCCTGGTTTTTCAGCACCTGCTGAATCTCTTGTGTTTTATTTAAGTTTCACAGTAGACTTTCGAAGATTCCCATCCTTAATTTTGAAAGCAGTTAACTACGAGAAATTATGACAATCCTATGCCAAAAACTTACCAGGGGCATCACTGCAGCTTCCATGTCAAAACAAGTAGAATCTGCAATTATAAATAAATCTCCTCATCATGAGCAAAAATTAGGAAATAATTTAAAAATGTATAGAAATTCTTAATGTAGAGAATCATCAATTCATAGGGCAGAGTGGAGGAAGAAAAAGTCTTTAACCTACTCAAAGTAAAGTTCAATAAGAAGGGAATGTAAGTTCTTGTGTTGGAAAATCTGCCATTTATGACAAAGTCTTCCTGGAGTGGATTTGGTCTTGGTCTCGTATGTATAGGTGAAGTACATTATCCAGATTCATTTTCCAATATTGTTTTAGAATCAGGTTTAATATCACCAGCATTAATAATTATTATCACTGACAGTATGTCATGAAATTTGTTGTTCTGTGGCAGCAATACAGTACAATACATAATAATAAAAACTATAAATTACAATAAGAAAATGAGTGGTGCAAGAAGAGAGCAAAATAAGAACAGAATACCGAGGTGGTGTGCATGGGTTCATTGTCCATTCAGAAGTGTGATAGCAGTGAGGAAGAAGCTGTTCCTGAAATGTCGAGTGTATTTTCAGGCCCCCATACCTCCTCCTTGACGGTCACAATGAGAAGGCGGCATTGGGGTGATGGGGTTCCTTTAATGATGGATGCTGTCTTTTTGAGGCATCGTCTTATGAAGAGGCCCTCGGTGCTGGGGAGGCTGGAGCCCATGATGGAGCTGACTGAGTTTGCAACTTTCTACAGCTTGTTCCAATCCTGTGCCGTGGTCCCTCTGTACCAGACGGTGATGCAACCAGTTAGAATGGGCGGCACGGTAGTGTAGTGGTTAGCACAATGCTTTAAAGCAGCAGTGACCCAGGTTCAATCCCCTGCGCTGCCTGTAAGGAGTTTGTACGTTCTCCCTGTGACTGTATGTGTTTCCTCCCACAGTCCAAAGACGTACTGGTTGAAAGATTAATTGGTCATTGTAAATTGTCTCGTGACTAGGCTGGGGTTAATTCAAGGGTTGCTGGGCAGCATGGCTCGGAGAACCAGAGGGGCCTTCTCCGCGCTGTATCTCAAGAACTAAATAAACAATGCTGTCTATGGTACATCTGTTGAAATTCAGCAGTAATCTAAAAACCTCTTGCAGCAATGTGTTCTTTCCTCTGCTGTTTGTGAGCCAACTGTAGTCTTTCTCTTCTGAAAGACATGAAGTAGGAGCAAGCAATTCAAAAACTGTGTCTGAACTGAAAAATGCCGCCTCTGAAGATCCTGAAGATCTTAGACTCAAAGGACTAGTTGCTTTGTACCCTGTAACAGAGATGTGCAATCTTCTTCACTGTAGCATTTAGAGTTCTACAGCAGAGAAGCAATTCCTTCAGCCCACCACAACCATATCAACCATTTTACTCATTTACCCCCACTAGGTCCATATCCTTTTTAGTTTTGTCTATTTAGGTACACATCTAATTGCCACCTAAGCATATTGATTGTATCTGACTGTACTACTTCTACTGACATCAAGTTTGCACTGACCATCAAGCACCTATTTAACCTAAACCTACTCTCAAACCCGTTCTCTTCCTCTCATATTCTCACCAGCTGCTTCCAGACCACAGTACTCACCTGCATACCTCAAACACTTCCCTGTGACCAGCTGACGTGCCAAGTTCCCTGTCTTTCGGATGTGTGAGGAAACTTGTGCAGTCACAGGGAGAATGTGGAAATTTCACTTGGCACTGGAGGTCAGGATTGAACCTGGGGCATAGGAGCATTTTAAAAATATGTTCTGTATAAAGCTATATAAATGCAAAGTTTTGATGAAGACATTACACTGATGATGTGATATTAGATAGAAATTTGCAATCCTGAAGAATTTGCACTTGTGTTGAGAAATTTCACTGCTCACATAGAAGCTTTTTGTGTGGAATAGAACATTTGAGACAGACTGTAAAGTTCCAAGATGTGTATAAAGTGCAAGAGAAGGAACGAAACACACAGAATGTTAGAAGAACTCAGTAAGCCAGGCACTATCTATGGAGTGAAAACAACTGGCAACGTTTTGAGTCGAGACCCTTCAACAGGACTGGAAAGGAAGGGGGCAGAAGTCAGGATAAGGGGGTGGAGGGAGGGAGGGGAAGGAGTACCAGCTTATAGGTGATAGGAAATGGGTGAGTGGGGGAGGGAGAATAAAGTAAGAAGCTGGGAAGTGATAGGTGGAAGAGGAAAAGGGCTGAAGAAGAAGGAATCTGATAGGAGAGAACAAAGGAAGAAAGGGGAGGAGGAGGGGCACCAGAGACAGTTGGTAGGTAGGTGAGAAGAAGAGAAGGGGTGAAAGGAGAACCAGAAATGGGAATGGAAAAAGAGGGAAGGGGGTGAAGGAAGAAATTACTGGGTTAGAGAAATTGATGTTCCTAGCATCAGATTGAAGGCTACTCAGAGGAAATATGAAGTGTTGCTCCTCCAACCTGTGTGCCCTCATCATGGCAGTAGAGGAGGCCATGGACTGACATGTTGGAATGGGAACAGGAGGTCAGAATGGAAACCCTGACTTCTGTGGTGGATGGAACAAAGGTGCTCCAGGATCTCCATGCCGTGTAAATAATTGCATAAAGTGGTAAGGGAAGGAAAGATCAAGTATTTATCAGAGGAGAGATAAAGGTTGTAAGACTTGCTGTGCATTGGATCATTGCAAACTCTCTGCCTCTGCTCTGAACTCCCACGTGGGCATTGACCCCATTTGATCAACATCAGACAAGCTGCAATAACCCCCATACAAGTAGGTACAGTGGTTAAAATACTTGGGCTGATCTACTTGCAAATGATCTTCTTTAAGATATTCTGTACACCTAATATGTGAAATCCATTGTTTCTGATTCATGTAATTATTGATCTGAATAACCACAAAATAGTTTACTGGCAAGAATGCATCTTATTTCTCAGACTTGATTTTAATTTGAAAAGGCAACATTTTGAGAATTGACCTGGATGATTATTTAAATGCAAGGAATTCAATTTTATGCCGCAGAGACAAAGTTGTTTGTTTGACATGGCAATAGGCTCACAAATACAATTAGATATTCAACACAGATTTCCAACCAACTGGCAATTTAATGGGTCTTTATTTTTCTGAGGAAATAATTGTGCGTCTCACTGCAATGCTGCTGCATTTATACACAAGAAATGGAAAGCAGCTCACATTGTTTCCTCTGTTGTAAAACATTATCTTAATTGGGTGCTTGACTGAAAGTCTTTATGCAGGAAGACAAGAGCAGATAGAGAAGCATGGGATACAAGAACTGTAGTTAATGGTTCTGTGTCATAAAGCTCGCTCTTGATAAAGTCAAACATGGGGCATGGAATTTAGATGGGATTTTAATTAGCTATTAGCACAGGACTTATGACCAATCTAATGACACAGACTGGTTGCAAGATTGCTTATGAGCACATTCTCTGGCTCAAAATCGATCATCTATTGCAAAGTTTTTTTTTCAAACAGAGCCTATTATTCCACTAATTTCTTTTCTGGAGCTTTCTGTCTGTGACCCCCACTACTTTCATGAATTCATTGAACAATAGAGTCAAAGAGCACATAAGGAAGCCAAATAAGCCAGCATGGACTCTAGCAAAGTTATCCAAGGAGCCTGCTAACTCCTCCATTTTACTCCATAGAGACCTGCAGCTTTATCTGAAATATTTGTCCAAATCCTTTTGAAAGGTTACTGTTGAATTACCTTCCGGTGTTCAGTCAGCACTGTGTTCCATATCACAACAATCCATTGATAACACAAGCCTACACTTACTCACAGAGTCATACAATAGGCCCAATTTGTCCATGTCAACCACGTTGTCTACATGAGCAAGTCCATTTGCCTGCAATTGGCCCATATTCCTCCGGACCTTTCCTTTCCATATACCCATCTAAATATCTTTTATACTTAATTGTACCCACCTCTACCTTGTTACTATAGTGCTCTTAAATAGTTCCCTAGTACTGACATCACAATCTATCTCATTATGATCTTTCACTTTATTGTTTACCTGCACTGTTACTTTGCTTGTAGCTGTTATACCTTATCTGCATTGTTACTGTTTTCTTTGGTCTGCCTCAGTGCACTGTGTAGTGATCTGATCTGTATGAAGACGAGCTCTTCCTGGGAGAATAATAAACCAATTCCAATCCTTTGGCAGCTGGTCTCATATACCCACCACTCTTTGTGTGGAAAGTCTCCCCTCAGAACCTTTCAAACCTTTTCTTAAATCTTCACATATATGGGGTCCCAGGTTCAATCCCTGGCATCTCCAGGCTGGTGACCATAAATTTAGGGGCAGCACGGTAGAGTAATGGTTAGCACAATGGTTAACAGCACCAGCAATCACCAGGCAGGGTTCAATTCCCGCCACTATCTTTAAGGAATTTGTACATTCTCCGCGTGACCATGTGGGTTTCCGCCAGGCATTTTGGGAGTATCCTCCGATGTATTAGGACATTCGGCCCATCGAGTCTGCTCCATCATTTCACCATGGCTGATCCATTTCCCCCCTCAGCCCCAGTCTCCTGCCTTCTTTCTGTATCCTTTCATGCCTTGACTAATCAAGAATCTATCAAACCCTGCCTTAAATATGCCCAAAGACTTGGCATCCATAGCCACCTGTGGCAGCGAATTCCACAGATTCACTACTCTCTAGCTAAAGTAGCTCCTCCTTATCTCTGTTCAAAATGGATGTCCTTGTATTCTGAGGCTGTGTCCTCTAGTCTTATAATCACCCACCATAAGGAGCATCCTGTCCACATCTACTCTACATCTACATCTACATCTTGAGGGCTTTCAACATTCAGTAGATTTCAACGCGATCCCTCCTCATTCTTCTGAATTCCAATGAGGACAGGCCCAGAACCATCAAAAACATCTCATATGCTAAGTCTTTCAATCCTGGAATCATTTTTGTGAACCACCTTTGAACCCTTGCCAATGTTTGAGCATCCTTTCCTGCATAAGGGGCCCAAAACTACTCACAATACTCGGTGAAGCCTCACCTGTGCTTTATAAGGACTCAACATTACATCCTTGCTTTTATATTCTAGTCCTCTCCAAATGAATGCTAACATTGCATTTGCCTTCCTCACAATCAACTCAACTTGCAAGTGAACCTATAGGGAATCTAGCACAAGGACTCCCAAGTCCATTTGCACCTCCAACTTTTGAATTTTCTCCTCATTTAGAAAATAGTCAACCCTTTCATTTCTTCTAACAAAGTGCACGACCATACATTTCCTGACACTGTATCTGCCTGCAGCTTCTTTGCCCATTCTCCTAATCTATCTAATCTTCCCAGTCTACCTGCATATTGAAATCCCCCATGATTTTCATAACTTTGAACTGTTGACATGCATTTTCTATTTCCTATTGTAATTTGTAGACCACATCTTTATTACTATTTGGGAATTTTTATACAACTCCCACCAGGGTCTTTTTACCCTTGCAGTTTCTTAGCTCTATCTGCCCTTGCAAAGTCTACACCTTCCAATCCTATGTCACCTCTTCAAATGATTTGATTTCATTTTTTACCGACAGAGCCACCCTGCCCATCAGCGTTCCTGCCTGTCCTTTTGATACAATGTGTATCCTTCGATGATAAGCTCCCAACTATAATCTTTCAGCCAGGATTCAGTTATGCTAACAATGTCATACATGCCAATCTGTATCTGTACTACAAATTCATCTACCTTATTCTGTATACTGTGCACATTCAAATATAACACCTTCAGCCCTATATTCATCACCCTGTTCGATTTTCTCCCCCTTTATGTATGAGGAGCTTTCTAGCTTCAGTGACTGAATTAACCTCTGTCTGTCTGAACCCATTTTCTTTCTACTGTGGCTTAACTTGAGCCCATGTTCCCTGTGATAGAAGGTTAAAGGCATCAGATAACTATTTCATAAATAACTCTCTCTCCCGTGCACCCTAATTTCAAACGTGTTACCATTTACGATTGCAGTGCTGACCTCTTGCTGCTCTTTGTAACCCATTTAAAAGAGCAATTGATGTTCTTCCTATATTGAATGGG
Source organism: Hypanus sabinus (assembly GCF_030144855.1). Lineage (NCBI taxonomy): Eukaryota > Metazoa > Chordata > Chondrichthyes > Myliobatiformes > Dasyatidae > Hypanus > Hypanus sabinus. The sequence goes on from NC_082718.1 coordinate 26,944,612, forward strand.
TTAACAAATTGGTCAAGATGAGAAATGGACAGATTTCACATGAGCACACTAATCAATAAACCTCAAGTGACTATGCATCAGATTTCTTATAATGGATAACCAAAGTTTAGATCTAGCTAAAAAAGAAATTCTGCAGAAAATAATGGATTGCCCACAATGATTCCAACCTTCAGCTGTCATTTGAGTCTAAAGATTTGTACTTTAAGCTTTATTTGTCATCAAAACATCGAAGCATATGAAGAAATGTGTCCATTGCATCAATGGCCAATGCAGTGTTGGGGAATGCTGCAGCCAGCCAACAAACGTCACCATGATTCTGGCACCAGTGTAGCATGTCCACAACTTACTAACCCATCTGTCTTTGGAACACGGAAGGAAACCGGAGCACCCAGAGGAAATCCACGTGGTCAGTGGGAGAACGTACAAACTCCTTCCAGACAGCAGTGGACTTGAACCCGGGTTTCTAGCCCTGTAATATCATTACACTAAGTGCCATACTACCTTGGCAGTGTACCACACCATTCCTTGGCTCATGTGATTTTATGCCCAAAGATTCGTTGGTTAGGACTGTTGAGAATTTCCACTCAATGATAGGTTTCTGAATTATCCATGGACCCATCAACATTATCTCACTATTTTGCTCTCTTTTAGCACCACTTATTTTTAATAAATATTTCTTATTGTAAGTCATAGTACATTTTATGCATACATTGTACTGCTGCTGCAAAATTTCACATCATATGTCAGTGATGATAAACCTCACTCTAGTATAATTTAAAGGTCCAAGGCAGTATCAGTGCCTATAGGGAATTGTACCCACTAGACTATCCAAACAGTGCAATATCAGAGTGGCATCATCAGCTTCAAACAAGCAATAATAACCGAAGTAGTAAAGCCAGGAAATGTTTGAAACACTCAGCAGGTATGGCAGCATATGAAACCAAGCTAATGTTTCAAGTTTGGGACCCTTGATCAGAACATACCAGTCAAGCTGAAAAAAAACCTGTTTCTCTTTCCACAGCTGCTGCCTGATTTGCTGAATCTTTCTAGCATTTACTGTTTTTATTTTGCATTTCAAGCATCTGCAATTGTTTTGATTTTCAACAACTGTAGGAAGTGGATAATATGGAATATCAGCTGACCCAGCCTGAAGCACCCCTTCTGAAGGGCACGGGCGAAAGTGTCAGAAGTCCAATTGTTCTGCTGAAGTGAAGCCAGGGGTGACTTGGAATCAAAGCCATCAACAATAGAGAATAAAGGAGTTTATATTCTGTTAATATCCACCTTTCCTTAAGGCTACCTCCTAAATTTCCTAACTGATTACTTAACTAAATTCCTGCACAGCTTCATAAAAGCTCTGAAATATATAATTCAAGACATGAGTTGTTTTAGTTGGAAGTTTTTTTTTCCAAAACCTTGGAGAGAATGCAGGAAACAGAAGAGTACAACATAGCACAGGCCCTTCGAGCCACAACCTTTTAACCTACTCTAAGATCAATCTAACCCTTCCATCCTATATAGCCCTCCATTTCACAATCATCCAGAAGCCTATCTAAGAGGTTCTTCAATGCCCCTAATGTATCTGCCTCTACCAATACCCAGGCAGGGCTTTCAATGCACCCACTTCACTCTGTGTGAAACAAAACTTATTTCTGACATCCCTCCTATACTTACCTCCAGTTATCTTCCTCCAGTTACCTTAAAAATTATGCATCCTCATATTGGCCATTTCTGCCCTGGGGAAAAGTATCTAACTATCCACTTGTTCTATGCTTCTTGTCATCTTGTACATCTCTAGCAGGAATGATTAAAGAGTGTTCAATTTTCTATAAGAGAAGTTCTACAGGACTCTTTAGAGTGCTCTAAAATAGAAGTTTGGAAAAGTGCATGAATGGGAGTGGCATGGAGAGATCTGGTCCAGGTGTGGGTCGATGAAAATAGACAGCCTTACAGCTCAGCATGGACAAGATGGGCCAAGGGAAGGTTTCCATCAGGAGTATTCTGACTCTGTTCTATCACATTGCATAACATTGAACAGAAATGCCCAATGGATGCATAAGGTTCATGCCTTTGATAAGGCTTTTGGTGAGGACTGAATGACTTTTATTTCTTATGATTCTGTTAATATCAGAATGCCAAGAGGTATTGACTGAGATTTTAAAGTGGCAGGGAGCAGAGGTATCTTAAAATGAGAGGTCATGGGTTAAGGATGAAAGGTGAAATGTTTAAGGGGAATGAATTTGAGGGGGCACTTCTTCACTCAGACAATGGTGAAAGTGTGGAATGAACTCCCAGCAGAAGTAGTGGGTTTGATTTCAACATTTAAGAGAACTTTGAATAGCTACATGATGGGAGGGGTGTGGAGGTGATGATCTAGTTGCAGGTCAATGGGATTAGGCAGAATAACAGTTGACATACCATTTCTGTGCTGTAGTGTTCTATAACTCTATGCCCCCATAAGAAAAAATGGCAATTATTAATATTTCAAAAAAGAGAAAATCTACAGATGCTGGAAATCCAGGCAACACACACAAAATCCTGGAGGAACTCAACAGGCCAGGCAGCATCTGTGGGGGAAAAGCATGGTCAACACACTTCCCAAGGGTCTCAGCCTGAAGCATTGATTGTAATTATTAATATTTAATTGGTTATATGACATTGCTTTAGTTGGAAGAAAAGCTGGGCAAATTTTATTATTTATCTAATTGCTTCCTAAAGTTACTCCACCATACCCTGCAACTTAAGTTCTATTCAAAGCTGATCTTTGGTATTCCAAGTCTGCCCATATCCTGAATTGTTTCAGTTCTGACATCTATTGCAACCCACCAAGCTTATCAGTCATCTTAACCATACATAGCTGCTTGACTCCTTTACAAGACCCTTTCTCCAACTCCAGTGTTATAAACCAGGTAGACAAGCCTCCTTTGATCATCACATTGAATCTCCGTCCCACAGATGTGCATATTCCATTCTTTCTCTACTCCCGTCACAGCTCAAGCACTTTCTCCCCGGCAGCTCGCTTCACTTTTAAATTTGAAAGGAGCCACAGAACATTGGAATTCTTTAGTGTTCCCACTGTTTTAAACTGGGCAGACCTGCTAGGTGCTCTGCTCAGGGAGAGCCCGATTCTGAGATCTGAGCCAGAATTCAGAATGAACCAGACTGACACATGCAAAAGGTAGTCATTGTCTTTTCACATGTGAGAGGGTTCAGAGGAGGTTCGTGAGAACGAGCCCAGGAAAGAAAGATTTAATGTATGTGAAGTATTTGATGGCTCTGAGTCCGTATTTGCTGGAATTTAGAAGAATGGTGGGGTGGGGGGGATTTCTAATTGTAATCTATCAAGTGTTGAAAGGCCTAGATAGAGTGGACATGGAGAGAATGCCTCCTATCATGGAGGAGCCTAGGACCAGAGGACATCGACTCAGAATTTAAGTACATCCCTTTAGAAGAGAAATGAGGGGGAATTTGGATGAGGAATCAGAGGTTGGTGAATCTGTGGAATTCGTTGCCACAGAGAGCTGTGGAGGCCAAGTCATTGAGTATGGAGACTTAAATGGAGAGTGATAGGTTCTTGATTCGTAAGGGTTCAGAGGTTATGGGGATAAGGCAGGAGAATGGGGGTTGAGAGGGATTGAATGGTGGAGTAGACTGGATGGGCCGAACGGCCCATTTCTGCTCCTATGCCTTATGATCTTTTGACTGAAAAGTCGTGCTTATTGCCCCCAGCCACCTGATCCTTTCACTTCCATGTTGTAGAGTGAGAGAGAGTTTTCCAGCTTTGTTCAACTAAAACCTAATGAATGTGGAGTTGAGGCCACAGTGATGTTTGGACACAAGTTAATGTCCTACGGTGTGTTTCATAGAACAGTACAGTACACGCCCTTTATCCCATGATGTTGTGCTGACACTTTAAACTACTTAAGATTAATCTAACCCTTCCCTCCCACATAACTTTCTATGTCCTTTCATCCATGTGCCTATATAGGAGTTTCTTAAGTGTCCCTAATGTACCTGCCTTTACCAACACCCCTGGAGGCGTGTCGCACACACCTATCCCTTCCTGTGTTAAAAAAAGCTACCTTTGTACATTCCTGCTGTGGCTGTATGATCGCACCACTTCAGAGCCAGCAATCGCCATTCGGGGTCTGATTCCTGCGGTGATCTGTAAGGAGCCTGTATGTTTTCCCCCACAACTGCAAAGGTTTCCTCCACGTTCCAGAGATGTGTGGTTAGGTTAGGGTTGGTGAGTTGTGAGCATGCACCAGAAGCAGGGCAGCTGACACTTGCAGGCTGCCCCCAGCACAATCCTTAGTGATCTAATTTGACGCAAACAACACATTTCACTGTATGTTTCAATGTTTTGAAGTATGTGATAAATAAAGCTAATCTTTAAAAATCTTTATCTGATGGTTTGCATGTATTTCACCAATAGAACGCCTAACTCTTGGCATTCTGAGGTACTGCATCTTGGTTAGACAAAATGAGTCATAAGCCAGCAATTGGCACCCTAGTATCTGAGTCACACAGACCTCTTTCTCCCCTGTCTCTTCCCCCTGTCTCTTCCCCCTGTCTCTTCCCCCTGTCTCTTCCCCCGTCTCTTCCCCCGTCTCTTCCCACCCCGTCTCTTCCCACCCCGTCTCTTCCCACCCCGTCTCTTCCCACCCCGTCTCTTCCCACCCCGTCTCTTCCCACCCCGTCTCTTCCCACCCCGTCTCTTCCCACCCCGTCTCTTCCCACCCCGTCTCTTCCCACCCCGTCTCTTCCCACCCCGTCTCTTCCCACCCCGTCTCTTCCCACCCCGTCTCTTTCCCCCGTCTCTTCCCCAAATCTCTATCCCACCTCTCTACCCCTCCCTCTCTCCTGACCCCTCCTCCCAACTCTCTCAGCCCCTCCCCTTCTCTCTCTCCACATCCTCCCTTTCGCCCTCTCATCCTCTCTCTCTCTCTCTCTCGCCACTCTCTCCAGTCAGATATCCTCTTATCCTCTGCTGTGCTGGAGGCCAAAACAAACTGTACATCTCACCTGTTTTGCAGATTTCAGATCCTCATTTTCCCACCTCAAAGGACAGTCGTAGATTAATTAAAAAAAATGTGATTTGGCTGCTAGCTTCTGCCGAGGGAAGGTGAGAACTCTCTCACTGATAAATCCTGTCTCAGGAGCAAAATTCAATTTGTTTGAAAATAGGATGCAGAATTCCTTAATGAGGATGCAGTCTGTTGATGTAAACATAGAAGATGATAAGAGGCATAGATGGAGTGGATAGTTAGAGACCTTTTCCCAGGGTGATATGAGAGGGCATAATTTTAAGATAATTGGATAAACTATAGGGGGTTGCTAAAGGTAAGTTCTTTGCACAGAGACTGGTGAGTGCATGGAACACCCAGTCAGAGATAGTGGTAGAGGCAGGTACGTTAGAAGCATTTAAGAAACCCTTGGAAAGGCATATGAATAATAGAAAACTGGAGGGCTATGTGGGAGCGAAGGGCCAGGTTGATCTTAGAGTAAGTTAAAAGGTCAGCACAAAATTATGGACCGAAGGGCCTGTACTGTGCTGTAATGTTTTGCGTTTTACGTTCTACTGGGATGTCCTGTTCATTTATTCAGAATCTATGAAAACACAGTCAAAGCTTCTTCATTTCTGTTTAAATTAACACACCATGGCTCCGGCTGAGAGAAGCAATACCTTGGTGTCACAGTGTGAGCCTGGTGTAGACTGGCTTGGAATTTAAGAAGCTTTGAATAATGCCGGTGCTAATCAAGCAGCAGGATTTTCTTGCATCTTGTTCTGAAAGAATTTCATTGGTCATCAGGGTGTGATGAAATGATCATCTCTGACCAGTGTTTACGTTCCCTACTGATGGAAACATTTGTTACTTAAAGCATTTTTAATTGCTTATGGTAATGTGTTCTGTGTCACTTGCCAGCTTTGCAGTCTTGGTTGGAACAAAATAGAGGCCCTATTCTTGTCTTAAGTTTGTCAATAGATGATTTTGCGCAGTTATTTTGTTGGAGAACCAAGCGCAAGTGTGATTTATGCTGTGGATTTAAATATCTACCTTGTTGAATTCAGGATGAAAGTTATTGGGGTTGGTGTATAGAACATCTTTGAATAATGAATATTGATCAGAATGATCTTATCATACGGACCCTCCCAACTTTAAAATTAAAAAAAGCACATAAACAATTTGATGCTGGGCTTTAAAGGAATTGTTGTGCCAAGAAAGTTGGGTTTTAAGGAAGTTATTCAGATTGAAGGAGAAACCAAGGTGAGTAAATTCTGTGGGGGAATGTGGCATTAATGCCGGGATGATTAAGTTCCTGGGCATGGACATGGATCATTATTGATACTTCAGTGGGTTGTAGGACTGCTGCAGAGATGGAGAAGGGTGAAAGTTAGAATTACTTGAGGAAAAATTAGTTTATGTCAGCAAATGTGACAATAATACACTTAAACCAAGTTAGGGCAGGAACAGGAGAAACAGAGGAATCTTTTTGTCCAAGTCCATAGATCCCTTAAAGTTGCTACACAAGTTGAAAAAATAGTTAAGGAAGTCTTCATTGTGTTGGCCTTCATTAGTCGGGGGATTGAGTTCAAGAATTATGAGGTAATGTTGCAGCTCAATAAAGCTCTGGTTAGACCACACTGTTCATTTCTAGTCACCTCATTATAGGAAGAGAGGGTGCAGAGATTTACCTGGAAGCTGCCTGGATTAGAAAACATGCCTTGTGAGGAGAGGTTGAGGAATTCGTGTTTTTATCTTTGGAGTGAAGGAGGGTAAGAGGTAACTTGATAGAGGTGTGTGAGATTAGGAGAGGCAAAGATAAAGTGGACGGACAGGGTGGCTGTGGTTTATTCCAGAGGACTTCAGTTTAAATTGAGTGGTGGGAAGTTTCGGGGAGATGTCAGAGGTAGGTTTTTTACACAGAGAGTGGTGGTTACCTGGAATACACTGCTGGGGATAGTGAGAGGCTGATAAAATAGAGACTCTTAGATAAGCACATGGATGTAGGAAGAATAGAGGGTTATGGATTGCGTAGGAGGGCAGAGTTAGTTTGATCCCGAAGCAGGTTTACATAGGGTTAACACAATGTGATGGACTGAAGGGCCTCCACTGTGCTGTACTGATCTCTGCTCTAAAGTAAAACACTACTGATCTGGACTCATCATTTCACTTCCCTTGGCTAAATGTAGCAAGGTTATGCACAATGAATCTGTTCTGGCTTAGTAGTGTACTTCCACTCCAAACTCAGCTTTGGCTTCCGAAGCAATGGGCATAATATCTGCAGTCAGGTGTCCGTCGAATTGACACTGGTTTGTTCGATGCTTTTTGTCATAAGCATCACCAGATAGATGAAGGCTGTTGATAAACCTACTTTATTTATAGATTAAACTTCAGTCAAAAAAAGGTTGTGAAGCCCCTGTGAGTGTTTTGTAAGGAAGCAGAAACACATTTTGGCAAATCAGTTAAAGGTGGAGTCACGGTAGCCTAGTGGTTAGTGTAATGCTGTTACAATGCCAGTGAACCAAGTTCAATTCCCGTTGCTGCTTTTAAGGAGTTTGTACATTCTCTGTGTGACCACATGGGTTTCTTCCTGGTGCTCCAGTTTCCTCCCACGTTCTAAGGATGAATGGGTTAGCAGGTTAATTGATCACGTGGGTGTAATTGGATGGTGTTGCTCATTGGTCTAGAAGGGCTTGTTACCATGCTGTATCTCTAAGTTAAAAAAAATAAAATAAAGGGTATGGAATGTGGACAATTTGCCATTTCTGTTGTGTATTTCATATAATAATATTGTAAATGTATTGTTTGATTAAGCACTCTTATTCATTTAAATAATTTATTTTGAGTCATTTTTAAAACTAAATGCATATGTCATAACACTACCACGTGATAAATGCACACCTTGCTTAAAGTAAAAAACCAAAGTTAGACCCACATCCCTGGACTCCTGTATCTTCCTTTGAGTTAGTTTAATGTTTTGAAGTTACAAAGTTTAACAGTGGTGACGAGATATTTTTAAAGCAAACACAAGACAACTGTGGAAGCACAGTGAGACATTCAAATTTTTTTTTAAAAAGCAGCGTAGCACATTATCTTTGGAAAGGAAGACAAGACCGAGTTTTAAAAACAGACAGTAAATGGAAGAATTCCTGGGTTCATAAACAGTTGAGTACCAGGTGATAGTAATCATAAAAAAAAGAACAGAAATGGCTGGCTTAATCAGAAAGATTGATGTGTTCCATTACACACTGGAGATCGGTATATTGTATACTGAGTGAATTAAGCAGTATTTTAAATCAAATGGAAGAGCTAATGAGAAACAGGAACCAGTTTTGCTAAGTGTATTGGGTTTAAAGGCATACAGTTTGCTTAGGAGTTTGTCTGCTCCAACCAAACCAGCAGAAATTACCTTTGCTGATATCGTGAAAGTAAAATTTAGAACTGAAACCTTTGTAGATTGCAGAATGCTTTAGGTTTCATAAGTGGAATCAAAAGGAAGAGGAATCTATTTCAGTGTAGATGGCTGAACTGAAGACATTGTCTGAGCATTGTTAGTTTGGTAATGGGCTTAATTTGTGAAATCTTACTTGAAAGCATTCAAAAATGGCTTCTAACTAAAGCACAATTTACATTAAAAGAGCAGTTAAAATTGCTGTATCAATGGAAACAGTGGACAAAGTTGCAATTGTGTTGCAGTCAGGAAAGTGAATGTGAACAAAATTGCAATGTCTAAGCAGAAACCAGACTGGCCAAATAAATCGTGTTAGCTTTGTGGCAGGGGCTTGCATCCACCAGACCAATGCAGGTTTAAAGGTGAAAACGTGCAGAAAATGCAATGAAGTAGGACACGTACAAAGACCATGCCAGGCAGACAAAAATAAGTGGAGTGCACAAAGAAGAGTAAAAGCTAAAATGTCAAGTTGCAGTGTCAAAAAGAGCATTAGCCTGCATGGTGTTGATGAAATATCTGATGATGATGAGAGTGACGCATAGCCGGATAGCCTTGAGATTTACAGTGTGAAAGCTAACAATAGACAAGCAATATGACTTACTCCAGAAGTGAACGGCAAATTAATTAAAATGGCTTGACCGTTTCAGCCTTTCAACAAAATGTGTTTGAATGGCATTTCAAAGATTCTAAGTTGAAGCTTGCAGATATCCAACTTAAGAACTTACAATGGAGAAACGATAATTCCTGTGGTAATGACATTCATAACAGTGAAATGCGACAGCCAACGAGCTACATTGAGCTTGTATGTGGTAAAAACAGGAGGGCAAGAATTGTGGGGGCATTAAGAAGGGTACTGGATGCTGCCAAAACTGCCTCCATGCTGTACACCATGAATATTTGCCCAATAGAGGGCAAACAGGAGTTTGTGCCAACTTCTGACTCTGGTCGGAAAACATATTTGATCAAGCAATGACCGTGCTGCTCAGAGGAATTGTGAAAGTGACAAATGCAGTGGCCTGACTACAACAGTTTTTGATAAGTGAATTAGGCAGTTGCTTGTAAAATGTAACTTGGGTTTTTTAAGCTGGACAAGTGTTCAGGAGCTTCAGGAAAGTTGCAATCATTCTGCTTTTGTGAGTATTAAGATCCAGAAGCTGCTCTGTGTGGGAGACAAAAAGCTCCTTGTAAAAATAGATGCAAAATTCTACTTTGCAATTACATAGTGTACTGTGTGTATAGTTCAGATGCATATTATATTGAGTTGAAGTTTATAGCCAAGCAGGGAAGTGTGTTGTGCATTAAGTATTTCAGTAATATTTGAGTAATATTGTAAGTATATTCTTGATTAAACATTCTTATTTAAGTAATTAATTATGGGTTATATGTAAAGCTAAATGAATTGGACACATCATGGCACTAGTATCTGATATGTGTGCCCCTTGCTTAAAGTAAAAAACAACGTTGGACTTGCATTCCCAGCTCTCTTATTTTCCTTTTTAATTAGTTTAGAGTTTTGAAGTTACAAAACATAACAGTTTCTGCATTCATAATGCATGTACCCAGTAATGGACTGCAGTGGAAGAGACCGGTTTTCCACTGAGATGCATTTGATCAGTGGCGATCTGCCTCAGTGTGACACAGTGTCCTGAGGTAATGGGGAGAGAAGGTTGAGTGAATGAGCAGGGTGAGTAAACAGCTGTGACTTCGCAAGCAAAGATTAAAACTTTGAAAGATTAGAGATGAAGATTAGCTTTTTTTGTCACACACACATCGAAACATGAAGTGAAAAGTGTTGTTCGTGATAAGGATACGCTGGAGGCAGACTAAAAGAGCCACCACAATTCCAGCAACAACTCAGCTTCCTAACCTGAACTCATACGCCTTTGGAATGAAGGAGGAAAGCCACATGGTCACGGGGAGTACATACAAGTGGCGGGAATTAAACTGTAAACGCTGGAAAACATTATGCAACTATGCCACCCACTGAGCAGGTTCCATGGAGGCTCGAGCTCATGTATGGGAGAAGGAGTATTTGGTATTGAGCTATGCCACTGAATTCAATACCACTTAATCTTTTCTCATCAAGAATTCCATCAGTCACAGATGCATTGAGGTGAGTGGCGGCTCACACAAAGATCTGAGATGCCACCGAAATTTCTGTTGACAGGGAAATCCATCAATCCTGCCTCGGTGTTTGTGATCACTCCAGTCTGGGATCAGTGAGCAGAATGACGTGATTAATTTGTTCTTGTTCTTGTATCGTGCTCCCGGAACATCGGCTGCTTCCTGTGCCTTACAAACCAAAGCCTGACCTTATGCATGAAGCAACTCGGGTAACGTGGCTCAGAGTTAATATCCTAAGCTGAAGAACACAGTCCAAATGCAGAACAGAATCTCCGGCTATTCCAGAGTTCCCACAGAGTGCACAACCATCGCAACATCATGCCATATGTTTCAGGTTAAGTGGCAGCTGATACTTATTGTGGGTCATACGTTTCAAAGTTCAGAGTAAATTTATTATCAAAGCAAATGCCGGAAATCCAAAGCAACGCACACAAAATGCTGGATGAACTCAGCAGGTCGAGCAGCATTTACGGAAAAGAGTTGGCGGTCGACGTCTCGGGCCAAGACCCTTCATTGGGATTGGAAGGGAAACGGAGAAGTGGGACTATGAAGAGGTGGGGGGGGAGGGGAGGAAGAATACAAGGTGGCAGGTGATAGGTGAACCCGGGGGAAGGAGGATGAAGTAGTTCCTGGGTTGTAGGGGTGCCGTACAGCCGGGTTGCACGATCCATAACCGTAACGCATACGTCACCATGCGCTGGAGGAGCTTCAGCCCCTTTCTCTCTCCCGGTTTCACCTCCCACTTGTAATTCCTTGTCTCCTCCCCCCACCTTATTCTGACTTCTCCCTTTTCCTTTCCAGTCCTGACGAACCGCTGACTGCTTAACTACTTAACTTAGGGAAGTACATACTTGAAAAAGAGAAAGAACAGTGATTGCTTCCCAGGATGACAAGTTTATCCTGTGAGGAGAGGTTTAGGAAAATGCGAGGTGAAACTTACAAAATCCTTACAGTTCTTGACAGAGCAGAATGGTGTTGACATTTCTCTTAGCTGAGGTGACTGGAACCAGATGTCTGAGTTCTAAAACAGATGAAAAAAATTCTGCATCTAAAGGATGGGGAATCTGTGGATTTCTCTTACCCAAGAAGATGAAGAAGAAGAAGAAAGGGTTAGCTTTATTTGTCACATATACATAAAAAAGATCCAGTGAAATGCGGCATCTGCGATAAATCAAATCTGCAAGGATTGTGCTGGGGGCAGCCCACAAGTGTCATATCACATGCCCATGACTTACTAACACCAACCCTACCCCATATGTTTTTGGCATGTGGGGGGAAACCAGAACTCCCAGAGGAAGTGCAGGGCGGATGTACAAAATTCCTTACAAACAGCAGTGGGAATCGTACCCTCATCGGTGTACGCTTGCGCTGTAAGACGATTGGTCTCGGGAAGAACCACAAACCCTTTACAGGCAGCAGTGGGAATTGAACACTGACCACTGGCGCTGTAAAGCAGTGCGCTGGCCGTTGTGCTACCGTGCCGCAAAATTGGAACTTAGCAGTTTTACCAAGCCTGCCTCAGTATCATTCCCCCATCAGGTTTCTCCTCCATTGTCTGTGGGTGGAAGTATCCCTTCAGCAAATACAATGACTTTAAATGTCCTGCTGTCGCCATTAAAATGGAAAATGGAAGAGTTATGTACCTTGAGAGAATTTTGCAACATGGAGAAGCAGGGCAGTGCAGTACTCAGCCTCATGAAGAACTGTAAGGATGGAAGCAAGAATTAGCTATCAAAGCCCTATTCGGCGGACTACGCGGAGGAGACCACTACTTGGCGGTCGAACGAGTAGAAAGGCAGACCCAGCAAAGCGTTGTGGAGCGCAATCAGGGCACAGTGAGACACGTAGGACACTGCTGGCCATCCACTGCATCCTGACTTACCTCCAGCCATCTTGACTCCGTCTTGCAACTAGATACAGATAGGTCGGGACGAGAGAGTGAGACTGACGATTTGCGCAACTCTCCCTCACTTTAATCCAAGTCAAGCGCTGGTCACGACTCCAAACCCATTCCGCTAAGGGCGGCTTAGTAGCGTACTGGTCCGCACAACGCTTTACAGTATAGTACAGGTAATCCAGATTCATTTTCCTCCAATGCCTGTAAGGGGTTTGTATGCTATCCCTATGACAATGTGGATTTCCTCCAGGTGCTCCAGTTTGCTACAAACGGTCCAAAGACCATTTGGTAGGTTAATTGGTCATTGTAAATTGTCCTGTGATTAGGCTAGGGTTAAATAGGGGGTTGCAGGGCAGCATGGCTCGAAGGACCGGGAGGGACTATCCACGCTGTATCTCAATGAATAAATAAATATTTTTCTTTCTTTCTTTTCCCTCTCTTTGCCTCCAAAATCATTCCTGTCTTCCAAATCCACTCCTGTACTTGTGCATATAACAATAAACTCTACTTTGACATGAAAATCTGCTAATTTACTTGTAATATGTATCTTGGATGTATTTAATTATATTTCCCAGCTCGTGGAATTGCTATATGGGGAAACAGTCACAGACTTGATGGGCAGAATGGCCATCTCCTTGTGCTATAATGATAATTCTACCAAAACATTGTGGGACAGCAGCTGCATTATCATGGCTTTTAAGATGATATTGCCTCTATTGGTTGTTGTATTTCATGTTTATCCAGATAAGTCAATCCTTCAGAGATGTCCCCTATGTGCAAAGAAATACAGTCAAGAATTTGCCTGCTTCCATACCCCTGAGATCCCTCCAATTTTACAGCCGGTATTTGCTCAGAAAATATCAGAGTGTTTAATCCACTTGCAGTTATTTACCTTGCTATTTGTAGTGGGTAATAAAGATCCCTTGAATTGATGTATAAAAATGGATCTTGCTTTCAAATTCCCAATAAGCATCAAGAAACTGCCCTTTTGCACCTTAGCACACAGCCAAGCTTGAACTTATAAGCGCCAATACTTTCTCAATGGTTCCCATGTTGCTACGATAATTCTCTTGACCAGAAAGGGAATTGAGTAAGTTGTGTTGTAGCTTTCCTTCAGATGGAACATATATATTTTTAAATTGACTTTTGTTAATTATTTTTTTCCTTAATCCAATTTTATCTTACCTCTGTGCTCAATTCACCCTTAAATTTGCCCGATTTCTTTGTCAATTTGTCCCATTTCATTTTAAACCATTGAACCTAATTCATTCAACCTAATGAGAGATGAATTGTATCTCCCATTGTTAACTAAAGTCCCCAGTGCCCTCTTATCTTCCATCAGCTTGCATTACAGGCACATGTTAGTGAACCACAGGGTTAGAGAGAAGCCTAACCTGTAGGGCAAGCTGTCGGATATTCTGCCACGTTTCTGGCCTCTGTTCTGAATCTCTTCAAGTTCATGTTTACTGCCATAGGCATACACACCCAGTGCATAAATGCTATGAAAATTAGCTTTTTGCCACAGTAGTAGAGCGCATTACAAACATTAATTAACATAAACATAAATTGAGGGAGAAAAAAGAAATATAGTTCGAGGTTCTTCAGGTCAGTTCAAGAATTTGATGACAGTCGAACAGAGCCGTTAAAACTCTCTGCCAGCCTGTGTAGGAGAGACAGTCATGCATGGATGTGTGCATGTGTAAGTGGTAAAGGGCATGCCGTGCTGTTGTTGTTGTTGTTGCTGCTGCTTGTGTTGTTCATTGAACATAGTGGGCACGCTATGCTGGCACCGGAGCGTGTGTGGTGGCACTTGCAGAATGCCCTCAGCACATCTTCGATGTTTGCACTTGATCCTTTGATGCTTGTGTTGCTCGTTAACGCAAATGACGCATTTCACTGTTTGCTTCGATGTGTGTACAATCAATAAATGAATCTGAAAATCAAGTCGTAATTTGAGTTAAATATCTTTAAACGTGATTCTTTTATCCCAGTTTTGAAGTAGCAGTGAACAGAATTGTATTTGTGGTGATAACTTGCAGCAAAATATTCTCAGAGCATAGTTTGAAGTGGGTTGACTTTAATTGGTTAAAGTAATTAAGCCCAGCCAGTGTAATTTAACTGATTGGCTTATCAGAAAGTAGTCCAGATACATATCTTAATGCTGAAATGAAGAATGCCTTCATGATTTGATATTGGAAGTGAAAAGGATAGTCAATGAAGGGACTGGAGCCAAAACTCCATAATTGGCACTCTTCACAGAAAATGAAATAGATTTTCTGAGCAGGCCTTGTCTGGGTAAATTCCTCAGGGCTTCCAGGGAAAGACACAATGAGAAATGTGGCTGCTAATTTTAGCCAGCGGTAAATATTGTCAAGATAAGAGTTATCTTATTGAATCTTTACTTGGCAAATGCTATTGCAGTGTCATTAGCCCAGTTGTTAGCAGAATCAATTTTATTAACTGTGTAATTACAAAAACGAGCAAGAGCTCATATTGTAGATTCTCTTTAAAAATTTAACTCTGTTCTTTCAACAAGAAAGTCAATTTATAGGTTTAAAGCCTATTTATTAGGCCACATTAAATATTAAATATTAATTGAGCGTTTCCATATGCTTCAGCTGCACCCTTAGCAGCTTTCAAACCTTCATTATCGTCCACAATTTCCTCTTGGCCCAATGCTCGTTTGAACTTTGAGATGTGCCGAGTTAATAGTCTAATGAAAATGAGATGGAGCACTTTTCTCTCTCGTTCTCTGTTTGAATTTGAGATTTATTTGGACCCCAATCATCCCTGTGATAAAATGAACATGGTTTTTTCTAGGTAGTGCCATTACAGAGATTTGTGTGTTTTTAATGGAGATGAGAAATGATTTTCATGCCAGGAGGTGGTTTATTTTCCAATGAGTTTGAAGAAATATACATCGGCAGCCTATGCTGTATGAATACTGACGCGTGGCCAAATGGCTAAGGCGTTGGTCTAGTGATCTGAAGGTCGCTAGTTCGAGCCTCAGTTGAGGCTGCGTGTTGTGTCCTTGAGCAAGGCACTTAACCACACATTGCTCTGCTATGACACTGGTGCCAAGTTGGGTCCTAATGCCTTTCCCTTTGACAACATCAGTGGCGTGGAGAGGGGAGACTTGCAGCATGGGCAACTGTCGGTCTTCCATACAACCCTGCCTCAGTCAACATCGAAATCAATGGACAGCCGAAGAAGGAGAAGATGATGAATACTGACATAGTTGAAAGTTCAAAGTACATTTATTATCAAAGAATGTACTGTATACAACTTTGAGTTTTGTCTTCTTGCGGGCAGCCACAAATCAAAGAAACACGATAGAACCCATTAAAAACCCCACATAACAAAGACTGCCAAACACCCAATGTGTGGAAAAAAAGAATAAATCATGCCAACAATAACAAAAGTAAACAAATAACCTTCAGAACGTTAACCGCAGAGCCCCCAAAAGTCAGTCCACAGCCACAGAGCCAGTTCAGTGCTGGGGTGAGTGAAACCGATCCAGGAGCCCAGTGGTTTGCAGGCCACAGCCTTGACACTTTGATCAAATCGCTCAAATAGCAAACAAAAGGTAAACAGAAGTACGTAGAACATGAACTGCTGAGTCCTCAGCTGCAGAACCCATTCGGTGCTCAGGCCTGTCCAGGCTGCAGGGCAGTGTGGCAGTCTGGGACCCAAGACTCCTGCACCTCCCACCCGACGGTAGCAGTGAGAAGAGAGGGAGGCCAGTCAAATGCAGTTGGCGCTGAACAGCTGTACATTTTCCGTTCTCATTCTCGATGATTTTAATCTTGCTCGATGCTTTACTTGGCGCAGATAATGGAGCCGACCACAGGTTTGTCCTTTGTCATCAGGCATCGACACAGCTTTCTCCCCCAGTGATGGCTGTCCCAGCCGTGCCTGCACTCTCGAGAGTCCAGTTCACTGATTTCCCCAAAAGAGCCAAGTTGTTTAGTCGGTACAAAAGAACATCCTTAAAAGAGAAACTGCAGACTGCGGAGTTCACAATTCAGAAGAAGTATATCTACTGGAGAGTGCAGTGCTTTTGTGAGCTCTCTGCTAAGCCATGCCGCTATAGTCACTGGCTTCATTGACACAATGGTGATATCGCAGCATTTGAATTATTGTGCATTATCTGTTGAGATACATACCTGATGGTATCACTCAGGGGGAGGTTCTGGGGCTGGAAATGTGTATCCCACCATGACCTATTGGCATCAAGGGAGAAAATGGACCCAACAGAGGCCAAGAGTAACTCAGATGGCAGCTGTGGATCTTAAATTTGGTTCATAGTCAGGAACTTAGAAGACAAGTCATGAGTGATGATAACCACAAAAAATACAAAATTTTTGTAAGAAACATCACTGATGACTTCAGAGAAGGAAATATACTGTCCTGATGAATGGTCGTGGCCCGAAACGTCGGCTCTTTATTCCTCTCAATAGACGCCACTTGACCTGCTGAGTTCCTCCAGCATTTTGAGAGTATCGCTGCAGATTTCCAGCACCTGCAGAACCTGTTGTGTTTATAATATTCTGTCTTTATTCGGTCTCGCCTCGACATAACTCCAGGCCCATCAACATACCCTCTGTACTGACCCGGCAAAGTCCTCAGTTGGAACTTGTCTGTAATTCAGACAGTATGTCTTTTGCCTTGGGCATCGAATCTATTTCCCTTTCCACTGATGCTGTCTGACCTGTTGAGTATTTTCAGCACTTTCTGTTGCAACTCGGTTGTAATATACTGCAAGATTGATGTACAGAAAGAATAAAACTGGACCTTGGCTTCAAATTTGAACGTGGTAGAGTTGCTCCCAGTCAACCTTGTAAAAGTCTTTTCACAACCATCAAGAGACCAGCAGTGTTGGGCTCCTATTTACTACAGATCCCTTTAATTCTTGTGGCTTCAGAGTATGATGGTCTCTACAGTCACATACACTTAGCTGGTGTGTCAGTGTTTCACCTTGTTGAACACCTGGTAGATGCACCGAAGGAGCAAAGGTGTAGAATGCTCTCTGGGTGGAAGACTTCCACGTTTATCAGCAGCAGTGGATTGGTAGTACTATCGCCAACGGGGGCTGGCTAATCCCTGAATGATTAGCTGCCAAACCAAGTGGTATGGCACTCCCCAGTACCAGGTGATGCCGTTCTCCAGTAAGAGATTTTAATCGGGCATCCTCCTGTGAATGACTCAGGCACCTGACACCCCAAAGCCTTTTAGCCATCCACCATTTAGAAGGTAGGAGTAGGATGGAATATTTTCCATGGGCCTGGATTAATGCAGCTCCAGCAATGCACAACATTCTAGTGCATGGCAACTGCAGTACTATGTACAAATGTATTGAGACTGTCTACAAAATACATCGCAGTGCTGTCTACAAACTGTAGACAGCACCTCTGACAATCTGAACCTAAGGACATGCTCAAGAGTTCAGGTGAGAGGGACATTACCTCAGGCCCAGCTCTAAGTCGCACCCTTTTGTGAATTGGAAACATTTGACTGTTTCAGGATTTCCAGGGGGAGATCCTGGAAGGCCTCCTCCAGTGTTACCTTCACCAGTGACCCACCAACACCACCTCCAGGGCAACTGGGCACGGAAAACAAGAACTGTCCTGCCCAGGCAAGATGATTTAAAATTGAGCACTCCATAGACATAGCAGACATGTTTACTTGTACAGTTTTATTAAAAGAAGCAGAACGTCTTTAGGATGCACCTTTCAACACTTAATCTCGTTTTCTATTTGCTAAACCTTTAAACTCAAATAGATGCACCTGAGAATTCTCACAAGATGACAGTTTGTAGTCTCCCATAACCCTGTCTGTTTCTACTTGTCCCCAGTAGAGACTGGTGACCCTCAGGATTAGAAGCAAGGAGAGACCATTCATTATCACCTGCCTGCGCTGCCATTCAATGAGGTTGTGGCTTATCCCTTTCAACAAAGGCATTAACCCTGCTAAGTAAAGGAAGAAAATAAAGACGTTGGCAGCTGAATCTTCATCCATCTATCAGGTTCAGAATTGTTATCATGAACTTGTATGACATGAAATTTGCTTTTATGCAGAAGCAAAGACAAAATTGCTACAAGTTACAAAAGTAGATAAATAGTGCAAGAGATGAATAGCTAGGTCACGTCCATGGACTGTTTGGGAGTCTGATGGCAGAGGGGAGGAAGCTGTTCCTAAAACGTTGAGTGTGGGTCTCGGGCTCCTGTACCTCTTCCCTGACAGCAGTAATGAGAAGAGAGCATGCCTCAGATGGTAAGGTTCCCCTGTGCTGGATGCCACCTTCTTGAGGTTCTGCATCTTGAAGATGTCCTCAATGGTGGGGAGGCTTGTGCCAGAGATGGAGCTGGCTGAGTCTACAACACTATGCAGCCTCTTTCGACCCTGTGCACTGGAGCCTCAACACCGGTCAGTGATGCAGCCAGTTAGAATGCTCTCCACCGTACAACTACAGAAAGTTGCAAGACATACCAACCTTCCTCAAACTCCTAATGAAATGGGGCTTGGCTAGCGTGCTTTCTTTGTGCTTGCACAGAATGTGTTGAGCCCAACATATAGGTCCTTCAAGATGTTGACAGCCAGGAACTTGAAACCATGCAACCAGTCACCCTTTTCTTAATACGGTGCAGGACGTTTTTGCAATATAGTGTTCGCACCAGCAACTGTTTAATTGCACTGCAGTGCTTACTGTAGAGGATGTTACTCAGCACTCCCTCTTTGTAATAATGCAATGCCATCTCCAGAGGCATCGGTGTCATATGTAGTTATGCAGTGTTGCCAGTTTGTAATAGTGTTGCCTCCAGAGGGTGATGGTAATATAGTTCTGTCTGCTTTCATTACAGTGTGTTTCCAGAGGCATTTCTTCTGGCTTTCTCCATAGAGTTTGGTACTTCCACTGTTATAATAAAAGGGAAGAGTATAACCATTTATGAGGCTAATATGCTTTCCATTGTCACCAATTTTTAAGAAGAGAATCCTTTTCGTAAGAAGTCACTAATGTCTGCTGTGCCATTACTGTTGCAATAACATTCTGAACTGGCTCCATTTAAAACAACAGTAAATAATTCAGGGGGATAACGCTGCAGATGGTGGAAAGCTGGAATAAAAGCAAGATGCTGGAAATACTCAGCAGGTTGAGGAGCTTCTGTGGAGAGAAGAACAAAGCTAACAGCTCAGGTCGAAGATCTTTCATCAGAATGAATAATTCAGCAGTTTCTATCAATACTAGTGGAGTGGTCCCACACTGTTATTGAAACAGCAAGATGGTGTTCTTCATTTCTTCTTGTTTCTGAGTTGTTAGTAAAGTTATGACTAATAATGATTGCAGCCCTTGCATAGTGGGGTGAGAGTTTCTGGCATCACACGTAGAGGAAAAGCAGACAGAGATTATGTTATGCATATAGAGATGCTGGAAATGCAGAGCAACACACACAAAATGCTGGAGGAACTCAGCAGGTCAGGCAGCATCTGTGGAGAGGCATAAACAGCCGATGTTTTGGGCTGAGACCCATCATCAGGATGGGAAAGGAAGGGAGAAAAAGCCAGAATAGGAAGATGGGGGGAAAGGGTGAAGCACGAGCTGGAAGCCAGGTGAGGAGACAGGCAGGTGGGTGGGGAGGAGGCATAAAGTGGGAGGTGATAGTTGGAAAAGATAAACAGCTGGAGAAGAAGGACTCACCTGGAGATAGGAGAGGTTGTGCAGGCATAGTAAGAAAAATAAATCCAAGTTTATCTGGAGCAGGGGTTCCAAACCTGAGGACCACGGACCCCTTAATTAATGGTAGGGGTCTATGGCATAAAGAAGTTTGGAAATCTAGATTTAATCTAAATCCCAATTTAGAGCTTCTATTAACCCATTCTCCAAGAGGGAAAAACAGGCAAAATAAATAATTGTGTAACAATATTAGTTCTATTTTCTCAATGGTTAGAGATATGAAATAAAATGTTCATGATATTTTTATGTATATATGAACATTTTATTCCACATGCATACTTTAACTCCCAGCAGTTGCTTGCACATTGTTTTATAGGATTGCTTTAGTATTTATATTTATTGTGTTTTTAATGTATGTTATGTTTTATATGCTGTATTGGATCTGGAGAGAAAAACAATCATTTCATTCTCCTTTACATTTTACGCACTGAAGAATGACAGTAAACAATCTTAAATCTTAAACCTTAACTTTATTTTTTATTTAATTACTCTTATTTCTAATTGCTGAATGTTGTTATTTCTTTGTTGTGTGTCACTCCTGACCAGCACACCACAGCAAATCCCTAATACACGTACATTCAGTGGTCACTTTATTCAGTATCTCCTATACCTGATAAAAGTGGCTACTGAGTGTCCTTTCATGGTCTCCTGCTGCTATCGCCCGTCTGCTTCAAGATTTGACATGTTGTGCATTCTGAGATGCTCTTCTGCACACCACTGTTGTGCCTATTTGAGTTACTGTCCCTTTCCCGTCAGCTTGAACCAGTCTGGTCCTCTGACCTCTCTCATTAATAAAGTATTTTCACCCTCAGAACTTGTGCTCACTGGATGTTTGGTTTTTCCACCATTCTCTGTGAACTCCAGAGGCAGTTGTGTGTGAAAATCTCAGAAGATCAGTTTCTGAGATACACAAACCTCCTTGTCTGGCACCAACAGTCAAAATCACTTCAGAACACATTCTGATGTTTGGGTCTGAACAACAGCTGAACCTCTTGCATGCTTTTATGTGTTGAGTTGCTGCCACATGATTAGCTGATTAGATATGTACATTAACGAGCAGGTGTACCTAATAAAGTGACCGCTGCATGTCTGTATATGGTGAATAAAGTTAATCCTTGATGTAACAACTGGAAAAGAATACATAGATGGAGCTAACAAGCTGCAGCAGTTCTCAATCCATTGTGCTTTCACAGGTCAGAGAGAAGCGGCTTGCTAACAGTTGCTATGTATTGATTTACTGCAAAGCATCAGACATTCACAAGAGCCCCAGAGACCAGTGTCAATAGCCATCTTGTCTACAGTAATTGTGAACTCTCCTGCAACTAATGAATGAAAAATGTAATTTACATAGCAATTCTATTGCGGCTACACTTGATTAACACCCTGATTTAAATCTAGGTTTGAAAGCTTACACAGATAATCACATCAATCAACATGCAGTTATAGTGCTGGTCTCTAACACAGCTTTTCTAGTATAGATCCATTCTTCACTACTGCCATAAGGTTGAATCCTGCAAGCCAGTCTCTTTGATCAAGTGCCTTAATATCTTCTATCTGTATTGATGTCAAATTTCATTAGTCATAGGGTCATACAACACACAAACAGGCCCTTTGGCCCACTCTATATATGCTGACCATCAACTATCAAATTGCGTTACCCCCATTTTCCTCTCCCCACCTATGATAGGATAACACACACAAAATGCAAACAAAACCTAGTAGGTAAGGCAGCATTTATGGAGAGGAATAACATTTTGGGCTGAGACCCTTCATCAGGACTGAAAAGTAAGGGAGAACAAGCCAGAGTAAGAAGGGTGGAGGGAGGTGATGGGATGCAGTACATGTTGGCAGGTGAAGCCACGTTAAGGGGGATGGTAGGTGAGTGGGGGAACTTGCACAAGGGACTGTTTATAGTGACGGACCAACCCGTATGACTCTGGGACGTGGAAGGAAACCAGAACACCTGGAGGAAACACACACAATATGCACACCCTGAAGATCGACACTAAACCCAGGTCACTGGAACTACACCCACCATGTCACACCAGCATCAGTGAGATCATCAGATATCTGTATCTGCATTTCTGTAGCATTATTTACATCCCTTTCATAAGGCATACATCCACGTTACCGAAGTCTGATGTTATGGTTGTAACATGGGAATGTGGTAGCCAATTTGGAACACTAACATAAAGGATTGTCCTTTGTTCTTGGTCCCTTTTCATGAAAAATGAGTATCATTGTCTCTAACTGTCCCTGAACTGAGTGTCTTATTGGGAGATTTCAGAGGGCATTTACAAGTGAACCATATTGCCATGCATCTAGAGTCAAATATCATCTAGCTTAAGGGAGATTGGTAGGGTTCCTTCTCCTAAAGTCATTAGTACACAAAATATGTTTTTATAACTACCTAATAATTACATGGTCACTGCTGAAAGGCAAGTTTTTATTCTAAATTTATCTAATTATGTTAAGTCCTCCAACTGTCATAACTGGATTAGAACTCATGTCTCCAGAATGCGGCACTCTAGTCCAGTTAATGGGCGCATGAGATAACTTTGTGTTATTTCAGAGCCATACAGCGTGTGAAAAGGTCCTTCAGCCCATAAGTGTCCATACCAATCAAAATGTATATTTGATCTAATCCCATATCCCAGCTCTTGACCCATGTTCCTCTAAACTTCTGCTGTCCATATACATCTTAAATGTATCTAATGTACCTGCCTCAACCACTTCTTTCTGCAGCTTGTTCCATGAATCTACCACCCACTGTGTGTTTAAAAAAAAGAAGTTGCCCCATGAGTTCTTATTAATCTTTTCACCCATAACCTTAAAACTACATCCTCTAGTTTCTGATTCTCCAATCCTGGAAAAAGACCACTCACTTTATCTATGCCCCTCATCTTTGCCCCAAAGATCAACCCTCAGTCTTCTACACTCCAAAAGCCCATTCTTTGACATCTGAGAATTTTAGTATCTGAAAATGTTACACAGACCTTTCATTACCTTGAGGTTGCTTCACCATTTTAGTTATTGATCATAGCTGAGCAGGGCCATTGTCTCTGTTAACCTGATTTTCATCCGATGTCCCACAACGGTCCATGAACACTGCTTCATTCTTCATTTATTTTGCATTATTTATTTATTATTGTGATTTATAGATATTTGTGTCTTTGTTTTGCATTTAAATCACAAAGCAATAAATTTCTCATCATTTTTCAGTGATAATGTGATTGTGATTCTGATTATTTGGAGCTTTTACCTATTGATTGCTCAAATACCGAATCTTCCTCTTAGGTAAATAACGATTGAGTTGTTTGGATGAAATTAATTAACCTTGTTCTTTAGATGGGTGTGCACTGCTTTTTGAAATACATTTAACTTAATTAACATGACAGGTACAAAACTTTCAGGAACTCAGTTGCTCTAACTACTGTGATTTTTAAAAGGAAATCAAAATCTGCAGATGCTTGAAATCTGGAATAAAAAACTGTGTTGTTTTGCCTGAAATGTTAACTCACTTTCTGTTTCCACAGCTGCTGCCTGACCTGTTGAGTGTTTCCAGCATTTTCTATTTTTATTTTGAAAATTTGCTTCCATAATGATATTTTTCTGCTTACATTCCTGTATTGTGTCACATCTGGAATACCAGAATGTATGAGGGAGAACCTGAGCTTGTCCGGTATTATAAAAGATGCAACCAGCTCTTTCTAACTGCTGCCTCCTTCCTTTCCAATTGAGTTGAAGGGTTTCTGCCCAAACTGTCAGCTGTTGATTTTTCTCCATAGATGCTGCTTGACTTGCTGAGTTCCTCCAGCATTTTGTGTCTGTTGCTCAAGAATCAGAATCAGGTTTATTATCACTGGCATGTGACGTGAAATTTGTTAACTTAGCAGCAGCAGTTCAATGCAGTACATAATCTAGCAGACAGAGAAAAATAAATAAATAAAATTAAACATCATAATAAACAAGTGCATCAATTACATATATTGAATAGATTATTTAAAATGTACAAAAACAGAAATACTGTATACTAAAAAAGTGAGGTAGTGCCCAAAGCTTCAAAGTCCATTCAGGAATCGGATGACAGAGGGGAAGAAGCTGTACCTGAATCACTGAGTGTGTGCCTTCAGGCTTCTGTACCTCCTACCTGATGGTAATAGTGAGAAAAGGGCATGCCCTGGGTGCTGGAGGTCCTTAATAATGGATGAAACACCGCTCCCTAAAGACGTCATGGGTACTTTGTAGGCTAGTGCCCAAGATGGAACTGACTAGATTTACAACCTCCTGCAGCTTCTTTCGGTCCTGTGTAATAGCCCCTCCATACCAGACAGTGATGCAGCCTGTCAAAATGCTCTCCACGGTACAGCTATAGAAGTTTCTGAGTGTATTTGTTGACATGCCAAATCGCTTCAAACTCCTAATAAAGTACAGCATGAGTTTAAGTAAGATTTTCAGCATATACAGAATCTCTTGCATTATGCTTGCTCCTCCAATTTTATTTGCTTTGATATTTCTGTGGAAACAAATATAGAACATCATGGTAGTGTAGTTGTTAGCATTAACACTTTCATAGCACCAGTTCAAGCATTAACACTTTCATAGCACCAGGGTTCAATTCCCATTGCAGTCTGTAAGGAGTTTGTATGTTCTCCTTGTGACCATGCGGGTTTCCTCTGGGTGCTCCCTCATTCCAATGACGTACGGGTTAGTAAGGGTTACTCGCTTGTGGGCTTGCTGTGTTGGTGCCGACAGCGTGACAACATTTGTGGGCTGTCCGCAGCACATCCTTGGGCTGTGTTGGTCTTTGACACAAGCGACACATTTCACTGTATGTTACGATGTACACGTGACAAGTAAAGCTAATCCTTAATCTTTAGTATTGGAATGGAGGAATTGGGGTGCTGTTTCACAATGCAATCCTACAGAGTCAAACTTAGTCCTGGATGTGGATACCTTCCACAGAAATACACTTTGGGCTGGATTCCTGCAAGGGACTGTAACTGCCTTTCCTCAGAATGGTGACCTTCAAACTCCTGGAGAAGTCACATGAAAGGCCATAAATTGGAAATAAAAAATCTTTGATTCATGTGTCTAGTTATACGCATCTGGTTGAGGAAGATGGGCTTTTTATTGATAAGCACAAAATTGGTAAATTGTAACAAGATCTGTTCATTATTGACCATGTGTGGGCCAACGTACTTCCGATAGCACTGTGGTGCAGCTAGTCGAGGTGCTGAGTCACAGTTTGAGTGTTCTGGGTTCCATCCTGAATGCCCCTTCTGATTATTTCGGTTTGCACATTGCCCCCCCCCCCCCCCATGACTACATGAGCTTCATTTTGGTCATCTGGTTTCCTCCCAGAACAAAACAGGTTAGGGCAGGATTCATGTAAAACTGGATGCTGACATTGGATGATTCTGAAGCTGAAGGGTTGCTATATAATATGTCACAGCAGCTCAAAGATTAATGGTCAGCTCTAATATGGTAACTTGATTTGGTAGACTCAGTAAGTTAAGTTAACCAATGTAGAGAACCCTTTTGCTGACAAAGCATTGACATGAATAATGAAACTCTTTGGAGACTTAAGAGAAGTATCAGAATATGACTGTCGGTGCTGAAAACCTGCCAAATGGCACAGCTAAGCTTTTCCTAGTGAGTTGATAAAGGCACCATCAAGCTTGGGGTTGACCTGTTTGGGCTGGGAATGCAGACGATTCACCTCCCAATGCATGTGTTGCCTTTGCCGAGCCCATTGGGCTGCAGTAAAGTCTCCAAGCTTGGAAGTGCTGAGGGGGACGGCATGGTAGCAGAGTGGTTAGTCTAATGCTTCACAACACCGGTGACCCAGGTTCAATTCCCACTGCTGCCTGTATGGAGTTTGTACATTCTCTCCATGTCCGTATCAGGTTAGTAGGTTAATTAGTGACATTATTGTGTGCAGTTTTGGTCACCAAATTACAGGAAGGATATTAATAAGGTTGAAAGAGTGCGGGGAAGGTTTACAAGGATGTTGCCAGGACTTGAGAAACTGACTTACAGAGAAAGGTTGAATAGGTTAGGACTTTATTCCCTGGAACGTAGAAGAATGAGGGGAGACTTGATAGAGGTATATAAAATTATGATAGGTATAAATAGAGTGAATGCAAGCAGGCTTTTTCCACTGAGGCTAGGGGAGAAAAAAACCAGAGGACATGGGTTAAGGGTGAAGGGAGAAAAGTTTAAAGGGAACATTGGGGGGGGCTTCTTCACACGGAGAGTGGTGGGAGTGTGGAATGAGCTGCAAGATGAAGTGGTAAATGTGGGCTCACTTTTAACATTTAAGAAAAACTTGGACAGGTACATGGATGAGAGATGTATGGAGGGATATTGGCCAGGTGCAAGTCAGCAGGACTAGGCAGAAAAATGGTTCGGCACAGCCAAGAAGGGCCAAAAGGCCTGTTTCTGTGCTGTAATGTTCTGTGGTTCTGTAAGTATAATTGGGTGATGTAGGCTCGTTCAGTGGAAGGGCCTGTTACAGTATCTCAAAATAAATAAAATAAGATAACTGAATTTAATACAATGCTGATGGACCATTAAGCTTTGTTGTGTAAACTGTGCTGTAAACTGCTTTATCAGAACCCCACAGACTGAGGCTGCCCTTGATTCTATATGCTGTAATTGTTGCCTGCGTGAAATCATTTGACAGACAACTTTGTGACACACAGTGACGCAAGGTTTATAATCAGCAGGTCGGGCGGCACCTGATGAAGGGTCTCAGCCCAAAAGCGTCGATGGTGTACTCCTCTCCATCGCCGCTGCCTGACATGCTGAGTTCCTCCAGCATTTTGTGTGCTTTGCTCTGGATTTCCATCATCGGTGGTGACCAGCAGTCTGTTCTACTCTGCAGTCTGCTGGGACAGCAGGGTGAGAGCAGTAGATGCCGAGAAAACTGATAAGCTTGTCAGGAACGCTGGTTCTGTTGTGCAGGGTGGAACTGGATTCCCTGGTGGTTGTGTCTGAGAGGAGGATGCTGCAGAAGCTACGGAGCATTATGGACAATCCCTCTCACCCCCTCCATGTTATACTGGACAAACAGAGGAGCACCTTTAGTAACAGACTGATTCCAGCAAGGTGCACCACTGAACGCAACACTCCCCCTCCTTAATTATATAAATATATAGTTTCCTTGCACACCTGTATTTTGCACTATTACTTTTTAATGCACATTTTTTATTTTTTCGTACTTAAATGCTTACATTTTGTATTTTAAAGTATATATTTCTGACAGAGCAACCTTGCAACAATAATTTCCTTCAGGACACTAGAACACTAGAATACTACAGCACAGTACAGGCCCTTCAGTCCTCGATGTTGTGCCGACCCATATATTCCTGTAAAAAAATACTAAACCCACGCAACCGCGTAACCCTCTATTTTTCTTTTATCCATGTGCCTGTCTAAGAGGCTCTTAAATACCCCTAATGTTTTAGCCTTCACCACCATCCCTGGCAAGTCATTCCAGTCACCCACAGCCCTCTGTGTAAAAAAAACTTACCCCTGATGTCTCCCTTAAACTTCCCTCCCTTAACTTTGTACATATGCCCTCTGGTGTTTGCTATAAATAAATAAAGACAAATAAAGGACAAATAAAGTTTTATCTTAGCAACAGTAGAGGTTCTGCAGATAAGTTTATAATTTTAAGTTTGTGAGTTCACATGCGGGCTCATTGGGCCAGAAGAGCCTGTTACTATACTGTATCTCTCCAAAAATCAAATCCAATTGTGATTTAGTTTTAGTGGGTGGCACAGTAGTGTAGCAGTTAGAGTAATGCTACTGCAGCACCAGCAGTCTGAGTTGAATGCTGAATGTTAGGAATTTGGACAGTCTGCCTATGACCGTGTGAGTTTCCACTGGGTGCTGTGGCTGCCTCGCACATTGCAAAGATGTACAGGTCAGTAGGTTATTGGTGACATGGGTATACTGCGCCACTATCTCCAAATCAAATAGAATAAATTATCCAAGTGTACAGGAAAAATGCTCTGCCAATCATCTCTTGTAATCCATCTCTTTAACTGCTGGCAACACACAAAATGCTGGAGGAACTCGGCAGGCCAGACAGCATCTATGGAAAAAAGTACAGTTGACATTTTGGGTGGAGACCATTCAGCAGGACGTGATCAGTCTCCGACATTCCCAATGCTTAGGTACCTGTCGCCATAGTAACTTTGGGAAGGAACAGTCTTCACCTTTCATGGCCCCAGAACATCCCAATGCACTTAACAGCCAATTGAACACTTTTTGCAGTATAATCACTGTTGTTACCAAAAGAAGAGTAGTTTGCATGGAGCTCGTGCGCACTAATGACCAAATAATCTGTTGCGGTAATATTTGTTGTTCGAAACAGGAAGTTTAGGTGTATTTAGCTCTCTCTGCTGCCCTCCAAGTTGTGTCATTAAGAACTCACTCGTCACAGACTAGCCTGACGGTCTTTAAAGCTTTATGGCCGAGTGTCGCAGTAGGCACTGAGCCATTTTGGGGGAAGAAAAATAAAAGCTGACAGACCTCTAAACATATGCAGAATGCCTTGCTTACAGTTTGTCTAGATACATACTGCTCAAATGCCCAGAGACTGCTCCACAAAGCAAAGCACAATGCAGACTCTTGCTCAGGCGCAAGCGCTCCAACTAAATTAGGTTAAGGCAGGTAATTCTACCTGGGAATTTATAACAGCTTTGCAGATTAAATCATCATTTCCATCAGGTTATGCTGAGTGCCTGTCAGGCACCATTAAGCAGCTCCTTCTGCAAACCCACTTGGTAAGAAGCCCCTTCGGATACAATAGCACTGAAATAGTTGATAGGCCCATAAATACAATGTATTGTTGCTTGACTTCTAATGTCAATGGGGCTGTCTTTTCAAGAGAATAGGTTAGGATTAGTATTAGCTAGAAATCAAAAGCAACATGCAGAAAATGCTGGAGGCACTCAGCAGGTCTGGCAGCATCCACGGAAATGAACAGTCAACACTTTGGGCCGAAATCTTTCTTCAGGACAGGAGCAGGGTTTACTACCTGTCAAGTCTGCTCTAATAGTCAACAGAATAATCATCCACCTAAGCTCTATCTCCCCACTAAGTCCTTACCACCTTTGATTCCATTAGTATCCCAAAATCGGGTAATCTCATTTGAACATAATTAGCGATTACTCACCTATAATCTACAGCATTTTCTGTGGTATAGGTAGGGTAAATAAAAGCAGGCTTTTCCCACTAAAGGTTATTCCCACTAGAGGTTATACGTTAAAGGTGAATTATTTAAAGACAGAACGGCAGGGAACTTGTTCACTCAGAGGGTGGTAAGATTGTGGAGCGAGCTGTCAGCAGAAGTTGTGGAATGAGGGTTTGATTTCAGCGTTTAAGAGAAATTTGGCTAAGTGCATGGGTGCGAGGGGTGTGGAAGGCTATGTTTCAGTGCAGGTCAATGGGACTATGCAGAATAATAGTTTGGTATGGATCAGACAGGCCAAACAGCCTGTTTCTGAGCTGTAGTGCTCTAAGTCTCTATGACTTTGACGTTTTCTACAGCCAGAGACTCAAGACTGCCGATGCTGGAATCTGGAGCAAGTGCTGAAGAAGTCAGTGGATCATGCAATGGACAGTCAACGCCTCAAATCATCTAGACTGGGGCTTGATCTGAAACATCAACTGTCCATTTCACTTTATAGATACTGCCTGACACAATGAGTTCCTCCAGCATCTTGTCTGTTGCTCAAATGTCTACGGTGATATGCAGTACAGAATGTGAATGTTTTACTACCTTTTGGGAAAGGAATAATTTCTCCTCATCTCAGTCATATGATGTGGCCTGGATTAAAGAGCATGTCTTACAAGTTCGGTTCAATGAGCCAGGGCTTTTCTCTTTGGAGTGAAACAGGATGTACAAGATGATAAGAAGCATAGACCAACTAGAGTGGAACTGGCTAATATAAGGGGGCATAATTTTAAGGTGTTTGGAAGAAAGTGTAGAGGAGATCTCAGAGGTAATTTCTTTACACAGAGAGTGGTGGGTGTGTGGAACACCCTGCCAGGGGTGGTGGTAGTGGTAAATACATTTAACGCATTCAAGAAATTCTTAGACAGGCATATGGATAATAGAAAATGGAGGGCTATATAGGAGGGAACCGTCAGGTTGATCTTACAGTGAGTTAAAAAGTTGGCATAACTTTGTGGGCCATAGGGCCTGTTCTTCCCTGTGATGATCTATGTTCTAATTCACTGGGATGGGCTATTCCAAGTTGACTCAGCCTGTGAAGCCCACATCCCCTGAATGAATTTTAAAAACTGCTTCACTCAAAGGGTGTTCAGTGCTTTGAATGCACTACTTTGATAGTCAAGGAGGCTCCATCATCGAGTTAATGCAAAGCAGGGATTGATACATTTCTGGTTATTAAGGGAGTCAAGGGATATTGGGACAATGCTAGAAAATGGTAGAAGATGAGGCATCATCTTGATGTATCAGGCTCCAAATGCCAGATAGCTTCTCCCTGCTCCCAGTTCTCAGATTTTTTATAAGCTCTCATTCATCTAGGTATCAATGAATACGAGGCATTCTGGTTTCATCTCTTTGTAGAATTAACTGCGAAAGTGTCTCCTTCACTGGTGTCAAATAACTTATTGGGAATTTACATTACTTTATGTCAAAGTCTAAGAAAATATGTGCGAGATGAGTGGCTAGTCTGCTTTCATCCTCTCTCAATCCGATGAATAACTTAAGACCATAAGTCATAGGAAAATTAGACCATTTGGCCCATCGAGTCTGTACTGCCATTCCATCAATGCTGATTTATTGTCTCTCTCAATCCCATTCTCTTGCCTTTTCTCTGTAACCTTTTATGTCCTTACTAATCAAGAACCTATCTACAAACAGAAGAAAATCTGCAGAATCTGGAAATCCAAGCAACAGACACAAAATGCTGGAGAACCTCAGCAGCATCTATGAAAAAAAGTGCAGTTGATTCTTCAGGCCAAGAACCTATCTACCTCCGCTTTAAATATGCCCAATGACTTGGACTTCACAGCTGTCTGTGGCAATGAATTCCACAGATTTGCCACCCTCTGGTGAAAGAAATACCTCCACATCTCTATTCTAAAGGGACATCCTTCTATTCTGAGACTGTACCCTCTGTTCCTAGACTCCCCCCAATAGGAAATGTACTTTCCATATCCACTCTATCTAAAGTGAACTCCAGTATAGTTACTGCAAGAACAACCCCTTGAGCGGTCTTTTATGGAAGATTTTCCATGTGGTGTGGTTCAATGTGACACAGTACTATCTGGACACTGTTTTGGTATGAAAGAGCTGGTCTCAGTCCGGTTTGAGTCCATTGGATGGTGGACATCACTTTGCAATGGTCTTCAAGATGGTGGTGCGACGCAGTTTACAGCGGCCCCTCCGGTGTTGATATCTGTTATTTGTCTAGCGGGGTGCCGTGTACAATCCTAATCTGATGAAATACGGATGTGGGAGCACGGAGGAACGTCTGGAAATCTCCAGGAAGGCCTTCTACGTTGCTGCTGTTGTGAGGTCCGGGTCTCTACTGGGAAGAACAGGGCCCCAGTCCTTGGGGTCGCATTGCCAGTGGCGGGGGCGTCGTAGTGCGCTCAGCAGAGGATGGTGCTCGGAGAGGCTGTACTGGAGGGGATGGTTGGAGGTTCGACAGACTCGGAGTCCGCTGCAGTCGGGGTACTTTCACTGTGTGCTGCATCTGCGAGGCTGAGTCCAGTGGCGCCGTGGGAGTCCATAGCGGGGGTATTCCCTTCTGCCGCCTGCGTGGGATGACGAATCTATTGGGACCCTGAGGACTTGTGGAAACTGTGTGGTGGTTTCTTTCAAACTTATAGTCTTTTAACATCTTTGGACTTTTTTTTTACTGTGCTCATGGTCTGTTTTTTTTTAATCAATTATGGTATTGTTTGCACTGTTGTAACTATATGTTAACTATAACTGTATGTAACTATGTGGTTTTGTGTAGGTCTTATAGCTTTAGTTTTTGGTTTGTTGGGTGGTAGAGTTGATCTCCTGACTTAGTGTGTCTTGATGGTCTTGTTTTGTCTGGTGGTTTTGGAGCTCCTTTCTGGGGAACACACTAAGATATTAGGTAGCGTGATATTAATATGCAGCAGCCTCTCCGGACTCTGGATTTGGGGATTGCCAAACGTTATGTGGATTTTCTGGTGTAGTCTGTTTTGTTGTGTGCTTTTGTAATATCATTCTGGAGGAACGTTGTTTCATTTTTTAACTCCATTGCAGTTGTGGTTTCTAAATGACAATAAATCGAAAATCAATTCAATAATATTCTTAGATTGTCCGTCAGCTGAGAACTCAGCAACCGATGAATTCTGTGGAGCTCAGATGTATACTACGCATGGTTACAGGTTTCCCCCACTATCCGAAAGTAGAGCATTCCTATGAAACCTTTCGTAAGCCGCAATGGCATAAAGAGAAGAAGCAATTACCATTAATTTATATGGTTTATAGGGGAAAAATTTTTGAGCATTCCCAGACCCAAAAAATAACCTACCAAATCATATCAAATCGCACATAAAACCTAAAATAACGGCACAAAGACGCATGTGCACACACCTGCCCACACAAGGCTTCACAGTCATGGTAGTCTTTCTCGGGGTAAACACAAGTTTAGAGCTGGCACCTTTTTTCTATGTAAAGTAGAAATAATGTATGTACAGTGTAGTTTCATGTACCAGAATCGGGAAGGTTTAGCCAAAAACTTATTTGTAGAAAAAAGATCAGCACGTACACGCATGCACACAAACACGCCCGCTCAAGGCTTCACGATGATGGTAGTCTTTCTTGGGGTAAACACAAGTTTAAAGCGGGTGCCTTTTCTCGTAAAAGCGAAAATCCTCTTCGGATTCCCATTTCTACACTAATCTTGCCTTACGTTCTATTCTCTCCATGTTCCCATCAGCTCCCCCCAGGTTCTACTGCTCATCTGCACACTTGGGACAATTTACAATGGCCAACTCACACGCTATTGGGATGCATGAGAAAACCCATGCGGTCACAGGGAGAACATGCAAACTGCACATCGGTAACACCAGAAGACAGAATTGAACCCAGGTCACTGAAATCATGAGGCATTGGCTCAGCCATTGTGCTGCCCAAGACCATTTGTCATAGAACACGGAAGCACGCCCCTCAGCGCTCTATATTCAAGGCATCCATTGTATCTACACACAATGTGTTAGAGAAACCCAGCAGGTCAGACAGCATCTGTGGAGGGGAATTCTCAAGATTTTCAGCATCTGCAGAATCTCTTCTATCTACCTGCATGAATCTCTTTGACCCACATTCGGTCTTTTGGCATCTCCAGTTATGTCAGATTGAGCAAATGCTTACGTGTGAGTGGGTTGGAGAAAGGAAAATTCACTACAATTATAGATCCTATAAAGTCCAGAGAGGGTGCATTTGTTCCATATACTATACTACATACATAAGCTTCAAAAGAGCCACCA
Source organism: Hypanus sabinus (assembly GCF_030144855.1). Taxonomy (NCBI): domain Eukaryota; kingdom Metazoa; phylum Chordata; class Chondrichthyes; order Myliobatiformes; family Dasyatidae; genus Hypanus; species Hypanus sabinus. Next base: position 26,978,337 of record NC_082718.1, read on the forward strand.
GCTACTTTTGCCTTCATACTGACAACCAAAGCTGATTGATATCAATGTCTTTAAGAATGTGTTATGGTTAATAAAAAAGATACTCAGTTTGTATTAACTGAACAGTTGATTCACTGTAATGTGAAGTCACATCTACTGATGGCTTCAATAAAATAAAATGTATCTGTAAATCTTCCTCACCGCATTCGTGTTTCCGCTGTGTTAGAATTTACTATCATGTCACTGTTCAGTTCTTTAAGACTATCTATCTTTTTAAGAACATAACCAAGCAATTCTCTTTTGTTGTAAGTAGGCTAATGAAAGACACAAATTCCAAACTAAATGTGCCAGAAAACACATAACAAAAATTCACCAGATGCAGGAATTCTTGGAGTATTATGTTCTATTCTAGTCACCTCATTATGGGAAGGATGTGGAAGCTTCAGAGGGGGTGAAGGGGTGAAGAGGAGATTTACCAGGATGCTACATGGACTGGAGAGCATGTCTTATGAGGATAGGTTGAGCGAGCTCGGGCTTTACTCTTTGAAGAGAAGGAAGATGACAGGTAACTTGAAAAAAGATGTCCAAGATGATAAGTGCCATAGATTGAGTGGACAGCCAGAGACTTTTTATCAGGGTGAAAATGGCTATGACAAGGGGGCATAACTTTAAGCCGTTGGGAGGAAAGTATAGAAGAGATGTCTGAGGTAGGTCTTTAATAGAGAGTGGTAGCTGTATAGAATGCACTATAGGCCTGGTGGTAGATGCAGATATATTAGGGACACCAAGAGACTTTTAGATTGCACACTGATAAAAGAAAAGTGGAGGGTAATGTGAGAGGAAGGATTAGATTGATCTTGGAGAACTTTAAAAAGTCAGCACAACATCATGGGCTGATGCCCTGTACTGCGTCGTACTGTTTTCTGTCCCATGTCTAGAAACACCCTCAGCAGGTCTGTAGAAAGAGGAACAGTCGCCATTCCAGGTCAAAGATTCTTCAACCGTAAAACATTAACTTAGTTTCTCTTTCTACAAATGCTTCCTGACCTGCTGAGTGTTACCAGCACCTTCTGTTTCTACATTCGATTTCTTTCTATCTGCAGATTTTGAATGTTCAGAGTTCCAGGAAGCCCAGTTGAGCAGATCATATTTACTGCCAAAACGTTCTGGTCTCGAGTCTCCTGTGTAACATGTTTATCATTGTTCAGGCTTCAAGAGAATGTAATTCCTGCAGTCAACAGCCGTAATGTATGGCTGTGTTAATAATTCTGAATTCATCGAGGGTGGAGCAGTTACAACTCTCAGTGCAAATACTTCACTGGGAGTACTTTATTAGTTAACAATATGGTTTTGACATGGTGTATATTGAATTGCATAGGAACCGAGGGATGCAAGCACACATGTAAAATAACAAAAGAAGAGAGGAGGAAGAATTATAAAGCATTAGAACTCCAGTGTTTTCCACCGTCACACTGCTGATCTCTTATGCTAATCTATTAATCAGGATTACAGTAGAGAGGGATGAGTTCTCATTCCTCTCTTTATCTCAGACCTCATAATTAAATAAAAGAGCTCTTGAATTGATGCAGTGCAAAACTGGAGTTTAGAAGAAAGAGGAGGAAATCTTATTGAAACCTATCGAATATTGAAGGCCTAAATAGAGGATGCTTCCTATAGTGGAGGAGTCTAGGACCAGAGGGCACAACCTCAGACTGTAAGGACATCCCTTTAGAACAGAGATGATGAAGACTTTCTTTTAGCCAGAGGCAAAATCAATGGGTAAATTTAAAGTGGAAGTTCATTGGGTATTGATCAGTGAGGGTGTTGAAGGTTACAGTGAGAGAGATAATAAATCAGTCATGATGGAATGGCAGAGCAGACTTGATGGGCCGAGTGGCCTAAATGTTCTCCTGTGTCTTATGGAAGAAGCAGGATTTTTAGATTTGTTGCTCAGCCTGCAATTAGGTGAACTCAGCAGATTAGTAATAAAGTACTGACATCATTTTCAGCATGTCTGGGTGGTCGAAGGATTCAAGATCAAGTTCAGGGTTATTGTTGTTCAGTCAATCGGGTGTATACAGCTAAATGAAATAATGTTCCTGATGGACCAAGGTGCAGAACAAAGCTCTGTTACCACTGTCCCCATTCCTTATTAATGCGTTTGGATGGTCAGTGTGACTGGGGTGAGAGTGGCTGTGGTGCCCTTCATACACAGGATCTCGCTGACACTCGCAGCTAAGTGGATTGTTTGTTCCTGGTCAAGTTATTAGACTAACAGCAGTGCGCACAGTGCTTTACGGCACCAACTGTAAGACCAGGGTTCAATTCCTGCCACTGTCTGTAAGAAGTTTGTGCGTTCTCACCATGACCATGTGGACTTCCTCTGGGTGCTCTGATTTCCAACCACCTTCCAAAGATGTACAGTTAGGGAGCGTGCTGTGTTGGCATCCGAAAATCACTTGCATCTACCCAGCAAAATCCTTGTCTTGATTTGATGCAAATGATGCATTTCATTGTATGTTTCGATGCACATGTGACAAATAAAGCTAATCTTTATCTTTAGTAACCAGGATAATAGGTACTGAAAAGGAGAGACTTTGAAATCCGCGGTGAAAGCTGGGAAAGTAAAATTATTAAATATTGGTACATATTGCAAGGAAACTAACATATTTCCTAATATCAAAGATGAGTTTCTTGTCATATGCACAAGTATGCCCAGGTACAGTGAAGAACTTGCTTACAAGCAGCATCATATAAGTAGGATTCATAAGGAAAATGTTAACATAAATTACACACAGTCTTTACATGAAAGAAAATAATTGAAAAAATTTCCATTTTAGTGCAAAGTGAACAAAGTGGTCTATTATTGTTATAAACATAGGAGGTTCTGCAGTGGCCTCTCCTGTATCATTGAGACCCAATGTAGATTGGGGGACCGCTTTGTCAAGCATTTTCATCCGTCCACAACAGGGAAGGTTTCCCGGTGGCCAACCATTTCACTTCCACTCCCTGTTCCCACTCTGACATACTACTGACAAGATGAGGCCACTCTCAGGTTGGAGGAGCAACAAGTCATATTCACATTTTGGTAGCCTCCAACCTGACAGCATGAGCATCAATTTCTCCACCTTACCGTCATTTCTTCTGCCCCCGCACCCCACTTCCCCTTTTGCATTCAATATTCTGGCTCTCTCCTTACCCTTTCTCTTCTCCCATCATCTCCCCTGGTGTCCCTCCTCCTTCCCTTTCTCCTATGGTCCACTTACCCTCCTATCAGATTCCTTCTTCTTCAGCCCTTTACCTTCTCCACCTGTAACCTCTCAGTTTCTTACTTCATCCCCTCTCCCCATCCACCCAGCTTCCCACTCACCTGACTTCAGCTCTCAAATGCCAGCTTGTACTCCTTCTCTTCCCCCCCCCCCCACTTCCTTGTTCTGGCTTCTTCCCCCTTCCTTTCCATTCCTGATGAAGGGACTCGGCCCAAAATGTCAATCCTTTATTCCTGTCCACGTATTCTGCCTGACCAGCTGAGTTCCTCCAGCACGGTGTTGCTGTACTGAGGTAGTGACGAAGCTTTTGCTGGTTGATTCAAGAACTAAATGGTTGAAAGGAATTTCATGAACTTGTTGGTGTGGGACTTCAGGCTTACAGTCCCTCAGACTAGTTAATCTATGTACATTCTCATGTATTCAGGCCTATATGTGACCCCTGATCTAAAAATGTAGTGTAATCCTGTGAGAAGGGTGACAAGCCATTGAGGTGATTACAATTGGCCAATTGTCAGCTTTACAAGCTATGAATGTTGCATGCACAAGTTTAAAGAGTTAACAGAATACATGACTTCTCGAGTGATTTCTCTCAGTTACGAGAGGTCATCTCACCTGAATCTCAAATACTTGCATCACTTCTTACCATCCCCTCCCTCATTGGTAGTGTTGCTTTCACCATCTACCTTCTTGTCATTGTCCTGGCATTCCTGAGATATTCCTGCAAGATGGACGGGATTGGAAACGGGAATTGAATGGTATACAATAAAGACAGGATAAAAATGGATGGGAGTGATCTTCTATCAATAAAATCATCGAAGATGTTAAAATGAAGGTTAGCAGACAATCGAACTTAGGAATGGCCCTAGCAGCAGTTATGAGGTGGCGAAATGTATAAATGCAGGGATTAGGCAAGTATATAGTAAAGGTATAATACATTTAATGATGGAATTTTAACAGTCACATAGTTTGTGATAAACAATTTTGTCAAACTGCAATCAATTTGGAGCAGGATATTTTTCTGCAACTATCTAGAAAATAGAATGCGGCAGATGTTACTGGTAATGACTTTTGATTTGAATTTTATTCACAGTTTACTGTTGAATTAACATTTATTCAGTCAAAATCATGTTAACATTGAGTGTGGTCCTGTGCTTGCAAGGGATAAAGACCAAATAATGTCTTTAATTTAGACACAGGAAATGTTGACTGCAACGTGATGAGGTGGAGATGGTCTGTGGTGAGCTTTCTGTTGATTAAGTGACTAAGAGTTGATGGTAAATGTTCAGGAAGATCCTTTGTCCCACTAAGTGCAAGAGCTACAGTAGATCTGACAAAAGCCACAAGCTGCCAAAGAGACAGCACAATGTTAAACACAAGAGATTCTGGAAATCCAAAGTAAAGCTTACAAAATAGTCATAGCCAAAGAGTACTGCAGCACAGAAACAGGCCTTTCAGCCCATCTAGTCCATGCCAAACTATTATCTTGCCTAGTACCAGGATCAAAGCCCTCCATAACCCTCCCATCTGTGTACCTATCCAAATTTCTCTGAAATATTGAAATCAAATCCGCGTCCACCACTTCCACAGGCAGCTCGTTCCACACTCTCACCAACCTCTGAGTGAAGAAGTTCTCCCTCATGTTCCCCTTAAACATTTCACCTTTCACCCTTAACCCATGACCTCTAGTTCTAGTCTCATCCAACCTCAGTGGAAAAAGCCTGCTTACTCTATTTATGCCCCTCATAATTTTGTATACTCTTATCAAATCTCCATTCATTCTCCTACTCTTTCGGGAATAAAGTTCTAACTTAACCAAGAAGGGAAGCAGGGTTAATCCTGGAAACTATAGACCAGTGAGTCTCACGTCAGTGGCAGGGAAGCTACTGGAGAGAATTCTTAGGGTTAGGATTTCTGAGAGTTTGGAAAACCATGGACTAATTAGGCAGAGCCAGCATGGCTTTTTGCAGGGCTAACTTAAGTTTGTTGGTGAGGTGATGAGGGTAGAGCTGTGGATGTTGCTTACATAGATTTTAGTAAGGCATTTGACAAGGTCCTTAATGGGAGGCCCGTGCTAGAAGATGAAGATACATGAGATCCATGGTGAATTTGCCATTTGAATTCAGAATTGGTTTGCCCATGGAATACAGGATAGTGGTCAAAGGGACTTATTCTAGCTGGAGGTTTGTGATTAGTGTGTTTCACTAATCTAGACTATTTTATAGTCTAGAAGGTCTGTACTTGGACCTCTGCCGTCTGTGATGTATATAAATGATCTGGATGAAAATGTAGATGAGTGGGTTAGGAAGTTTACAGATGATAGAAAGATTGGTGGTGTTGTGGATGGCATAGCTGACTGGCAAATAATACAACAGGATGTGGATTAGTTGTAGATATGGGTGGAGAAATGGCAGATGGAGTTTAATCCAGCCAAATGTGGTGTTGCATCTTGATAGGTCAAAGGCAAAGAGAGAATACCCTGTTAAGGGCAAAATTCTAAACAGTGTTAATGAATAGAGGGATCTTGGGGGTCAAGTTCAAAGCTCTCTGAAAGTGGCTACACAGATTTTTAGGGTGGTTAAGAATGCATATGGCATGCTTGCCTTTATTAGTCGAGGCATTTAAGTGATGTTGCAGCTTTATAAAACTGCATCTGGAGTATTAGCTCTGGTCACCCCATTATTGGAAGGATGTCAAGGCTTTGGAGAAGGTGCAGAAGAGGTTTACCAGGACCTTGCCTGAATTAGAGGGCCTATGCTATAACAAGAGATTGGACAAACTTCGGTTGTTTTCTCTGGAGCAGCGGAGGCTCAGGGAACATTTGATAGAGGTTTAAAAGAGGGATAGAAAGAGTAAACAGACAATATCTTTTTCGAAGGGTTGAAATCTCTACTACCAGATGGCATGCGTTTAAAGTGAGAGGGGGTCATTTTAAAGGAGATGAGAGGGGCAAGATTTTTACACAGAGTGGTGGGTGCCTGGAGTGGTTACAGAGGGAGAAGGATTAGAGACTTTTGAGAGATATTTAGATAGGCACATGAATGTGAGGCAAAATGGAAGGATATGGACATTGTGTAGGCTGAAGAAATTAGTTCAGTCAGGCATTTGAAGACCAATTTAATTGGTTCGGCATAACAATGTGAGCCAAAGGGTCTGTGTTCTATTCGATCTTTCCCTGTAAATTCGGTCCTCAAGTTCCAGAAGCATCCTTGTAAATTTTCTCGGGGTTAAATATCAACGTCAGGGTCCTTGTGGCCTATCGTTCTAGAACCACAACCGGAGAGGTTGGTTACTGGGAGGCAGAGATGATTGCCCCAATCGGGACTAGGAGGATACTATGATTCAAACATTTTTATAATGCCTGCCAAAGGTAGTACACAGAGTACAGGTGCCAAGAAGAAAGGTGGCAAGAAGGGTGGAGGTGGTGAGAAGAAGCAGAAGAAGGAGAAATCTTCTCCTGGTAGTGGATATTCTGAGTCCTGCAGCCATGTCCAACCTGTCCAACCTGCACACGATGTGCCCTCCGCCCTTGCCTGTTGAGGTTTCCCCTGGCCAGGAAGAGAAGGGAGGGAAATAAACTGATTAAATAAGAAAATATAAAGTGAAATAAACATCCAAATTTTCTCTGCACTCTTTCAATCTTATTGATATCTTTCCTGTAGGCAGCTGAGCAGAACTGCACACAATTGTACTTGCATGGAGCATTTGATAGAACTCCTTATAAGTGACGTTAGGGTCATAAAAGAACTACAGCCCAGAAACAGGCCACCTTGTCGATACTGAACTGTTATTCGGCCTAGCCCCACTGATCCGCACTTGGGTCATAGCCCTCCTTACCCCTCCCACCCATGGTTTCATCCAAACTTCTCTTAAAGTTTGCAATCAAGCTAGCATTACCACGTCCACTGGCAGTTTATTCCACATACACTGCCCTCTGAGTTAAGAAGCTGTACCTCAGGTTCCCCTTAAATATTTCACCATTCGCACTTAACCCACGACCTCTAGTTCTGATCTTACCCGATCTCAGTGGCAGATGCCTGCTTGCGCTTATTATATCTATACCTGTCATAATATTGAGTCAAGTTGACGCTAATGGACCTGAAGGCACTTTGTTTATTTCCTGATCAGGTGATTGGCAAGGGACTGAATAAGAGACAGGGTTGGTTCGCAAAACGGCAGGTTGCGACAAGTGGTATCCCCAGTGATCAGTGTTAGAGCCTTAAAACATTCACCATTTTATGACCAACATTGCTAATGAAAGAGATTGTTATGCACCTAGGTTTGCCGGTGACACACCAATGTGCCATATTGTAAGCAGTGTAAGCATTACAAGGAGATATTAATACATAGAGTAGATCTCAGTGGGGACAAATGTGAGGTTGGCAAAATGGAGGGCATAGTGAGCTTCCTGCATGCTGAAACGTTTTAAAAATTGGTGGTAGTTGCGTTGTAAAAATATCCTGAACAGGTGCAGACTGTAAGAAGAAAGCATAGTCAAGTGATAGCCTTGTGTCCAGATGACAAGAGTAGGTAGAATGGTGCAGGGTGCAAAGTCATGATTAGTTCTGGAACCCACGCCTTGGGAAGGGTTTTGTGTTTTGTGACCTTGCAGAAGGATCACAGATAGACCATGATATCTGAATGGTGGAAGAGGGTCAAGAGGAGAAGTGGCCTCCAGTGATCTTTCTTCCCAAGTCCCAATTCTTATGTTTCTTCCATTCTATTCATGTCGCACATGAACTCAGGTTTCATTGCCAAGCCCATTGCTTTGCCTCTTGCTATCCTCTAGAAGTTATGTAGAATCACAGAGCCAAACAGCATGGAAACAGACTCTTTGGCCCAACACACCCCTGTCAACCCATTTGCTCGTATTTGGCTCATATCCCTCTGAACCTTTCCAACTCATATAACTGTCCGAATGTCTTTTATATGTTGCAATTGTGCATGCCTTTACCACTTTCTTTGGCAGCTCATTCTGTATACTCACCATCCTCTGTCTGGAAAATTTACCCCTCAGATCCCTTTTCAATCGTTCCCTTCTCCCTTTAAACCTACACACTTGAGTTTTGACCCATTTACCCTGCAGGTAAGACCTTGAGTACTCATTTTTCCTTTATTTGTCACATTAACATTGAAGCCTACAGCGAATTTTGTCATTTACATCAAATCAAATCAGAGAGGATTATGCTGAGCAGCCCACAAGTGTCGCCCTAGAGTGCTACCTTACCTCGTTTCTCTTTTTACAAGCTGGTAGGTGATAGGCAAGGCCAGTTGAGGGATAAGGTGGTTGGGTGGAGTGGTGAAATGAAGTAAGAAGCTGGAAGGTGAAGGGCTGAAAAAGAAGAAAGTTGTTAGAAGGAGGAGGGGCACCAGAGAAGGGTGAGAGAAATAATGAAGATGAAAAGTTTCAAGTTAGTTTGCACTTACTTTTGGAATACATTTTTACTAAGTCATCATTTGTGATTGTCAGTAATAGTTTCCATGTACTCTGGTGCGGACTGTGTGGTGTTGCCATGTTCTCCATGTCATCATGCAGGTTGTCCCTCAGGTATTTCGATTTCCTCCCATGTCCCAACAACATGCAAGTTGGTGGGTTAATTGCCCACTGTAAATTGCCCCTAGTTTTACAGCTGAGTGGTAGGATCTGGAGGAGAGTTGACAGGTATGTGGAAAGAATAAAATAGGGTTGGTGGTTGATGACCAGTGCAGACTTAGTGGGCCAAAGGACCTGTTTCTGTGTTGTAGCAAACCAAAGGCTTAATTTCTAATCTTCTCCATTTCAGTAAAAGTGGGGAATGAGTTTGTGTGTTTCAGTTTTTTCTATTCCGCTCACACTCCCATTAAATCTTCGTTTGTCAGATGCTAAATGTTTCATGGGCACCTGCTTCATTAGAATGGGCCATCACGAATCCCAGTCTAAGAGGCCACCACTGGGTGCTCTTAATGAGATGTAAAAGGATAACTCTGTAGAACTCTTAAAGGCTTCCAGGCAAGATGATTTATTGAAGCAAATGTGGGTTATTGATTGAGCTCTGTGGAGCAATATAATTACACCATGATGTTTCTTTTTCCTAAAATTGTGAAGAGCTTGATAAATGGAAAAACTTGCCAGATTTGCCTTCTCTTTTCCATTCTTTGGTACAAAGGTCCACCTAATACTTATCCTTACCTCATTTTTCAAGAGAACATTTTCCTTTGTGTGTCCTTAACTGAATAAAACCTTAAGTTCTGAAAAAATATTTCTTCAAGGGCACGCTGTTCTATGGCTGAATAAAAACAATCTGTGCTTTTCAGTTCCACGGGAACGTCAGTTGCTTTGAAAGAACCTCCACTCACAGAAATACATAATTCACTCTACCGGATCTGCCCAACCAATTTCCAATGCATTGATTGCAAAATGCTTATTTTATTTATTCATGAGATGTTGACTTTGCTTGCAAGGCTGGCATTTTAATGTCCATGCTTAATTTCCCCCCGCATTTCAGAGGCAGTTAATAGTCAGCCACATAACTGGAGCTAACTGGGTCAGGATGGCAGATTTCCTTGAAAGCTAATAGCTAACCAGATGGGTGTTCATAATGATCTGTTTGATCATTGAGATTTATTTAATTGAAGTTAAGTTCTCAAGTTGTCATTACTCATTACTTTGATTCACTGGTCCAAGTCTCTGCATGCTTTTTCAGCAACGTAAGGACCTAGATACTACTGCATCCATCACGCAGTACCTTCACCATTTCTGCACTGTATAACTCTGACTCAGTAGGTTAAATAGCATCTGTCAAAAAGAGAAGCTGTTTCTTATTTGGATCCAGAATCCTCCTTTATTTTCTATTTTTGTTCCACTTCTCAGTACTGACAGGAGAGTTGTACCTCCAACACCGAGCACAACTAAGTCCTCGAATAGCGGCTAACATGTTTTTGGCACTGAAATTACTATTAGTGATAGACCCTGCCAACTATTTCATCCCTTTTGTACCACATTTCTCAGTTTTAACATTAATCCAATTTAAAACTACGTTGAAGGTCTCTTGTCCAAATATCCAAAGTCTGAGCACATCCGAAAGGCCTGAATCTCATGTATTCACCATTCCTGCTGTACTGAATCATGAGATTTTTGGAGATGAACAGCTAGTTTTCTGATATTGTTGAGTCCTGTGTTGTAAAAACAATATGTAAATGTGTCTTTCTATTGTATTTATAATGAAAAGGCACAGAATTGCGCACAAGAGAAGGAAAGATAAAGATTAGCTTTATTTGTCACGTACATTGAAACATACGGTGAAGTTTGCGTCAGTTCAAATCAGGATTGGCTCTATGCAGACTGCAAGTGTCATCGTGTTCCTGACGCTAACATAGCATGCCCATAACTCACTAATCCTCACCCAAATTCCTTTGGGCTGTGGGAGGGAAGCTGGAGCACCCAGAGGAAGCCCACACAGTCACAGGCAGCAGCAGGAATTGAACCACTGCCCTCCTGCGCCCTGCTTGTAACTCTCAGTGTGACCACATGGGCTTGCCAGGGATGTCTCAGTCTGCTCTCAAATCACGGTGGGTCACATTGGAACTAGCATTGGTTTATTACTGTAACATATTGTTGCTGGCTCTGTAAAACCATGTGGTAACCGCCATGCTACCGTGCTGCCACAAAATACATTGGGTATACAAATACACCCCCATCATGGAATGACAAAGATCAGTGTCTGTGGGCTGAATATGCACTTTGTACACCACCCACCCAGTGAATTCAGACTGGAGATCTTGGATTGCACTGGGAATCATAATGTTGAAAAACAGTCAGTAATTCACCACAAAATGCAAAGACAGCTCTAAAACAGAATTATTAGTGCCGCTGCTTATGACCCTTAGAGTTCCCAGGTTAAGTGTTCCTTTGTACCTTTGGAGCCATTTTCTTCAAGGATGAAGTCACCCAGCGCTATTCATCACAGGTGAAGCCTTCCATGAGTTAGCACATCTAAGCCTAAGTTTTTTCTGCCGGTATTACTTGACCTTTTCCATTGCATTTCTCTCTCATCTCATTTATCCTTGTATCCTTATGAAAGCAGCTTTTTCTTTGTAAGGGGAAGGGAGCAATAAAAGACTATACTCCTGGGAGAGTTGAGCTGTAATAAGGGAAAGTGTTCTTCTGTCCTAGAGTTGAAATGGTTTGCAAGACTTGGCAATGCTTGGCTGCTCTCCATTTAATATTAATGCCCTGTTAATAGTGTTTTACTTTCTACTTTTTGTTCCTTTGTGAGCTGCCAGCCATTAACTTTATTCACTTGTGACAAAGTGACTGCTGTTTACCGTCTGCACTAAAATATAGATTTTTTTAAACTCTGATTTATAGAGGTGGATGGTTCACGCATTTTCCTTCTTAGATTTATTGCCCATTATTTACAACAGTGAAACAAATGGGCATGAGGTACAGAATAGTTATAGGTCAATATTGAATCTAATAGAAATGTTTGCTTTTGTTTAAAAAAAGCACAACACAATTGTTTTATATTCTTTCAGCATAACCTTCATCTGACAAGATTGCCTTGGGACCTTCCAGTACAATATATAAATAATAGGGGGAGAATACATAAATTCAAATGCTGGAAATGTGAAATCGCAGCAGAAAATGTTGAAATATTCCAGTGTTTGTCCAACGGAAGAATATTCAAACGTTTGAATTCATTCTCCTCAGCCATCGCCAATTATTAGGGTGGCAGAGTAGTGTAATGCTTTACAGCACCAGAATGCAGAGTTCAATTCCCGGCATCGCCTATAAGGAGCTTGTATTTTCCCCCTGTGACTACACCGGTTCTCCGATTTCCTCCCACATTCCAAAGACGTACAGGATAGTAAGTTTGAGCACGCTCTGTTGGTGTGCTGACACTTACACCAGCACACCCTCAGACTGTGTTGCCTGTTGAACAACACAGCTCACTGTATATTTTGATACTTGTGACAAATAAAGCTAATCTTTAACTGTTGATTGGTCACACATGAAAGAAACCAATCCTATTTATGTTTCAAAGTAGGGGTTTACGGAAGAGCTGTGGAAGAAGTAGGACCTTTTCCACTTATCATCTCCCAGCTTCTCACTTCACCCCCCCCCCCCTTACCTTCCCCCTCTCCTGGCTTTACCCATCACCTTCTCCTGCCCCACCTTCTGATTCTCATTCCTCTTCCTTTCCAGTCCTGACGAAGGGCCTCAGCCTCAAATGTTGACTGCTAATTCCCCTGCTTAGACGTTGCCTAACCAGCTGAATTCCTCTGGCATTTTGTGTGTGTTACTGTGGAAAAAAGTAAGATAATGATGGCTGTGGACATTAATATCAACTGATGGCTGAAAGCAAAGAGAATAACGGATGGAGCTAAGGAATGAAAGGAAAATCAGTATCAGGTTTTTTTATTACTGACTTACGTTGTGAAATTTGTTGTTTTGCGATAGCAGAACAATGGAATACATAAAAAACTATAAATTATAATTTAAAAATATATATAAATTAAGTAAAAGTGTAAATAGAGAACAACATTAGTGAGGTAGTGTTCATGGGTTGGTTCATTTTCCATTCAGAAATCTAATGGCAAAGTGGAAGAAGCTGTTTCTAATACATTGAGTGTGAGTCTTTAGGCCATTGTACTTCCTCCCTGATGTTAGCAATGAGAAGTGGGCATGTCCTGGGTGACAGGGATCCTTAATGATGGATGCTGCCTTCCTGAGGCATCACCTTTTGAAGCTGGCCTGGATGCTGGCGAAGCTAGTGCCCATGATGGAGCCGGCTGAGTTTGCAACCCTCTTTAGCTCTTCTACCCTGGAGTACAGAAATGGAGAAAATTGCAAAGATTGAATGGGGCAAGGCTACAAAAGAAAAGGCAAGGACGATGATTTTAAATTGAATTTGTTGAGAACAGGGTATTGAACTTGATACAAAAATTGGGAGAGATCTAAAACGTGCCACCAGTTCACTATCACCTGCATTAATAGCGTCATGCACAGAGCAACCCTGTCTAAACGATAATCATCCTATAAATGCAACAAGACTGAACGAAGCCAATGCCTGGAAGTAATTCAATGCAAACCCTTATAGTGAAGTAAAGGAATGTGCAGATAAGCAACACATTACGATGGGAAATTTTCATATTTAAAAAAAATACTCATTTTTATTTAAACCATTGCCTTTTCATGGTTTAGCGATTTTAAATAATAGAGAACTGATGCTATTTTGCTGCAGTACTCAACTGGGAATATTCAAAATTGTGTTGGGATGGTGCACTCATTTTGCTTTGTGTTTTCAAAGAATAATTTGATTTCTCTCTCTCTCGTTTCAGATGCATCATCCTATTCAAATGAAACCTGCTGACAGTGAAAAGTCAAATGGTAAGCAAAGCATGGAAGCTGGGTTTTCATGACTGTTCAGTTTATTTTTGTGCCCTCTCAAAGCACTGTCCCTGTTTTTTCCCTGACGGACTGAGAAGGTGGGTATGATTTCAAAGCTCATCGAGATAATTGGTGAGTGCCTGTGTGCCATTGACTGTGCACAGTCACAGGGAGGCACAGTAAAGAACTTGTACATCCTCCCCTGTGACCACATGGGTTTCCTCTGGGTGCGCTGGTTTCCTCCCACATTCCAAAGGCATGGGGGTTAGTAGGTTAATTGGTCACATAGGCATAATTGGCACACGCAAGGCTCATTGTCCAGAATGGCCTGTTATTGTGCTGTATTTCTAAAAAAAAAAGAACTAAAAATGGAATAAGTAAGATCAAACATCTGTCCTGTTGACACTCAAATAAAATGCATCAAGAGTCAATGGTCTATGATCAGGAAACTGAAGGGGCTGCAGATCTAGAATCTGGAGCAACACACAATCTGCTCTCAGCAAGCTGAGCGGCATTTCTGAGGCAATGAAATCATCAAAGTTGATAGTCAAAACCCTGTGTCCTTTCCGCCCCCTTATCCCCATTAGACACTGCTTGACCCACTGAGTTGTTCTAGCACATTGTTTGTTGATCTGTGATCAGGAACGAGATCTCTTGACATCTTAACCTAGCATGGAGGTGTCAGAGATAAATGTAACACTGCGCTTCATAGCCAGTCGGCGAGAGCACGTGAATGGAAGATGAATAAAGGTCTATGTGACCTAGATTGTGGGAAGGTTTGGGAGATAATGGCCAGAGCTTTTCTTGTCCTTAGACATAAGGAAATGTGATTAAAAAGAAGTTTTGTTGAGAAGGCAGAGTGGCAAAGAAGCTGACATTGTCACTGGGTTTGAGGCAATGATGGAGAGATTCAATACTCGAGGTATGGTGGAGATAACTTCAGAATCAGAATCACTGGTATGTTGTGAAATCTGTTGTCTTGTGCCAGCAGTACAATGAAAGACAAAAAAAAAGTTATTATAAGTTACAATAAAAATGTAGGAAAAAAGGGCAATAGTGAGCATTCAGGGTCGTGCACAAATCTGATGGCAGAGGGTAAGAAGCTGTTTCTGAAACATTGAGTGTGCGTTCAGGCTCCTGTTCCTCCTCTCAGTGATAGTAAAGACACTTGTGAAAAATGTAAGCATTTTATGAGTTAGCTGCATTTGTCCTGTTCCTAAATATATGCTTCCTTCCTTATCTTTTGGAGAGTTCCTCATGACATTAAAATGTGGTTCACACTCTACCGCATTTTGTCAATCAGCCAAGATCTGGGAAAACTCATTAGTTGGAGGCAAAGTCTCTTTCAGCCCATCTAGTGTCCAGTTTTGTAACCTAGTAGCACAAAGATATGTCTGACTCCACGTTGGGGCCTCCATCCCAATGAGGATACCTGTCAAGGTTTTGGACCAGGACCAAATACAATCTTGGGAATTAAGAGCCGAGAAAGGCCACTCAATCCCTTGAAGTCTGCCTGACTGTTTAATCAGATGATTGTTAATTGCATTTTAATCGCAACTCCACATTGTTGCCTACCCAGATTAACCATTCACCCTCATTTTTATCAAATATCCATCTATTGCTTAAAAATATTAAAGACTCTGCTATGAGAGAATTCCAAAACTTCATGACCATCTGAGGGGGAAAATGCTTGCTTCATCTCCAACTTAAATAGATGACCATTTATATTGTAATCAGTGAACCCCCCCCCCTCCCCCACCAGCTCTAGGTTCCCCAACAAGTGAGAATACCCTCTCCACATACACCTTCCAGGTCACGTTTTGATCAAGTCCCCCTCTTACTCTTCTAAACTGCAGCAGATGCAATCCTAGCCTATTCACATTCCCTCATGGGCCAGTCTGCTGTTCCAGGTACTACTCAAATAAACCTCTGAGTAGGTTCCTGCGCATTAGCATCTTTCATTAAATGAGAAGAGCAATCCCCCAGATGTGCTGTCTTGGCACTTTAGTGTAGCAGTTAGTGTTACGCTGTTACTGTGCCAGCAACCTGGGATCAGTTCTGCCGCTATCTGACATGACAATAGACAATAGGTGCAGAAGTAGACCATTCGGCCCCTCGAGTCTGGGTTTCTTCCGGGTGATCCGGTTTCCTCCTACATCCCAAAGGCATACGGGTTAGTAAGGGCGGAGCAGACTCGATGGGCAGAATGGCCGGCTTCTGCTCCTTTGTCTTATGGTTAGTTAGTTTTGGGCATGCTTTGTCAGTGCCGGAAGCGTGGCGACACTTGCACATCCCGGATTGTGTTGGTCATTGAGGCAAGCGAGACATTTCCCTGTATGCCTTGGTGTGCATGTGACAAATACAGCTAATCAAATCCAATGCCCAGTATAATGAAAGCATAACCTCCCTACTTTCATATTCAATTCCCTTAGCAATAAACAATAACATTCTGCTGACTATCATAATTACTTGTTAATGACCAGCTTTGTCAGTCATAATCCACATCCTGCCTGCATGGACACAGAGCATAAAACTCACCTTGCTCGGCAAGCTCACGCAGAAATGTATACCAAACCGCTGATGCATACAAACCTTCAACCATCTTAATTTCACACTTGGTAGTTCCTTGTACATTTGGTCAAGTTTTCATGCCCCAGGAAACATTATGAATTTTGCCTCTGAGTAGGTTCTCCGTCTCTGGAATGAGCCTTGCTACGTATTTGGAGAACTCCTGCAGCCATGTTCTAATAAAGAAGGGCAGTAGAGTTTTAACTCTAGCTAATTGATTTCTTTAGAATGTAATTGCATTGCCTTGACCTTGCGCTCTTTGTGAGGGATTGATGAATCTTTCAATTTTATATCTGGCACAAGCTGCCTGTCAAAAAGTGTCCATCAGTGAGTCCCAAAACCACAAGTGAAGCAGATGCGTGGTTTCTGTTTTTTATCTCAAATCTTCTTTTCAGAATGAATACTGTGGTCTTTGAAACAATGCACTTTAAATTGTTTGATGAATAATATTGCATTTTCTAAAGCAAATTAATGCAAAAAAGACAGTGTTTTGGGGTAATACCAATTAAAGATTAAGCTGTCATAAAAATTCATAACGAGGAGGCTTATGAATTTTTAGACAGTAATTAGATGCCATATGCTGACATTAAGAAACAGGAAGCTAGTTAATTAAATGAGACAATTTAGCTGCTGTTTCTACAGTGTCTGATTACTAGCCAGAGTCGTAGCCAGTTTCTGTATTGCAGGATGAAGTGAAGGATTCAAGAAAAGATGAGTAGTATTTCCATCCCTTGAAGAGAAAGCAGGCAGTATCCATCAAATCAACAAAGAGATAACAGCTCTACAGACAATTTTGTGATCAACTTACTTGGCAACCAGGGAAATCATTAGAAACACATGGCACAGAATGAGGCCATTCGGTCCAAAATGGTCATCCTAGACAAGAGGCCATGACACAGCTCCTGGTTCATTGTCGTGCAGGTCAAGGCTGTTTAACCACTTGGGCAGCCGCTATCACTGTTCAGTCATGGAGGGCATTCCAGACCCATAGCATCCTGAATGAAATGTGGCTGGCACAGCAGCACAGCAGTTAGCATAATGCTTTACCCTAAGACTGGGATTCTATTTCCACTGCTGTCTGTAGAAGTTTGCACGTTCTCCCCGTGATGGCATGGATTTCGTTTCGGTACTCCAGTTTCGTCCTGCATTCCAAAGACAAACAAGTTAGGGTTAGTAAGTTCTGGGCATGCCATGTTGGCACCGTAAGCACGGGAACACTTGTGGGCTGCCCCCAACACATTCTCGGACTGTGTAGATCGTTAACACAAACGACATATTTCCCTGCATCTTTTGATGTTTTTGACGTTTTGTGACAAATAAAGCTCATCAAATCCATCAAATACTGTTCCTTCGATTCCTCTCTAGTCCTTCTGCCAATTAATTTAAACCTTTGTACCTTTTCACTGTTCTTTCTGTGAAGTGGAAATTGATCCTTTCTGCTAACCCTGTCGAGGTCTCCCATCATTTCATATGGTTTAGAATCAGAATCAGGTTTATCGTCACTGACATACTGTACGTAATAAAATTTGTTGTTTTGCAGCAGCTGATATAAAAATGACTACGTTATAATAAGAAATATAAAAGATAAATAGTGCAAAATGAGAGTGAAATTGTGAGTTAGTGTTCATGTGTGCAGGAAATTTCCCCTCAATCTACTATGAAATTTATTTTTGTGATCTGGATGGACAATGTCAATATTTATTGTCTGTCCTTAAGTGTCCTCAAGAAGGTACAGGGTGACCTAACTTCATAATCTTTGTGGTTCTTCCTGTGAAAGTACTCCCACAGTACTTTTGTGTTGCGAGTTCCGGTCTTTAGACAACGAAGGCAATATATACTCAGTGGCCATTTTATTAGGTACACCCTATACCCAGAAAAGTGGCCACTGAGTGTATGTTCATGGTCTTCTGCTGCTGTAGCCCGTCCACTTCAAGGATCGACGTGTTGTATGTTAAGAGATGCTCACAGTTCAAACACGTGGTTATTTGAGTTACTGTCGCCTTCCTGTCAGCTTGAACCATTTTACTCTGACCTCCCTCATTAGCAAGGAATTTTTGCCCAGAGAACTCGTGCTCACTGGATGTTTTTTGTTTTTCACACAATTCTGCATAAACTCTAAAGACTGTTGTGCACGAAAATACCAGGAAATCAGCAGTTTCTGAGATACTCAAACCACCCTGTCTGGCACTAAAAATTATTCCATGGTCAAAGGCACTTAAATCACATTTCTTCCCTAGACTGATGTTTAGTCTGAACAACAAATAAGTCTCTTGACCATATCTGCATGTTTTATGCATTGAGTTGCTACCATGTGTTTGACTGATTAGATAATTGCATTAACGAGCAAGTGTACAGCTATACCTGATAATGAGGCCACTGGACCTTCAATCCTTCCTCTGTTCTCAAGGAACTAAGGCAGTCCTCTCATAACGACAAGTCTCCATTAGTGGAAACATCTTGGTAAATTTTATGCAAACTCTCTTTGGCCCCACCACATCCTACCTGTGTGTTGACCAGA